>NC_091487.1:36267732-36873570 GCF_947461875.1 Haliaeetus albicilla
ATGCACTGAGCTGTTTGGTCTTGAATTTTACCCACATGATTTTGTTATAGAAAGTATCAGTAGTTATTTTCAAATCTGCAGTTTCTGGAGACACTGAAGTTCTGTCCTGGAAGTGGTCATGGATGTGAAATGAGCATGGGAGCAGACACAGAAAGTTGTGCATAAGTCTGACTCTGTCCACTGACGTCCTTTGGCGTTCTTGGTGTTGCTGACTGTATAGGTGTAATTTGCCACTGTTGTGTCTTTACCTGGGGCAGAGTGGCTAAAGTGTACATTGGACTGTTTGCTTAAATGTCTTCTAACTTTGGTTAATTGTTCCTCCAGCAAAATTGATGATGGTGACATTAAATGAGAAATCATTACGAAAAAGGTCAGGCACGGCATCAGAAACAAACTGATGGCTTTTGTGAGATTTCAAAGCCTATATGTGAGGAATACAAGATTCAAGAACTGACTGGACAGGACAGTGAGTTCCAAATGTCACTGACAAAACATAATAAATTTCTAATTTAAAAAAAAGCTAGGACAGTCCAGGAGTGCTGCTGCTTGGTTGTACTATATTCTTAACTGCAGAATTATTTTTTACTATATATCCCACAATTTGAGAACTATGGGGCACACAATGAACAGTACATTTGTGAACAAGCAAAAATGTTTTTTTTCAGAGAATGAGTAATTAAATTATGGAACTTATTAATACCTCCAAAGCACAACTATTCTAGATCCAGAAAAAGGATAGACAAATTAATTTCTGATAGCAGATATTAAACAGTGCAAAAACTCTAGTCAGGTCAGCAAAGGCAAAATCCAATTTAGGCATCTTAATCAGACATAGAATAGCATTTGTCTGCAGTGAGAACATGGTGGAAGATGATTCAGAACTGATTTACTCATGGGGAACTTGATTCAGGCGTCAAGACGACCTATTAGAGAGAAAGCTCTATGCTAGTTTTGATAAGGAACAGAACCGTTAATGGCACCATGAGTGGTAATTGAAATTGTATTGCTGATGAGATTTTAGAGGAATGTGACAAATGGTCTCCAGTACAGGATCTGACAGGATCTGGCTGACCTCTGTAAGAGGCATCTGTAAGAGACAGCAGCTACAAAGGCACTGTGAAAAAGATCCAGGACTTCCTGCCACACATTAAGCTGGTGATGGACACGTGCCCAAGCAGCATTTTGATTCTGTGTTGGGGTCAGATGCAGGTGCACATCCCATCATTCACAGCCCTGGATTTCCTTCAGAATTAAACCTAGATGTGCAACAGAGAAAAGCTTCATTTCAGTCTGGACAGGTACCTGATTTGGACAGATGGGGAAGTGATATCCTGAGATACATGGCAGAGTGCCATTGCTCTGCATTTTAGATAGCCTATGAGAGGCAGAAATTGGAAGAAATAAAGCAGTTATCTGGGCAATGAAATCTTGCAAGTGAGAAAACCTCTGTCTAAGAAAAAACTAAATGGGGCGTGTATCTGGCACAACACCAATTATATATTTAAATTTTTTTGTCACAGTTATCAAGACTTCCTGTCAGGACCATTTGTGATTGTTATACATAGCAAATTCTGCACCTAGATATTTTCATGGATCTCTTACATGACTGAGATGCATTTTCTGAGTCGATGGGGATGTTGAGACGTAGTCATTATTGTCCCACAGGTCTTTCACTATTTCATACTTTACTCGTTGGCCCAGTAGTCCAGGAAATCACCACAGACAGAGAAGACAAACTCAGACTGTGGGGTACAGATTTTTTGTCTTCATACGACCCCTCCTTTTCTCTGCTAGCATTTTGTTAGCAAAAATAGGCCAAATTTTTCTTTTCTGTAACTCTGTTAAACTCAGTGAACTCAGAAGTATGGACTTGTGTGACTATGCACTTTTTTGAAATGTGCCAGATTATTAGAAAACAACCTTTGAATGTTGTGGAATGAAAATAGTTGTCAAAACTTCTGGGATTTTCATTTTGTTTGCCAAAAAGCATTCAACAAACATACATGTGTAGAAAATGTTGTGTCTTTCTCAGTAATGTATTTTCTTCTAAAGTCTAGTATAATGAAACATATGCCAATAGATAATCAAGCACAAGGGCAATTTAAATGTGACTTCATGATTGAGAAAAATGTGGCACTTCATGTCCAAACCAAACAGTTGAGGAAGCACGACATGAGCTCTAAACTCACATTTAAAAACTACTGTGCAGGGTTTTTTATATTTTAACTCTGGCTCAATTTCAATAAAATGTATAATACATACTTAGAAGGACAGTAATTTCATTTTATTGAAATCTGTTATTTTATTAAAGGCATTCACTCAAAACTGTAGTAAAATTTACAGCTCATTTAATGGATATGAAGGTAATAAATTCTTCAGAATACACCAAAGCTTCGAAGAGTTATGCCAGTACTTTCTGCAGAGAGGAGACGGGATGGAATAGGGACATATCACAACTTTATTCCTCATCTCTGTATTTCTGATGTTCAAAATGATACTTTTAAAGTAGCTGCATATGAAGCCGGCATATGAAGACTTGTGTTTCAGGCTCCATTCAGTTTACATTAGGTGCTCTGCTTGTAGATTTCTGCCATATCTAATTTTAAAAGTGCTTTACTAATACTATATTTAAAATCAAAACCAAAACCAGGAGCCTTTTAAGGATTCTGTTGCTTTGTGCTCCTTGTTGGATTTTTGTGGTTAGAGAACCACATTTTTGTTTCAAATCCAGCAGCTGTTATGAGAAAAAAGTAATGATGGGGGAAAAGCTTGCTCAGTGACGATTCCTAGCGTATATGAAATGGAAGAAATGTTGCTTATAGGGAAAAATGGCTTCCCTGATTCTAGGCTTTACATGTGAAGTAAAAATGAGAATTTGTAATCTGGAAGAAGCTAAACCGTACTACAGTAAAGATTTTAACACTGCATCATAGGAGAAGTGCAGAATTTCAAACTGTTTAATTCTGTGTAGGTGGTCCATGCTCATAAATTGTCTGTTTTAATTTTGACATAGGTCTCAAAGATGTGTCAGAGATCCCTGAATAGCAGTAAAGCCAGAGTCTAAGATTGCAGCCAACTTAGTGAAAGGTGGAGGCAGGCAGTGAAGCAGATCATCTTATTAGCTACTGAACCTTGGCACCTGGTGGTTTTCCTTGCATTGGTGCCAGTCCATCTTTAGGATTAAAAACATAGGCCTTTTGTAAGAGTAATGATTTTTTAACTAACCACTTACTGGTCATTAAAAAATGTGATACTGAACCAGAGGTGGCCCAATGCTTCTCAGCAATGTAGAAAAACATGAATTTTTCTGTCTCAGGGGAGGGTCCTACCACAGGGAAAGGTGGAGACAGACAACCAGGAAGCCAGGTAAGGACCTTGGAGAGTAGGGATTGCTGCTCCCACTGCCATGGGAAGGATGGTCTGAAAGCTGCTGTGTGGAGGGACCTCTCCACACCACAGAATGGCCTTATGCCAAACTCACGCTGGTTCGGAAGCAGCCAGACTGGTTTTCCAGACCTCAGGTGTGAGCAAAGGAAGCAACCAGGCCATGGTTATTGCTATCACCCCAGAGTTTGCTGCCTTAGAAAATGTTCTGCTTTGCCTGAGCCTACAGCAAGCCTGTATTGACCTGATACAGTCAGTTATCAAGTGGATGAAATCTGCATTATTTCTTTAATAGCTTCTCAGCTCTCCACCTGCTGATTACACAGTATTTCCTGTAGCAAGCTTACTTTCATATCAGATTCTCCTTGAACATACCTATGTGTCAGAATTCTACCTGTTTTCAGAAACAACTACTTTCCTGTAGGCCAAAAAAGATCAAGGGGCAGATGATTCTCTGACAGGTGACATATATTCTTAATAGTTGCTCCTGCAGATAAAGGATTTCATCTGCATGGACAGCAGACTGAATTTTTACCAATACGAAAAATCACCCCATGAAAAATTGAAACATATGGATGCCCAATGCATTGGATACATTAATAATAACAAACATTTTGTGAAGTTTACATTTGCCTGTGTATTCTGGTTGTATGTGTGCAAAGAGAATCTGTGGTTGATTATGTAATTGAGATCCAGGAATTTCTGCTGCTTCTTATTTTAAGCTTGAAACACTGTCTTTCTCTGTGGTTTGGATAAGTAATTTTTTAATTTTTCAGTGTCTTTTTCTAGTTTCACAATATGTCAATCACTTATGAGGCTGTGGCTGGGATTTGCCAATGTCGGTAAAGAGTTTTAAAAATAAAGCCTAATATAATTGCTAAATTTTAGTGTCACAGAGTGTACCAGTTAGAGATTGGTTTTGTATTTTGTGCTGGATGGCATTGTTCATGTTCATGGGTAATTATCTCTGTTCTTCTCTCACAATACCATTTTTGCTGGATTATTCACTGAACAGCAACTCTTCTGAGACAGAAAGAGTCCACCAGCTCAGTTGAAATGGTAGTATTGGAACCATTGTAGAGAATGTCAGGCAATGAAAAATCCTTGAAGGAGGATTTCTCACCAAGGTCTAAGGTCTACAAAGCTTTATATTGAACACTGGGACCTCCAGGCCAGAAAATGCATGTTGTACAGCGAGAGGCCATGGACAACCATTGAGTGGACACAGAGGCATCTCTAAGGCAAATGTTCAACATTCAGCCGGGACCAGCAAGCTGTCTGTGCTCTTCCTACACTACATTCTGTGCTGTGCATCTGTGCCTAATAGTATTTAATTTACTGCAACTTCACTTTGCAGTTATTAGGGTCTGTGGGTCTAGCATCTCAGATAACACACTGGTAAAGCCTATTCTGAGAAGGTTTATAAGAAGTCGTGCTAATGCCAGAACGCCTGGAAGAGTAACTGGCTATGTAAGAGAATGGAGTATTCTGGCTTGAACAGTCATAACTCTCTGTGCTGAAAACTAAGAAAGATACACAGAATCCTTCTTTCTTCACGAATTCCTTCTTCATGTGTGTGCTCATTTTGCAGATCACATTTTCAGAATTGCAGATTGCTTGGAAAGAGAGTACTTGGTAGAAGTTTATCTTTCAAATATGTATTGAAATATATGCTTTTCAAGTGCTAACAAATGTATCCTTTTCTGAAAGCATACCTACTGTACTTTATCGAACACAAATTTCAAAAATAGAGATTGCAAAATTATATTTTTAACTAATTGAGATTTCTGGGTGAATAAAGAGAGCTCAGCTGAGTCATAAAAGATGTCTAGGATCCTTAACTGTAATAAGTGCTAACTGAAAAATGCTCTCTTGATTATACTTCTGGGGATTTTTGTGTCTGGTCTAGAATGTTGACTCTCAAAAATGTCTGGTTTATTTTTAGACCTTTAGCATGAGAAAGCTAGATGGCTTAATTTAACTGTAATATTTCAACTCAGCACAAGCTTGAGAAGTCTTGATTTTCCTTCCATCTCTATGTTGCCTCCAGTTATGAAAGTACAAAAGGAAGTAGCATCAGATGATCTATGCATGTTCTTTGAATCCTAGCAGTTTGTGTTGGCAGTTGTCAGACAGTATGTGGCAAGCCCCAAATCACTTAACAAATGTAAAGCTTTCAAGCAGGTAAACTGAATCAGTTTTACTGGGCAGAGAAGCATGCCATGCAAACCTGTTTTGAATTACAGATTTTCATATCTAAGACACTTGTCTTCCAACACTTTAGAGGTAAGCCTGGTTGGCTATACTGTCTATTAGCCTTGGTGGTCCATAGTATAATTTTGTAAACACAAAGTTAGAGTGTGCATGGTCTCTGAAAAGGGGTCCTTTTCATTTACCAAGTTTCTAAATACTAGGGCTCAGAAGAGAACCCCAGGACAAAAGGAGTCACCCTATGTTCAAGGAGAGATGGATATCATTTGGAAGTCATTTGCTCGCTGAAGAGATAGGAGGGAGAAAACATCTGTTGACCGTTGGGAGGCTTGCCAAGCAAAACAGGACTTGCGGTTGATAGTTAGGACATGCTAACAAATCCAAGGAAAGTAATAATTGTGTATAGAAGCATACAAGAGACATACTACACATAGTTTTCAAAGGATGACCTTCAATCTAACACAGCTGGAATTTTTCTGTGATCCAAATTATACCTGAAGGCTGGTTATCTACCTTTGCTTTGCATGAAGAAAGAAAATAGAGGCTAAACCAGTTTTTCTTAAATATTTTATATATGCAGAGAAGAAAACTCATTTTGTCAGCTGTTCCTCAACCTTCCAGATAATTTGGAAGACATATTTGTACTAGAATTAGGAGAGAAAAACCTGTGAGTCAGAAAAAAATACACACTTGTATTTTAGATATTAAAATATGGCTTTATGACAATCTGTGATCAAGACTGAAGTCTTTCCTAACCTGTCAGTTTTCTTTTCCTGAACTTTGAAAGTAAAAATCCTGGCATATATTAATTTAGAAATTTTATTCTGGAATGCTCCAGTGCCTTCCCTGTCATAAGTGACACTTTAACTCTGGTCCCCTCATGCAAGCCTTGATGGCTATATTCTGTGGATGCACAATTGTTAACTCATTTGGTCCCGTTTGAAACTGCTGTGACAGACTCCAGTTTAGGCCCTGCTTTTATTTGCCCTCTTCATTTTCAGAAGATGAGTTAACTTGTGGAGCAAGATGCCTTTGACAAGAAAAAGCATATGGTAAGATTTTCTGTAGCTGGTGATACTGTTATGAAGCAGTTGTGCTTAGATTTGATATTTTTTTTTTTTGACAGGTGAATCAAGTATCCTAAAATATCAGAAGCTTTTCATCTCCATCATCGTAACAACATAGGTGACCAAGTAACCATCCGTAGATGGGACTTCGTGACAGCTTTGCAGAGTTCATTTCTGTACTTCTAGACTTCCCAGAAAGTCCAGAAGGGAATAACTCTGAAATGAGCCAATGAACCTCCTGTGTCAGACTATTAATTGTTCTGAATAAATATCCTGGTCTAAATGACATATGGCATGGCAGAAGCAGCTTTTTCACAATTAAGCAAAGCTGCCAGAACATGGAATGGTAACTATAGCTCCAAAACATGTACAGCAGGGCATTGGCCCCTGCCTGTCTCATGAGCAGTCCTCCCTGTGGCCATGATGAAGTCAGCCTTTGCACTGTGATTGTGGGCTGTTGGCCTTGAATCCATAATATTTTGTCTGCAACATTCTTAATTTTGAGCAAGATTCTTAATTATTGCCAGCTATAAGGTTGGACTTTTGCTGCTTTGACTGCCAATTCAGTTTAGCCAAAAAAAGTTATCAGATGTTAAAAGCCTTTCCTGGGGTAAATTCTTCACCAGCGGTCATAACAGAAAGGAATATTTCCAGGAACTAACGACATTACAATCTCACAGGCAATTCATTTTCCTCATGAATTAGGAAAAGACAAAAGCAATGGGAACTGAGAGAAAGGACGGTAAAGTCAAGAGACAGACTCTTCATCTACCAAGTTGTGAAATTGGGCAGGTTTTTCTGAGAGAAGGTGAAATCAAGATTATTTGTGTATATAGTGTCCATACGTATACTCCTCCTACCCATCCACTGTTGTCTACATGAATTAAAGTCTGAAGAATGAAAGAAATGCTTCAAAACTCCCTGACGATGTCTTAATAATTGCCAGAAGTGTGATAAGTTCCTTTGTCTTTCAGGAAATTACTCAGGACTGGAGCTAGTTTTAATATTTGGATAGATCTTTTGGTCAAATAAGGCTAAGTGACCTATTCCTTCACCCTATTGTTCCACTCTCTTATGGGCAATTACCACAGAAGATTACAACATGGCTACAATTACCGTTAGCTGCTTAGTTAAATGGAGTTAATTTAAAATAAAGACAGTGCTTATGTCCAAAAAATTAAAGAAAAAGGAATGTTGGTGACGTATTGTGAAACAATTTAGAACCCATTTCTCAAATTCTTTTATTTTTTTTGGTTGTGGGTTTTTTTTTTCTTTTTTCATAGAATATTACTCAGAGTACTCCAAGGATTTTTGTCTCTTAAAAAAATCCCCAGGTTGCAATATATTGAGGTAGGGAAAAATAATCAGCATGAAATGTAAGTATTAAAATGAATTAAACAAACTGGATGGAACCCCCAGTGCTGGGTAATATAACAACAGAACCTCAGAGCTAGGAAATGGGCAGCTGGCACATCTGCTTAACCATATCTGTCTGGCCATCTCATCAGTAGAAACCTCTTTCTTGCTTTATTTCAACACTCCACCTGTGGTCCCAGATGGTATCAGGAAATGCAGAAGCACAAGAAAAATGAAAGCAGCAGAGACTGTTAAATAGACCAATGTGTCTGTTTAAGGATTTATGATAGACTGGGTCTCCAAAAGGCAGAATGAGTCTCTCATAACTTTCCATGAAATCTTAAAAAAAGATAATGAACAAAAGGAAATGAAATATAATTTCCCCTGAGCTTTAATACTGTTAAGATTTATTACAAATCAGCGACAGCTGAGAAATATGGCTTTAGTTCCTTGATGGTATTCCTTTATTCCTGTATCTTCTGGGACTCTCTAGTATTGGTAATGCTAAAGCCTGTATAAGAAATAAACTTTCTAACTAACTGGAAGGAATTTTGATGAGTTAAGCCTTCCTACTTTCACTTCAGAGGTCTTCTGGAAGTCTTCACTTCTTTATCTATAAGATATAAGCATGCTTTTAATGGACCCACTGCTATTTAATGTCTTGTGAAGATTGTTGCCAAACGGAAAATTTAGGGAAACTCCACATTTTACAAAATACTGGAGACTGTGAATATTTTAATTTCAGGATTACTATTCCATCCTGGTAAGGGGGTATGTAGATCTCCTGCATATCAGGGTCCATGGAGGACCTAATTATGTCCCCAGCTTTAGTCAAGGAGATTGCTAAAAACAGGTCCTATGAAAGAATACTGCCACAGAAATACATGGACAGGCTGGGAACTGCCTCAAAGAGGCTTTACGTGTGAGATCAAAGGGACAAGGTGGGGATTCAGGCCAGCAAGCATTACAGGGATGAAGGTGGATCTAATTTTCCCTGTTTCTGCAGAAAAGAAGTGATTGTCGTGAAGACAAGGAGCCAAGAACAAATGAATCCCAGGTTGGACAGAGACCTAAGACTGATTCTATGATCCTCTGGATTTCAAGGAATGACTGTGAACTCTTTGTTACCCCTGAGAAAGGTGCAAACTTGAATCACCCCAAGACATTTGAGTGGCCTCTCATTTCCATTTGGTGTCAGTTAGAAGGAATCTTTTGAGAAAAAAGCCCATCACTTAATTTTTATATGTTTCTTCAAACATACATGATTTTATATAACTACTAAGTTTTACTGTTGTTATTTTCATTTCTTCTGGATGAAACTCTTACCAAATGGTTTGCTTGCAAAACTTGTCATTAAATATAGCAGCACAAATAGCTATGGATAAGAGACCTTTGTGGTGTTTTGGGTTTGCAGATTCTCTAGAACTTTTTCTGCATTTCATAATCCTTTAAACTGGTGAAATGTGCCAAGTCTTTTCCCCCTTAATTTAATTTTCTTGCTCAGCCAGTGTATTTGTAACTGGGTGGAATCATGTGTTATTTAAATAATGACTCCTGTCTGAAAGTAATTTCTGCCCTGTTTGTGGAAGAACTGTGCACACAAAAACAAAACCTGTGGCAGCTTAGGATTTCTGTTTGAAATCCTGAATGGAATAAAGTGAGTGGAAATAAAGCCTCAAAATATTGTGTGTTGTAACTCCTTGTTCTGTTCTAAACATAGAACTCTGAATTATTAAGGGGTCAAAGTTCTGGCACAAATAGTTTTCTCCTTCATTTTAATAATTGCCTGTGTTAGCCAGACATGGTGACAATGAACTTTGATCCTTACAGTGGTATTTATAAATCTCCAAGTTGCATCTGGGTTGATATCAGTCAAATAATTTCAGGACTGGTTAATATAAGTTGTTTCTTGCTAGATCTACATAGTTCTAGTATAAGTATATAAAAATTTGAATGCATTTTGTGTTGTCTCTTATGAAGGAGATTTGGAGTGTTAGAAACCCAGAAATTAACCTTACAGTTGCCTTCATATCAACAGTACATTAGAAAAGCACCAATATTCATTTGGCAATGAGAACAGAATACGCCAAATAGCATGCAATCCCTGGCTCCAAAATGTTTTATTTAAATATTTGCAGTAAACTATTTCTTCATAATAGATTTTATATTACATTTAAATATAAATTATATATAAATATATACATGCATATATCAGAATGCTGGAAAAAGTCATGTTTATATAGACTTCTATAATTTTCCCTGGAACATTTTTCTTCTTTCTTCCTGTCCAGGTTTAGAACTATCTCTGAAGTATTATCAAAGTGATAAAGGAAATGGCTAAAATTCCACTAAAGCAAGGTAAATATTGTTTTTAAACATTGGATTAGAGTAAATCTAATCCAGCCTGCACAGTTAGGGATTCAGCACTCTCCACAGCACTACCTCAATTCCCAGAAAGAATGATTGTAAGCAGAAATATAATATTCTGCCAGGAAATCACTAGTTCCGAGTTGTTAGATTCCAGCGCTGGTTGAGACTGAGGCAAGGAGACGGCACAGGAAGCATTCAAAGTTCTTCGGAAGTGTGGCTTGACATTTTTTAAATAGTCTGCTTCTAAAGGTAATGGAGATGATGGACTGCAGCAACTGAACTGCAGGTGCAGAGACACCCTCCTGTAAACTGTGATTATTTCTTCTTTTCCTATTGAAAGGATAAGCTCAGCGTGAGCACAAGTATTTCATTCTGTTCTCTAATGCTCAGACTTGAAGCATTAGTACCTTTTGCAGTCTGAAATAGCCATATGTATTTTTGCATGAATCCCTGCGTGGGGGATGCAAAATGTATGTTCTCTTTGCATGGAGCCCACAAAATTTCAATCTTCACTAAAGAACTACAGCCTCAATCAGAATCTTGGACCAAAAAGCCTCTAAGGTTACCAAAGTTGCTATTTGATGCCATACTCTCCTGTGCTAAGGAGCTTTACAATACCCATTAAGAGGATCCTATTGTCTACATGTGTGAAGTAGATAATTCAAACCTGAAAACAAATAGTCTGCTGTGTATTGGTTATGAAAATTGGTTTATTTTTTTATCAAGGGAATGCTGGTATTTTATTTTCTTCTTCTTTTAGATAAGGAACATCTTTTGGAAAAAGTATCTGTTTAGTGAAGGCCAAGAAAAACATTCTGTAACGTTGCTCTTTTGTCACATGGGACCTGTAGTTCAGGTATTTCATGTTCCTCTTACCTTCTCTCAGCTGTGTTTCCCAGCCAGACATCTACCCCTTTTATTTTTCAGCATAAATACTTACCGATTACTCTTGGGGCAGTTCTACTAGTTACATTTAACTGTTCTTGTTAACAGATCAAATTCTGTACTGGTCAGCCTTAACTAGAATATTAAATACCACTGAAAGGCTGTTTACATAGATTATAATAAATCTATTTCAGTCCAGTTGGAAGTGGACAGCTATTGTCTAGAATAAAACCCCATGTTTCCTACAAGAGCAAACATTTGTATTGCTAGTTTTAGCAGGGGTAAAGGACTGCATCAGCTATGGATAAATAATGAAGTTCCTTTCTATGCTATAACTATATAGGAAAGAAAAACTTCCCCCCGCCCCGTCCATAACAATCCAGTCATTGATGCAACCATGCTCTGGTGTTTAGGTAACTCCAGGTAATGCTATCAGGGAGCGAGCAGGGTCCTATTAATGTTCACTCTTTCCTCTTGAATAAGTATCCCTGAAACTGCTCTAATGATCATTACATTTACACAAATCAGAAGGATCTTAAATAGTATTTACTTTGGCAAGTGTCCTTCATTTCAGGCTTGTCAAGAGATTTGCCATCGTTGACGGCAACCTCCAGGCAAGTCTATGCCACAGTTTAGCCGATCTGATTAATATCTTAAAATGGGTCATTGAGAGGGTTTGACTGAATTTGCAATTCAGTCCTTCTGGTAGACTGAAATGTTAAGTCTTGGAGTGTAAATAACAAGTGTGTGAATTCATGCAGTAAATTCACGAAGAAGATACTTTCAAAACCCCAAGTAAACCACAAATACACATTTCCATAATTTCCTTTTCTCCCCAGTGTTTAGTTCATGGGCTCCACTCACATTTCAGGTCACAGTAACCCTCAATGGGGAAAATGATAAAATAGTCACACAAATATAGTAGAAATAGAGTATCTTTCTGACTGACGTCCACTCTACATTTTTTCACCGGAATCTTTATCAGAAATTGTGGATTTAGCAGAGGTAAAATATTTTGCAGAAATGCTAATTTCTGTGAACGCTAATTTCAAAAAACACTGGAAAAAAGCATAGCTGTAATTGTCATGTTGATCCACTAAGTTTTTAGTAAGAATAACAGCTGGATAAACATTTTTTCTAAAGTTAATAATATACTATTAGAGGTATGAGATGCATCTCCAACGTAATCTTCATGAAATAATCATGTTTTTCCCTCAGTAATAAAATTCATGCTAAAATATTTGGGCTTGCCAGTCAAAGCAAGAGAAAATAAAATAAGGAGCCTACAGAAAAACACAAGACTATTTCGTTTTTCTTGGATCTTGTGGAAGGATATTACTTTTTAAATTGCAGCTCTGCTACCTCATCTGTCAGGTTAATTTCACCAATGTTTTCCATCTCCTTCTGTTGAAAACCATTAAAATTATGATATTTAATATGAAGCCTCATCTCAGTACACTGTTTATTTAAGACAATTGATGCGAATGAAGGAATTTGGGTCTCTTTTTCAAAGGTTCCAGTATTTTCACTGTCCAGATATAGCCTTCCTAAAGTGGCCTGTTAGTTTATTTTGGTTAATGTCATAAATCCTTTTAAAAATTTGCTTTAGGGCTTGTTCATAAAACTGGATTAAACGCTGTGGGCTGATACTGTCTGTTTATTCTCATTCCACGCTCATTTAGTGTAGGATGCTGCCTGCCCACTATCCCCGCCTTGCTGAAGTGGACGGTGTTACGAACGAGAATTTATTTCCCATAATCATTCTGCTTGTCTGGTCCCTTTATCAAGATCGAGATTAACAACAACATCAACAAACTACCTGAATTTGAATACTGGCAGTCGCCCCGGATGTTTTGCTGAACTGATGACCGAGTGAAAAACAGTGCCCCTCTCACCGTCACTGAAGTGCAAGAGTTCGGATTATTATTCGCCCGGGCTGGGTTTGATCTGATAAATACGCAATGGCAAACCTTGTATCCCATTAGGCGGATTTGCTGGTATGGAAGAAGCAGAAGCAGACGATCTAGACCATGTGTGTGTGCTTGAGTGTTTTTAGTACTAGAATCTGATTTTCTGCGGCCGATGCGCTTACCGGCAAATTAAGAGACCAGAGACCAACACTCGCCTTTGTCTCTGAGCTGCGGTGACGCCGGCCTGACCCCTTCGACGCCCTTCGCGTCCCCGCTGCTCCAGAGGCAGCAACGTTCCGCCGGCCGACACCGCCTCTCCGCCCTTACAGACTCGAGGGGCACGGCCGTGTGGTCTGAGGGGCAGCTCTGGCGGTACCGCTTACGGCACTGGAGGAGAAAACGGTGCATTCCTACCTTCCCTCCCACCGGTAGTCTTTGCTTACCAGCTCCCGCCTCGCCCGCCTCCTGCGCCTCCACCTCAGCCCCTGAGGGCGCTCCCCCGCCAGCCGCCCCCGCCTCCCCCCGCGCGCGGTGGGCGCTGCCCCGGCGGGACAGCAGAGGGCGCCCGCGCACCGCCGCCGCGCGCGCCGGGCAGGCCGCCGGCAGGCCGCCTGGGCGCAACGGCCCGGACCCGTCTTCGGCTGATCCGCCGGTGAAAACCCATGCGAGGTAGCTCGCGGCGTTGATAAATCAGAGGTGAGTGGTGTAAGGCAAACTCCAAACACCTCGCCTCCCGCTTTGCCGCCCGAGTAGCGAATGGGAACCGCCTGAAGGAAATCTTGCGGTGATCCGCCCGCGCGGCGGGGTATCCCCCTCAGGGGCGGCATTTCCCGCGCTGCCGGGCGCGCGGCCCTCACCGTGTGCCTCCCTCTGCCAGCGCTGTTTCTGGTACGTCTCTTCAGACTGTCACCTGAATCTGCCACCTCCCGGCCAACTTGGCTGGGGAAAGCTTTTCAGGTCTTAACTCCCGATACAGTAGTTTTCAAATCTTTGTCCATTTCAAAAGGTGGGACAGAAAAAATGCCCTGTCTCTGCACGGGAAGATCCAGGCGCAGCGGTGGTTCTGCGTGGCTACGTGTATTTATTTTAAGTGTATATCTAGACCATTACAAATGGTATTCATTTAAGCCTATGTATGAACATTTCTATTGGTGTTGAGAGTTTTTCCTATGTATTTTCTAGTGCTGCAGGGTTTTTACTATTATTTTATTTAGAAGTGTCGCTAGTTTTTTATGTAGAGCAAGTCACAGTATGGCATTTCCAGTATCTTGGGTCGGAAGTGAAAGAATCTCAAGGGCAATAGCAAAAACTGTCAAATGCAAGAACTTGACTTTCCAATACTATGCTTCTTTTTTTTTTTTAAATGCCATTTTCATTAGCAATATACCAGATAATTGATACGCAGTCATGGGAGGCTTTGGAGCAAAAAACCTTGTTTTTTAAGCTTTAAAAATGCTTGTTTGCTTCTGGGCAGGGTTAGGTCTTACTGGGAAATACCATCTTCCATTTTGGAAGTAGAGGTACAAGAGGTTTGTTATTGAGACATTAGAGAGAGAGGGAGATCTTGTGGTCTGAAAAAAGTTTCAGGGCTCTAATTCCACATCCTCCACAATATTTACAACGCAATTCACTTAGCTGTAATCTGCCTTTACTGAGTGGAGTTCCTCCTGATCTATACACTGCAGTAGAAATTAGAAACAGATACTCCACATCTGTTTCTGGTTTTCCACATGGGAAAAATAGCTTGGAACTGAAACCTAACATCTGAACTTCAGTCCATACATGTTAATATTTTAACTGAGACATATCTCCAGTAGGACTGACTTGCCTGCTGCGGAGGTGATACAGGTTAATTAACTGACATCCTTTGTAGATACTTTTTAAAATGCGCAGCACCAGAAGTACAGAGCTATCAGTTACTTCAATGCACCTCCAATTAGCAGTCCTTTTCTGACTTACCTCAGCGATCAGTTTTAAAAGCCATGTGTTTTCTGTGATTCTGTCTCAGCTGCAGTGAACCAGCAGCACTGGCATCAAGACATGCCATAGCAGGGTTTGTGGCCTTTCCCAATGACTAGGTTATATCATGGTTATAGCTCTAGATGTTAATATATAGAATAAATGATAGGCCCTGAAGTAAAGTCCTGTGAACATTGTGCATTGAGGGGATGATGACATCATAATTAACCAGAAGAGCAAGGCTCCAGAGCTTGCTCTTGTCACCAGAACCTTCTGTAATTACAGCTTTGTCCATGCTATCTTCCTGTTTCACTTTTTCCTCTTTGTAATTCAGAGAACCAGTTAGCATTTTTAGGAGAAAACAGGTTGCTAGTAGAGGAGTATAATCTGACAGCTAAAAGTTGTAATTATCAACATTAGTATTTTACAGAGCCTAAATTGTTATCAGCATCAAATGTACTTGACTGAATATGACAGTTCCATCAACAGGGGATTAATGCTCAGCAGAGTTCTTTTGTCAAACCTACTTCTTCTTACACAGAAGTCAGGGGTGGGCAGAGAAGGTAATTCAGGGTGTTTTAGTTGTCTCAGAAGTTGAATGGTTCTCTTTGCAAAGAGATGATGGCTGTATTTGGAAGGTATTTCAGGATGTAGTATGCTCCCTGCCTTATGCACAGTGAGAGCTGTGTACATTTGCTGCATAAAATGGAAAACAGGGATGGGGTTTAGCCAGATGGGTGGATGTGCTGAGGTGAAAGTCATTTTGGGACTACAGGCTTCTCAGAGCAGTTCTGTTGCTGGATGCTGGCTTCCTGCATCTGGCCTTTAAAAGCATGTCTAAACATCTGTACTTGTGATGACTTCTAGCTGTTGTGTGTCTTGTTATGAATTAGTCCTTTGATCTGTGCTTCCAACTGAAGCTACTCATTTTAGAGATAATTTTGTAGAAAATTTATGGGGTTTTTTTTTCCAGTTTTTGTCCTTTTCCTGTCCTGTCAAACTACAAGATATATATCAAATGCTCTGCAGTGGTATTATTAATTCATTATATGTTTTTAAAAACTTTCAGCAACAAAATCTGTGAGCAAATGTGGCACTGCATCTTCTCAGGAGACTTGCGTTTAGTACCTTTAAATGCCAAAAAATAGTGAAAGTTTAGGTTTTGTAATCAAGTGGTTCTTGAACTGGAGTTGCATGGAGCGTCTCAAAAAATAAGTGTGTACTTTTGGAAATATTACTGATTCCATTGCTGTATTCCTCATTTAAATCCAAGGCATGTTACCGTAATGAGTAGTCTTACTAATAGCGACATTAGCTTTTTAAGCAGACACCCTCTTAGAGTTGTTTTACCCCCATAAATTTAAGATTATTTGCTTTCCTCCTCCATCTATATCCACATTAGATGGCACAAAAGAACCTTTTTAATGATAAATACATCTAAAAGAAAGAACAAAAATACCAAAATTTTAGCAAGCAGATTTTTTTATTAGCCCTGCTTTAGTTGCTCTTACACAGGCACACAAAACTACCTGGCAATCTGACTATAATTCTCACCATAAATCCTTTGTCGTCTGTATTGTGATTCACGTGAAAAGGGGACTGAAAGGAAAATCATCCCACAGAACAAAGCTGTGAGCGACACTGTCAAAACAGATTAAGGGTTCCCAGTGTGAAATGGGAGATCGGAGCATTTGCACCTTGTCTGTCAAGGAACTGCTTTGCTGTCCCTGTCACGAGGCTCAGAGGACCCCTGGAGCCCAGGGGTCCGTCCAGGCGGCAGTAGCTCAGCTAGCCTTGGTTCTCGGCATTCAGGAATGGAGAAGTGGAGTGATCTGGTCATCGTTATAGCAGACACTCATGAAATGCAGGGTGCATCAGAAACACAATTTTACAGGGTTTCAAAGTTTCATTTTTCTTGCCATTAACATTCAAACATACCCTTCATGTCCTTGTTGCTGTGTCTAAAACAACATAAGAAGATAAAGATTTGCCTTCAAAGAGAGTTTATACCAACAGGTAAAGGTAGGTATCCTAATACTGTAAGGACAGAAGCTGAACTGGCTGAGATAAGCACCAAGTTCTAACAATTCATGTCAAACAAACAGGTCTAGACCAAAATACTTTTTATGGATGCATTCTGCCCATCCTTCTGAAGATGGATGTGGCGGTAATATTGATGCTTCTGGTGGGAGGGAGGGGTGGAGTATGTAGTGATTGCTTGGAGCATGCTGATGGCTTCCTTCTCTAAGGCCCTACCTGCGGCACTGCGCGTAGGCATGGCTGAGATGCTGCTGGATCTGTACCAGTGTTGGTTTGCATGGTGGGTGGCAAGAAATGCAGGACTAACAATGGAAAGTCCTGTAAAGATACTGCACTTAGTATGAGAAACTGGCTACAATTTAGTGAAAGTCAGAAAGGTTGTTAATTGTGCTTGGTTAATTACAAACAAACAATAACCCTTTTCTTTGAGGATACCTGCCATTGTTTTGTGTGACAATTTAACAGGGCTAACAAAACAATGTAAGAGCCATAGTGCTTGCTGATTTTGAACATTAGCTTAAATCTTACATGAGAGAGTTTAGAATTCTCACAAGCTGTTTCATGAAATTACAGCCTCGTGCACTGCCGTAATGTATATATGACACTTCACATACAGGCTAGGCTGTCTCTGTATATGTCTGTGTAGCAATGAGAAGAACCATGCAATATGCTAAGCTAAATTCTCTTCAGTGGAGGGGTCACCTGGTGATTTGCCCCTAACTTGCCATTTACCTGTGTCTTATTATTTGCTGTGTGCTGTAAAGATTGATTCAAACAATGATCACTTATCTGATTTCATTATCCCAGCCATTGAGATATAGACCCTGAGTGTGGTATCTTTTTCTGTTCTGGTTTTTGAAAAAAAAATAAAAAATAATTGCCAACTTAGTTTTTGTTGTAGGAAAACACATATTCTGTGTGTCTTATTCAAACAGCAAGCACCATGCCAAAACCAGGGCCATCCTGAGGAACTCCTCCTCTCCCCAGGCTTTAGTGGTTTCTGTTAAATAAAATCTGGATTCACAGCTATCCCACTGAGGTTTTTAAAAACCTTTCTTAAAATCATCTTTTGCCATTTTTGCATTTGCTGACCTGATATTCTAGAATTATATAGCTTGCCATGGTTTTTACTACTTAAGTAATCTCTCAATTATCACAGTACCATGCCTTTCTAAAGTACAGTACTGTAATTACAGTGCTGCAATTACATTCATCCATGATTTATGACAAACTTTCAGTGAACAAATAGTAAACACTGTATCATTTTGATGTATGTAACTGCATTTCTCTGTTCTTCTGCAAAATACCATTCCATTGTTACTGGTATTTTCTATAGTGCACAGAAAATCAACTCGTCCATTCATTCAGTTAATCCCTTCACTGTAATTTGAGGCAGAAGTCCCAACCTAAAAACAAAACTGGTGTTGCAAAAAGTTATTTTAATAGGAGGTTTCATTTCCATGTAGTTGATTGCACGTGGGGAAAAAAAAAAAAAAGTGGTAATAGAAACATGCAACATGTGATGTTTGCTTTTGGTTCCTAAATACCTACTGCTGATTTACCCCAATCCTAGTTTTGTGGTTTTGGGCATGATAAAGGTGGGACTGAATTTGTGCAAAATGCATTGAGAAGTAAGCCACAAACTCTTGCAGCAGTAGTCTTATTTCTTTATAGGGTCATTGAAATAGAAGGGCTGGGTGTGTCCAGGAGAGATGTGGGTTTCAGGGAAATCTTCAATGTGCAAATGAATCACTGATATAAACTCCTATTTATTTTAGTCCCATTGTGTGAATAGGAAGAACCGAGTTGCTACGGAACAGCACTCTCAAAACACTGAATCAGCTGCCAGAGCTCCTTCCTGTGTCTGGTATTTTGCAGTCCTTTATTATCAGGCTGCAGATTTGATGAAATGTGGATACTTCTCTTATTAGTAGTGACAGCTGGAGTGGAGGTGTTCCCACCTTGTAAAGAAGTCATACTGGACGACGGCATAATTCTCCTAAATCAGTGAGGGATGTGTCTTCCCCTGTGTTACCTCTACTTATTTATACAGGATCAGAGGATCAGGCCTTACAAGTGCTGGGGTTTTTTTTGTTTTGTTTTTTTAGTTTAGTTTTGTTTTTTTTTAAGAAAGCATTAAAATGAGGTGAAAGTATTTAATTTCATTAATGCATCATAGACATGTTTTAACCTACAAAAATGAGTACAAGACAATCCAATTAATGATCTCCAAAAGTATTACAGAATGAAAATTATTTCATTTATCATTACAAGTGTCCCTGGCAATATCCATGACTAGCCTTTTTTTCATTTTACAGATTGCTAAAGCAAAAGTTTTACGTGATTTTTGTAGAAATTAAGCACAAGCTCTGACTTCTATGATTAATCTTTAAAATGCATACCTATAGACCAGTCTTTGTAAAAATACTGATACTTTACACATAGTGTTTCATATTCTCTGCTCTGGGAAAATGAGAGTAGATTTTTATGATAACCAGACAGATGAGATTTGTGAAGTGATTCACTGTGAAGTGATTCACCAAGTTTGCCTGGAATTGAAATGGACAGCTGTCTTAATCCAGTAGTGGTTATTATACTTAAAATGCTGGAGGCTTCCAAGGTTGATGTTCACCAGGCCACAGAGTGTCCTCTCTGTTGAGGAGGTTTGCACAGAACCCTCACATTTTTCTGGTTGGAAGGAAGACGTCAAGTCCAATCTGGAGGTGTCAGCGTTAAATTCACTAAATTTACTTTGTGTAAAATAATAATTAAATTAGGGACTAGATTGTTTCCCTACTGGTTAGTAAGTACTTTTGTTTTAACCCCTCCAACTAAATGAATACGTAAATACTTTTTTCTGGGAGAACAGTTTCAACGGAAGAACAAATACATTCAATGATATAAAAACCCCTTAGAGTGCATTTGTTAGAGTCAGACTCCCAGGGACTATGAAAATGCAGAGGATATGCGTTTTCTTAATTCTGAGTGAGTGCTTCAATTGCACAGTAGGTAAAAGAGAATTTTTGCCTATTTCTTATTTCATACCTTTGTCGCTTTGCTTTTTCCACTAGTATTTGAAAATACAACATTTTGGAAGGACTGAATTCATCTGTTTTTCCTAGTCCTGAATACCTTTTTCACCTTAAAATTTATTTTTCCACTTTTATTTCAGATCAAACCAAGTTTGGATTTTTCTCTTGAGGTCTGTAGCTAAATTGACAATTTAGTTATTTACAAGTTCACAGTTACTCTTTTTTTTTTCTCCTCAGAGGCTCAGGCTTAAAACTCTGTTGCTGTGTTTCAAGCCTATGTTTCTAATAAGCTTTGTAGGGGTTTGGTGAGTGAGCTTACAGCTGTGCTCCTTCCCCTGAGATTCTTTAATCTCAAAATTTACTTTTACAAAATTAGCAAAATTACAATGTGATTACTAATTAGCCTTCATGTTTAATAAAACAATGTTGTATTTGTGTCTCTGGATGTATCATAATTCATTCTCTCCAAGTGAAAGTACATATCAATTCCATCTCATAGAGCATTTATAAGCTTATTAGTAAGGCCAACTCTTAACACCAGAAACCTCCCTGCAACTTACAGGGGCTTGCCTTGTTTCCTGCCCAAGGGGCAGCCTTTTACTTCTGTGGGGGCCCCTTTGCCCTTTTTGAATTAGGCTATGGCTTTGCACATTAGACAGTAATCTCAGTTAGGAATTCTGGCAAGTGTTTTCTGAAAATCCAAGTGCGCAGTATCCACAGCATTCCCCGTGTTTGTATTGGCAGCTGCAGGCTTAAACAATTCCAGCAAGTAAGCGAGGCATGCCCTTCCCTTCCTGAGACCATGTTGGCTATCCTTGATTCAAGATGTGGTTTACTGACCGTTCTTCCATTTGCTCTTTAACAACTGTTTGAAGGATTTCCCCACAACCAATGCGAAGCTGCAGAAATAAGTCTATAATTGCCTGATCAATAGCTGCTAAAATTGTCCTTATTTTGGTGACTTGCCACACTTTCAGTTCTTTTCAGTCTCTGTTCTTTCAGTTTCTTTTCTTTGAGTTGAAAAAGCCATCATTTTCTATCAGGCTTTCTGTAGGGTTAACTTTTGTCAGGATTTGCTACCTGTAGCTGATAAATTGTAAGAGCTTCAATGCAATAATCTGGGCCTATGAAATGGCAAAGGGAAGACAAAGAAATTAAACAAGTGTTTTTTCATCGGATGGTGAAGAAATTATGCCTAGTAGGACTTGACAAATTTCTAGATCTTATAATGAAAATTGTTGCTTCTTCAGAAACTTTCATGTCCCTATCATACAATCTGCCAGTTCCCTGCTCTGTTGAAATCCATGGGCTTTTTGCTTTCATAATTGAATAATTCTTGCAGCTGAAAATAAGTTTTTAAAATAAAAGACCATTCAGAACAGACAGAGGCAGAAATAGTGTCTTTGACCCATCCCTCTTTCGCTATAAAAAAAAAATCAAAAACCTTGTAAAAGCTCCTTTGCTGAAACTAAAAACTAATTGAAGTATGTATTTTGGAGAAGTAAATGTGGCAGAAAAGGAGGTAGAGATTTGCTCAGCAATTAATGGAGAAGGCTGTTGGACACGTCATTTTCTTCTCCGGTAATCTCTCAAATAATTCCCTTTTTTATCTTTTACAAACTCCTCTTTTACTAGGGGAGGCCCAAACAAAGAAGAAGAGATTGCATATTATTAAGTTTGAGTTGCTCTTTGGTGGGCACTAAAGTATTTCCTTAAACATGTGCTTTTAAATTTCTGTATTAAAACTTAATACAAAGCTTTTTTTTTCCTAAGTGTTTTTGTTTGTTTCTTTCTTTCTTTGTTTGTTTTTAATGCATTACATGATGAACTTCTAGGAAAAGAACAGAATGATGTACTCTTTCTGCAAAAACTGTAGTCTTGCCATGACAGTCCATAGTATGGCATGAGGTTATTGATTCCTGTAATAAAATCTAATTCGTATTACAGAGGTTGAAATGGCAAAATAAAGAACATACAGATAAAATGTGGCTAAAGGGTGTGATTGTGTTCTAGTACTAGGCTCTGCCCACTGCTCAAAGAGAAGATGCTTTGATTTAGCCTGTCCTTGGAATTGTATTATAATAGAAGAACTACAATATTTTAAAATCAGAATTACATTCTACAACATAAAGTGATTAGAAAAATCCCGAAAAGGGAAGAAGTCACTTTTGTTTTAGGGTAGAGGCAACCCACACACCCCAAAACCTAGGTTTCTCCTGCCTCAGGTCCACTGCCAGCTGTTCTTCAAATTCTCTGTTAAGGCCTGGCCGTTCTCCCTGCAGCAAGGGGGAACCTACCATGTCTTTTCTTCTGAAAAACTTGGTTTGAGAGGACATTTTCTTTGTCCTTGCAAGTCCTTTGTAAAGCATTATCATTACTAGGAATAAATAAACTAAGAAGTTCGAAGGTGATTGTATCTAGGTCATTACTGACACATCACAACAAGCTAGGAAGCTAAGCATTGCTAAGGTCCAGGCTTGGACTAAAGTCTCAGGACAGGCAATGTTGTTACTGTTAACAGGATCTGTGTCATGGATTTGATCCACTGCACCTAGAATTCTCCCACACAATTTCCAGACATGGTTTGGTTTATTAGGCAAGTTAGGCCAGTTCCTGTTTATCTGATTCAGTGTTTTAGTCAGTTGTAACTTTGCTGATTGTCTGTTAACCTGAGAATATTTTCTCTTATTAGCAGCGGCATTGAGGCAGACCAATTTCTAATCTACTGTTCTATTTCAGGATGTTTCAAGTTAGAGCAAAACCTGTGGGTACGTGCAAGAAGGTGTTGTGACTGCTCAAAATCTTCAGTTATTTTGGCCTCAGAAGGATGTATTCTCTAGGAAAAAAGGATCGCAGCTTTAATTCATAGAAAAGTGGCACAAATAAAGTATCCAAAATGTTTTTTTCATAGGGAGGTATCTCCAGAGCTGGTGGTGAGTTCGTGCACTCTGAGTAAATTTCTTGATTAGGACAAAAAAAGGACATGATAACCTGACTGGACTGATAAATAGTAAGATCATTTGGCTGAACTTTGCTTGTGTGACAAGGAATGTGCATTTATTGATAATAATGGATGGACAGACTACTTCCTCCAAGTCTTGCCTTTTCAGGGCTGTCCCACTATTGCTAAGTTACCTTCTTACAAAATTAATAACAGACTTTTGGGAACATTCTCAGCATTGTGCTATCAATTCTATGTTGCTTAAATAATATTTTGTAATAGAAAAATAATCGTTAGTGCTTGATATGCAATATTTATTAAAGTTAAAAGGACTTGACTGCAGTAACAAAAAAAAAAGAAAAACAGATGGGAAAAATAGTTTAAAATTTGGCAAAGTAGAAAATCTTTCTTTTCATAATTTTTGTGATAAATTGAATTGAAACTCACAGTTGCTTTGCATATTATTCACACAAGACCTTTTTTGGCCATCTGCTGTTGCCAAATGCTAGAGATCCACATTTCATTTTTTAGCACTGGCCTGCCAAGTTACATAAAGGAAATGTTTGCCCTCAATGTTGTTTTTCCTAAATTATTTGGAATGCTGTGTTTCAGTCTCCTTTGGGTCTATTAACTTTACAGAGGTTCTGTATTCTGTTCCTTCTGTTCATCTTCCAATAATAGCAAGTGTCTTATATCCAGAAATCCTTTCTTCAGTCAGTGCAGATAGATCCCTCAATTCCTTGATCCCCAATACACTTCATACAACCTATGTCTGTCTTCCCTGTCAGGGAAGAACCTTGTAGAAATCTTTTTTTTGCCATGCTGTTTACCTTCATCCTTGATTGTTTTTCCTTCCCTGACTCACGTTTTCTGTGTCCCCCCTCTGTTACTTATATGAGCAACAAAAAAGGGTATCAGAATTTATAACAGAGAACCAACTGACTATTAAGAAAGGAGTCTGGACTGGCAGATTTAAAAATACCCTTTGTCTGTGAAGACAAAGCTGATAACTTCTCATGGAGCCTTTTAGAAGTGGGTAAAATGTTCCTGATATGTTGTAGCTAGTGAAGTCTGGTCATGAAATGTTGCCTGTCTTTAAATGAAGAAGCAGAGAGTGACTGGCCTGACAACTCATCATTTTCAGAAGTGAAATGCTATGTAAATTAATTATGGAAATGTGGGGTTTAATATACCTTGTCCAAATTTTATCTTCGCTGCACACATGTAGCTAGATGTTTTGCTGTTTCTAAGTGGCTGCATGTATGTACTGAATGGGAGAGATCACAAGATTAAGTTTCGCAGAGCCTTCACACATGGTGACATGGGGTTTATTATTAATTTCTGTTCTCTGAGGAAAAGGAATGATTCCACTAAATAATAATTTGTGTTTTTTTCAGTGAATTTAAGGCTTGCACCAGTACAGATGTGTTTGTTTTTTCCTAAGACCAACCATGCACTCCTACTGTGGCTTCATTTGGCAGCTGAAAGAGAGAGTCAAAATTCCTGAGCTACACTTAGCGACTGAGAAAAGAATTTGGCTATTGTGTTTAAAGGTCTTATTTCATAGCTTTTTTCACTTAATGATCCCATTTTCCAAAAGAAACCCATGTGGCTCTGGGACTTCAGCACATATGGGATGTGCATCTTCGTTGCTGACTCCCTCTTCTGTTTTAGAAGGCGGCAAACGGGTATGTGGCAGGAGGTTGACTTATGTTGTGCCACACATGTCCCAGACTTAAGGTAGAGTTATATCTGTGTTAACCTAAGCATCACAACAATGTAAACAATGGTATGTGTGACTAACAGTGGAGCATTGTTGAGAACATTTGTGCCAATTATATTATTAATGATGGAATTTCAGGCACGTGTTTGGATTACCTATTCATTTCAATCCTTTCCTGTTGATTCTTTCTAGCAGTAATTTTTTCCAATTACAGGAATCGTTATTTTTTTTTCCTGGAGACACTAGGCCTTTAGTATAGGTAGGAAAAGAGTCTGTAAGATGGTTTACATAGCCATATCCTCAAAGGGGCTGCTGCATAGTGTATCGTTCAAAGCTTAGCAGAGTGCATACCACAGCTAGAGGATGTAGAACATCTCAAGGGTCCCTGCGGCTGTTTAACTCTTTGAAATAAACCGTTCCTTCCAGCATGAGAAGGAAAAAATACACATTTGCTTGCCAAAGCTGTGCAAACACATTCATCCAAATAGCACTGATCAATTATGTAAAAAAATAAGACATTTTAGGAGCAAGAGGCAGATGAAGGGAAAGAGGCATGGTTTATTTACTTAGTGATTGTTTTTGCTTGGAGGCACCCTATACAAGGAAAGAGCAGCTGCTAAAAGAGATATTCTGCTTATGCAAACAGAGGAGACTGGCTCGCTCTTTATTGTTTTGAGAAGCAGAACGTGCAATGTTGAAAAACAGACCTATTTCCAGGAGCACACACTTTTTCCTTCTTTGGGGAAAAGGTAGAAATACAATAGTTTTTTAGTTCGAAATGTTGGTCACACTGATTGTGGAGCAAGGTATCTGTTTGCTAATGCTGTCAAAAATATTTTATATTTACCCTAAACATGAATGAAATTCCAGGTATCAGTGGAAATTCTCAGCAATCATGGCAGTTTGTAGAAATACTATTCCATTCCCAGCATATTATAGTCAGGACAGACTCAACTTGCATGAAGATGGGACAAAGGAAGCCTTCTATATGGTAGAGATGAAATCCATCTTGCTATGCTTAGCTGTAAACACTAAAATGATTCCATCAGCAGTTCTGTGTGTGTGAAGTCTCATCTGCTAGAGGACTCTATGTACATTTTGGTGTATTGTTTTTCCCCTCCAGGTGGGTATGACTTCATAATGCAATTTGAGCTCACCAAACATCTATCCTGTCTTTCTCCTGATGTAGAGGAACTGACAAATTAGGGGAAACAAGCAGATTAAAAGCAATTGTCTTACATGTTATTAATTTCTTCTTGGTTTTCTTAAGTCTTTATTATCCCTCGTTTTTCTATTTAATTCCTTGCCCATGTGGTGTTTTTTTCCAGGGTCTCATTCCAGGTTCCATTTTCTTCTTGTCACTTGGCATTTATATAGCACTCTAACAGTACTTGATTCTTTGCAGCAATGAAATGTTACTACTCCAGGATACAGATAGGAAAATTAAAGGAAAAATGTAAATGATTTGTCAAAGACGACTTGTGAATCAGAAATAGAATATAAAAGACATAGTTTGTTCATGCTTCTCCTGAATTGTCCAGAAACTAAATCATTAAATCAGACATTTATCAGAGGGCTTTCAGAGTGAAGCTGTATGCCTGGGAATAAGCTTCAGGGTTTAAGAGATGCTGCCATTAGAAGCTGCTTGAGGAGCAATCTCTTCCTGTATGTCCCACAGACTGTTTTTGTTGATCAGAGAAGTCCATGCTGAAGATCTGTTATGATAAATATGGATGGAAACTTCAATTTATTTTCAATTAAGTCCTAGACAGCATTTGCATGCTTCTTTCTCTGTGTGTGTGTGATTGTGGTTAAACTACTGCTTGGTATTGCAGTTCTGAAAGGACAGCTTGGGCAGTACCATCATTCCTTAAATGTAGTTAACCTTTTCCTATCTTCTACATGTCTAGAGGTAGCCCTGACCAATCAATACAACAAATCCTGCATGCATTTATGTTTACATAAGCTTAGAATATATTACAGCTGAGTAATACAGAACATCCTCAAATCACTCTGTTCAGTGGACATCATGGAATCACGTCTTGGAAGGTGGAGAATGTAGATATAGCTGGGACTCTGGACATTGATTCTTCTGATTCCCAGATGCACGTGGAGACTTAGTGTAAAAAAACCTCCATTGTTATCCTGTAATTTCTGTGGACCAAACTCCTACATACTCTTGAAGTTCTCTTGCAGTAGAATTTTGTGATACATGGACTGTTACTCTTCCCTCTTCTTAAACAAAAATTGAGGTTGTAAACTTCTTTTTAAACAAGGCCTTAAGCCTTTAATGGTTTTGGGGTCAGAGCAGTGCACTCCAGTGCTGTTTCTATCTGCTGGTTTGTTTTCCATGTTTCTTTTAATGAAAAGTGTTAGACAAGTGGTCTGTAGTAGGTGGTAAATAAATTGGAAGCATACAACTCAGGGCATTGTCTAAGTGGAATGAAGGGATTTGAACCCTAAACCTTCCTCTTTACTAAGTGATGATAGTTAGCTTAGAATACAAAATTTCCGTTGTCTCCATCCTGTTCCCATAGTAATCAGCATGTCATTAATTGTTAATTTGTTTCTATGGAAACTGTATTGCTTGTATTTTTTACACTTCTAATGTCCCAAAATATAGAGAGGCGTTAAATTTTTGATTTTTGAGGAACCTCTATGGGGCATTAAAAGTATGCTGATGCAAATCACTTATTTGATCTGATCACAGTTACTTTCAAAATTATGTGTTTAACTGAATATGAAAAGATTTTCAGTGCCCTAAAATGTCTCCTCATCATGAATGAGAGCTTGTTATGGGTAAACTGGAGTAGTAATTACTATATAACCTAGCCTTTAAGATTTCTGGATATCAGAATTGAAGAAAAAAAAAAATCATTGTAAGACTGGGTAGACAGTTTGGCTGGAAGGGGAGACCTGAATCTGTGTAAATCAGCTAGACTGGAGTCTACTGAATGCAAGATAAACAGACATAAAGAGCCAGTTAGTCTTTTAAGTAAGATGTCAGTTGAATAATTCCTCATATAGCAGGCCCAGAACCGCCCCCCCCCCCCCCCCCCCCCTTTATCCAGGACCTCATCTAGCAGTCTTCTGTTAGGAGAAAAGTTTAGGACTGCTGAACACAAGATTAGCCTTCTCAGTGTTTGTTCTCATCTGCAATAAAGTAGTGCTGTTCTCTGGTCACTGGGTAGATGATTTCCTTACCTCTATGCATTTTTGTGTCTCCCTCTCACTTTTATAAACTGCTTCTATAAATTGACAGATGCCTGTAGTGTCCCTGTGTAGGAAAAAATGACCATAGAAAGTACAATGTATACTCAAAGCCAATTGAAAGCAGATTTATTTTCAGGAACTGTAGTAGGAACTGAAGGATTTGAGTTCTCCATAGATCAAGAACAAAGGCATGACAAATAAGAGGCTAAAAAGACTTTTAATTTAATACATATTCAGTTATATGAGGCAGTATGATTTAAAAGCAATAAGGCTTTCTGAAGATCTGCAGGCATACTGAAAATTAAATTGCTATCTCTATTTGACCATGGAATGGTCAAATATAGAGCAAAGGCAGCTTTAAGGAAAGGCTTTTGTGATTCCCTGATGAGCAAAAAATTTTTGATTGACCAATTGTTTAATGTTATCTAAACCTGTTTGCTTATACTCTCACCTAAACTCTTAAAAGTGATGAGTACTTTCTTGCTTAGCATTCATGTCATCAGCAGCTACCCACCTTTTTCTGGACTTAAAATTCCATTTCTAGTAATTCTTTAACTTTTATGATTTGAAATGTTCCTCTACTCCACAGAAAAGACAACAAGAGCGTTTCTGAAATTATGAACTAACACCGCTCACCCTCATGTTTCATGGGTTGAAATAGAAAGCAGAAAATGGAGTGTTCAGAGCACAAGGCTTAGATGAACCAGATAAAAATAGTTGAAATGCTTGCAGATCTTATTTGTTAGGTTTTTTTTAATTGAAACTGTCTCAGCGTACATGAAAATAATCTAGCCATGGGGAGCTCATTATAGGAATCTGTCACTGAATTGTAATTCTGTCACTGAATTACTAAGAAAACTCATTCTTTCAGATGATAAAGTTCATTTGCAGCCTTTTCTGACAAGTGGGTTCTTTTTCCTGTTGGGTGGGAAAAATCTTATTTTTCTAACCTGAATTTTTCCCTAGGATGCTTTTATTTAATTTTCTAACATGTGAATCTCTTCTCCAAGTACCTGTCAATGCAGTCTGTGCAGGGGTGGCTCTTTGGACTGTCGTCTCATCTGACTACCGTGGCATGTGATGTTATTGTTCGTTAGATGGCTGAAAATACAAAGAACATGTAATGCATATGGAAAATACAATATGAGAAATTATTTACTACAGAAATTTTATGAGAGGCTGGGGCTTACCAGGCTTTTCTAACAAGCTTTTGAAGGCTTCTTAGCAACTTAATGACTTATAGTAAGATTTCAGCTGAAAGGATATTTTTCCTTTTAAAAATTGACAAAAAATAGAGACATGCTATTATAAAAGAAAACCATGTTATCTGAACCAATTAAGACAACATAGAGACCTATCATCTGGATGCTGCTTCTATGTCTGCATGGAGCACGTCATTGTCTAGGACTTTGTCTCAACAGGAGACAAATAATTTGAACTGTTACATGGGTATAATCTCCTACATGAACACTTTTATTAGAGGAGCAGTGCTTGCTTGCTTTAGCTTAGAACTCTTTCCATGTGATGCAAACAAACTTTAAAAAGTTTTGTGGTATTGGAATCAGAACATCCTCATGTAAGATTGTAACTGTATTACTTCAAATTTACAACAAAACTGTACCAAAACAATTCTCTTGTGAGGACAAGACTGAGTTCTGCAACCTCACATGCATGGTCAGCAAAAAGGAGTGATTGAAAAAGCTTGCTGTGCCCCACCAAATGAGTAGTTGGGAATGATGGATTTGAAAGAGAGTAATCCGTGGCTAACAAAGAAAATCACTACTTAGTGGGCAGGAGGAAAAAAGGTGTAAAATATGACTGCTTTCAACAGAAGAAGCCCTATAATTCTATCTTATATTTACATGTCTATAGAAAAAAGGAAGATCCATTTAGTGATACATAGACATTGCTTTCATAAAACAAAGAAATATGAAGAGAAATAAATAAATGTAAAATAAATAGCAAGCTGAAATGTCAACATTGCACATCGTGAAAGAAAAATACAAAAATTTGTTTAAATTCTCTTTCCCTACAGGTCTCCTGCCTTAGGATCCAGCCCTTCTCTTTCTAACAATGTGCATTTTAACTATCTGCATGTTAATGTAATATACAGTAAATACAAACTATAATTGCTTGTATAGGTTTATAAACCAGTTAAAATAGCAAATTCCAGAAATATCGCCATCAAGAATACTTTGCACCACTCTGATATCTGATATTTTCCTAAAATTGTGGGTGGGATGCCTTCTAGCACAGAGCCAGAAAAAGCTGTATTCTGTCTTGGTGCCAGTGTCAGCGTGGAGTCATGACTGATGCTTTCCTGAGCCCCTGTCAACTATGGCCACAAAGATGGGTCCTTTGGAACCTTGCCAATGGGTACAAACTGGAGCAGCCTTCAGGATGCTAAAATTTGTACTGAAAAATTGACCAGGCACGTGTTTGGCCTCAGATGAAGGAAGCAGAGAGGTGGCTTGACATCTCCCTCTGAGTCCTTTTTTGCAGGCTGGTGTAAGAGGACTGATCTTCAGACTTCAGTAAACTTGCACATTGCAAAAACATAAGCAAAAATATCCATGTTTATGGATAAAATCACTTAGCTGGTTTTGAATATTTAGTCACAAAGTTCAGAAGGTTTTATGTGATGTTTTAGAGTGGGTTTGTTCCCATGACAATTTCTAAATACGTCATTTTAGTGGTAAGTTATTTCTTATTTTCTGCAAAGGGATATAAGGAATGATCCTATACTGAAATGGTGTTTGATAGCAATAGCTTTTACACGGCTGTGTTCCTGTTATTTATGAATTAAGGGATGTCTATCTTTTTTTCCCCTCACTTTTGGGTATTTTGGTCTTTTGCTTCTGGCTAGTATTGCACGAAGTCACTGAATATGCCTGTATGACACAAAATTGGAGTGATTACTGGAGTCCTAAAGGAGGGAGGTAGCTGTAACACATGTCCTGCAGTTTCAATCTGAGTGACAAATGGAAGAGAGCAGTTAAGTTATTAGCTCCTCCGTGTCCCTAAGGTGAAGAGTTTCGTGTTCTTAGGATATTATCTAGCTATTGGATGGGATTTTGGTTTTGTTAATTCTAAATATCTGGTTTGTGGAGAAAATGCTTGAGAAAAGTGACAGATGGGTTGTATTGAACTATAGCAACAGGTATAATACACTTTAAAGAGTCCTGGAATATGAAGCCATCTCATGCAATGTCTCAACTTCATATTAAATGTTACATTATTTTTGTTTTAACTGAGTAGCTAAGTCAGCTTGCTCTTGTATTTCTTATGACGCCAAGTTGAATGTGACTGTATTCACTCCTGAGCAGCCATACAGTTTATAGAAGTTTACAAATGAGCAGTGCTCTTGTACAGACATAACCCTTTTCACTTGGACAATGAAGTTGGATTTTATGTCTTCATGTAACATTTGTTCTTTACAGGTGGTGCCTCCTTACAATGCTTCCCTTTTCGGAGGGCACCTTGGTGCAACGCAGGGTTTCAGCAGGCTGCCACTGACCAGCGCCACCACAGGATGCTATTTAAGCATCTAAATAACAGTGACTCTGTCACACCATAACTAACTGCTGGTTTATTTTCTCCTCAAGTTTCAGAACTTTCAGTCATACAAAGAAACCAAAATGCCTTGTTTGCTTAAAAATTCAGCTGTATGATGTTTTCTCTTTAAGATGGACTGAGAACCCAGAGGATTGCTTGTACACAAATTGTCTCTCAAACTAAACCAAATATGACCGGGGATTTGCAAAACCTAATGTCCCACTGTGTTATCTAATTCGCCAGAATGAGCATCAGGTGTCCTGAGATTATTTTAAGTCAATTCTGCATGAAGATTAGTTTATACACTTACACAAAATTGTGTTACAGCAGGTTTTACTTTATTTCTTGTCTCTTGGTTTTCTGTATAAAAACCATAAGTTCTGAAGTATTTTTTCAGTAGCCAAGCTTTTGACTTTGCCTTGTATACTCAAGCAACTGACTTCAAAGTTTCCCTGTGATGCCTATTGTAATGTGTGCAAGACATGAAGAAAATTTTATAAGCTTATTCTTAACAAAAGACAAATATCTTCAAGGCCCAAATTTAAAGAAGCATAGAGATTCATCATTGCTGAATGTCAGCTTCCATTTTATTTATTCTCCAGGAAGAGTGTACAAATATTTATATCGAACTTGAAGTTATGTAGACCAGGATTTTATTTAGGGTGGATGTGTGTTTGTATGCTAACTTGGGCCTTCATGTCTATATCTTTTTCTGATACGATCTTTCTAGTTTTACTTCTCAGCTTTCTTAAAACATTGTGAACAGTGACAATTGTCGTTTTCTAAAAGAAGAAATTCTAGAAGGATGAACCCTCCAGAAATTATCTCAGTTAATGAAATTTTTTAAATTTTAATTTATACATGTACATATGCTCTTGCCTATTATTTTTCAATAGTAGAGAGAAAAAACATCATGGCATAGAAGACAGTGAAAAGAAGAAAATGAGAAGTGGATGATAAAAGGAAAGTAGAAATGAGAGAAAGTGGAAAAGAAAAAGGGGAAAAGGGAAAGTGGAAAAAGAAGAAAGGAAGGGGGAAGCAAGGAAGGAAAGGGGGAAGCAAGGAAGGAAAGGGGGAAGGGAGGGAGGGAGGGAAAGAAAAAAGAAAAAGGAGGAAGGAAAGAAAAGAAATAAGGAAAGAAAAGAGAAGAATACTGAAAAAGAACAGATTATTTGTAAAATAATGTATTAGGCGAAGGAAGTCAAGGGGACATGAGAAGATAAAAGAGAGGTGACAAAGCAGAAAAAAAGAATAAGAAGAGGCAGAAGTTCAATTTGATTCTACTACTGGTGGCTTTCAGATGAGGAATAAAATATTACAATTATGTGTATGAACTTAATGATTAATTTCAGTCAAAGTATTGATCAGAAGAATATTTCAACAGGAAAGCCAAACCATGGATGAGGTTAAATATTGTAAAAAGCATAACCAGCTTCCCCTGCATGATACCCCAGCATTTACAGTCTCTGGGGAAACTGGGAGTGGAAGGTTGATATGATAGCCCATCCTGAGTTATCTGTGTGCTTCTTTTGATGTATACTTTTTCTGGATGTCCTCCATTTTCCTGTTTTATCTCTGGCTCTCCAGGACCAGATGGGGAACCATTCCTGTGGCATGATGGAGATCTGTTCAAGCTGCTCCACTACTGGTTCCGAATAATGCCACATTAAATGGTGGGAATACACTTTGTCTCTTTTCAACATGGTTTTACATCACCTTACTGTAGAGGAAAAACTCCAGCAGAGAGAAATGAGGCAGCCTCATTCAGACCCTGATTGAGAAGATTACTAATGTGCATGAGTTTAAACATATACTTAAGTGCTTTGCTGGATGAGGATATCAGTTTACATCTCTTCAGACAGGAAATTTATTAAACATGAGAAGAGAGAATATTTTATATGGAATCACATGGAAGTAATTTCTGGTTTATATTAATGGGTCTGGTTTTAATGTATGAAAATATGTAATGCTGTAATTGTTGGAAAGCCAGATAGTGAAGATAAGTCTTTCAGCCAGGCCTCTACCAAAGATCAGATATTCTAACTCTTCTTACTTAGACAGTGGTTTTTTTCTGTATAGATGTGATTTTCTTTTATTTGTGGCAAAAATATTCTATAAAATTTAATAGAAAGTTGTAATGTTTCTTTTCATATTTTTATAAAAGTCTAGTGATTAAAAAAACCAAACCAAAACAAAACCAAAACTGCTGAAAGATCTTTTTCTACTCAGACCAATAGATTTTTAGAGTACATATAGGACTATAGCACTAGCAGTCTGTAGTAGATTATAGAATACTTTTAAAAGTTACTTTACAAGCTAGCAAATATCTGGGATCTGAGCATGTGTTAAGAAGTTGAATGCTTGCACCCAGCAAGCATTTGTGTGTACTGATGTCTAAAACCCTACAGCAGTAATTAAAAATGAGTGACTCATTCACCTATGGAACACACTTGAGTTTTGTTTAGAGAGTCACGTGCCCCTTCACTGAAGCACGTGGCCACAGGTTGGGCAGAGTACTGCCACAGTGGATGTTTCCTCTGAGACAGGTCAGGCATCCTCTGGAGCTGAGGAAGGTACATGAGCAGTCACTCAAGCAGTGGTCCTTACCTGAGAGAGGGAGATGCTCTGTCCTGCCTGTGTCTCTGGATAAACATGGCATTAAGACATCTTCCATCTCCTTTGGGCAATACCAGCTCCCTGCTGTATTCTTTTTTTGCATTTCTTGTTTGAGTTCTCAGAACAAATCAGAATTCAAATCAAGTTCATAACTGGAAATGAAATATGACAGAATCCACCTGTGTTTGGAGAGACAAAGGTACAAAAGGCAAGGCAGAAGTTGTGGAGGTCTCTCTTTGCATACCAGCCACAGGCACAGATTTATACATCCCAGTTTAATGTATTGTTGTAATAACGCCTTGACAACTTTGTTGTATGCAGTCATCATCACATGGGAGAATTGTTTGTTTATACGAATTGCCAGATACTGCTGCCTTTTTTTTTTTTTTTCCCTTGAAGAGTGTATTTGTTTGCTTGAAAAGTATGTTTTTTCAAATGCTGAAGTTTTTAAACTGAAATGCACTTGTTTTCATCTGGTCAACAAAACAAGTGCTTGTTGATATCTTTGCTGAGCTGGCAGGCTGGCAGTCTTACATAGTATCAGGAAAAAGAAAACACCACTTGTAATAACAGATTTAGTATGATCACCCTTAGTTTAAAGCAAAAAGGAGGAACCATACTTCAGCTTAAAAGAACCATCCATGTAATTATCATTCCAGCTGTAAATAAATATATCCCAACAGTGGTTAGGAGAGGGTGTCTCATTGTACAGCCTTTATGTCCTCCAATCAAAATAGACAGTAATGATGCTGAACATTCTTCCTGTCAGCTGTCACCTCTCCAGAGAACCATCTAAGTGGCAGACAGAAGTTGCCCTTAAATCGCAGTAATACACTGTGCATTTGACATCATGGATTTGCATTGTTAGTCTCTTAATGGCTTCCAGAACTGTTGCTCTGATTACAGGTCAGAGAAGGGCAACACAAAACATTAAAGATGCAGAACTGAAGTGGTAATCAATTGGGATTTATTTATTTATTTTGAAAATATTTTTAAAAGCTGTCATGGGATTTCATGATAGGAAGATGGCTCACATTCCTTAGGGAGGTGGTGTCCAGGTCACTGCCTATGATTTCAGTGGGATTGTGTGGTGTCAGGGAAGAATTTTATAAGTATCGTGCTACCAGCAGATGTTATATTGTGATGCTAAAGGGACTGAACACAAGATTTTATGCAAACAAGTACTGCTTTCAGTTAAAATGCAGATGGAACCAAAATACCTGGACCCAAAAATTTTAGGGTTTTTTTTGTGAAAGGGTTTAAAAAAACCAACAGATTGTTATGTAATGACGGAACCAAATCATTAAAACATACCATTCCCCAAATCCTTGATTCAAAAATCTCAGATGCTGGAATGTTACAAATCCTCATCTGAATTTGGACGTGGTAGTTCAGCTCCAATTCTAGAGGTAATTGAGTGCTATTATAATTCTTTAACTTACATTTCAAATCAATGTTTTGTGTTCCCTTTGCATTAAAATTTCTGCTAATTGAAACATCACTGGTAATATTTGCAACTAAATTAAATTTAAAGCAAATCTTCACTAATTTGGAATTATGAATTTTTAATATACTTATTATCAATGTTGCATTGATTCAGTCAAAGAATCCTGTGATGTACACATCCAGTGATATTCAAGCTTGCATTTAATAACAATTGGTTATGATTCCCCAGGGTTGGCTCAAAATAAATCCACATTTTCATGATTATTATATACAAAATAATTTTGTGAATAATTTGAAACTATTATTTGAAATTATAATTATGACAATTCACAGCAGGAATAAAGCTGTCAAACATTTGCTTGAAATTTTTCTGCCCAGCAGCATTTCTGCGGTGGCGATTTTTCCAGATGACAAAACTTACACTTATAACAAAGATGTTAGAAAGCTATTATCAGAGAAGGACCAGGAGAGAGTGTTTTCCCTTTTCTCAGCTCTTCAGAGCAAGTGTGGAGCCTGAAGGCCAGAAAGGGACTCCTTTTATTGTTCTTTGGGCAGACTGATATCTCTTCGCACTTTTGGAAAGAAGTATTTGCGCTCAATCCCCGTGCTCACCCAGTAAACACAAGGTATAGTTGTGGGATGGATGCTACTTGACTTAGTATCCTCTGTTTTACAGCAGATCTGACTTTCCTTCTGGGTCCAAGATCCACTTGTATTCATTTTATATTGAAGAACTGATGGTGGCACTGTGGAGAAGCTGGTAGAATAGACCAACATTTTTTTACTTTCTCTGCTTAAGCTAAGTCTTATTGAAGGCTAGTATTGTGCTCTGAAAAGAGCTGCCTGGGAAATGTTCTTCTGTGTAATGGAAGCTACTGAGTTTTTCCAAATCTTTCTACTCTTTATGGGACAAGTCTTTTGCAGTTTTTCTTTTATTTAAACATATTTTTATGTATTTTGAGAGAAGGAAATTCAGTGAAGGAGTGTAACTGCTCTGAGGAGTGAGTGACATATCTTACCTGCAATAGTCAATAACTCAACAGACAATACTAGGAAGTGGGAAATACAAGTGGAGTCCTTGTTTACCTCATATGATGCACTAAAGAACACTTTAGTGTCAGATGAATGTTGCAGCCGCAGGACAACTGGAGTTTCTAGCGTGAGGACTCTTGTCTGATTTACATCCTGCATCTAAGAAACATTTCCTGGCAAAGTTGAATTTCCACAGAAAGTTTCCATTTGGTCAAGAATAGGCCCACATGTGGCTTGCAAATGCTTCTCACTGATCATGGTAAAACAGTTATTAAAAAGAAAGTCGTTGTATGGACACGAATCACATTCACCACCTTGAAACTACACTGTTTTTCTTAATGTGGATAAAGAGGTGTAGTGAATTCTAGACAGGATGCAACTGCTCTGAAAGTTTCTTCTTAGGAAGCTACCTTAGCCAGGGTCTGTCCCGTGACATATATTCCTTTTCTGAACCAGCTATGGTATCCATCACCAAAATCTGATTCTACTAGAAAATAGTCATTCTCTTCAGGACACAAATTTTTCTTTTCAAGAGACCATCAAGCTGAGCTTTGTAAGTGTACATGAGGTAATGCACGAGATAATGCATGTGTTTAGTATCTCAATACATGCACACAGATTGGTGCAATAAGGCCAAAGCCACATAATAAGCACAGTTGCCAAAAATATTAAGTAGCTACATTGGTACTTTGGGTTTAGCCAAGCGTCTTGTGGTTATCTAAATGCAAGAACTTTGTTCTATGTTTCCCTCTGACTGATAATTGCAGCTCAGGTAGGAAAAATTCCAAAAACTATGTATTGCTGAGAGTGGAGCTTCCAAGGGAGCACACTGTGCACCTCTTAAAAACACACTGAAATAATTACACTAATTTATCAGCGAAGGGCTATGTAACTTAAGTGGACTACTGTCACAGTGCCAAGAGTGTCTGAAGTCTAATATTCCATATTTTGAGACATCTTGTGTCTACGGGTTGCTTCGATGAGCATGCACCCTGCTAATATATTATTGAAATAACAGATGGGTCCTCAAGCAGAGGGGCTTTGACTTCAGCGTTCTTGCTTCATCACTTGACTCAGCTCTAGAAATACTTCCCCAGACTGAATCTCCTGGAAATGTGTCAGATCTATCATTGGATGTCAGTGATTGAAAATAGGTTGATATACTCTGCGTATGAAACTTGAATCTTTCTTCATGAGAAAACAGTGCAGATATCTGCTGAATTTAGGATTTAAAATGTGATTTGACTTAGAGATCTGAAAGAAACGTGTGGTGCTTTTAATAATATTTAAAAAATTATATGACAGGTCAAAGTGCCATGTCTATGAAAACAGGCATACTTTTTTTATTTATTTATTTGGTAGCCATTTTGGTTCCTGTAAGTTATTAATTTTTGCAATCTTTAAATATATATATTTTTAAATGGCACTTGCAAAGGAATGTCTTTGAATATTGTCCATTTACAGAAGAATACATGTGGGCTGGAGTTTTGATGCTTTCCTAAACAAGAGACATGGGAGACTCAAGAAACAGGGCAAATTATTGCCAGACTGTCAGCACTGTATTGTGATGAAGCCTAGCAGCCCTAATCATAAATCAGGTACTTGGCAAATAAAGAGGAAAAGTTAATACATGCCAGTGTAAGGATTGAATCAGAGGAAAGAACAACTTTGGTAAATAAACAAATATTAGAAAATGTATTTTCCTTTGGGCAGGTTGTCAAGGAATGGGAGATTTAGTTCTTTCCTCAAATGCATCTTGAAACTGTCTCATGTCAGACACCAGACATCAGACAAAGTAGACTGTTTGCTAGAATATAGTTTTCTTTGAAAACTCTCCCTTATCCCCAGTCTCTTGAGAAGGCTGTAAAGTAAAAGAAGGGTGTTATATCTCTTCTATAGGAAATCCATATCCATACCTGCTCTTTTCATAGGAGGAAAGGCAATGGAAGTGTGAAAGCAAGCAGAATTTAAAAGCAAACACATGAATAAAGGAACAGCAAAGTAATATAGCCTTTAAATACAGAAGTAAAAAGTAAATTAATTATTTCAGCTCTGTCAAACAAAAAGAGCAATAGGAAGTGACAAGTCTGCAAAGGAGCTATTCTTACTTGTACCTCTTCTTTCCCTTTAATAGTTTTTCTTTCTTTCAGTGGAAAGTGTTGGCTTCTTTTTCCACCTTGTTTATTTTTTCCCTTTTCTTTTGGTGAAAACATGTTTCCTTCCAGAAATCCACTCTGCCTTCATCCTGGCAGAAATTCCCCACTGTCCTTAATATACCCTCACACTTATAAAAAGAAGAGTTAAAGGATGATTTTCTAGTTGGAGGCAAGAAGTATGCTCTAACTCTAGTGTGTCCATATGCTTCTTGTAGGTTATCCAAATGTCTGCTGAAGACCACTCCATCCAAGTCCACAGAGATCTGATAGAATTATCTGGCTGAGTGTCAGTCTTTAAAGGAATAGTTATTTTGGATGATTCACAGTGACTGTTTTTTTTGCTACTGCTTCAGTAATAAACACGCTATTTCGATGACTCTTAGAAACAAATCCTGCAGTCCTCACTCAGCAAAACTCCTGTTGACTTCAATAAGCTTTCCTGAGCATGTTTTGAAAAATGGCTTCACTATTTGGCTGAAAATAAGCTACCTGAAATGTGTGTCTTTTTCAAAACATTAATAAAATGTGTTGATTTTATTTACTTTTAAAATGACATCTTTCAGTAACTTTGCCAACACCCCCCCCCCCCAACCAAGAAAAAACCTCACCATTGCTGGAACTGAGTGTGCTTCAGGCACTTGATTTTTCCCAAGAATGCCAGGACCAAAATTCCTTTTTCAAGTGTTTGTGAACTGGAAAAAATGTGTATTCTGGTTTCTGGCACATGCATAAGCATAAGTTGGCGACTTTTCGTCTGCATACTTTAATGATCATAATAGTTTTCCATTACTTGTTGATTCCTGTTAATAACGTAGCATCAAGGGATCACAGTAAAAGAAAGGTTGATAAAATTCTGACTCACGTGTAGCAAATGGAAAGTTGGATGGGCAGACCTCTATGGCTTAGCACAACGAAAGGCTCCTCTTGGTGGGTTAAGACATGTTACTGTAATAAACTCTGTCAATAGTAGTGTGTGGCATTTTTACTACAATGAATATGTACCCGAAGGGGAAGATAAAATTTGACACTTAGATTCTGCTTCAGTTCTGGATGCACCTGTTTCTTGTGAATGGCAGAAGGATGTGTGTCATTCAGAACTGGAGATGGCTTCTGGCTACAGCTAGAGAAACTGGAAGTGCTGCAGAAAAGCAGTGAAAGAGATGGGCTAAATTTAGGGATAAGATTATTTTTCCAAGTCTGATACTAAAGTTCTTGCTTAATATTAAACAAAAGTGATTTTCTGATGACTCCTTACCATTGTGGCAGGACACAAGATGTACACAGTCTGTCACACCACACACAGTGTGGTAGTTTGAAGGAAGATATAGGTAGAGCAGCACATGAGCTCGAATTGAAGTTGAAAGATTGTGGCTGTCTGCATCATGGCTTTTTCACCAATGCAGATGCCTGATAAAGAGTTGTTTATCCACAAGTGATGTTTTTGTCCCTCTTGTATGGAAAACAAAAAATGCTAAAAATAAGTGCAATGATAGCTTTTTTGGCTAGCTTGCAGAATAACTTCAGAAGTTCAGGTTTCCAGTGTCTGAACATAACACCTCAGCAACCTAGCCCAGAAAAGAACGTTTAACACACAGTGATCACTGGATCATACAAGAACTCTCAAGCAGGACAGGCTGTGGTGAATGCAGCAAGACTTTTTTAGATGGCTTTTTTTCAGTTCTGCTCCACATCCCACTGCTTCTGCTGAACTTATTGCACTTGTTTTCCTGAGCATGTAGCCTGTCTCTCAGCTCAGAGGAAGCTGATCCATCACTGTTCAACCTTTCTCTTCCCTTCCTCCTTTTAAAAAATGTTGCTCTTTTCCTGAATTGTTTCTTGTAACTGAGCTAACAATTTTGCACTGAAATAGCCCTATTGCATTAAACTGCCTTCTTAAGTTCTAGTTTCCATGAAGGGATTGACAAATGCAAATGCTACCTTTATGTTTTTTCCTCCATGGCAATTCTCATGTAGTTAGGAATGAGGAGCTGAGGTGAGAGAAAACAATTATTTAGATGACAATTGCTTGCTGCTGCTGGAAAACCCAAAGTAAATTCCTCCACTTCGAAGGTAGCACAGGCACTGGTGTTCTCTGGAGGGAAAAAATAATCTGTCCTCAGTGATTTCTGTGCTGGTTATGCAAATGCACTCCAGGCAAGTTCCCATGTGTAAGTTAAATGCATTGAGAACCCCAGGGGATTTCAGGGTACTTCAAAACTTTCTAGTCAAGTCAATGAGACTGGAACAGGATCAACAGATATATTTGTAAGTCTATTGCTCTTGCTGTTAGATATCTTGTGTAATCCATCTAAGTTACTTATACCTTATTAAAACTTTTATAAACAGACACAGTGCTAAAATCTAGCAACTCTCTGCTAAATAAAAATGAATAATTAGTAGTTTTGTTTATTTTATATGCATATTTAAGACACTGTAGGTGCTTTTAAAGTATTCTGAAGAAATGATTGATAGAATTCACTAATTGTGGGAACATGGAACGCATTGCTTATGTTTTGGTCAAGAAGCAGCTTTTCAATCACTTTGTTCTAAATCTTTCTTCAGTAAAGGATTTGAGTTTAGTTTTTCCATTTGATACATACTGTGAGGGCATTGTGTAAGCAACACCTGCTTTAGAGGGCTGAATCATGGTTTTGTTCTCCATCCTGACTATTTACGTTCAGTTACATTGCTTAGCTGATTTTTCAATGTTAGATATGTTTGAGTATTTGTTTTACTTCTTTAGAGCAATGTGTGGCCCTCAAACTGTCTGCTGAAATCCTGCATTGGGAACCAACATCAATAGCATTTTAGTATATTTGAAACTGTATTCTACTAGTATCCGAAAAGTGGATGTGCATATCTATTCTTTTTGAATCAAACCAATTGTGATTTTGAAAAGTTTGATAAGAATTTGATTTTTGTCTGTAGTTGCTTACTTTTACTGCCTAGTGTTACTCCAGCAAGATTAGGGTCACAAGGATGCTTCCGGGGCTATGTGCAATGCAATTGTTATCCTAGAAACCTGTTTCACTGAGCTACATGTTGAGTTGCTGTTAATCACTTTTTTTTTTTTAAAAATAAACACAGCAGCTTTTGGAAAACACTTGGAGAAAATACATCTCAATTCTATGTGCTGTAAAGCTATATAATGCTCAATATTTTAATCTGAATTAGAAATTCTGAAGCCAATAATAACTTTTTATTAATCTCTGGTAAATCTATATCATCCCAAGTCATGCTTTAATTACAAATAGAATTTCAGCCTCTCAGGCCTGTGACTTGATCTCACTAGCATGCATCCTTGCCTTGTTTTGCTTTTGTATCTTGTGTGTGTTGTGAGGGTGATACTTTGTGCTGAAAAGATGGTAGTGGATGAGTTTTACTTTGGTAAAAAACCACTCAAACTAAAGAAAAATTCCATTTAGTTTTTGTAGTTTAGTTGGAGGGATTGCATAAAGTAGATACCCAATTAATCATGTCGGTTTAGAAACTGTTAAATCGAACAGCATCATTAACAGAAAACCGGCTATTGTAAGCAGCTATAGCACTAGTAAGTTATATCACCATAAGCCAACCCATCTAGCACAATTCCCTTGGAGGTCACATAGCAAGAATCTCTTACTGCACACCAAATGTTTCTCACTGAAATTGGCATTGTTGACTTGTCTGTGACATATGTCAACCAACTAATTCCTTCTTACCATGTGCCAACTCTTTTTCACTGGGCATAGCATTGTAGAGGTATTTCTGATGTTTTTCAAGCAACTAACAAAACACAGGGAAATAAACACTGTGACTAATTACAAAATAAACATGTCTCCATATTTTGGAGTTTTGTCACTCATCCTGGCTGTCTCAAGCTTGCCTTTCATTTACACTAATTCCCAACGTGACTTAAATTCAAGGGCTGAGGTGCACAATGTAATTCTTGTGTATCTTGGCTGTACTGAGTATTCAAATAGTTAATTCTTTGGTGTATAAACCTGACAATTTAATTTCCTAAAAAAGGAATTATGCTACAATTAGAATTCCTCTGAGGTCTGCAAGTATTTAATAGGTGAGAGTAGATGGTGCTCAAGAATATGTAGCATTGTTCTTGAATAATAAGAGTTCTTGGTATTGTGCATTGTAACTGGTTAACATGGGGCAGTATTTCAGGTAAAGTTTTTAACGAAGAATGCCATTGGCTTTGTAATAATAACAATACTGACTCAGGAAGTGAAAATTCATATCCTTTGACGCAAATATTCAACTTACATAAAAATAATTGAAAATGAAATATTTAATGATTAGAAAATGAAGTCTTTATTTTAAAATGCTATCTTGTAATGCATTTATATATGTAAAAGTGTGACAAAAATACTCCTGTGCTCTGTGTATGGCCATATAACATGACAAGTTTATGTTTTAAAGGAATTATTATCAAGTGATTAAAACAAGCCTCTGTCAAGATGATGGCTCAGGGAGATAAGCTGTTAGGATTTATTGCGTGGCTGCAAAATACAAAGCTTTGCCTAAGTTATGCAAAAGTATTTTTGATTTTGCAGCTATGATGATTGGTAGGTACCTCAATTAGTTTTGTGCTGGAAGTTTTACCTGGATATTTGCATATGAGTTTAAAATTACACTGACCATTTTGTAAATTGCTGTGTTCAATGGAAACTTCAGAAGCTTCCCATTCTTCAAAAGTTTAGTGATTCCATTCCCAGTCAGCCTTTCCAGGGATCTGTAACTCAGATACCTAGATTACATGCTTAAAATTTCTGTGTGTTCTCCCATAAGTGTCACAATTAGACTTGAAGGCTGAAACAATCCTGCGTGAGTCTTCAACAAAGGCTGCATATCTGGAATGTGGAACTATCTGTGCCATACTTTCTATCACCATGAAATCTAGAATTGCAACTATTTATTATATTTAGATAACTATTTCTTAGAGTACTTATTAAATATTACAAGCAAAGTCACATATTTAGCCTCCTTTGAGAGCTACAGAAATATCATGAACATTATGTTCTACAAACCAGACATAAAGACATGAAAGTAAACGAACCTTTGCTTTATTTTCTGAATTAATTATGTAAATTTTCTGGGCAAGTGACTGTCCTGATTTCAGCTGGGATAGAGTTAATTGTCTTCCTAGTAGCTGGTACGGTGCTATGTTTTGATTCAGTATAAGAATGTTGATAACGCTGATGTTTTCAGTTGTTGCTCAGTAGTGTTTAGTCTGAAGTCAAGGATTTTTCAGCTTCTCATGCCCAGCCAGCGAGAAAGCTGGAGGGACAGAAGAAGCTGGGAGGGGACACAGTCAGGGCAGCTGACCCAAAGTGGCCAACGGGGTATTCCATACCATGGGACGTCACATCTAGGGTATAAACTGGGGGGAGTGGGAGCGGGGGTTCACTGCTTGGAGACTGGCTGGGTGTCAATCAGCGGGTGGTGAGCAATTGCACTGCATATCATTTGTACATTCCAATCCTTTCATTATTACTGTTGTCATTTTATTAGTGTTATCATTATCATTATTAGTTTCTTCTTTTCTGTTCTATTAAACCATTCTTATCTCAACCCACGAGTTTTACTTTGTTTCCCAATTTTGTCCCCCATCCCACTGGATGGGAGGGGAGTGAGTGAGCGGCTGCGTGGTGCTTAGTTGCTGGCTGGGGCTAAACCATGACAGTGATGTTATTTGCTGGAACCTTTTGTTTGTCCAGTGTATCCAGTGTGTTAAGTTTAGTCCCCGTCCCCCCCCCGCCCCTTAGAATTTACAATTAAATTTACAGTTGTTTACTTTCAAGAGTACATACAATAATATATTTTTTTAAAAAGTAAAATGGATAATGGAAAGAGTGTATCCGCGGTCAAGCCCATGGCAGGGGGGTTGAGCTAGATGATCTTTAAAGGTCCCTTTCAACCCAAACTATTCTATTATTCTGTGATTCTAAGATAAGAAAATACCCTTCTTTCAAATTCAAGTAGGATTTCCACTGAAATTACTTAACACTAGGTTGTGTGTACTGAAACATTGAAGGGATCTAGAGAGGCAGTGGAAAAGAAGATTCACTTTACATTAGACAAGAAAATTGATCATTTCTTCAGCTATTCTCAGTGTACTTGGCAGTAACTATAATCTTGGTTACAGCCATCCACAGCTAAGATAAGACATGTCAGGATTCCCCCTGGCACACCGATTCTATTTTTTCCCCTGCTGCATGCCACATGGTCCCCAGTTATAAATGTATCCAGGAATTTGTGTCCTTTGCTTCTGCAGTGATAGCTAGAGACTACTTCAGGGCACATTTTATTCTCTCTTGTGCAGGTATTTCAAGAGACAGGAGGCTTAGTTTTGGAATAACTGCAGCCACATAGGTGTAAAACTGAAGTTAGAGTAATCAAAAATTAATGTTAAGTCTTTAAAACTGAAAGTGAAAACTGTGATTAAAAGTTTAAAAGCAATTTTTTAATGTATGCTTATCTGATAAAAAAATGGACTTAAATAAAAAGAAATTTCAGTTCTGAACCTCTTTTCATTGGCTATCATTAGTTCTCTGATCTTTCTACTGTATCTTAATGACTGCAACATGTAATGAGTAACAATATCTTTTGTGTCCTTCTGTATATATTGTCGTATATAATGCCAGTATCCTACATTAAAGTCTTGTAAGTAACCTATTTCTAAAATATTCACATATGGCTTATTGAGAGCTCTATGGAAGGTGCCACTCATTTACGTGCATGATCCTTTACATATAGGTACATCATTGCAACTTTTGTCATCTTCTCCCATGCTTTTTATTGTGTTTTATGAAAGGTGTTGCCTTTAATGCCTGAACAGTATTTCAGCAAGAATAGTGTGTACCATGTAAAGTCATTTTCAAGATACAAGAATCTCTAGTGTGTGCTTTTATTAGCTCTTAATTCGGGCTATTCCAAAAGATACTCTGCAGTGTAAAATGAGTCTGCAGTCTTGGGTTCTAGCTATTCTTGTTGTGCCCCCACCTAGACATGATTACCAAGCAATTACATTTTCTCTTTTGTGTTTTGTGGCCACTATGGAAGGATTCTCCTCTGCTATATGATCAGGCAAGCTGTGTTTTTTTGAATCAGGATCATGATTCTTGATATAGCTACTATTTTCCAAATAAACTACAAATTAACTTCTTTAGAGGTAAGAAGGCCACTGCCACTTTTCTTTCAATAAGCAGCAAGGATCCGCAGACATATTTAGGACATCAGATAGACACCTGCTGGGTAGGCAGAGACCCTGGCCCGTTCCTCCTATCAAGTTCTCCAGCTCTTTCTCAGCTCTCCATAGATAAAATGTTGGCTTTATTAAAGTCAGTAGGAGTTATGCCTTTAATCTGAGCAGGTCCAGGATTTCAGCTCATAAATCTGAAACTCATTTTATAGTATAAATCTCTTCCAGGCAGCACCATGGCAAGAAGGAAGTATTGTTTTCCTTCCACAGTGATTGATCTGAGCTTTTCCTTCTACTTTATATGATCTAGGAAGCAGTATGCCTGAGAGCACTGTGCCAGAGACCAAACATTCATCTTCATAATGCTACTGAGAACCTATTGGCCTTCTGTATTTTAGGTAGAAACATATGAACCCTTTTAATCAAGATTGGGCAATTGGATTGAAGTGACTTGACAAGGTTTGCAAGTATTTGGAGGTTTGTTCTTTGACTTTCATATTTCATTTTGTTGTGATATTTCCTGTTTCTGTCCAGAAGCAGAGGCACTGATATATTACATGAAATATGGCTCCTATGTAGTTCTTAGCTTCAGTAGAACAAATTTCCAAAAAGGTATGATATTTTGTAATGGTGTCTAGAACTGAGAGATTTAGATAGTGCATTTGCAGGTTACATCAGCATCTCAGCTTTCGGATGCTGATTATCTGAAGAAAATCTCTGCATCTCTGAAGACTTGCCTACCACCTTTTTGTTTGAACTATGGTGCTTGCCAAAGGCTTTGTAGGGACTGGAATTTTAGTCTGGACTGAAAATATTCACTGTGTCTTTTGAGCTGTATCTCAGTGTAGCAATACATAAGAGAATAATAATCTAAAAGAGCTTTCATATAAAATGAAATAGAATTAGCTATTGTGGCTCAGCATCTGTCAGATGTCCTATGCCTGAGGTCATTGGCTTAGGCCTTGACAACACTGATGAGATTAGCTTGTCATTCCTGGTGTTGAGTTGCAAATGTCTGGATTTGGCTTCTATTGGCAGTAGCTCCAAGGATAGGAGGAAAAACAGCTTATAAATTCTTCAGAGTGTTTTGGAGCCAAGAGCCACTTTTTCAGCTGGCTTTGCAAGCAGTATTATTTAAAGGGTACTTGGAGACATGAGGATAAGTGAAGAGTAAAATGAGTCAAAAATACTAAAATGTTATTTCTCTTATGGAATAAGTGATAAAACCTGTATACATAATTATCTCCAGTAACATTTCTCTTCACTCATAACCACTCTTTCTTTGCTGCGAGGGTAAGCATTCTTCAGGCAGATCACTTATTGCCTCAGCTATGTTTACCACTTTGTTTATTGCTCATTTTCTTGGAATATATTCATGAAAACTGGGCAATTGTATTTTACTAAGATTTATTGGGTTTTGGCCAATAAATTCCACTGACTCATTTTCTTTTAAAATGTCCAAACTGAAGTTGGCTGGGAGAGGCAGACAAAGAATGACAGGTTTTTGTTCACTAGAAAAGAAAACACAACAGTAAGTGAAATCATGAAGCTTTTGCTTGGGAGGGGGGAGTTGGAACTTATTGTTCCACAGTGAATGGAAACACATGAAGCTGCTGAGATTTTGCAGAACCATCATGGAGTAGTCTCTCAGACCTTGTTTCACTCTTAGCTGATAAAGATCTATTGAATGTGATGGGGTTCTGAGAAGGTACTCCACAAGCTATGGAGAAATTTAGATTCTAATTTTATTGGTTTTATCATCCATCTAATAGAATTCAATAGAATCCCAAGCCAGGGATTCTCCTGTCTTTTGAGATCATGAAACCAAATTTGACAAAAATCTTATTGTTTTGACTTTGATAGACTCCTTCATAATTAACTAGAGCCTGCTGGTCTAGTGGACTGTTTTTGTAAAATCTCTAGTTGGATGTTAATGGACTTGAGGGCAAATATATTCTCTGGAGCCTACAAAAATGATCCCCTAAAATCTGTGCCAGCAAGCAATTAAACTAAATGAATGAAGTTATCAACTGTGCAAAGCAACAAAGCTTGTAAATTCAAATGTTAATTGAAGGCTTTATATACTTCATCTGCATATTCATTTGTCAGTTATATATGTTTGCAAATAAATAAATGTATTTGCAATGAGATAAGCTAATAATTAAGGACTCCTGTATAACAGATGCCATTATACTTCACCTGATTCTCAAACAACCTATGTTACAAGTGAAGGAGATTGGTTTTGGTACACAATTTCAGTAATTTTGGCTGCAGTGTAGGTGGCTGGTCTACAGCCAGTGGTATTCACTCCACTGATTGAAGGTACTTAGGATCAGCTCTCTGCAAGAATCACACTTTATTTTTGTGCTTGTCCAGAGAAATCTGCTAATAATTCTTCTCCTGTCTTTGAAGTTAGTTTCTAATTTTTTTTAGCTGGTGGCCAACTTCCAGATATTTAACATGCCTTAAGAAATTAGTGGAGTTTCCTCCAGTTGCCGCATATCATCACAGGTGAAATTTAAATGAGGAATGCTGCAGTTGGAAGACATTGACACCCACACAATGAACCTCAGAATGACTAGTAACAGGGAGCTGTCTTTGAAAAATGTGGTTATAGCTCAGATTCTCTGAAGGTTTAGCTAGTCAAGAAAAAGATGATGAAAAACAGCAGCCTTGAAGTTTAATTGTTCTTGTGGTCTTTTCAGGTCATGGGCCAAATTTAACTACAGGCATAAGTAAGACTTATCTTAATCAGTTAAAATTGCAATATGTTAGTCTCAAGAAGAGAAAAACAGAGTAATGTGGAAGACTTTTTTATTTATTTTTTGCTGTCATTTTCATAAGGCTGGAGAAGATCTAATGAGAGTCTTGACAAAAGAATTAAGGGTGGGTGAGCTGGGAAAACACTGTTTTGGAATTATGACTGAATAGCAACATTTCACTCTGCACACACTGATCTGTGGAGCTGGAGCTGTGGGGAGCAGGAGCAAAGGAAGGCAGTAGTAATGAAGCCTGATGCTGGCTGTAGCTGAGCAGTTCACAGCAGAGCTGACGGCCACAGGATTTAAAAGTTAGCTATAGTCACTCTTCTGCATAAATGAGACTAGCTAGGGATAAATAGCAATGATAACATCTTGCTGTGCTCTCATTGTAGTTACAGCAGATTTGCACTGGTGTTATTGTGACAAAAATTAGTCTCATTAATTTAGTATTTGCAGGTCAGAATTCTGATCCCGGTCCTGCTGAAAAGAGCTCAGTATTCATGCTTGGACACAAGCTGCAGTAGAGAAAAAGATTTATCTGTGGACCTTTCTGCAAAAATATTTGAGGTTTTTTGATTATTTTTTTTAAAACTGAAAAGTGGGAGTAGGTATATGATTCTATACATTCTTTGTTTTTCTTATTCACTTCCTTTATTTTCTGCTACAGACCTTTGGAAGAGACAGGACTAGACAGACTTCTGACCTTATACAAAATGGCTAGTTAATGCCCTTATCTTCCTAAGTGCTTCCTTTTGCCATTGTTTGGGATATTTTTGGCTAAGATTTTTTTAGTGTGAATAAGCCTTTCTTTGGGAAACGTTTTCAGTTACACATGACGCCTCACTTTCAGTGAAGTGGTAGTTAGGGAATTGGGCTGGAATGATGACAGATCTTATTCAGGTTGTCTTCCACCTGTTTCAGAATACTCTGGGATGACAAATTGTATTCTGACTCGCAGGCCCATAGTTTCAACACCCAGTCACCAGGATGCCTTTTGAATGGGAAAGTTTGGCTCTTGACACCCAATTCCTTTCTGGCAATATTTCCAACAGAAAATAAAAATGTTGAAAGCTTGAAAACTGCTATGAAAACAAAATACATGCCCTGTAGACAGCTCTGCCATCTGTGCTTCAGGTTCCCTAAGTAAGTATTTCTAAAAGCTTGCACAGTATTTAAGCTGTGTCAGAGTAGTAGATTAAAAAGGTTTTTATAGTTCGTGTGGTTGTTATTTTTAATTTTTTTTTTCAGGCATGCCTAGAGAGTAAGAATAAGTATTGCTTTTAAATGTGTCTGTGGGTACATACGTACACAGTATTTAAAAGAAGTGGTAAAAAATAAGCAAAGTTTCATGTGTTGTGGATCCAGCAGATACATATCTTTGGCTCAGAAGGATTCAGTTTCATCTCCCAGTGGGAATTCTTGAGTTTTTCTAAAAAACTTTAATTGGAGGCTGCTGTTCTAAACATGGGACACAGAACAGCCGGTGACATTGGGATTTGGATCCACTCTGTGTACCAGCAGTACCTGCTTCAGCCTTTAAAAATGTTACATCACCATAGTCTGGATTAGAGCTATTGTGGGAGCAAAGAGGAAGTCAGTACAGAGATAGTTATGATTTTACATAAACAGAAAACTCTAGAAAGCACTTTGTTTCTGCAGGAAACTGCAATGGGTATGAGAACAATTTTCTCACAGGAATTAGGCTAAAGATGTTTATAGGCTTTTTCATGTGTTATGACATTTTTACTCCATAACAAAGCTATTTTTGTTGAAAATATTTAGACGGGCTTACAGATAAGTAATGGATTATGTTCCTCTTGGAATGTGTGTTTGTGATTTAAACATTATCTTGAGTTTATTCTAGAAAAAATAGAGAGCAGAGGATAGTTTATTAGCAACATGCTAATAGAGGGAAATATGGATACAATAATAACAGAAGTGGAGCATGTCCAGCTAAAGAATACCAAATGCTTATGCACTAGATGTTAGGATACTGACTTCCTAGATCCTTGCTCAGAGCCTTTATCTCATCTTAAAAAATTGTAATATGTAATATTGCTGGTTGGCCACTATCAAATTAGTGGATGATTGCAGTCCAGTTTCTTTTCATATATTTGAACCAATTCGGTGGTTCTGCAGCAATGACAGCAGAGGATGAATTTTGAAAGAATGTAGAATAGTGCAAGACTTGGCTAAAATAGAGCATTTCTGGACAAGAAGAAATAGAAAATCTGCTCTCACTAATATTTCAAATCAACCAGGTCTTAGTGGATTTTTGTTTTATTTACATATCTTTGTTTACTCTTTACTGTTTCCTGTAGTTGTGTTCAGCATAGATCCTATTTGCAACTCCTCCAGTAGTATCTAAATTGTCTCAGAAAATGGGCTTAATGGAGGTGTTAATTTCCTCTTGGTGAAGGGAGGATTAATTAGATATGATAATAGGAATCATGATACATCCTGAGTTTGGATAGACACCTCTGAAAGGGTAGAATAAGTAGCAACGTAACTCAGTGCACTGAGAAGAAGGAAGAAAAAGAAAATACATTTTATGAACTGAGAGCTACAAAGACCTTGACAATATATAGAAGCTATTACTTTCTTAAGGGAGGGGGAGTAGGGAGCTGCTTAGCTCATTTGCTGTTGTGCTCAGTAAATGTTATTGCATATACTGTCCCGATTGTTTAACAAATGGATTGGTAAACGTTCCTCTGTGCTTGGGTAGAGCTTGAATTCAGAGAATTCCTGAATGCTGTCTCTGAAAGCCAAATTTTGAACCTGCTGAACTGCATTATCTGCAGTTGCTTTGCCATTTGTAATTAGTTATCCTACATTACCACACAGCAGAGAAATTGCTATAGAGTCTTACAGTGTAATGTAGTCAGTAGTGGTGCAAATAATAAAATGAAGTTTCTATTATAAATTGGCTTGAATTTGGGGTGGCTTTTTTGTCTAATACGCAATTTCAGTGCGTGTGGTACATTTTTTTTGCTTTAGCTTCAGTGTGTGCAACATGAAAGGACTGTTACTGGTTATTGTTTGGGAATCCATTCTCATCATCATGAAGATGTCTTTCTTAAACTCTTTGATTTAGACACAATATGGGTAAGACACTATGTTTTCTGCTGCCAAAAATACGTTTTACATGCTGCTTGTATATCCAATTGCAAATGGTGCTTTTGCCTAAATATATATCAAAGGGACCTATGCCACTGATGACTTGTAGGACTTTTCTGAACTGCATGGAAAGGAGAAACTGGTCAATTTCCTTCCTTTAGAGTGCTGTTTTCTGACCATAAGTTTCACCAAATAAGCACACTATTGCCAAGATGGCTTTGAAAATGCCTAACTTCTATCGAGGCAACTTCTAGGAAGCCATATGTTAATCTTTATAATTGAGATCTTTTGATCTGTTCCCTTTCAATGACCTTATTGAATGCATTTTATTAAACACGCAACTATTCACAAATACCCCCTCCTCCCCCAGCCCACTTGATTCTTTTTATTTCTTTATTCATGGACAAACCTTAGAGTATCCTACTCCAAATGGACCTCTGTAACTTAGTGTCCCATTGCTATTGGTAATCTTAGAGAAAACTCCACTTTCTTCTTTTAGCTTTTAGAACATTGAAAGCTGAAGTGTTAGAAAGCTTTAGGAAACAAACATTTTTGGTTGTTCACAACATTTTTATTCCTGTGTTACTGCTGGAGATATGAGGGGTTATATCTTTTTAATCTAATTATTCATTACTAGAAAGCTAATAAAACTTGGAATTATCTTGAGTAACTCAGAATGGCAGATTTTCAGGATAAAAAACCAAACTTCTCCCTTGTGAGATCTCCAGAGAGAGTGCAACTGACCTCTGCTTGCCTGAGCATGATCCATAAATATCCTCTTTAGTTTGCTTTGATACAAAACTATGCTGGTCCTTGCCTGAATGAGGATTGCAGGGAGTGAGAACTTGCCCTGCACTGAACATGGAGGCAGATGGGTCTAATATTGGGACTTAATTTTTTAACTTCATAAAATTTTATTGTCATAAGAAAAAATAGTTACTTATTCTTGGGTGTGAAACCTGTCTATGTCAGTTTAAGCCAGAACAGCCTCAGCTGTGTGTCTGTATTTTGGTCTGACTTGCTCAAGAAGCCTCAGCATACCACACAAAGCTCCTCTGTCTCTAGGTTGAGTAACAGCTATATGATACTCCCAGACATACCTTTCCTAGCCACATGACAGATTGCCATTCCAAGTACTGAAAGACTGTATATTTCTCTTTCCTGTTATTATAAATTCCATGTAAAAACTGAACTTCAGAAACACAGTGAGGTATTTGCCAGAGAGTTGAAACCAGGAGAGGGAGTTTTTCTGGGATCTCTTCGGGTAGTTTGGACCTCTCCACACACTCAGGTGGCCCTCAGGGGACGTGTGGAGACCTACGCTCAAAACAGGGGTGCAAGAAAGAGAAATATTTTTATGGGCATAAGAGGTAGTGACCTGAGGTGGCCCCTGTAAATCAACAAAAATGTGCAAAAGGTTTTGGTTGCATGAGCAGTGACAGAGCTTGAGTCATCTAGAAAAGTAAGGGGAAAAGGAACATGTCAGATAGAAGACAGCAGGGACGGTGTGACGAGAGTGGGAGAGGAAAAGCCCAAAATGGGAGCTGGGTGCAATGGGCTCCAAGAATGAGAGATGCCAGGGAAAGAAGAAAAGGGTGGGTGTGTGTGTAAAATTCATGGCAGAATCTCCATTAGGATTTCTATTTAGGGAAAGTAAGGCAGTTTGGCAGGGGTAAGGATAGAAGAATTATAAAGAAAAAAAACCACTAAAAAACTTCAAGAGTCCCTCAGCCAGACCTACTGCAAGAAAAGTTATGAGATTCTGGAGGCAGGAGTAATCATGCCTTCCAGATGAGAAAACAATATCCCTAGAATCTTGCAGACAAAATTAGCATGGAAGAAGGATCAAAAATTGCCCCAAAGCTGAGAGGGATATGGGAACTACTGCTGATCTAAAAGAGAGAGAATAATCCAGGGGAGTTTATGTGTTCCTGGCGTGGGGCCAGAGAACAGGATTTATCTGTCACAGAGCAGCCTTACCAGTGTAATTAGTTTCACATGCAATTCTTACAGCTCCACTAATTATGGACGCCCTCCCCTGGGGCTCCTTGTAACTGTCATTGCCTCCTGTTTATGCCCCCACCCCTCGCCCCCGCTGTTGGGATGTCAGCCCATCTCTCTGAGCGGCAGCAGTATCAGCTGCAGGCTTTAGGACTAGGAAGAACCTCTTTCTGTTTGTGCTCTTCTTGCTGTGGTTGTACAGTTCCTACCTAAAGTTTGGCACTGAAAACAATATTCTGTGTAAATGGTAGAGTTTAGAAAAACCCAACAAAACCCCAATTGTATAGCAGGGTAGGAATCTGCAGTCATTTCAAACAATCTCTGAACTGTCATTTCACTTACATCCTTCTTGAGGAAGGCTGAGAAGGTGCTTGTCTTCAGAGACAGTCTACCTGCCCATCATTCTTCATGAGGATTGGCAATAGTTTTATGATCAGTACCCATAGATTTTGTCTGTCAGAGCTAAAACGCCTCTGTTTCATCCTTTTGGTTTAACACTTGGTACTTCTTGGAATTCACGTTCGTCATTGCTATGTCAGGTTGTGGTAGCCTGACTGCAGTCCCATTATTTGTATATTTTGATTTCATTCATTTAGGTTCCAGATTCAGGTGCTATCCCTTTTTTGGTCTTTGAGAAAAATTAAGTCTGTTTTTTGTTGAAGAGTTGCTGGTATGAAATAAACTACCTGGAGTACTTTAAAATGTATGTCTAAAAGGCAAATTCTGTTCTTGTTTATCTTATAGATCAGTATTTAAAGTTTGAGTAAACAATGTTTGGGGTGAACAATTCTCTTTGATCTGACTCCCCTAGGGTGATATTCTCCATTTGGTTCACTTGAAAGAAGGAAGATTAACTTCAAGGGAGCAATGGTTACTGTCCATTCAAACTTGCTTTGTTTGTACTCATCTGTATCTGAGGGAAAAGAAATTAGGAGACGTTATACAGGAGAGAGGAGAAAAGGTGAGACCATAGTATATGAAGGTCTATTTTTGTTTACAGGAAATTATATTCCAAACAGTAGCATTAAATGTTGCTGAGTTTGATAGACAGAAAAACTGCATGTGTTTATGCAACTGTTTATGAAATTTGCTTTTCAGCAGAGCAGAATCAGCCTCACTGAGAGTGGGGTAGAACATTGTTGTACAAGTGCACATGGTCCTATGGGAAACACATGCATTTCCTGTCTATTTTTTGTCTCTTCTCTTGTTTCTGAGATCAGAGATATTGCACATAATTTCTTCATAAGCTGCGTTCACTAGACACCATTGAAATTATATATTTATAGAGGCACATACTGAGTGCGTACAACTACACTGATGGGTGTGCAAAATTAGCAAAATACTAAGTTGTAGAGCTTGTTCTTCTTCAGGGTTTTTGATGTATGAGAAGTTTTAGAGAATGGATATAATTGTTTCTCTCTTCTTAGAAAGGGATCTAGGAGATTAATATCAGTTTCCAAATACAGTAGGCTTCAAATGTATTTCATTAAGATGTGGCCATTTGATTTAATTCCCTCAGAGTCCGATTATGAGCCAACCTTTATTTCTTTCCCTGAAAGCACCAGAAAAATGTTTTCGAAGTATAGTAACAGTCATGCCTTTAGATTTATACTAAGGGTGAGTTGTGCTGTGATGTCTGATTTATAACTGACCCTGATTTCTGACAGAACAAGTAACACATGTTTATTTGTATGGACACCAGATTGCCTTGTGTTGACAAATTTATCTGAACATGGAGTCTCTTCTGTCACCCTTTTTCTGCTCTTTTTTTCCTGTTCTTAGTTCAGGAGGGGACATTTTTCATTTCCCCAAGCAGGTCTCTATAAATATTTTGGTGGAACAATCAGATCTTTTCTTGCTCTCTTCAAGAGATGTGGTGATTTCAACAATTACTCTCCTTCATCTGATGGGTGTTCCTGCTGCCTCAGCTGCTGTGAGGACATGTAGTAAAGGTCCCAGAATTTGGCCCTACTTTTTCTCTAAGACCAACTCCGTCTACTGACTCAAAGCCAGAAAAGTTTCTGTTACTTTAAGAGATGTTTAGTGGTCTCATAAGAAGGAACACAAGGCCACTGACCATGTGGGCATTGGTGCTGTGTCACAGCATCTCCTGGCATGCTATGGAGTCAGGATTGAGAATCAGTCAGCTTCAAGCACTTTTCTGCAGGAGTATACTTAACATCTGTACAGAAAGAGGATCGTGGATCACCACGCTGTCTTTAGAGTGACATGTGGTACTGCATCACCTGCCACCAGAGAAGTATCAGGGCACAAAACCTCTTCACTGAATGATTGTCATGGGGACATTCTGACTGAACCTCTTCCTGCACACAACAGACCACCAAATAATTACAGCGCTCTAATGGCATGTGATCATACATACAGACAGCACATCTAACTGAAAAGTGGGGATGGCAAGTTACCTTTCTTCAACTTCTTATTCCATGCAATAACAATCTGGTCTTTGATTAAGAAACATCCCAGAAAGAAAAAAATGGGTTGTACAAAGGATCAGTGAAACTTCCTGCACACAAAGCTCTCTCCCATGTCCCAGACAAGGAAACTGAAAAATATTATTTTTATTGCTATTACTAACTTCTGTGTGAATCTTTCTTAATGCAGTATGTACAATATTTTCAGTAAGAACACAGCTTTTCAAGATCATGGTTTCTACTAAAGATGGCCCTGAGCCTGGACCTGACTATCCCAAGCTCTGTGGGGAAAGGAAGTGGGTGGAGACCATGATCTAAAACTAGATCCATGGCCACATTTTGAAAATGACCTCTCTCTGAAAAAAAACCCTGAATGCCTCTAAACTTTGAAATGTTGGTGCTGGAAATCTAGAACTGCCTTCTGCTTTTGTGGCTGGGATTTTTCCTTTTACTCTTCAGTCCTGTCTCTCTGTTACACCATCTTTGAAACCTAAAAGAGCCTTCAGTTTATGTTACTTAGTTTGAACATTGTTAATGACTGCTCATCCCTTCCTAAAAGCGTAGGTCATCATGGAAGCAAAACTGAGCAAAAGCCTTGTTCAAAAAGGTAAGTTCATATGGCAGCTACAGCATGTGCCGTTACCAGTCGCAATCACCTCTAGCTCTAGGAAGCAGATTGCAGTTGCAAGACTTGAATTGCTATAACTTGGGATAGTTCCATAAATTTAAGTGGTGCTGCTTTGATTTATAGCAACAGGGACCTGGTCCTCATTGCTTTGCATGAGAAGAATAACATATCTCTTGCATATACTGTATTTTCCTGCATATAACATTTTTGATTACCGTATGTTCATTATTACTGAAAAGGGGTGGTAATCCAAAATCACAGCTTCTAAGGAGGCTGGGGCTATTTTGCCAAGAACAACACTATATAGCAGCTTTTACTTCAGGATGAAGTCTGTTAAGTATCTAGCAGATTTGTTTTTCATCAAAATAGAGTTAATATATTATATGTGGCCCTTTAAAGGCTACATGGTTTCTGAAAAGGGCTCTTTTGGGATCAAATTGCATTCATTGCAGAACTTGATATGGAGATGGTGAAGCTCATTAAAGAGCTTTATGGCATGTAGTCAATGCCACTACTACCACAAGTCTACAAATTTTTTCCAAATTACAATTCCAGGCATATTTTGGTTTCTTCTGAGCAAAAACAAGTGACACTGTAGGAAACTATAGGCTAAGAAAAGAAGGAAATGGGATGTGTTTCTCCATTTGAATAAGTCCTGCTAATGTGAAATAATATATAGAGTATCACTGTAAAAATCATTGAAATGTCAGACCAAAACACAAAAGACAGTATCGGGCATAGGCCACCCAGTTTCAAAAAAGGATTTAGATTCCAGTGACCTAACTCTGTAGCTGATTGACAACTTCTTTTGACCAATTTCTGCTTTAAGAATGGTCAAGTCTTCTTGGTTTTTTCTCCTTACAATACTTTATTACATTTAATCTGACATTCTTAATGGTGTGCTTAATCACAGTACATTTTAGTAAATACTAAAGCTTAGGAATTGGAATGAGGACATGCAGTATTCATGTTCAATTCATTCAATTCAATTCAATTCAATTCAATTCATTTGTTCAGTTCAAAACAGTGGTTTCCAAGTCTTCACTTAGCCACTGCTTATATAGTTCTTCAGCTGTCCATGTAATTTCCTAAATCCCCAGGTAACTAAAATTTTGCTTCTGGACATGGACAGAAGCATTTCAGTTTTGGTTTGTCTGAGCATTTCAGCATCTATCACAAACATATTGACAGACTAATGATTCCATACTTAAGTTGCTATAATGAGATGGTTTTTGTTTTACCTGCCAGGAAGGACTCCAGCTGTCAGCTGAAGGTTATAAAAATTACAAAAGCACACTTTTGGTAGCCTCACATGCATTTTCATGGCCTCTTAAATGTTTTGGAAGAAACTACCAGTACTGAGAATTATTGTCTTACAACTCTTATGCAACTTCTGAGGTTTCATGGAGGTACCATGTTAATTCTTTTAGAGCTCCCAAATCTGGTAGCCCAACAGAGGTGAAGCTGCCACAGCTCCATATTCCTAGGTCCAGCCGTTAGTGAGACTGAACATGTATTCACAATAGAAACACAAACACATATACAAATGTAGAGATATATGCAGCTGGTCGCACAGATCAACAGAGACAGAAAACATAGCAGTCACACAAACACAAACAGCACCAATGGCCTCCTCCTCTTCCTCTGGCTGCTCAGGATGAAAGCCTATTAGTATAAAATATATAAGTATATACATATATAAGCCAGTATGGATCCTTCTGTAGTAGCTGGTGTTGGACACCCAGTGTACCCAGTAGCTGGCCCAGGATCCCCTGGTTTCCCAGATGGCCCACACACAGACACACAGATGTAGATGGGTCTCTGCAGTGGCTGGCCCAGAACTATGACCTTACCAGTAGCTGACCTCCAGATCCCAAGGTCTCTCCAGTAGCAGGCTTGGACCTCATGGTTGTCCACTAGCCGACTTTCAGAACCATCTTGTTCCTCTGGTATCTGGCCCAGACTTAACAGCCACACCAATACTCTCCTCCTAAGCATCTTATCCTACTTGCTGGCTAGTCTGGCTTGATGTTCAGTAGTGATTACACACCATCATGCACTCCCACACAAATACACACTCTCTGGTCTCTCCAGTCATTGCCACCCCTCATGTGTGGGGCCCTGATGCCCCATGGTCTGACTCCAGTTACTGCACTTGGACCTCCATATATACACAAATCCATGGAGTAGAAAGCCCCTCACCCATGAGAAGAGTTGGAAATGGAGTTTAATGAGAAGATGGGGTAGACTGTGCATCGCCAGACAAGCGTACTGACCAAATGCCAGGTTATAGATGGCTTTTATCCCCTTTTCCCTCTAGTTTCCCACACTTGTTCCTCCTTGAACTCTCCCTTTCCCCGTCTTTAGTACTTACCCTAATAAGTCTTGTACAATTCCACAGTGTTCACCCCTGCATCCCAGAATGACTTAGCCCTGGGCTAAGCCCCCTCAGTCTGAAAGAAGACCCAGAGAGCCTCTCCCACAGACTTACAGATGAGGGCCACCTCTGTCCCGTGGGGCCGAGGCTCCCCAGTGGCAGCTTCTTTCTCTGAGTAGGTTACTGGAGTTCCCCCATCTACTGTTGTGTCTCTCTCCTCCTTCGTGTTCATGGAGATGAGCCTGTAATCGCATTGCCTAACAAATTCCTCTGTGTCTGAGGGTCTCTGGAAGATTTTTCTGAAAGCCTGCTATAGATAATTGGAATGGAAGTATGACAGGATGCTAACAGATGGAGGAAGCAAAATACAATTGCACCTTAGTTAATGCATTTTAGTTCCATTTGGTGCACAAATTAGATCACTATTTTCTTAACTTAAAAAGCACTTATAAAAGACTAATGCTTTTAAAGCTAAAATCACAGTTCTGCTTATTCAGCCTCGAAAGAACTGATGAGTCAAGACAGATGACAATGATAAATCGGGGAATTTAAGAAAATTACAGGAAAAGAGAAGAAACAGATTTGGAAAAAGAATGTTTGTTTGCTTTGTATTGTTTTACCAGTGTAGTGAAATGGTGATAGAGGGCTGCAGAGGGGTGGCTTGCTGTGGATGATGTATGTTACAGCTGCCATTAGTTCGGAGAGGATCTCTAGAACGAGAATTGTGATACCAGGAAATGCAATATAACATTCAAAGTTGTGTTTTCCTATGCATGTAAATTTGGATTTTATTTCTGAAATTCTGATCAGTGAAGTGTAACCTTAGTTTTAGCCTGGGCCTGCTGTTACAGTATGGGATTAAGAGATGATGACTTTCATTAAGTGTCTGCTGCAAGCTGTGAAAACTCAGTACCCAGCCCATGGGTTACAACAGTAGTTCCTGCTATCTGAAAGCATAGGTTAGAGTTCAAGTAATTTTGTTTGCTTAAGAATGTCTTTCATGTTGCAGTGATAATGTTGGCGCACATTACTGAGAATTCGGAAGATAGGGAGCACAGTTTATTTTATTTTATTGGCTATGGGAACCTGGATGTTGAAGGAAGTTTTTAGAAATAACCTATGAACACGGCTGAGCCAGGACTGTTGGAAACTAATCCCAGCTCTGCCACTGAGTCACTGTGTGGCCGCAGGTCTGTCTTACCTTGGGACAGACACTGCTTTGATGGGCTCAAGCTACTAGAAATGCAGAATGCTAAAACCACACCATTGCAGTAGTCCAGACACCGTCTGCCTGACTTAGGCTGCTGTTGGGCCCAGGCTAACATGTCCTAACTCTCAGGTAGGGTTATTAAAATGGATGCAGTTCAGGGCCAGCTTGGCTCGAAGGCCTGGGTTTGTGGTGGCTCTTGTCCTGTAGGAGCAGGTGTCTTGTCACTGTGACTCTCTGACTTCCAGTCCTGGGCTTGGCACGGGCTGAACGAGCTCAGGTCTGCCTACTCCTGGTGGTGCAGAATGGCCCGTCATACCTTTATGATTTCGTTATCCCACTGACACTGCTTTTTGAAACCTGTGAATTTAAATATTGAGAGTTATTATACATAGGTGCAGTGCTGACATACGTAAAGCATGTATAACAGTTAAACTAAACCCTAAGTCTGACCAACCTCTACAGGTTTAAATATAGCTACGAACCTGGGTCTGAATTTTGCAGGTAGAAGCCGTATGTGTGCTTTACATTATTCCTATAGCATCTTACATCTACTTTTAAGTATGCAAAGAAATAAAATTAATTTTTGAAAATGGTGATATCAGTGACCATAAATTCAGTATTTTGGCTTTCTTGTTGGATGGTCTAGGGCATGAAGCTGAACTTCTATGCAGGGAACAGGTAAAGGAAATACACAAATAATCTCAGTACACAGTTTATATACTCAGCAAAAGAAAAGGTTGCCTCCTGAAATAATTATGTCAGGTTTCATGCTCTTACTGGTATTACTAACTATGTAAACAGCAAGAAGTTTCTAACCTAGCTTTGAGTCCGATTCTGTTGGGACCCATAAAAACACATGATAAGAGACAGCCCTTCCATCAAAGACTTTACAATCTTCAGTCAGGAATTTTTATTAAGACCCACTTCTTCACACCATTTTTGAGACAGAAAGGCAGCCAGCACTGTGACTGCAAATCTAAACACAGAATGCTTTATGAATAACTTCATTGAGAGCAGTGCTTCTAAAGGTGCAACACGATGTTGAAAATTTAAACAAAAAAAAAAGAAGAGGAAATTATAAACTACTTATATGTTTTAACCAAGGTCCCAGTCCAAATTCAAGGAGGAATAAAAGGCGGGAGTGAAAGGTTAAAGACATGAAAAGCTTTAGAGTAATGAGTAAGGTGATAAGAAATGAATGAGAAAGGATATAAGAGGGGTGAGGGTGGAGGGAGAAAATGAAGTAAGAGGCAAGGGTAAGAGTGACTACATACTCTAAGTTGTATATTAATTTTCTGTGGCATTTAGCAGGCAGGAAATTTTTGGCATCATTCAAATTAGAAAAGAATGTTTTGTTTGTTTAAATATGAAAATTTCTAATCTCACCGGCATGCCAACCTTGGAGTTATTAGAGAGAGATGAGAAATACCATCAGTAAAGCAGGAATGGATGTTTCTAACTAATGCAAGGATTTTCCCTGTTTTGCAGCATAATGAATGAGTGCTAGCCACAGTCTTGTAAATGGATAAGATAAATGGGACTATATAGTGAAGCAGAACTAGAACAGAGGTTTGGATTTTCAATTTTAGCACAGTTGTTCTTCTATATTGCCATTTGCCAGTAATTTTCTGGATGAAATACTGATTTTCTTTCCCATGAAAAATATTTTTGCATCATGCTTTTTTTTTGAAAATAAATTTTTCAGACAGCATTTTAAATATTTGAACATTCTATCATATCAGTATACATTTGGTTCATGTTTTTAATATTTTTCCTCCACAGCTATATGTGGAAGAAGGATTAGTCAGAGAGTAAGAGAGAAAGATGGTGAGCATGCGTGTGGCACATGTCAGAACTTACTTTTTGGAGCTGGACTTTGTGGCAAAAAGGTAGGTTCTCTGACAAACTCTGTAATCACAGAATTCCCACACATGCTTGAGCTCTTCTGTGGCTGAAAGTTATCCAAGAGCAAGACAACCATAACTGTCGGGTATTCAAAAGGCAATTGGACAGACAGGCAGCATGGGTGAGAGCTGAAGAAGTCTAGGTAGTTGGCTAAGGGCTGGGCAGAAGGATAGTCTGGCACTCCTCCTGCTTCTTCCTTGTTGATCATATTTAAGTGTACTTTTCTCTTACAGTAGACACTCAGATTTTCCTTTCCTTCTTCTTTTTAGCTTTAAAAGCCACCTCACCTTTCCTTCAGTGCCCCATTTTCTCAGCCCTAGTATTCCTCCAAGGCAGAGCAGTGTAAATCAGAAGTCTGTTACCTTACAGTAAAGTGGGTAAGAAAGAAAGGAGTATCAGGATCATCCAGATTTTCAGGATCAGCCTAATTAATACACAATTTCTCCAATACATCTCCTTCAATGTACCCAGGTCAGACTCTTTGACGAGAAAAATGCGTTATTCTTAATTGATAATGGAGTCTTAAATTATTCATTATTTCTGGCAGCAAAATGTTTCCAACTCTCTCCTTCCCTTAACTTTAAAAAAAAAGAATGAATAAAGCAGTCTGTATTTAGAAGGTCTTTAACAAAATGCTTCACTCCCAGGTGTTGGACTAGCCAACAAAATAACATTTGTAAAAACTGACTTTGTGCAAAGTTCTTAATTTAGAATGCTATTGTGCAAGTCTGTCATGAGGTGTGGGAAAATGAGAAGTTGAACACTGATATTCACTACAGGAAAACAAAGAAAATGAATGAGATATCTGGAATTTTTTTTCAACTTGCATGAATATTTAGATAGACATCAGAAAAGATATGGGGGAGCAATATGGAAGAGGCTTAACTAACTTTGCAAATATGTTACAGTTTAGAATAATAGACAATATTCCTCACATTTAGATAGAATTGTACCAATTGTTATTCTCTGGATTTACTCCAGACTGAGTGACAACAGAGAAAGTCCTCGTATCTCCTCTTGAAGAAATACCTGATCTCTTCTACCCTAGAGAAATGCCAGAGATTCCCTATTTGCAGATCTTTTATGTCAGATGCTGAGAAATAGGAGGCTGGTTCGGCCAGTGCCCACCCAGAAAGACTTAAGTATTGGCCTTGCCAAAGAATATAAGACATTAACTGATGGCTTCTGCAATGCCATGGGAGATGATTCAGAGGGACTGCAGCAGTACGTGCAATAGAGGAATCCTCTACACACCCGCAGCGTATGTCTGCCCTGCATATACAGTTGTTCTGATCCATCTGATATTAGACCTATAGCACTGACAGGGGCCCCTCTCCAAAATTATAGAAGCAGAAAATTCAGTCTACATTTTCTTTTCAGGTAGAGCCGCTTTTTAATAGCTGGTAAAAGGAACTTTACCAGCAAATCTATCATAGCTAGTAAAATCTAGACAGGAAAAAGAACTTTAAATTTTCAGAGGAATCTGCACTACGACAGAGCTAATGCTGCTTCTACAGTTCCCTCCCTGCCCTTTGCTCAGCTTAGATGCTATGAAGTGTGGTCAGGGCTCTCTGCTATTGCACTTACTACTGATGTAGTAAATGCTATAAGCTGAGTGAAGAAGTTAGTTTTGGCTTTACCTTAAGGATCTCAAGTACCAAAATGACCTGTGAAGATTCTGTGACACATTGAAACAGGTCAGCAAATCATGTGCTTACAAATTCAAGCTGGAGTGTGAAGATGAAGACATAGGTATTTCTTACTACTGCCTGGCATAAGTGACTAGCTGCAAGATTAATCACTTAATTTTCTAAAATTGAGGAATTTTTCTACGTAGGTTAGACCCTGAATAAACTTTCTTCCAGAAATGAAAGAGTCTCCACTGTGATAAGAGACATAGCACAGTGACTATGTATGAATACTGGAAAATGACGTTTCCTTTGTTGGAATTTGGTAATATAAAATACTTATGTTGAGCATCCAGGGCCGGAAGAGCATTTGTCAGGGAAAAGCATATGGTTTCTCATGTAGAACTGCACAGTAGCCTATTATGACCATCAGACCACTGACTAAAGGCAGTAAACGTAAAATCTGAAAAGTAGTTATAAGGCTACAGTTGAATAGCCAATTTGGGAATTGAAATTCAGGGTCTAAAGTGTTTTTTTACCTGGGCACTGTATTCTCCTGCCACTGGAAATGAATAACTGACATTGACTTTTTAAAAATTGCTTGTCTCTAAAGTGGGAAAACAAGGCCTTTGGGTATACAGTGCTTACCACAAATCATAGACATGCTCTGTTCTTTCTTTTCTCAAGCTTGCCATCTCCTTCATTAACCATCTACCCATTCTGATTTTTGTTTTCTTAATGCTGGATATTCATAGATAGAAATTCTTGTGTAAGTGGTGAACTTTGCAGGTGAAATTCTCATTCCCTGCCCAAGTTCATAAGTAAACAAATGTATAAGGATCTCCAGACAGAAGCAGAAGCCATTGATTTTAGTGCATGGTTATAACTAAATATACTTAAACATATGCATATACAAACACCATTCACATTGCCTTTTTCACTTTGTTTCTTGTTCACTATATTGTCTTCTAAATCCATAAAAGGACAATGGTGGGAAAAATTGGTTTACAAATCTAAGATAAACATAATACTAATCTAGGAGACAGGAAGATGCAAAGGTGTATAAACAGATGACAAAAAGGAGGGGGAAGATGGTGGGTATTTCCAGTGTCCCAGTATGTGAGGCAAGTATTAGAAAGCAGAAGAATCTCAAAAAGAATATAAGAATATAAGAAGCAAAAGTAAAGTGATGAGTGAGGCATTCTCTTATAGACAAGTGAAGATGTCATACTCTAAACATGCTTAGCTAAAGATCAAATTATATCATCTTTTGCAGTAGGAATAAAAGACCCTCAGATTCCAGATAGACAGAGTATATGAGCAAAGTAGCTAAATTAATGAACTGAGGAAAAGCAGGTTGATTAATCTTTAGCTGTTATGACTGTGGTGAGGATTTGATAACAAGCCAAGAAAAGCAACCATAATAGGGAGCTCCTATTAAGCTTTCTAGCTGAGAAACGATGTTGAGGTGCAATTTCAATTAGGTTTGTGAGTGAAAGACAGCAGAAAATAGCTTTCACATTTAAGAAGTGATGAATATGAAACAATTTCCATATTAGTTAGGAACAGAGGCTAGTATCACATTCATTAAAGTTTATCCATTTTCATTTTGTTGCTGAATTGTTTTTTTTGCATATTGTGAATACCTGTTTGAATATTCATTAGACTATTATTTTAAACCTTCTTACTCATGGAAAGAACAGTGTCTGAAAAGCAACTGAGCAGGAAGAACTTATTTCTTCTAGTGACCAGAGAAATATAGCTTATCTGAGTTTAATGTTTGAAAGACTACTCCTAGAGGAGATGCCTTAGTTATATAAATAATTAGGGATTACTTTACTTGTAGTGTAGAAGTCTGAAGAACTTTATAAAAAATTGTAGGGAGCAGTATGTGAATGTCAAGCCCTCCATTTACCTCTTGGTCATATTAAATTATTACTTCTCTGAAATATGCATATAGTGCAGTCCTGTATGCAGTGCATAGTGCAATCGTATATATTAACCACTAAGATTTGGTTACATTAATTTAACTTCTTTGACCTAAGTAGCCCTCATGTAAATCTTTTCAACAGCTTGCTCTCCTTTAGCTGCTGGGGGATTCTGCAAAGCCTTATCACTGCTGTCTTTGTACTCTTACCCTGAGGAAAGCTGCAGCAACATTGACATCAAGTAGCTAGGAAAACATCTGCATGTGCATTACATTTACTTCTTTGGGTTCAGCTCAGCTAATGAGCTGGCTGCTTCCATGTAAATCAAGTCAACCATAAACAGTTAATGCTTTCATCAGGTGAGCAGTGCTCTGGAGTCTCTTTGAAGGTGGGAACACATTCACTGCAGTGGCTCAATGTTGCCCATATAAACACCCCATCTCAAAGATGTTGTTCTGTTTTTCAGACAGGCTTGCAGTTGTTGAGAGGAAGCGTGCCACTGTGCCAGGTACCAGAAGCCAGACCAATTTACTTTGAGTTTGTGGAAGGGGGGGAAGAAAGAAAACACCCAACAAAAATCCCACGAGTGGTTTTGGAGACATTAACAAAACAGAAAACTTGAAAAGCTGAGATCACATCTGGGATTTATCACTGTGTTTTGATAAACCTTTTGGCTTAGCCAGCACTCTGTCCTGCACTAGGGATTCTGCGAAATTACAGCACACATGTTCTCAACGGAGTTTGTCAGATCAACTTTATACTTGAGTGTTTTTGACTGATTAATTACCCACATAGACAAGTGAGGAGTTCAGAGAAAGGTGACTTTTTCTTCTGAGGAGAGTTAAGCATGAGACATATTACTAGGGAGTGTGACTGTAATTAGAAGAATGGGAATCGTTAATTTAAAGGTAACTTCTGGATCTTCTTCTGAAATAATAGATCCAATCCTCCTAATATCAAATTGATGCATTGACATATTGTCAGTAAAGGAGAGGTCAATAAAAAAGGTGTTTTTAAAATTGCTTAGTCTCCGGCTAGTTGTCCAGGGCCCTTTGCAGTGCATGAGCTCTGAGGTGCCTAAGCATGGGAAGCCAGCTCCATTATCTGCCTGGAAAAGCCAGGGCAAGAGTCCTAGTTAACAAGCTTTAGAGTCATTCTTCTGTTACCACACATTTTATTATTTATGCAAAAATATGACAGCTTTGACTTAAGAGCTGCTAACAGCTGTATCCCTAGAATATTCTGCAGGTGAGGGCCCTGCCTGAATGCCTAAACATGCTAAGTTCATGCCCTTTTTCAATCTTGGCAGAGGAATGGCATTAAAAGTGGTCTCCTACAACGTCTCTAAAGACAGACTGCTGGGCAACATGGAATTCATGCCTGCCTCCCTTACTTGCCTGTCTTTTCTTTCAGACTCTTCAGGAGAAAGCTGGCTGGGTCAGGGTCTTTGAGGAAGATTAATTCAGAATGCCTGATGCAGGAATTCTTCAGTGATCCTGCAGTTGGGCAGTTTGGGCAAACCTTGGTCAATGTAATGGAATGAAAAGCCATTAAGGGCTATACAGAGACACTATGTCAAGCTGTGGAAGTGCCTGAATCCCAAATCAGAGAGGACAGGATTGGGCACAACAATGAAGGGTAGTTATTGGCCTCCTGAGAGGATACAAATGTAAGAATCTATCAAAACTAAGCACACAGAAATTGAAATTGTTGCTTTATTGCTCATTTGAATGTATTTTTTATCTTTCTGTTATTGGATAGTCCCTGCCTTTGTGTTTCTTTAAAGGACGCTCTAATTCTCTGCTTCCTGTTGGCATATAAATACCAGAATTGGCTTTAATCTTCCCTCCCGTAATTTAAAGATATAACTTCTTAAATCCTTTACTAAAAGATACGATGTTGAGGTCTTACATCATACTTAGTCTTTTGAAAGTGCTTTTCTTCTTCCATCATACATTTTAAAATGTGAACACCACAAGTGGAAGTCTCACCTCTATCGAGCATACTTTTCCTTGCAGGCCTTCAGTTCACAAGCAGATTTTTTCTAAAATTGTTTTTTTTCCTTGCTTAGATAAGAATAGCTGAGGGCAAAAAAAGTAGCTAACATGGTAATACAGCCAGCTAAATTGCAGTTTTGGTGACAAGTGTATGATATCCTCTATATTTACCTACAGTTTAGTTAGTGATGCACATTCCATTATGTGCTAATTTGCTTTAGTAAGTAAAAGAGCATTTATGAATAAATCAGAAAGGTGCCATTCAACCATGTATTCAGAAAGAAGTAAAAAATAGTGTATGTAAACATAAGCTCTTTGTAACTCCAAATACTGTAATATCAGCTACCTTGTCTGTGTCTGGCAAGCCAAGGGTAAGTGACAGAGTACAATGAAATGTTAAATTAGCCTGTAAGGGGTTCCTAAGGACAGAGGATACATTTTATTTAAAGAAAGTAACATTGTACCTCATGCCAAACTGAGGTAATTTCCTTCCCCTTTCTATACTTCCTAGGTTTCCAGATTTATAATTTTTTATGGCATTTGCCAGAGCTCACCTGAAGAAAGCATTACTCAAATACAGTCTAAAGGAAATATTTTTGTTCAGAATCCAGACCCATAAAGAATAACTACTGTATGTTAAAGAAAAAAAGACTGTGTAATTTTACTACTAATTATGCACATAAGCCGAATAAATAGACCACTGTTGCTGTGTTGAATAGAAAATTCACACATTGCTGCTTACAGCAATGCACTGGGGTTGCTTTCTCTATCACTAACCTAATTAAGGGATTTCTTACCATGTAAAGTTTGTCTTTTCTTGGAAGCCAAAGAAGATTGTGTGAAATAGAATATACACATGATCCCACTGACTGGGAGTATTATTATTTTCAGTGTCTGCTTCAGTCAGTTATTCAAGAACTCCACTATTTCTTTTTAGGAATAAAGGGGCTTTAGTTTAATTGAATTTACTTCAAATGGGTAATTCAGTAGTTCCAGAAGGATTGTGTTGGCAACACTGATATTAATAAATTATTTCAAGGCCCAAAGGCCCAAAATTTAACCAGAGGAGCTGGACTCACAAGAACATCTATAAGTGTAAATTTAGCAGTAAGGTACCTCTTTTAGTCACAAAACGATTATGCAGCTGCTGCTTAAAACTTTAGGAGCATAAATTCCCCTGACACTTAAATTTCCACCGATAAAGTTTTTTCAGCGGCTACATCTACTTACAACCCTGTAGCCCCGGCAGTGCTGGCATACATGCTAGTTAGATGGGTCAGGGACTTCAGTCCCTTTGCGGAATGTGACTGGTTGTCTCGCAGTGAGCCTTTCGCAGCACTCTGGCTTCCCACGTGCCATCTATAGGCACCCATTTCTCCCGCAGCTCCAGGACGGCATCCAGCTTGGGTACATGAATTCTGCCAAGTAGTAAGACAAATGCTGGTGAGTGAATTGAGTCCTTTATTTCCTATGTCGTGACATGACCAAACAAAGAGTGGAAACCTTGTGCAGTGCTACACTGTTCAGACTCTCTCAGTCAGCATAAATCCACACAACGAAAACTGAAGAACCCAAGAAAGAAGGCTGAGACTTCGTGAAGTCCTCTGTCTCTCTCTGTGAAAGATGCAGAACACAAATGGAGTCTGGTATTTTTGAGAATGTGTGAGGATAATGCAACTGCTGTACGACAATAATCACAGAACTGCTTTCTCCTAATATTAGGCAAATTTTTATTTTTTTTTTTACCAAGGAAAAAAGCATGACCTCTGTCTTTCCTTCTCTTTCAATTTGGAGTTACTAGCCAACAAATTCCTTAACTATGTCCTGTTTTCCTGATTAATATTTACAGAAAAGTACACATGCTCCCATCTATCATCTCTTTTCTGAGTATGCAATATCATCCAAGAATATTTCACAGCAAATTAGAAATCCAGATGAGTCACTGATTTCAACAGCGACCCAGATCTCCTTGTTTATGTGTAAGAATGTTTTGTACAAATATTTTACTTGCTTTCATTAATTCTTGAGCTGTGGGTTCCTACTATTCAATATGTTGAGGACTCTGAGCAGGTGGATTGCCTGCTGCCTTTGACTGGGGCTATGAAGTGAGTGTCAGTGATGCTGTGGTCACAGGCAAATCATGTCACTCTGAACCAGTTAATGCTGCTTATGCCTGACCTGCTGAGTATTTTGAGTGGTCTATATAGCCTATAAGGTCTGAAATTGCGCTTATATCCAACAGGATACATGCAGGAAATTCTGCAGTTAGTGTTTTCCTTATGCCATTTTATGAGTATTGAGTCTTGTGGTTACATTTTGGAAGAGGTTTTGTGTTCCTATGGTTCAAAATAAATCTCTGAGGTATCTTAGACTGGCATCTGTATGTTCTGCATCTTTAATAATGTGCAGTCTGAGACAAGAAAGTTTTCCCTGAATTTGTCAGTGTTTCTGGTCTGCTCATTCATGTACAGCTGATTTGCACAAATATCAGCAGAACAGGCATTATGCTTTTATTGTAGAATCTCCTAGCAATTTATACTAATTTATTCCCAGAAAATTTCCACATGCAAAAATGTTGATCATTTTCAAAAAGGATGGCCTGATGGCCTAATGTCCTGATTTCAGCTGGGATAGAGTTAATTGTCGTCCTAGTAGCTGGTATGGTGCTATGTTTTGAGTTCAGTATGCGAAGAATGTTGATAACGCTGATGTTTTCAGTTGTTGCTAAGTAGTGTTTAGACTAAAGTCAAGGATTTTTCAGCTTCTCATGCCCAGCCAGTGAGAAAGCTGGAGGGGCAGAAGAAGCTGGGAGGGGACACAGTCAGGGCAGCTGACCCAAAGTGGCCAACGGGGTATTCCATACCATAGGACGTCACATCTAGTATAGAAACTGGGGGGAGTGGGGATGGGGGGGTCACTGCTCAGGGACTAACTGGGCATCGATTGGTGGGTGGTGAGCAATTGCACTGTGCATCATTTGTATATTCTAATCCTTTTATTATTACTGTTGTCATTTTATTAGTGTTATCATTATCATTATTAGTTTCTTCTTTTCTGTTCTATTAAACCATTCTTATCTCAACCCATGAGTTTTACTTCTTTTCCTGATTTTCTCCCCCATCCCACTGGGGAGGGGAGGGGAAGTGAGTGAGCGGCTGCGTGGTGCTTAGTTGCTGACTGGGGTTAAACCACAACACCTAATCACCAGGCAAACCTTATAAGGTATGTTCCATGATGAATTAGAGAAATACATTAATTTGTTTAATTAGACATTAATTTCTTTAAATAAATCCTGTGCCCTGATTTTAAAACTAGTAATCAAACTTTTGCTGTAACCATGAAGGTCTATTGATACAAATGAATCCAGATCTGTAGGGAGAAGTCATAGTTTTTGTTAGACTAGCTAATATCATAGAATCATAGAATCATTTAGGTTGGCAAAGACCTTCAGGATCATTGAGTCCAACCATCATCCATGCCCACTAAACCACGTCCTTAAATGCCTTGTCTATGCACTTTTTGAATACTTCCAGGGATAGTGACTCAACCACTTCCCTGGGCGGCCTGTTCCAATACCTGACAACCCTTTCAGTAAAGAAATTTTTCCCTAAGATCCAGTCTAAACCTCCCCTGCCGCAACTTGAGGCCATTTCCTCTCATCCTATCTGCAGCCACCTGACAGAAGAGACCAGCACCCACCTCACTACAACCCCCCTTCAGGTAGTTGTAGAGAGCGATAAGGTCTCCCCTCAGCCTCCTCTTCTCTAGACTAAACAACCCCAGTTCTCTCAGCTGCTCCTCATAAGACTTGTGCTCCAGGCCCCTCGCAAACTTGGTTGCCCTTCTCTGGACACACTCCAGCACCTCAATGTCTTTTTTGTGGTGAGGGGCCCAAAACTGAACACAGCACTCGAGGTGCGGCCTCACCAGTGCCAAGTACAGGGGGATGATCACTCCCCTGCTCCTGCTGGCCACACTATTTCTGATAGAGGCCAGGATGCCGTTGGCCACCTTGGCCACCTGGGCACACTGCTGGCTCATATTCAGCCGGCTGTCGACCAGCACCCCCAGGTCCTTTTCTGCTGGGCAGCTTTCCAGCCACTCTTCCCCAAGCCTGTAGCGCTGCATGGGGTTGTTGTGATCCAAGCGCAGGACCTGGCCCTTGGTCTTGTTGAACTTCATACGATTGGCCTCAGCCCATCGATCCAGCCTGTCCAGATCTCTTTGTAGATCCTTCCTAACCTCAAGCAGATATAGCAAAAAGGTTGACTTTATGTGCTTTATCAGCCACGCCAGTTTCTCTGAAAAAAAAAAGATGTATGATCCTATCTTACAAATCCTAGTAAGGTAAATACAGAAAGTATCAAAAACACAGATGAAAAATAAAAAAAAAATTAAAATATTAATTAAAAATTTGGATTCTATTCAGTTACTTTTTTTTTTCAAATAACAACGGATTTTACCTTTACACTGTTCTGAAGCCCCCCCACCAGAGTATAAAGAATGAATCAAGGAGGATGCTCTCTCTTTCTTATTTCTCTATAGCGGAGAATGAATTTGGATTTTAGTACTGGACTGACAAGAAGAGAGGCCATAGCAATGCTTCTCAATACTCTGAAATACCAGCTAAAAATGGAGTCCAATTTACATGCTTTGAAATGCAGTCTTGCTGAAAAGATTTACCTATTCCCAGGCAGTAAATGATCCCATCACTTGCATCACTGCTACATCTCTGCTCACTTTGGTTTTTTTTTATATATCACATGTTAGTGGTAATGTGTTTCATGTTTTCTCATTTATATTTTGGACTTCGTATCAGACAAGTGAAGTTGGTGGACTGCACAGACTTGGTTTGAACTGCAGAGGTAACTGCTGTCTTCTTTTATATAAACCTTGTTTTATAAAATTTAATATATGCATGTCTGTACTGCTTCAGTGACACTCCTGCTACAGCTAATAATACTAATGCATTTATGACATTAGAAGTGTTAGAAATTATATAAAAGTTATAAATTACATGAATTGCATAAATCACTAATAAGAGAATCCTGTGAAATCTGTTGTCTTTCATGAGATAGTCTCACTGAAATCAGGGGGAGTGCACAGCACAGAGATGATGTCTCCTGTGAACAGTCCTTTATGAACATTACAATATACTCAAACCCATTTGATTTCACAGGATCTACAGGTCCTGGGGTCATGAGTTCTGTAGGGGGATTTCCTAGTATTTCAAGGTGCAAGCTCATGGTGCCTAGCCAGTTCCTGCAAAGTATTGATTCAAAGAAAAAGCCTCCAAGCTGAGGTCCTTGGGTTTGACCTCTTTTGCATACTTAAAAACACCATTGTAATGACAATCTAGCAGATATACCAGTTATTCCTTAAGTGGGCATTTAAATATATCCTATTTAATTTTTCACTTGTTCCTTTTACAATTGAAAGGAACTTTTCATTTCAGAAACCAGAATGAAAACGTGTACCTTTTTGGATGGCTTACTGGTATGAGTTCTAGAAATTGAATTTACTTCTCATCACTAAAAATACTCTATTTCAGGCTGGGACTGGGACCTCCTGTTGGCACTCTGTGAAGAGGATCCAGCGTTGTTGCTTATACTATCTATACTTATATTCTGAGCAGGTGGAGTATTTAAACAAAGTGTGATACTATTTAAGACTATACATACTGGCTATGGGATATACAGGCAACTTACCCATTCATGGAAATAAAAGAATCCAGCAAGCAATATTATTCATTGCTATTTCAAATCATATGGCTTGGACAATATAGTAAAAGATGGCAGTCTGCATCACATAAAAAAGCAGTAACTAAAAGCAGATTGCCAGAATTCACAGCACAGCTCATGGAAGACAGAGAGAGATTGAATACTTTAAGTTCAGTCTTTCCTTTGCTTCATATTTTTCTTTCTTTTAAAACGCAAGATGATTATGTCCAGTTACTTTGAGCCAAATTTTCTGTGTTCGCTCCCCAGTGAAAAAAGTTGTTATACAGTAAATGGTATTATATTTTCATATACATGTTTAAGACTCAAAGACCTATTTTTAGGTCATGTCCTCCTTACTACTAGGAAGACGTTTTTCTGGTCCTTCAGGTTGACAAAAAATTGAATCCAGATCTGAAGTCCAAGATTTTTTCCTCATGTTCTGTGATCTGCAGTAATCATTTTCAAAGTGAAGATTTTTAGATCTGGCAAAGGAAGGCACCTCCTGTGTTCTGTTTATTTCAGAAAAGCATACAAGTAAATTTGGCATCAAACTTTAAGTTATCTGGAAAACCAAGTGTTGCAGCATGTTTCATCCTGCTTGTACCACTGTTGCAATGATTTTTGCTAGTTTGGTACCCATGTCTGACCTGCAGTGAAGTTCAATAAATTTCACATTCTTGACAGACTCAGTTAAGTTGTAAAAGATTTAAAAAGCATATGCTTATTGGCTACCCAATTCCATCAAATAATTCCATGCCTTCACCAAAGAATTTATCTTTTTCAAGTCAAACTTCATTTTGAATCCATTCCAATGACAGTTTTAGTCAGTGACAAAGATGCTGACTGGTCCTCAGAAGGACTTGAGTTTTCACTTGCATTTTATCTTGAGTGGAGGTAGCACTATGAATTCTGGGGGTTTTAGATTGCAAAGGGTCAATGGTTGTTGTTTCTTAGGGGAATGTGGAGCCTCTACTCTCCACATCACAGTCCAAAGTTAGCACAGCATGAAAACAATAAAAATTTTTAATGATACGTGAGCTCAGTCAAGTTCCTATGTCACTTCAGATGACTATGATGCAGAAAGGACAATCACCGCTGGAACTAATTGGCATCCTTGTTTCTTGTCACAGGAGAGGTCAAAGACTAATGGTCAAAGACAGGCCAAATCTGAAGATCTTCTACAGTTCATAGGTAGTGTTTGACTTCTATATTTGGGAAGGTGGGACCTGCAGACAGAAATTATCTATTATTATGAACTTGCCCATTGTCAATGTTGCTCAGAGAGAAGAGAAAAGGATTAGAGGTTTCAGTGAAAAACCTTTAAGTTTCTGCAGGATATCCTTCCTAAATCTGCTTCAACATTTGCCTCTGCTTGAATCACATTCTTTTAGCTGCAGGGAACCCTGATAAAAGGGAATTTTATAGTACATGGAAGATATTTAGATTATATCTGAAATATATTTACTTTCAAAATTAGTTACTTTAAATCTATAGACCACCCTTATTTTGCCATCAATGAAACTGTTCCTTCCTAGATGGTAGGAGCTCCATCCATTCTAGTGGCCACATTCACATTGATTTTAGAGGTTTGGAATAAGACTTCTAATCCTTACCATGTTTGCTCAAAGTTGTATTTTGCTTTGATACTGAAGTCCTCCTTTATACAATATTCATTTCATTTCTGTATTAATTTAAACAACTTCAAGGCAATCCTGGAAAAAAAGATGAGTGGAGCACCTTATATGAGTACAGAGTCAGTTTCTAGATATACTACAAACAGGCTTGGGTTATTACGAAAATGAGGAGAAGCATGTTTTCCTATTACCTACATTCTATATATTCAAGTTACAGGTACTGGAATATTCTGCAGGGTAACAAAGATACACTTCTTAATACTCAGATGAACCTAAATTATTAAGCTTATATTTATAATAAATCGGAAGAATGATTGCATGGATATAAAATAGAAAAAGCTATCTTAACCCTATGATATATTGCTCGCATTTTTCTGAGGCTGAACCTAACACAGTATCTCAGGTAGTTGTGAGGAAGCAGTAGAAAATCCTGGCTAAAGAGTCATTTTGAAAGTGTAAATCTAATAAACGACTAAACTGATTTCAAGTAGTTAGTGCTTTGTTGGGCCAAGCTCTGTTCTCCATTTTAAAGCCTTGCCAAGTTTATGTCGGTGTGCTGTGAACCAGGGACCTCTTTCTACCTCAGCTGCATTCTTGGAAACTATTTCAACCAGTGGAAATGACTGCTGGTGTTACACAGATGAAAAGGAGGAGAAATTTTTGATCTCCTAAAGAGTAAGATATCTAAGTTAAATTTAAAAATGCCCTGATGACCAGCAAGTTAATTCTAGCACTGCAGAGAGTCTTAGGTTCTCAATAGCTTCCACTGATAAAATAGATTTGATGGATAAAAGCATTGCAAATACTACAGATTGTAGGCATCAGTGGGTGTAACTCTTCTGACTTTAATGCAGATGCACCTACATACAAGCAGTAAGTATGGCTCTCTGCATGCTAGGTTTACTGGACTAAGATTTTAAATATTAACTGTGAGCAGTGACAATTTTAGTCTTCCATTTCACTTTGATTTTGCTGAAGAAAATAAATATTAAGTGATTGTGAGATATTGAAATTAAAAGCATATTAGAAAAAAATAATGTGTTACTAAACATTGTTCATGCAGCTCAGAAGTAAGATAATAAGTTGTTTCTTCCCTTGAAAAAATTTAGGGAAGAAACAGGTCTGACTACCTGTATATTAGTATGAATGTATCGTGCATGTGCTCAAGAACGACCGTAAGTTCTTAAAGTATTGCAGGAACTGCAAAGAAGTTTGGCAAATGATAAACAACAGAGGAAGTGATTTATTCTGGGGGACTTTGGTTAAAAGGGAATTTCAGTAAAGTGAGAGGATGGGAGTTTAATAAATACACAGGCTGTATACACAAATACATCCACAAATGTATGTCATTGAAGGGAAAATGATGAGATACTGAAAACTGATGTGTGTTTTTAACCTTCTCCCATTCCATTCCATTCCAGCGGTTTTGCTTTCTAAGAGGCATGTTTGCACATCTGGTTGGAGGAGAGAGATTAGGCTGAAAGGACATCTCTCTAACCATGACTGAGGGAAGAAAAACCAGAACACATTTCAAAAACATGCTGAATAGATTAGCCATATGGTTTCAGTGCATTTAATTCATTTTTACAGACAGAAAACAAAAAACTTCTTTTACAGGCCAACATTCAGCTCCGGGATTTAGAGACTGTAAGTGTAGAAATATCAAGACATGACAAAATACAGAGTATGTGAGCTGGGTAGAATAGTCAGAACATGCTTGTTCACTATAGTGCATCTGGCATTTACACTCAGTATTCATTTCCCTTCTCTGGTCTTTCTTATCATAATAGCTGTTTTCCAAGATACTAGACTCTGTCCTTGTTACATTTGACACTGTATGCATGCATATAGCAATGCTACAGTGGGACTTTGACTCTTTCAACATAATCTGTTATTGTCTTTAACATACTGACCCTAAGCAGTATTTTGGAATGTCTTTAGAGTGCCGAAGCATATAATGATAATTCAATTTTTTTTACTGATTCTGCCAAGCAATAATATTTGGTTAATCTATGGTCAGAGTATGAATAGTATTAGGAACTTTGTTTTGCACAAAATCCTAGGAAAAGGGGATGAGGAACAGAGAGACAGCAGCACAAATGGGCAGAATGCTACTGAAACGTGATTACCTAGGAGCTCAAGGGAATGCAAGGATGATTCTGAGTAGTGAAGGGATGTTTTATACTTGGAGTATATTCCTACACTCCGCCTCACTCCTTTCCTTTATGATTCTTGTTATGTGGGCTTGTTGTATCTTATGTAAAAGTTTGCTGTAAACTGTTTGGGATATAGAATGTACCTTCCTGTGTGCTCCCTCAGTTAAAATACTTAGTAAGAAGAAATAAGTTATGCATACAAAAAAAAGCATATAGCTATTTAGGAAGGGCCAAAGTGAAACAGTGAAGCTATCCCTATTCAAATTCTGGTCAGGTTCTCTTTCAAATCTGGATCTGAACTCCATGATTCACAGCTTCATCTGTGGGTCAGCTGGTGGCAGCCAGCAGTCTAGAAGACAGTGTAATGGTAAAGAGAGAATCCTCCTAGGAAAACCAGTAAAGCAATCCTGCTGTTGCCACCTTCCTGCCTTGTTATGGGAAGGAGTAGGTAATGTAGATGTGGCTTCCCCATTGCCATAGTGGTTGAAGGCACACTATCCATCATCCTCAGGTCTGTCATGATATTTCAGGTTTACTATTTTGGCTTAAGAATAACAAGTGATGGTGTTTGTTTTTGGAAGAGTCACATAGTTTTCAATGAATGTCAGAAATTCTTGCTTTCTAAAATCACTCCCAATATTAAAACCAACTACTACCTCTTGGAAGCTAAATCCTACCCAGGATCATGTGGCCTTCTGTGAGTTAAAGGTTTAGAAAGAACCACATACTGGTCAGGGTGGTGCTAAAAGTGCAGCCTGAATTTAGGCTGTGGTTTTCATTTGTGTCCCTGAACCATGAGGACATTGTTTTCTTTAAACATCAAGAAAGAAAAAAAACAAGTTCATTGCTGCAGTTTTACTGTTACCTTGAGGAGACATTGGATCCCAGGCGTTGTGAGGCCCTGCACCATAGCACTCACTGGAATTTTTCTAGGGACTGTAAATGGACTTCTTCCTAAACATGTTAGGCAGAAATCTATCTGGGGGCAAAATATTTAGCATTATTGTCATTTCAATTGTTTAGCAGCCCATTAAACTAGAAGGGTGATTGTCACCTGCTTCCTAATGGACACAGACATCCTTATTATTGTTTTTGGAAGGATCTGTTAAATTTAATAGTAACTGGCAGTCTCAGAAGATGCCAGGGAAGAAATGATGTCAGAAATGTAACTGTATTTCCATCCTTAGATCATATCTATTTGAAATCTGGAATTACAGTGGGTTTTTTCAAATTATTTAATGTCATGATTTAAATAACTTTAGATGTACTTTACTATTTGCCATTTTTATATTGTCTGTGAGCAGTTTGCAATTTTCATGAAGAAAGTAATCAAATTTTGGCATAACACTTGACTTTAGCTTGCTTTCTAGTAGTCCATTAATTGTGTTTGATATTTAAAATTCAGACTGTTTTAATTGCATATGCATAAAGTTAAGCATATTTTAGTTCCCATTCACAGATGTTAGCAAAATAGTCCTGATATGCTCTCTTAACTTCCTGTCTCCTGGATAATCGGAATAGGACTTAAACAATTGGAGAAAGCAGTTAGTTAGGGGCATTTCACCCTGAGAAAAGTAAGAGTTATAGAATTCTTTTTTTCACAGAAGTGGGATACTTCATGTGTCTTGCCTGGCAATTTCTGACCTGTATCAGAATTAGCTCAGATACCTTTCATTTCTGTTTAAAGAAATGCGTGAGCTTGTTATTGAAAAGTTTGGGGTGGTTTGAAAATTTCTTCTTTTAAACAAATCTGTGAAATGATCAATCAACCACTGTATATTGCCAGAAGTCTCGCAATCCAGCACTCAAACAACGCTTTGTTCATACAGACCCCTTCTGTGCTCTATAGGTGACAGTGCCTGAGGAGGTACAGCAAGGGAAACAGAGGGCTCCCTTCCTCATCTCTTAACGTGTTTGGATGCAGACACTGCTAGGTAAGATGCCTTAAAATGGTGTGAGACACAGTGTGGCAGTTGTGTATTTTTCTGTAAGACTGTTTATTTTTAAAGCCTAAAGGAAAGGAGGTAAAGGTTTCCTGTATTCCATAAATACAGCTAGGTCACTGGATAGTATAACCTTGTGGTTGTCCAAGGGGAAATTCCATGTAACTTTATGTGATTATTAGACTCTGTCTCTCAGCTTGTTTTCATCATCTCCTGAAAGGCTGTTAGGAGAAAGGTGAAAGGTTAAATAGAAGTTAGGGCTCAGTCCCAGGATGTGCTGAATGCTTCACGTATCCACCCTTCCTCTGGAGAAGTTAATGGAAAGTGGAGTTCAGCTTTTTGCTGCAGGTGGTTTGCACCTCTGAAGATCAGCGGTGTCTGCACCAGCAACATTTCACTCCACTGTTCGTGGTCTTCATGAAATGGTGAAAAGAAGTTGAAAGAGAGTCTAATAATCACTGGAGATACACTAAGATATAGATGAAGGACCTCCATTGAACACTAAGGTGCTAAGGGAAATGGTTTGGGTGATTTAGCATCAAGCACTCTTTCCTCTAAATAAATATAAGCCAATATCCCAGCAGAGCATATTAGGACAAGGATTTACAAGCAGGACTGCATTTTAGATAGAGGTATCAGTGAATATCCTTATCAGTGGGAATAGATAAAGATCTGGTGGTTAGTTTTTGAAAATAAATTAGTCTTAACCTCAGTATACTGCCTGAAAGCTTATATTCCGTGTTCATAAACTGCCCATCCAGGTTTATTTGGAATAGACACAATATTCTTCATGCCTTACTCTGCCCATGGATGAGGCTGCAGTTTTTAGCTTGTTAAGTTTTATTTTGGAGCAGGTGCCAGGATGCTACTTGTAGATTATGTTTGGACATTGGGGGAAATTTTCATCCCACTGAAGTCAGGGAAAGTTTTGCCATAAAAATGTAGCTGGTCCAGATTTTATTCTAAGTGTTCTGAACATTTTAACATTGGCTCAGATACTTTTTATAAAAGTGAATGAAAAACATCAAATCTATGTTGTGCATTTAGTCTATTTCCAGCACTGCCATAAAATGACTTGTATGAATATTCAACAAAATGTATTTTGTAGGTACTCTGCATTCAGATAATTGACACTCAATCTGTTCCACCTGTCAGATATTTCAATGTGTATCTATAACAAATTTTTTGGTAGTGTTTAGCATTATGCTTTTATCAAAATAGTAAATAAATTGTCATACATGAGAGGAATTACAAGCAGTGTTTTCCCTTCCAATGAAATATGCAGATTATAGAGTTGTGTACATGTGATGAATTTGAATTTATCCAACTGTCCACTACCAAGATCCTACTGGTATTGCTGACGTTCTGTTAATGCCATCCCTGCAATTCATTTAAACTCAGAATATTTCAATTATGTTGGCTTGACCACAAGATGATTTTCATTGGGTGTTGAAGAATGAAAGGGTTTCGGCCTTCTTTGTCCCTTCGGAATACCAAACTGACAGTGCAGGTGGATATTCTCTCCTCTCTGATGGAAGACTCAAATAGGTTCACTACTATCTCTAACAAACACAGTAGTTTTAGACAGCAGGATGGGAACACCAAGAGAGCACCAAGAGGATTAGCTGGGTTAAGATAAACAAAGCTTTAAGGAGGTGATTTGAAATTTAGTGAGGGGAGGTAATCATACTTCTTTTTTTTCTATATTAAGGGCTGTAGTCCATTCCTTGCTTTTAAAGATCTTAGATTCAGCATATAGTAGGGGGAAACATCAAAATGTTTGGTAGTAGACTTTCATTTAGCTCATAAACTTTGTATTACTACTGTGTTCCAAGGGTGGCAAAAATGGAGAGCAGTTACTCAAACTTTTCAAAGACCAGAAAACACAGGACAGATCAATTGAACTCATTAGGATGAGAATAACTTTTCATTTAACAAGTGAATAACTGGGCATATTCAAAATAATAATCTATCACAGAACCCCCAAACCCCCAAACAATTAATTATATGAGCTAAATTTTATACCAGAAGTTTTAAAAACCAAGAGCATTAATTCAGGGAGGATCTGGATTTCTTTGAGGAATTTGACTCCTATATGCTGTTTAAACATGGAAAATATCTTTTGCTTGTCTGTTAGATTTTGCAACAGTAGCCAAAAACTCCCTAATAATTTACATAAACAAAAAGTAAGATTGTAACACGGGAAGACCAACATTGTCTCTGCTTACAAGGCAAAAATAGTCTTTACTGAAAATACATTTAAATTATATACCAAAAGAGCTTGTAGCTGGGTTTTCACTTCAAAACTTATCTGTTCAGAGCACATTATACTTAGGGAAGTGACTTGAAATAAATATACTATGGTTACCATTAAATGTTCCCATTTGCCGACAGCTACCACATGAAACATCTGAGATCACAACTGTTTCCCCTGCAATTAGAACAGGATATATATTTGTGGTAATTTTGTGGTAACCAATGAGAATGTTCTTTGTGTGTGATTTCCACAGGACTTGGACACACATATTGGAAGAAACAAACCAAAACAGGAACCATGCTTAAGATTTGATTGGAGTAAATCATCCCAAAAATTTAACCTGTACATTTAGCAGTTCACTAACAAAAATACAGAGGTGAAGACACTTTTTATTTTTAGCTCTTCAGTTTAACTTCTGCTTTGCAAAAATAGAAATTGATATATCCAAGCAACACAAAATGGGAAGGCAAATTTTGAAAAACACTGGTGGGAAAGGCACGCTTGTAACCCCAAGAGATACTTCCAGGAGCCATATGCACTGTGATAATATGCACCCCTTATCAGTAAAAGTATGTCAAGTAGGTCCAGTAAAGAAATACCCAGTATCTGCAGAGTGTGTCCACCCCTACTTCACCATCAGGTGACTCTGTCGCATCTCATTTAACCATGATTGTCATGTGCTGTCAGCAAAGATTTGTGTTCTTAGTGGCTGCATTTATCATGAGAAACAACTCTTCTCTCTGCATTAATTTCTTTGACTCAAAATATTGTTTTAGGCAATGAGCTGCTCTTTCCAGGTTACGCTCTCATAAGGAAATGAAAAACAGCTCATGTTGTAATGAGAACAGGTTTCTGATGTTTTCATCTTCTGGTGTCCCAGAAATACCAGGAAATCAGCTTCTTCAGAGGTAGGTACAGATGAAAAAACAGGAAAAAATGTTTAGTCCAAGGGGTGAGTAAAGCTTCATTCAATCTCAACCAATTCAACAGTTCCTCAGGCTTTCTTCTTACCTCCCATGGTTTCCCAGTGGTTTCAGATGATTCTAAGATTTATTTCCCATCAGTACAAGCTTAACAGATATGCTGCACCGAATTCTCTGTACAAGTCATACTGATTACAAGAAATCGTTTTCATTCGCAATTTTGCTCTGAATTGAACCTAAATATCAAATAAAAATGTAAAAAAAGAACAAAGCATGTAATTACAGGACAAGCAATTACCACATCATATGTAAATGACACAAAACATCTTTTGGACAAAATGTATTGAACTTTCACAGAATGAAGAAAATATGTGTGGCTACCAGATTCCACTCTGGGTCTAAAGGACTTGATCACCACAGAATTCAGTATTATAGTCCTGAATCTTTCCTTTTTTTATATAGAAATTTCCTTCCCTTACACAAAACCCAGCTACTACACAGCTCCTCTGTACTCAGTTGGATACTGCGCTAACTTTGCTCTTGTTGAGGCAGTGACACAATTAAATATATAAAGTGACACTAGTCACACTAGATGCTTCTGTTATTACCACAAGATGTGTTCTGAAGAGCTCGCACATTTCTGCCGAGGCATAACGAGGTGGGGAGCTGAAGCTGTACCAAGTATGTACACACTTCCAGCACTGCACTTTGGTTAGGAATGCTGTCTTGTACTGAACTGTTCCATCTGACATTTTTAAGATCTCACTAAAGGATTTTTAAAAATACTTGTCACTCCAGGAAAGCTTTATGGCTGGAATAACTTTGGAAGAAGTCTGACAATTTTACTAGCTTATGTTGTGAAGTATTGGCTCTTTCTAAAGTTCAGTCACTTTTGGTAGGCGTATAAGAACAGATGAACAAACTGTATAGAGGAAGGACTAATACTCAACTATGATTATGTCCCAGTGATTTCTTTTTGTCATATCCTGGAGATGCACACCAGGTCTCTTACTCTTATTTGGCAGATCTCCACTGGATGTAAGAACTCCAGACAGCTTTTGTTCAAACCAATAACAGAACTATAACTGCTGTAAAATATCAGATTTATTTTCACCAATAGATTTACTATTCTTGCATGGTGAAGTTTTCCCAGCGGGATAAAATACATAGGAATGAAATAACCACTCCCTTAACACTCTCCAAGGAATATAATCTGTATGTCTAACAAAGTGGCACCCTGCCTCTCTGCAGGTCTGCTGAATTATTTTACAGTGTCCATTGCTTTTACTGAAGATTAGCCACATGGGTGTCATTGATTTCACATAGCTTTAAGCATAGATGTCCCACCCATGTATACTGCTATTCAGGATTTGTACTCCTTTTAGGAATTTCAACACAATGTGGAAATCTTTGGTTTTAAAGTCTTGCTTTAACCTTAAAAATAATCTTTGTAAAACCAACATTTTATGATCTGAATCCACACTTCAGTAGTTTGCGTACAATGTTTTCTCAGTATATATGTAAGAATCACCATCCCTGAGGCAAACTGGATACGGCTAAACTTTCCTTTGGTGATTGTTAGCAGGCCATATTCCAGATCAGTCTCCTTGCACACATTACACTTACATCAGACCAAATATATTTAACTGGATCTTTGAATATATTGGAAATAGTATGAAATTAGCCTCTTCAGTAGTATTGTTGAAAGACATCATAACAATGTGATGTATAAAAACACATACCAGACTTTTCATGAACTCTCTCTCTCTTTAAAATCCACAGAAAAACGTATATGTTCTGTTTGATATGTCTTTTGAGTTCTCTTCCAGAAATTTCAAACCAGTGCAAGAAACATTAAAAAAGAAGAGGGCCTCCTCGTTAAAGTAAAATGTGCTCCACTTATTTCTCATCCCAGTTTTATTGATTTATTCATTTCTGTGGGCATGACCTACAAATTTAACCAAAAAACCTCCAACAATCCTGACCTGAATTGATCCATTGCTTAATTTCAGGTGGATAGGTATATTTCTTTTAAGAAAAATGGCTGCAAAATACATGCTTCCTAGTAAAACAGTTTGGAGATATGAGTAGAATATAAAAGCATGTTGAATTTAAAAAAAGTTTGGACAGGCTTGTTAAGTACAAATCTAGTTATGACATCAATGCAGAGATGGATAACAAGCTAATGATTAAAGAAATACTGAGTGATCTGTAAAAGTATCCGGAGCCTTGCTATTATTTAAAAAAGATTTCAAATAATTTCTTGAATGTGAAAGGGCAAACCTTGGAACTTAGCCCAGAAAAGCAGGCTGTAGAGCTCAATGTACTTCAGGGCCTTAGTAATGGTTGTCTGCAATAGGATGAGATCCCTCTCTCTGAGCACTCCAGTGCATCAGAGAACCATACTATGAAGAGAAACTCATATGTATGCCAGGAGTTTCTGTACGGTTCCTGCTGTCAACAGAAACTAGGATTCTAAGTTTCCACTGCAGTCCCTCTAAAGCAGAATAATGTGCATTCTTCTTGGCTAGACAGTTCAGATATCTACTCTCCAGCAGAGTCCCCACTACAATTGTGTTGGAGCATGGTAGTCATCTGACAGGTTGTGTTCTTATTCTTCTCATTTTGTGGGTGTCTAATGCAATTGCTTTGCCATTGAATCACCTTCCATTAAAAAAAAAAAATCAATTATGTTTTATAAAGCCTTTATAAAATGGTAGTTTGAAAAGAATGCAAATGTACCTTCCAAAAGTAAAAGTGTCGCAATCAAAACTTTGAGTAAATTGTTTTATTATGTTTTTCCTTTAAAACTTATTCAAACATTACTACCAATGTTTGGTCAGAAAAAATAGCTAACTGCAAAACTATCTTTTTATTTTCAAGGAAGTCTGGTTTTATATGAAGATGATAAACATACATCTGGGCCTCCACTTAAGAGTAATTTAACGTAACCAGAATGACTGCTGCCTTGAAAGGCAGTCTGAGAAGATATTGTGTCAAAACTTGTGGTTTGCCTCATGAAGAATACATTACCTTCTTGTTTAAATTGAAACCCACATTTTGATTCTTTTCCTATTCACATGTTCTGCCTGGCATTCTGAATATTTCTTTGCACATCTCAAATCAGTATGGTTTTATTGTTGTGAAGCTAAAACTACAGTCCACTGGCTGTGGATCCTGCAATATTACTGGGTATAACCTGTCAAAGGTAACTGGAGTTATGTCCCACCTTTTGCTGTTCAAGGAAAATTTCTGGATTCAGTCATGCTATGTTTACTTTCCTCCATGTTATCATCAGCCACTGGAAGAGACTTCTTCTGACCCTTAAGTGCTCAATCTGTCTCATACAGCTTCTATGGGGCACACAGTGCTTTCTTTTGGGTCCTCTGGGGCCTTCGTGGGCAGCCAGTGGTTATGTTGCTATCTGTTGTTTGCCTTCATGGTCAAAGAATGCCGGTCAAGCCACGTTTGCAGATAAAAGTAGAATCTTTTATTAGTCCAGCTGTTATAGCTGGGTAAAGCAAGCAGGCTTTCACGCAGCTAAAATCTTCTTCAGGCTAGAGGCAAGTTTCTCCACCTTTTCTAGCTATCTGTCAAAAGATATTATTTCCGACTGCAAATTTTGTTTGATCTGGATGTGAAACACTTGTAAAGGTTTCACAGTCACCACACTTGGAATACCTTGTTTTACCAGCTACCTTAAATCACAGTGAACTCAAGTCAAGTAAAATGTAAATAAAAGCATTCATTTATAATATCCAAAATAGGCAATGCAGTTGTCAATTTTTATAAAAAAGGTAAAAAAAGCCAGAAGAAAAGGTGCATTTACACTGCTTCCATGAAGTTAAAATTTAAAGATGTCTCTTTCTCCTTCACTGTCTTTATTGTAAGATGTTAGATTTGCCATCATTTGGCATATTTTATTCTTCAAGTGGCAATCTTGACAGAGACCTTCTTTAGGTAGAAGGTTACAACTATTGATTTTAAAATCCTGGTAAGGGTCTAGTCAGATATAATGTTTTCCTTGATACTTCTTTCTCCAAAAGCCCATTTACTTCTAGAAGTAACTTATTTGAAGATTATAATCTCATTCCTATAGCTAAAATAACACAATACAACACAAAATAGCTGTCAAACTACACCTTGTTTCTTAGTCCTCTTTTTGTACAAAGATCTTGGAACAAGCAATTATTCAGCTTCTAGAATTGACACTGGTCAGAGTGGTCATAAGTTATTAGTGATTGAATCCTGAACAATATATCCCCAGAACATTACAGTAAAAGCCTCAGGGGATGCAATCAGTTTGCCTGTGTTGCCAAGTCATAATCTTCTGGCCAATGTATTTCCTACAGCATCCTGACTGGCTGACCACTTAGGTCCAGATTGTGGGCCAAACATGAAAGCCAACAAAAAGGAACTGTCATAACGTGGTCAAGGAAGTTAAAAACAAAACCCAAAACCCAATAAACAAACAAAAATGAAAGCAGAATGTACAAACCTGCTGGAAAAAGGAGAATGCTCAACTTCTTATATTCTGTCCCTCAGCTCATGGTACTTGTTAAAGAAAAGATGTTATAGAAATGTCTGATCTCTCCTACCATGGCCACTGTTTTGTTCTTGCACTCTTCTTTATCTCACCTACGCCAGTCTGTGCAGCCCAGAGCAGATTAGCTGGGGCATGTGCATTAAAGGACCAGTGCACAATTTTCAAGGATTCTACCACTGGCAATTCACTGAATGTAATCCTGAAAGGGAATTTAATTCACTCAACCTATTAGATTAATAAAAATATTTATATATAGTGCATATGAAATGGGAATATTTTCTGTGTATTGCAGCTGTAAATACCTTTTCCCTTTACCAAACCCTAGGCAGCATGATTCAGTAGAGGGTAAACAGTTAATTACTTTTATTTTTCTAATAATTGCCCAGTCTCCACGGTCCATCTAATGACTCTGAATGTAAAGCCAAACCCAGGTCTTGGCTTAAAATTCCCCCAAACTTGGTAGTGTCAAACCTGATTTTTTGGTCAGGGTTATCTGTAGTTTTGTTCTCATATACCTGTATTTTAAACATTTTTTTTTAGCATAACCAGACATGTACCTTGAGAGGTGCTTAACAGGCAATACCAGAAAATGCAAACCACAGTGTTCGTTTGTTCTGTTCAGTGGTGTAAACCTTCAATTAGAAACTAATAAGCTGTTACCTTATATAGGGAACCTTTAAATACTTGGTGCTTACAACATAGTAGTTGTATATATTTATGTAAATAGAGTTTTATTAGCGGGCTCTATGCACCTTATGGCAGTCCCTGTGTAGGTTAATATGGTAGAAGTAAAAAGGAACTGAACAGTGTGTCCTTGTTTCAAATGACAGCAACAGCTTCAGATTTCAGGAGTATGGACTTCATTCTGAGAAATATTGAGAATCATCCTAACCAAAAATCCTGCTAAAATGCATGGCTAATCAACACTTATTAGCTTGAAGCCAATTGCAAGAAGCTGAAATTATTCCTGAAGTTTTTACTTTTGCTCAAGTGAAAAGTCAAGAGTCACTGTAGTTTTCAGATTGATTTTAGCTTAGGATTTCCATTTCTGACTTCCTATCAGCATCCCTGGGAGTACAGTGAGGCACAGAGACCTAAAGTGGGTTGTACAGGCCACTATGGTACTCCTGGGTATCCACAGATATTGTTCTTTGTGCTGTAGCTTGACTAAAATGAAGAAACATGACATTGCATTGTAGCTGAACAGGTACCGTCTATGCTCAAACTCCTTTGTTTAATCCAGCCACAAAAGGACGCAGAGGAACTATGTACTTCAGAGCTCAAAGTGCTTTGGCAGTGTGGGCTGTAAACTGATAGAAAACGTTCCTACATATGTGTTTTCCTTTCTTGTTCTTACTAATTGCATTTTTAAAATTATACTGGTGGGTTTCACTAACATACCTTCTGCATCCATGTGCAGCTATGGGCATTTTGAGAGGCTGAGAGGTTTTTAAACAATTGCCATTCAAAAATCACTTGAAAGGTTAGGTTCCTGCAAAAGGCTTCATCTTAAAAAGAGTTTTAAAGCAAGAAAAATAATATCACCTCATAGCAATAATTCATGTTTTAAAATACAAGCCATTTCAAGTCACCAAGCACACAAGAAATTATAATCTTTAACTATTTTAACTAGTCATTCCTTCCTGCCTTCTTTCCTTCCTTTCTCATGTTTTGGAAACCAACTAACATTCTTCCTAAAAAAATTACCTAAAAACTGTTCTTGGCTAGCCATTGTGTGTGCCGAGGTTTTGATACTGAGAGCACGTTAATGGCCAAATTATAAACCCTTGAGAATTAACATTCAGAAGACAAACATTAACAGACCCTTAACTGCAGTCGCACAAACCAAGATGCTATAAATTATGGGGTGGTGGTGTTAAAAGCACTGGCTTCCTGGTATCTGGCACCCAAAACCTTTTCATTTGGGTATATATCAGGCTGCAGAGAGGTTGCCACTTGCCACTTGGCCAGTATTCAGCTGGCAGAGATGTTTGTTTAAAGTTCAGGCCAATCGATGGCTCAGGCCTGCAATTGAATATTTTGTTGTTATGCCATGAGAAATATTTACCCTTCTCTGTTTTTTTCTCCTTCCTTCAGTCATTCACTCTCCTACCTAGGATTTCTATGTGAGACAATACTTGCCAGGTTTTGTAGCTATATGTATGAACAATTCTGGCACAGTATTTTAATGAGCTAATTTCTGTCTTTATAAATGTACATGTAGTCAGGATAGCTTCATGGATTTCTCATGGATCATGGGCATGTTCTTGTGGTACAACCTTCCCTTGCATGAGCACATGCTGTGTTTGATGCCAGGGTCAAAAGGAAGCTTTGAACACAGGCTTCTCAAAAACTTTGCAGTTGCAGACTTTATTAAGCTGAAATTGTCAGTAAAAAGAATTTTTATGTCCTCTGTCAACCAGTAGCTACAATGTGATGGAAATCTGTTTGTCTATGCCTTGTACAGCTGTGACATAGTGCAGAAAGTTTAGCATCACTGTTCCCACTTGCTGTTGCTGGCTACGGGAGCAGCAAAGCTTTTGGATAGAGCCAGCCAAGTCAAGCACATGGGTTTTAGCATGTTCTTTCTGAAAAAGTAAACAAGGGGCCTACCCTCTATGCTCAGCTCTGCCTCAGGTGAACTTTCACATATGTGAAATGATTTTCTCCATACTGAACTGAAATGCATCACACTTAGTATGTTTGTTTGCTGGTCTCATATAGTTTTGCTACTTATCACTAAGACGCACAGTCTTCAATTTCATTGAATTGAACCAGACAAAAAGTACCTAAAGCAGGGAATGCTTGAATGGGTTCATAAACAACTTCTTAATGCATTGCTCCTGTACCTATTTATTCCTTCCATTGTATTTAAGGTGGAAGAAAAGAGTTGTGAAATGTATTGCCCCTTTCTAGTGAAGAAAACCAGCCCAAATCTTGTCATTTCTAGAATGTTGAAGCACCTTTCCTGAAGAAACATCTCATGTCCTCTGAGTTGCCCGTGGCAGGTGCCATTCTGCCTCCTTAGAGCTGGATGAAAATATTCCACCAGACAGAGATCTTGTCTAAGGTGAGATTCTTCTCCACACAACGTTTGGGAGTGATGCCTTAATAGTAGTTTCAGCAAATCCCCAGGATCATGAATTAAACAAACAGAAGTTCTCATGAGCAATGTGCTGTGATGTATCAGCAGCTCCTTCCTTGCCCCTGTTTCTTATTGCTCTCTTGGTTGCCTGGGTCTGACTCTCAAACCATTCAGAAGTAAGAACCGAGTATGGCCAATGCAAAATGAAGTCTGTTTTGGAGACTTCCCAAAAGATAAAGGGAGAATCACTTTTTTACTCTGCATCTAACCATAGACCCTCACCCACTGTTTTTTGTTTGCAAGCATGCTGGGCAAAATAGATTAGACTATGGGAGAAAAAATTCCTGGGTTTTAAGACATTTGTATTTATTGTCTCACTGCACTAATAAGGTACTTATCAACTTGCTTGAGGCCAGACTAGCTCTCAGTCAAGACTAAGTTTCACTAGATTAGGCTTCACTATGCTTTCTAGGCTTTACACGTGTTCATACAACTGCACCTTTGCCCTGTGGAAGGACAAAAATGTCTACCATAGAAATAACACAGAACATGGTTAGACAAAGCCAATGAATATGCTGCATGATTACTCTGCAAAATTCTCTGTTAATTTGAGGGGGAACTGTAAGTACTAATATAGTTAACAAACCTGAAGTCAAGAACACTAACCCCTGAGTCATTCTGTGTTTAATCCTAGGATGCATCTCTGATAATACATTTTACTTGCTCCCAAATGTTGAGAGATTATTTGTTTGGAGTCCACTGTTTGTGCTCGTAAAAGCTTCCTCCAGGCAGTCTTACTTACTTATTTGTAAAACCATCCTGTTGACCTGAATGTAACCAGCTGTGTTGTCAGGTAGCAGTGCTTTAAAGAAGGATGCACTGAAATTGATTAACAAGTCTGCTGTCCGAAAGGGTAACAAGTTGCACAGGAGAGTAACAGTGAAGAATTGAGGACAGTAACTTCTTAAATCACTCGAGTGTCATATTCTGGAGCACATCTGGACTCCATCTATATAAACAGCAGTCTGATGAAAAGCCCTGTTCCAGGAATAGCCTGTGTCCTTAATCTGAGGGCTAGTAAAGGCCACAGAGAATTAAGTGTGATAAGCAGTTGCACTCTACACAGTCCCATGGGAAATTCTAAAACTAGTAGGTCAGATCTAATTCCTCACTCCAAAACGTAATAGATTGCCTCTTATTGGTTTTGTTTCTTTGTTTGTTTTGTTTTGTTTTCAAAATTAGTGAGGTGCAGAACTAAATCCCTTGTCTTTCATTAGGAAAAACTTAATGCTAAAACTTTATGAGAATAATGTGGGGACATATGGGATAGCCTTACCTGTAGGGAATATTAGCTGTTGTTCTGTTCATTATTTGTAGAGTGTGGTGTTCTTGGCATGCAGACATAAAACATGGTAAACAGGCAGGGGGAATGGTAACATTTAATAATGACCCTTGTACATGATATATTCATATGTATATTCACAGGGCAAGTAACCAGCGCTACTTGATGAAGTAAAGCAAAACAAATTTAGGCTGCTTATAAGGGAAACATCACTTAATTGCAGCAATCTATTAGACTATTGAATAGCTTCCCAAGGGGAAAACAAGAAGCTTATTGTCTGAGTCATTTAAAAAGAACTTCCATAGAGCTCTGGAAAATATAGTGTAGAAACAACAACATTTTGGCAGGAGATGGAGTATATTGCTTAACACGTTTCTCTCTTCTCTAATATCTATGCTTTTATAATTTTGAGCCAGATTCTAAAACCGAAGGTTAATCTTCGCAGTCACAAAGACCTGTAAATTTGATCTTGGTCTGATTCCAGCTTAGAACTGGACTCTGAAATTAGGAAGCCCAGCAGTAGAGCAGGGTGCGTCCTTCAAAGGAAAGCCCAAAGCCAAAGTTATGTCTTAATTTGTCAGTATGGATCAGGTTCTTCTCTGGTAGAGGTATATTTTGCAAACTTTTAAGAACCTGAATTGAGTCAAAAGTGGGTTGGGGGTGAAGTTGGAGTTTTATGAATTTAGGTGAAAATTTGCAAAACTCGAATATAACTTGATTTGACAGTACTGGCTGAATTCCACTTTTACCCTTTGATTTTGCTCAAAGTCAAGCCAAGGGAATAAAAATATAGATGGACCAAAACTAAAACATACACCAAAAGTCTTGAAAAGAAAACATATTGCATTTGTTCAGATGCACCCGATACTTGTAATAAACGGTTCCTTCTTACTAGTAATTACAGATACAGTGGTAAGAAAAAATTCAGAGAACTGAAACATAATGCAAAACTCAAGCAGAGTTCATAAAAAGCCCTGGTGGTTTAGTTACTTTTGCTTTCCACAGCATTTTCATTCGTCTGGTTTTTTTCTGTGATATCAGTGGCAAAAAGAACTAAAATTGAACAAAGTAGCTGTCACTGGTTAAAACCGAGAATTTCAGAAATGTCAGAAAGGATTCTTTCCATCAAATTTCCAGACAAAATTTTAGAAAATAAAAGTTACGCAGTGCTTTATTATTGTTGCAGGATTACAAATCGTTCTGGAAACTTCAACAGTGAGCTAAAAATATGACATTTTCTAGTGGGTTACAGTCTGAGTTAAGCTATTAATTGAAGGAAAGTCAACATAAAAATAAGGATAGGTATGGGACAGAAGAAATTTATGAGAAAAACGTGTTTGTCTCATTTCTTGTGATAGATTTGGTATATAATATGCTTTCCTTTTAACCCTACAGGCATTACGTAGCCATAATTGTAGAGTTTTTTTCATTATTGCTTAGCCAAAACTGTAGAAAAGCCTGGATAAAATCTGTGGAGGTGTTTTGTTTTTCTTTTAAAAATGCAGAAGATATTTTCTCCCTATGTTTGCAAACAAAACTTATGGTTTTTCAGATCTTTCTGAAACGTTATCTATTTTAGAAACAAAATATTTTGAAAATTGTTAACTATTCTCCACAATTCCTTTGAACATTTCCGTTTTAATGTTGAAGCTCTGAACTGTCTATCTTTAAGTACTAGTGATAATATCTGCAATAGAGGATAGGTGCATTTAAAGTTACAAAAGACTTACCTTGTTTTTCCATCTCTTCTTCCTTTTCATCAAGATATATAAAATTAAAATAAGCTAATTTGATGGCTACACTTTGCTATAAAGATGGAACATTTTGCTGTGAAGAAGAAAACCATTTTAGTATAATGAAGTCAACATATGAAAGGAGTAGACAGAGTCTAGGAAAAACAGAAGAAATATTTTGCAGTAAGAATTCTGTTGTGGTCCTAATTTTTAATATACACTCAGAAATAAAGAGCACCATCTCAAAAGAGAAGTGTTAACATGCATTTCATGTTGTTGACAATTCCTGACTAACAGAGAGACTGAAAGTTCAGGAAATCTCAAGTTAAGATACTGCTTTCTTTCTGATCCATTCTACTTCTGCCACTCACAATTCACTCACATAAGAGTAGCATCTATTTAAAAAAAAAGATGAGTGAAAACAAAATTGAAAAGTAACTTCATCTCTGAACAGACAGCAGGAACATACAGAGCTATGGAGAGCACACTTGAAAAGCTAAACAGAACATTATTGGAATAAGATTGAAAATAAATGCTTTCAGCAACTTTTCCTGGGCAGGGCTGTCTTTTCTCCACAGATTTCTTTAATTTCCCCTTTGCTATTGGGCTTCTTTTTACTGTCCAACAACTTACCTAATAATGAGAAAACAAATACCAGTCCTTAAAAAATATGACCACATGCTTCCCGCATGGCTGTATATGAATTCATAAAAACCAAACTCAGTCTTTCTCATGCATGCAAATAAAGCATTGCTTTCCTGTGATCATTTAATCTAGGAAACTGTGGTTATCAACTCTGCCTCTGTTGCTGCATGCAGACTATAGAGTCTGCCTTACTCTAGCTAGTCTTGCAGTAGCAGTTGCTGAACTAGAAATTAGATTGACTTTCAATCTGTGATGCTAGATTTAAAAAAAAAAATTAAAAAAATCATGGGTCCTGATATGGAAGACTATAATCAAAGACCGAGAGTAGTATGTAACCTTTTTCTATTTAAATATTAAAAATTGTCTGTTAATGTGTGTGGCTAGCACTGGTAATGCACAAGTCTCCTTTGGTTTTGGGAAGGGAAGTTCCTGCTATGGGATTACAGGAGACCAAGAAAATGTGCATTAAACAGCATGGAAGTTCACCAGGCAGTAAAACTGGACTTTCAACAGCATGAGAATAATTTTTGTTGCATGTGGTTTGTCATCTCCTTTTCAGATCTCAGCAGGAATATTTAAAGAAAAGCCTTGTTAATGTTAATTGTATTCTTTCAATTTCAATCAGAATCAGGTCTAAAAGGAACCTAAGTACAGGAAAGATAAAAGATAACCTCAAATATCTGAACCCTGGTGAAAAAAAAAATCTGCACTTGGAACATATGAAGGTAAGTGCTGTTGGAGAAGTTTTCAGACCCTATTTATCAAAACTTAAAGCGCATATGTGCCCAGTTGTGGTCTCTAGTGAACATATTCTGATAGCATATTTATGAAAACTGGCAGTATGGTTGTTCATAATTATGATAATCTCTATTTTTAGAGCACTAACAACGTTGTAAGTACTTCATAGATTTATATAGGAGAAAGATCCTCTGTCACAAACAATTTACAATTCCAATGGGAATTAATAAGTTTATTTTCTACCAGCTGGATCAACCATTCTGAGATGCTGCTCAGAGAGCAAAGCATTTTTCTTTAATCATGGGGTGTAAGCACCTGGCTAACTGTAAACCTCACTTAAAGTTAGTCATGTTTTTAAGTATTCAGCTGAATATTAGCACTTAAATACTTTACTGAAGTAGGCCTTCAGATTCAACTGTTATTTGTGTTGATACCTCATGGTCCTTGCAAAAGAAATTAAAGGAAGAATCTGAATTTGGAGAATATGATGTCTTATGAACTGCATTTTGAAATGGAAATTAAAGTACGTTTACAGCTTTGTGGAGCTCTCTGAAATTTAGGTTTTAAAGCAAGATATTTACATTTAAAAATATGTTTTATTTAGATACTGAAAATACATCTCCCAAGAGCTTAGTCTGCATATAGAAATTATATTTAAAATACATACATATGTATATGTATGACTTGTATTTGAAAGGAGAGCAGGCATTAGGAATAGTATACACTTACTGCCAAAAGCGAAGTCTGTTAGAGCAATCATTTGGTCCACCAGAAATGCTCTACTGCAAACAGAGCTACTTTGTGTCTGTGGAAAAGGAAGTGGCTGTATTGAAAAAAACAGCAACTACTGAACAGCCTCTTCTCTGTACACTTTTGCCTAAACAAGGAAAATACCCAACAACATGTACAACAAAGGGGCTTCGGAGAAAAGTAACAAAGGCTAGTCCAAACCTGGCACAAAAAGGGACAGACGAAAGAAAATTTCTAGCATGGTATTTCTAGATGATCGGGTAGACTGACAGATGAAGTAATTACTTTGCAATTTCAAGTATCTTACTTGAACTTTGGTCAGTTGAATGTTGGATGAAAATAGTGTATTAGGTATTTGTTGACTGAGTGGAAAATATATGGAGAATGACTATTATTTATGTGTTGTAGCCAGAAGCTCACCCAGACAGGTCCAGTTCCTGCTCTGCCTTACTACAAAGTGAAAAGGAGATTTTACACTCAAGCAGGAAGATCATAGCTGACAAATGCATACAGATAGATGGGGCAGAAATATAAGTATGGTAGTCAGCATTGTAGAACCAACCCTGAAATCTCCTTTAGGATATAAAGTGTCGTTGTAATTAGTCTGTGAAACATAGGATGGAAACAAGTTGTTATTCCAAGGGTAGTCTTTAGAGGAACATATGTCTGAAGACATGGCCTTGCTGCTTGAACAAATCCTGGTCACAGACATTCTTGAATATGTTGTTGGCTGAATGTAGCTGAAACAGTTTATGAACTATAACTAATTAGAGGGACATCCACTTGCTGAATGAAATTGGACTAAGAGGACACTAAGTGTTTAAATCCCTTCCCACGGTGGTCTGGGCATCCTTCTAACGGTTAACTGGCACCAGGGAAGCACTTTTCAAACCATACCTTTTCAGACATATTTATCATGCCAATGTTATAAACAGTGTAGGATTTGGAAAGATGTAAAAAAAGCCCTGTGATATAGTTGCTGTGTTATAACACTGAGTTTCTAAAACACAGCAGTATGTTTTTCCTGTGGTGCAGCTAGCCAAGCATCTTGCTGCCAGGTTTCCATGATCTCCTAGGGTAAAATGGCAATCATTTAAGAGTTTGAGTCCTCGATACTGTAACTAATAAGGAGCCACAGAACGCAGAGGGAGGGTAGATCCACAAAATTCACCTGTGGAGGAAAATGGGGAAGCTTCTGTACACTCCAGCATATAGAGCAGAACTACTAAACTGGCTCTTTGTTTGGTCTTGACACAGTGCCTACTAGCATAGCAGTACAGGTTTAAGGAATGTTTTTGCTATCACATGCATAAAAGCATCCAACCAAAAATATAATGAATGCCTGCAACTTATACATAATTCACACATTTGTATATATATATGAGGGTATATCCTATTTTTGCGACCAATTCACAGGCATGAATGCATACATGTGTGCAAGCATATGTGCAGTTTTGATTTTCTGTTTATGAAAAAGGCACTGTGGGAGAATTTTATTAGTAGATACTAAAATGTGGGCCTCTCAGATGCTTCGTACGAGTGTTTCACTTCATTTGTACTCAATGGGACATTCAGAATATAGGAATCTGACATAGCTCTTCACCACATATACACGTTGATATGTTGAGCTTTCAAGGACAATATTCCTTTTCTTATTTGAAAATTTCATTCTGCTAACTGATTTGGTGTCACAAAGCTGTGTGATAGTTATCAGGAGCTCTGAGCATTAGGATCTTCTTTCTTTTAACATCCATGAAACACTTGCTTTGTTCCTTTCATTTTCCCTAACTGAAAATTTTAGTTATTCAGTTGTGGAAGCAGAAGGATAAATGGTAGCACTCTGATCAAGAGTTTCTGAATAATGTGCTCCATGATTCAGAGGAATGGTATGAGGAATAATCAAGAGCCAGTACCACCAGAGGCAATGGGAGCCTCTATAGGAGGTTAAGATACAGAAAATGTCAGGAAAAAGACTGATATTGTGGCATTGTTTCTGTTAATTATACCTGAATCCCCACATTTGGCCTTGTGACTTGTTCTACTCATTAATTTTGTAGTGAGGAGTAAAACCCTGAGCTGGCATAAAAGGCTAATTGAGAACTATGTGAGCAGTTTGGGTATAATGAAGCTACACAGAAAATAGCCATTTTCAGCTATGAAGCACTGCAACTGGTGAGTGACTTTGAACAGTGCAGATCAAAAATCCTAAAACAAGGGAGTGCTGCTAATAAAATCATCATAGCAATCAGGCAATGCAACAAAGAAGAGAGTATCACACTTTACAAATAGCATAATGGAAGAACCCATCTGACCATACCGGTTGATGGGCAACTCCTCCTTCTTACTGGTTTTCCATTGCTACACAATCCATATAACTGGTCCACTGCCTTATTATGCAAATTTTAGTATGTTTATAATTTTAAGTCACAAAATATGGAATTCCCTCTATTATTATGTTCTCAGAAACTGTAATATTCTGGCCTAAGAATGTTTGACTTTTCTTAGAGTTAACACCAAGTGAAATATAAGAGAGGGGTTTTAGTCCAGATGCATTGCCCACAACCAGGAAACATTCTTCCATTTTTGTTGGTATGAGTGAAGTCAAAAGTAATCTTACTTCTCTGGTAAATTAGTCTCTGTTCACAAGAACTCAACAGCTGACTCAAGATGAGAAATCCTTGTATTTCAAATAGAGTGCATAAATGGCAGGAAACTGATGATAAATCTGAAAGTGTGAGGCATACTACCAGAATGGGTCATTGACAATGATGGAGAGGAGTCATCCAGAAAAACATGGGTGCCAAAGGAAGAAATGCTGGCAAATAAAGTGGGAACCAAACCATTGTCTTTTATAGCTGAAAAAAGTGGATAGGCTTTTGGGTCCTTCTAGTCTGACATGGAAGCAACAAGTCCCCTTGTAGACATGGCCCCAGTCAAACAGAGGAGATACAAAACTGATAATCTGTCCCTTGTGGCTTCAAAGGAATCCAAGGAATGTTTGGTAACAGCACAGTGTTTAATCCTTTTTTGCCTTATAAATTCCAGTTCTGGTCATTGCATTTAGCCTACCTAAATTACTGACCTGTTTTCAATTGGAGAAAATTATTCCTCACTTCCTTCTTTTAATTTAATTAAAGAATTTCTCTGTTGTAGAAAGCCTATTTGGGAGCGTTTTTGCACCAAAAGTGGCAGTATTTCAGGTGAAAGTGAAGCGCTTCTCTTCAAAATACTTTTGAATCTTTGTGGATTACAGCTCCACATAGACATAGTAATAATAGAAAAATAGACCAATTTAAAACTAATGCTGAGCTAAGTGCTCAAAACAGACACAGATTCAGCTGCCTTTTTATTATCTAGCAATTTCTGAGGGACCTATTGATTACTTATTTGATTCCAATACTCGGTTGTTTTTTTCATTAATTTCATTGTTACTGTCTCTGGATCATATACCTCAGAATTTTGTTGTGGTTTTATTTCCTTCCTTTGGCCATTCATTTTCAGAGTCACATTTCCAGCTATTTCCATGGTTGCCACACCTCAGGTATTAATATTAAACTTCTCCGTACAACTTTGACATAATGGCATTTTGAAATGGATGTGTGTAATCTGGAAAATGTATGCACTGATGAAGTCTATTAGTAGCACAGACAAAAGCTTTATTTGAATCCCAAGGTGGGCTTATTCTACTAGGGATGAGCAGGTGGTTTGGAAGGAGTCCAGGACCGCCCAGAGAGATTGTCTCCTACCCTGTGACACTAACAGCAGGCATTTGAAAGTGGACATTGAAACATGCAGAAACCTCTTTAAGTGGTATCATGCTGAGAGTTCCATTGATTACTGTCAGAATAGAGGCTTTATAGATCACTGCATAGACCTACACCACTCAAATTAGTAAGGAAATCCTGATTAAAGTAGTAGGCTATCATCATATTTGTTCAGTAGCGCTTCAGGCATGTATTTTACAGCTGTTTATTGAGAGCTGAAATGTATTTAGGTTCAGCAATTTTTGATTCATTTCCATGTTTTGCAAAGAAATGTGAACTAGATGAGCCCAACCTTTCTTGCCCTTATGTCCTAGCCTGCCCACCAGGTTGTGTCACAGACTCATCTCTGTCTCCAGCTTACTGCCCCATTCCCCCATTTTTCTCACTCCGACTCCACTCTTTTCCTCATGCTCACCCTTCCCACCTTCATCCTTCACAGCTTCCATACGTCTTTTCCATTTCAATTCTTCTCTCCCCCGTCAGCTCATACCTAATCCCCCCGTAGCCGGAGCGTACAGAAGAGGCTGCCTTCCTTTTCACTGTGTTCGTCAGGCCCTGAGGGCACTCATGGTCCTTCCCGTCCCTAACCAGCCCCTGGGGCTCCCCCCACCCTGCCCCACGCCAGCCCCCGGGGTCACCAGCCCCTGCCCCAGCAATGCCCCAGCAGGGCCAGTCTCCAGCTCCCCACTGCTCTGTTCTGCCTGGCCATGGGCCCCGAGCTGGGCTCCCCTGCAGGCCTACACCCTGGCCTGGCCCCAGAGAGGTGCCTGATGCCCAGGGCTGGGGCCATCCTGGTGCCCTCCCGCCGCCCTGCTGCTGGCAGGGGGGGGAGTTGGGCCCTGGCTGCCAGGCCCTGCCCTGAGCGCCGCCATGGGGAGCCCCTGGCACTCTCAGCTCCTGGCCCCAGGGAGCTGCCAGACCCCCCGCACCCCGGCAGCATTGACGCTCCCCATAGGAGCTGGGAACCCCATTTAAAAGGCTGAGACTTGCTCAGCTCAGGGGCACTGCGTGTTCAGCGTAGGCAGTGATTTTAGGAAACGTTTGCCAATCAGCACATACCTACTACGGTTTCATGTACAAATTGCGCCTTCTGAAACATTTGTCATTTGGACAAGGTATGGTGGATTTTGCACAGAGTTAGGAATGGGACATCCTGCACCATAGCATGGGACCCCTTCGTCATCTTGAAGAGCAAAGGAATTTATCACCCTGGACGTAAAAACCTTTTTCTTTTTTTCTCCCCTCACTTGCCCTCAGAAATCGCTGAGCTGTTTTGACTGAAAATTCCCCAAATAGCTCAAATAGCAGATAACTGCATGGAAGGTTTCTAGCTAAAATTAGAAAAAATTCTGAACTGGAAGTGAAAATTTGGCAAAGTTATAACAAGTTACAACCAACTGGAAAGGGTCAAAGCAACTTGAAGAATATAGGTGGTGCTCCCTGCCACACCTATAATTCATGCAGCTTATTTTTCTTAAGCTAAATTCATCCATTGACAAATTTATGAGCTGCTGAGTGTTGTGTTGTGTCTGGGCTTCAGAGTGCTTTGAATTAATACAGGAAAGCCTCTTTTACGCTGAGCATGAGGCATGTTTGAAATGCTGGCTATAACACATTTTCCAAAAATTGTTTAAAACAATATAGCCCCATAAACACTGGCTGACCATACTCAGACTCGCCTCACTCCCTTTTACAGAAAGCATCTCAAATAGTTTGCTAGTATAACCTTATAGCAGACTTATGATGTCCGGGAGTAAAGAAAATTAGATTTTTTTTTTTTCTCTGCTAGAAAAAAACCCAAGGGGTTGAGGCCTGAAACTTCAGATCTTCTGAGAATTAATTAGGCTCCGGTGATTCAGTGCAGTCACAGAGCCAGCAGGATGGAAATTAATGCTTCCAGCCTCCCTCATTTCCCTTTCTTATCCCTGAGGAGCACAACGCCATACTTCCTTTTCTTCTCCAACCCATGGATCCTTCTTCCCTTAAATGCCTCTTGTACAGATCACTTTTCTGTGAATTAGAATAACTGAATTTTGGTAGACCAATCATCCGTATCTTCTGCGAAGAAGGGAGAAAATTCTTGGTCTTCAGCCAACTAGTCCAGCTGAATAGTGCCCACACTTGCTGAGGGGAAGTATGAATGGACGGGTTGGTCACACTTATGTTTCATAACTCTTTAGGCAGAAGGACACATATCTGTTCGAAACTGACACAGACTCACCAAGTTCTACCTCAACCTGCCTTAAACTCCTTCAAAACCTGAATATAGCCCCAACAGCTGTTTTTCTACAGGATCAGGTATGTTGTGTATTGCAGTCTAGTACAGGACCACAAATGCAAAGAGATATTCTGTTGTACTGTGAACTGATTTAACCAGAAAAATGTCCACATGCTGGTGTTTTCAGGTATAGGTGGTAGACCAGCACTTTTGCAGATCTGATTTCTTTGGGAAGTCTTGCCTGCAAAGCAATGCACCCAAACTGTGCATTTTCCCAGTTGACTAAATTCACTCTGTTTTCAAAAGCACTCTTAAAAGGTTAATAATGTCCAGAATCTGGCCCACTGTGTCTAAATGACTGAAAGCTGTAAGCAGTGAAAGGCAAGGGTAACAGACAGCTGAAGTTAAAGGCTAATGAAAGCAGCGTGAGAGGGTGTTATGGCCTTCCACAAACACTGAGCAACTGAAGAGGCAATGGGAGGGATTAGTTTGTGCAGCAGAGCAGTTTCGCCTGAGGTATGCCAGATGTCTGAACTGCAGTAGAGGACAAAGAACAACATTCAGAACTCACTGGGTTACTGAGAGTATCCTTCAGACTTTGCTGCCTCCCACGCTACTTTGTGGACTGAAGAGTAAATGTGATGACTTAGGCACTTAGTGTCATTCAAACTATAACCCCAAATCAAAGTGTATTATTATTGCTATTATTACCCAAGACTAAAATCCTTCCTCTAGGGTACATTGTAATGCTTCTTTTTCTTATAAGGAATGCTGTTGATTACTGTGTAGAAACATACTTGTCTGGTGCAGTGATTTGGGTACAAAAAATTTAATATCCCCCAAAGTCTTGACTTTGGTGGTCTCAGTCTTCTCTATGTCCTCATCGAATGTGACAAATTATATTTTGATAGTCTTGGTCAGGAGTATGTTACACAGGAATAATACCGTACCAGGGATTCAAGCAAGATCTTCAGAAAAGTTGCTTGAATACCATAGCTGACATAAATGAGCAAAGAACTGGGACTACTGACTAGTGAAAAGGGCAGCATTTTTTCAGATGAACTGGATTTAGTCGAGTATCACTGCTTTAGACTGTTTCCCTTTTTTCTATTAACAGGTATAACTTGCTACTGTGCCTTGACAGTAATAGGCTACTGCATGAAACAAATACCAAAAAAGCAAATCCAGAAATGGAAGACAGGCTCGATTTTTAGTTGTTCTTCAAGCTGTGCCTTTAAAAATGGGCTGTTAAACACTACAGGAAAAAAAAAAGATAATGTGCTTTTGTTACATAAAACAGAATAAAGCAGGTGCAGCTCTTAACTGTCCATAAAAGGTGAAAACTAACTCTGCCTTCAATGGGAAGCATTCATAATGAATTGAGTGATATGCAGAAGAATTTTTATTTGTATCTTAGGAATGCATAACTGGAAATATTATGAGCAATTCCTTAACAGTTCATATTCTACTTAGAAAATATGCTAATAATTTGTACAGTCTCTTTAACCTGGATCTTTATAAAATCTTCCCAGATGCTTTGAACAGAAATACATTCAGGACCAAATATTTGTTCTGTTGTATTGCTCATGCAGACTGGTTTACTATCATAATTTTATTAATGAGTTTTATGTTGCTGATTTCTATTTATGTTTTTAGCCCAAAATTTTTGAAGCATTTGCTCAGAGAAGTAAAAAAAATATTTAAAAGTTTGAAGTAGATATTCCCAGCCTGGAAATGGCTTCCTTTTAGATATTTATTCTCTAATATCTCCAGCCATTATGGATTCATTAAGAATAAAATTAAAAGGAGCAAGTTAGCCTGCTCCATATTTTCATTAACAAGGAACATGCAGATATTCACATATGTGAATTTTGCAGGATTCCAACCTTTCTCTTAAAAAATCTCTCTCCCCTACTTACAGAAGAGCTCACCTGAAAGCTTGTATCATTCTCCAACCAGAAGAACAGAGGCAGAGTGAGTGCTCTGACTTCACCGGGAGCAAGTCCATCAAGGAAAAATTAGAAGCCTGCACTACAATGTCTGACATATATTTCTTGCAGGTCTTAACCTGAAAACCATTTCTTGGCAGTGCTATAGCTACTTGATTTTGTTCAGTTTCAATATCCAACACGGAAAACCATTTTATTCTATTTGTTCAAATGAATCAAACTCAAAGAAAGGATGCTGCAGTAGTGAACACAGTACACAGTCCTGTCCTTAAAACTACGAACTGTGCTGCATCATGGTGTGATCTTCCTTGATTCCTTAAGCGTTGGTTGGCAAACCCATGTGAAGCAACTACAGTCCCTTCCCTTCATTGGAAATTAATTCCTACCCTTTCTCCCCACTGTCCTTTCTTGGGGGCCCTGCTATTATCATTCCTATTGTATTGAAACTATTTTCTCCAACTGAAGATATTTTCAGATTTCTTGCCAAGGACTTGGTAATTAAAAATAACGTGGTTTTTTTTTAAATTAGTCCGTCTTGCTCTTAAATCAAAGACTCTCTTTAGAACTACCAGAAACTATGTTATGTTCATTTTCCCTCTGAAATCCATCTTTGACTATTTTAAGCTAGGTGATCTGTACGCTGTTGCTTCATCTCAGTAAAAAAGGGATGTGGCAGGTTGACCCTGGCTGGATGCCAGGTGCCCACCAAAGCCGCTCTATCACTCCCCTCCTCAGCTGGACAGGAAAGAGAAAAATATAATGAAAGGCCCATGGGTTGAGATAAGGACAGGGAAAGATCACTCACCAATGACCATCACAGGCAAAACAGCCTCAACTTGGGGAAAATTAATTTAATTTATTGCCAATCAAATCATAGTAGGATAATGAGAAAATAAAAACTAAATCTTAAAACACTTTCTTCCCACCCCTCTCTTCTTCCCAGGCCCAATTTCTCTCCCGATTTTCTGTACCTCCTCCCTGCAGCAGTGCAGGGGAATGGGGAATTGGGGTTGGGGTCAGTTCGTCACACGTTGTCTCTGCCGCTCCTTCCTCCTCAGGGGGAGGACTCCTCACGCTCTTCCCCTGATCCAGGGTGGGATCCCTCCCATGGGAGACAGTTCTCCATGAATTACTCCAGCGCAGGTCCCTTCCATGGGCTGCAGTCCTTCAGGCACAGACTGCGCCAGTGTGGGTCCCTCACAGGGTCACAAGTCCTGCCAGCAAACCTGCTTCAGCGTGGGCTTCCCACAGGGTCACAGCTCCCTTCAGATACATCCACCTGCTCCGGTGTGGGGTCCTCCACGGGCTGCAGGTGGATATCTGCTCCACTGTGGACCTCCATGGGCTGCAAGGGGACAGCCTGCCTCACCATGGTCTTCACCACAGGCTGCAGGGGAATTTCTGCTCTGGTGCCTGGAATACCTCCTCCCTCTCCTTCTTCACTGACCTTGGTGTCTGCAGGGTTGTTTCTCTCACATATTCTCACTCCTCCCTCCGGCTGCTGCTCCACAGCAAGTTCCCATCCCCCCCTTTTCTTCAATATGTTATCACAGAGGTGCTACCACTGTCACTGATGGGCTCAGCCTTGGCCAGCGGCAGGTCTGTCTTGGAGCCGGCTGGCATTGGCTCTATCAGACACGGGAAGCTTCTAGCAGCTTCTCACAGAAGCCACCCCTGTAGCCCCCTGCTACCAAAACCTTGCCATGCAAACCCTATGCAGGGAAATAAAGTGATCATGAAATGCACACAGTGTCTTCAGTGAAAGTAGAGTCAGTCAGTTGAAAACTTTGGCTGCTTCACATCTCTGCTGGATGGACGAAAAGGTCATGGTAAAATCTTAATGGACAACTGCTTTGATAGAAGTATATTGGGACAATGCAATGAATAAAGATGTGAGGAACAGACCCATAATTTCTCTGCAGGTGGAAAATCTCAAACAGCAGAAGAGCAATATGTTGATCCTTGTCTTTAAAACCCTAGGAGGCTATATGGGTGCATATGTCTCTTGGAATATAAGGTACCTTGGGCATAGGAAGAGATTAGTTGTAATGGCAGGAGGAAGGAAACAGTTTAACTGTAGATTCAAGGAAGGTAAATGAAAACAAGTGAACTGTGAATGGAATAGTCATAAAAACACAAGCAAGGTGCAGAGGAACCCTAGGCATTTTAGCTATGATTAGAGCCTAAATAGATCTCTGGAATGGTGGGAAAACTGATGCAGAGAAAAGGACATGGATGTGTACATATATTTTAGTTAGTCTTTTCTCTCTATCTTTTTTCAGATTCCCGTGAAGTGTCTTCCTCTGCCTATTTCCGTCTATGTCTTTGCATGTCTTGAAGAGTTAAAATCCCAAAGTGAAGTACTGTGTGTCTGGAGCTCTATGAGAAAGTGCATCTCAGCTTTGTTGCACAAATCCATGGGCAGGATGGGACCTTGGCCCTCACAAATAAGGATTCCATATTTCAGGTTGGAATTACCCAGAAACCCTCTAGTTGGATGAGAAATAGGTGACTTTTTAGGGCTGTGAGACAGTCTGAAGTCATGGATGCCATTTCCCATTCAAAACCAAGGATATTTCTGGGAAACTACATGTGTCCAGTAAACCTTCTCAGAAGGACTTGAAAACTGGAACTGCTCTCCAAGTGTATGTTCAGAGGTCCCTGCCAGAGTCCTGTATCTGGATGTTGTTCAAACTCTGCAGGCTTTAATGATCCTCTGACTCAGTAAAGTAGATTCCAAACACAGGAGACTGAGTAATGTCTCTTTCTATCATAAACTTTCTACCATGGATGTCTGTGTAGGTCTGTAACTGACCTGGTTATAAAGTGACTCATATTTGCGCTTGAACAGAATCATCACTCGCTGTTTGTTGCTGATATTGCCTGACGTCCACTTTCTTATATTTTATTATATTTATTATATATTAATTATTTATATTATATATTTATTATATTATATATAGTATTTATTATACTTTCTTTTTTCTAGAGGCAACTAACCTTCTGATTTTATGCCTAACCACATCATGCTTGGTGGGCTTTATTCATGTAGTAGGGAAAGCTCTCTTGACCTTACTTTCCATTATCATTAGAAGTTTGTCTCTAAGTGACTGCATTGAACAGAAGAGTGCTACTACTTAGAAACAAGCTTGTTGCAAAAATGCAGGATAGTTTAAGCTAGTGTTGGAATGGGTCAATCTTATCTTTAATTGGAACCTTCTTAGGCTTACTTTCACCTATCATGCTATTAAACGTTGTCAAAACCCCATTCAATAGAAGGGCAAGATGATTAACAGGAAGAGCTTTGTGAAACAAGGACTTTGTACAGTCCCATACCAGTCGTAACATTTCTCTCAACAAGTCCAAATTTATTTATGTGCTTTATTTCAGGATTGAGTTGCCAGCATCTCAACTGTGTTTGATTTGTGTTGATGTCCTGGTTTTGGCTGGGATAGAGTTAATTTTCTTCCTAGTAGCTGGTACAGTGCTGTGTTTTGAATTTAGGATGAGAAGAATGTTGATAACACACTGATGTTTTAGTTGTTGCTAAGTAGTGCTTATCCTAAGTCAAGGACTTTTCAGTTTCCCATGCTCTGCCAGCGAGCAGGTGCACAAGAAGCTGGGAGGGAGCATGGCCAGACAGTTGACCCAAACTAGCCAAAGGGATATAGACCATAGAACGTCATGCTCAGTACATAAACCGGGGGGAGTTGGCCAGGAGGGGGCAATTGCTGCTTGGGGACTGGCTGAGCATCAGTCAGTGGGTGGTGAGCAATTGCACTGCGCATCACTTGTCTTTTCTTGGGTTTTCTTTCTTTCTTTTTTTTAATCTTCCTTTTCATTACTATTGCTATTACTGTTACTGTTACTATTACTTTATTATTATTAATTTATTAATAATAATTTATTATTATTGGTGGTGGTGTTGTTATTTCAGTTAGTAAACTGTTCTTAGCTCACAAGTTTTACTTTTTTCCCGATTCTCCTCCACAGACCACCAGGGCAGGGGAGGAGTGAGCAAGAGGCTGCATGGTGCTTAGTTGCCGGCTGGGGTTGAACCATGACAGTTGATCCTGCCAGGGAATGGACAGAGTGTCATCGGAGTGTGTCATCCAGGCCTAGAGTTGTATTTTTCTGTTAAGCTGTTGTGGTTGGGCTGGTAGACGTCCATACAGTGGATGTTATTCCCTTGCTAGGTTGCCTATTAGTTGGTTGTCTAATAAAGTCAGAACATAATTATGAAAACATTTACAGATACACTGGGAAAGTTACTTAGGAGAGTTTTATAGCAATTTACTACCAATTATTCATCATGATTATAGTTTTTCATGAATAACCTATTAAGCTTGATTCTGAAATCCTCTTATGTGTTAAGCCAGTTTATATTTGGTGGAATTACTTTTGATTTGCACTAAGAAATATCAGGATCAGACCCAGACTCACATCACTCTTTTTTTCACCACTCAGACACTGTAAAACTTCCCTTTAGTAAGGAAGGTAAGAGCAAGTCCTTACTGTTTTCATTTCAGAAATGTAAAAGGGATTGATATGATACAGACAGTTTCAAAGGTCACGAGATAAGGCAGGTACTGTCTCTTTTGCCCAAATGCCAGTAAAACCAGCCTTTTTCTGAATTGTATAGTTTGTTCAGCTGTGCTCCTTGGCCAGAGTGGTTTGAGTGGCCTATTGAAATAATTTACAAGACTTCTTGTGCTCTATTTGCTTCAAGCTAGAAGGTAATACTTTTGTGGTATTCCTGAACTAAACTCACAAATTAGCTCAGTCAACTTTAAAATAATTGTCAATTGCCTGTATGAATTAAAACAAATGGGCCAAAATCACTGCTGAGTTGCAAGACAACCCGAGGCTGCTTGTTGATAACGCATGCACAAATATAACTGAAGGGAGAATTTGGCTTATGTTCAATAACAGTACTGCATGAAATAGTGAAGCAAAATGGAAATGAAAGATAGCCTTACCCCAAAATACATTTCTTCCGAACAAAATTACGTACAACCTTTCCCCTTGAATGAATCAAGAGAAACCTAGCAGTCCATCCTTTCAAAATTCTGATTTTCTAGATCCAGCCTAGATCTGACTCAGTGGGCTGAGCCAGGTAGTAGCTGGGATGCATGCACTGGAGGGTACAGTGCATAAGAGGTCAGCTTTAGACCTCTGTACCTCTAAGAAAAGCTGACATATATAGGACTACATCTACTGTTTACAACACTAGAATATAAAATGGTCCCCAGACAGAGTCAGGCAGAAAACCAGCTGTCATTACCACTTTCCATGCAGTCAGGCACAGTAGAGGGCTTTGTATAATACAGTGAATGATCTGGCAGGAGTTGCAGATATGACTCCAACTGTAATGCATCTTGGTCTGTTGAGCTGAGCCAGACTCAACTTCATCTCTCTCAGCTCCAGTAGCATTTCAGTAAATGGTATTTTTCAATAGTTACTGAGACTTTGCCAACTATTCTGATGCAGATTGACTCACATCCCATGTAAAAGGCACATTGGTTGGACTCATTCTGGATTTCTATGGCATGGAACAGTTCCACTCATTGCTGGGTCTGACTGTAACTATTTGTCTGGCCCTACAGAGGAATGTGAAACCCTCTCATACAAACAACCAAGAGCTGCATTTTAGGGCTTGAGTCTCTAAAGTAGGAGGCTTGCTTGGGAATGGAATTAAAGGATAGAAAAAGTCTGGTTTGGACTAGAAGAAAGGAAAAAAATAGAGGGATTTTTTTTTTTTTTTTAAATTGTAACTTTTTGGAACTTCTGAGGTTTTCCAGTTGAGGATGTCTATTTGTAGATAATAAATCCAATTATAAAAATGGAACCCTGCAGCTTGATTGATTTAGGTTAAATAATAATGGATGGTAAAGCATGCAACATTGTCAAGTTTTATTAATCATATCTGTCACATACAAAGCATAGGGTAGGGTGGAAGTCTGAGCAGTCTGGTTTTGAACAGAAGCCACGTCTGTCTATATGTTCGCCAGCACATACCAATAGAGTGGTTATAGTATTTGGGTGGTATTTCAGTACAACTGATAGAGAAAACAGAAGGCCTATCTGTGTTCATAATGAAGTGACCTTTTCCTAAATCCTGTGTTTTACCTGTAATCGGCCAAAAAACTATTAAAGTATCTGAACAAATAAATCTGCTTTTTTTTATCCAGGTGTTACACTACACTTTTATCATCCAGCTGGGTATGCAAAGGTTTTTTTTCTCTTTCCCTTCTGTTGATATATAATTACTGTTCTGTCTTAGGATCAGCTGAACAAAACATGTTCTTGATTTCGCAGGTACTGGGAAATCCTAGGCATTCTTCAGACTCGGTTGGAAGTGACAAAAAATGGTTGGTATTGCCAGAAAATGAATGTTTGGTGTGTTAAATCTGATCTCTAATAATCTAAAGAAGGATTACCTCATCTTTTTCTAAATGTATAATATGACAGTGTTTCTTTTGTCTTAAGGAGACATTTGTAGACCAGTTAGTATTAAGCAGAAATAATTTTTTTTCTGAAGTAATTTTGAAAAAGCTATGCCATGTTTCAGATATATCTGAAATCTAAATATTGCAGGATGTTTTTTTCACAAGGATAAGCAGAACATGTAGAAAAAGTAACATTCCCAAATTAATTAATTCATTTTAGCATTTTAAAAAAAAATTAACATTTGTGCAATCAGATTTTGAAATTTCTTGGATGATGTAAAACATAGATCAATCTTCATTCTATATCCTGCTCTTGAAAGTCATATGCTATCAGCAGTTCATGTAAATGTAGGAACTTCAGAAGGTAAAACACAAAGTTTCTGCGACTTTGTCTGCAGAATTGTTGCAGCCTGTCACAAGAAGAGAGCTGCACTTTTTTCCTGGTGAAGACTTTTTGCTTTTCTTTTGGTGCTTTCCACAGCTGAATGTTATACAGTCACTTAAGTCTTCAAGGTTATGGTTAAGGCTTTGTTTTTGTACACACATATTTATAGAACAAGTAGGGTAACATACCACATCAGAAGAACAAATGCTATGCCTTTCACATTGATGGCACAAATGCCACAATATGGTGTAACACCTAGTTTTGAAAACAAATCTCTTGATGACAGTAAGAATAACTTGATATAGGATCTAGCATAGAAGCTGCATGATCTTTGGACTTTTTGTAGTGTGTGACAGTTATAGAATATGTTGCCAAGGAAGGTCCATTGTGGAATAAGCTTCCAAATTATCTGCCATGTTTCTGACCTTCAAGCGTAATTCTGCACATGCTTCAGATAAAGCCAGTCCCATTTAGGGCAGTGAAAACACTTGGAGCTCAGCTAGCACTTTACATCTGCATAGCGTCACACAAACTTATTAAGCTTTAACCTATAACATATATTGATGGTATGAGCTAAGAGATTGCACTATAGTTTTATCTGAATAAGCCATGTAGCTGAGGAAAATGAGACCTATTAAGTAATCTTAATACTGTTGGATACAGCTCTGACACAGATGGGAAATGTTCACAAGGAATTATTAGTGTTGCCAAGGGCTGAGTATTCCTTTAGTGATAAATTGAGAATGAGTTCTTGTTTTTCAGTTCTTTGTTAAGTCTGTTAGGCTGTACTGCCTCTAAATGATTGATCATACAAGGAAAATATTGTGAAGGCATTCAAGTAAGAATTGAAATAAGATACTTTCTTTCTGTTTCTCAGGAGGGACAAGAGACGATGCAACGTGCAGGCACCCCACACAGGCACTTAACTGCTGTCATGCTAGGTATCATATCAAACCCATCTAATTAGGACACATTAATAAAATAAACAAAAGTCACTCATCTAAATCTAATCCTAAATAAGCAGCACAATTCTGGAAGTTCCTTCTGTGGTGACAGCCATACAGCAAATAAGCTGAAAGGTGGCTTATATTCCATGTCTTTCTTGCATACATAAACCTGCTGAAAAACTAGAGAGAGAACCTGTGGGTCTAATGGCATCTTTATCATCTTTCTTAACTGATGGAGGTAAAGCAGCATAACGTCAAACTGCCCTTATTCTGTTAGCTAATCCTTTCTCTTTGCATGTCCATACTTGGGAGAAAGGCAATGAGTCGTTTTGAGCTTCTTCAGGCAAAAGGTTAGAATTTGACACTCCTTGCTGTTCAAAAATAAAAAAGAAAAATAAAAGAGAAAAAAAGATTTATTATGTTTTGAATCTGCTACTGGGTGTATTATTGCTGTGTTGTTTTTTTCTTTCCAATCAAAGTCCAAAAGATTTTTATTTTTGTGTGGCTTACCACAAAAAGTAATAGTTTTTTATTTTCTTTACTGAGCGGGAACACAAAAGTGATTCAATTTTAGAAACTTTTTGGTTAAAAATAGATATGTCCCAACCCTTTTTCTCTTCACGGTATGTGAAGTCTGGTCAAAGTATAATATTTTTGCCTACTGTTAGTTAGATTAAATTTCCCAGGGCAGACAGAGTGTTGGAAGCCAGAAAATGAGTATCCTCCTGCTGCTTCATAAACAATATCACACCTAGCTGGAAAAGACAGAGCTTTATAGGAATCTTGCTTTTAATGGTGTGTCCTTATTTCCCCTGTTTTCTTGCTTTCAGTACTATTACTGAAAAGTTTTATGGGCTTTTAGAGTGACCATCTTTAATGCGCTTATGATCATAGTGTGTATGCATAAGAATATGGTTAAGCAAAACATTAGGAGAAGGGAGAAAGAATTAACATAAGAAAAAAAAATATGGAGGGTTATCTTTGGAACAAATCAAGCAGCTACCCCCAAAAAAACCATTGCCTAGATTTCGAAAGAAAACAATGTATGCTTTCTGTCTCTAACCCTTCTTTCAAAATACTAAGTAAAAGTGCATTTTCTGATTTTTAGACCAGTTCCATGATGGTTTTGCCTAGGTCAGAAGGCAGCGTGAAAAGAGGAGTTGGGATTGATTCCATCTTTTGGGTTGGTGCCCAAAGAATTTGTCTAACCCCAAAAATATCTTATGGGGAAACATACCCTGTCACCCCAAATGGTGTCGTGGTTTAACCCCAGTCAGCAACTAAGCACCACGCAGCCGCTTACTCACTGCCTCCCCCCCTGCAGTGGGATGGGGGAGAAAATCAAGAAAAGAAGTTAAACTTGTGGGTTGAGATAAGAATGGTTTAATAGAATGGAAAAGAAGAAACTAATAATATTAATGATAACACTAATAAAATGACAGCAGTAATAATAAAAGGATTGGAATATACAAATGATGCACAGTGCAATTGCTCACCACCCGCCAATTGATGCCCAGTTAGTCCCTGAGCAGTGACCCCCCCACCCCCACTCTCCCCAGTTCCTATACTAGATGTGACGTCCCATGGTATGGAATACCCCGTTGGCCACTTTGGGTCAGCTGCCCTCGCTGTGTCCCCTCCCAACTTCTTGTGCCCCTCCAGCTTTCTCGGCATCAGAAGCTGAAAAATCCTTGATTTTAGACTAAACATTACTTAGCAACAGCTGAAAACATCCGTGTTATCAACATTCTTCTCATACCTAGCTCAAAAACATAGCACTGTATCAGCTACTAGGAAGACAATTAACTCTATCCCAGCTGAAACCAGGATACTTTGTGCCCAGTGACACTGGAGATGTGGTAGGAAGCTATCTTCATGTCACACTCATGTTGACTTGTTCCTGACTGAAAACATCCAGCCTAGTACAGTGCAAATTGCTAACACTCCTATATTAGCAGCTGGCATTTCTACAACAATCCTTAGGTTTAAAAATAATTTTCTTGGGATTTTCTGAATAATAGCTACCATATTGAGTGGCTAATGTAGTCATACTGTAAAATACACAAAGATGTGATAAAATTATGGACTGCAATTGATTTCTGAAACAACTGCTTTATGAATGTACTGAACATGAGTTATTAATGCCCTTGCCATAGCTAACTGATGAACAGATTGTAAAACTAGGGGGACTGTTGTGAATATAATTTTCCAGTGAAAAAATAAACAAAAGTACTACCCTGACTAATCCTCATTTGAGTTGCAGCATTTATTTTAGAAACAGGCAAACAAACAGACCTAGAACCTTAGGTAATCTGCTAGGTATTTATTCTCATTGGTTAATAAGAAATGAATCTTATTTCTAATCTAAATTTTCTAGCTCTGTTTCAAGTAACTGGATAACTTTTGCATCTTTATTGTACATATTTATACCCTAAAGAACCTCCAATCACAGTTTTCCTCAAAAACAGATAATCACACTCCATGTCCAAGTACCTCTTTGGTAGGATGTCACAGGATTGCTCTCAGTCTCTTGCTGATTTTCTCTGGCATTTCTTTATTTTTTCCCTATCCTTTAGTTTTCTTGTAACTGTTTTTTGTTTGAGCGGGGGCGGGGGGTGGAAGGCGGCATGACTTACTGATTTATCTAGATCCACACATATATATACTCCAGCAATCCATACAGCCTTGTTTTATGTATTCTTTAAAATTTTTAAACAGACACATGTAAAACTGAACACTCTGCAGCTTCATCTCAAGCAGCCAGCATAACAAACTGTACTAAATCCAGGAACAGAAGACTTTTATGATTATTATGTCACATTGTCAGAGCCTCCCTATCCCGTTAGGGCTAAGGAAAGAATCCAGGACCTGCAAGGCAGCAAGGCACTATGCAGTCGTTCTCAGTTCTTTTTTCTCTACTTCAAACAACTACATAATAAGGTGTAATGGCTATAAATAGAGCTTACCTGCTTATCCGGGTTAAAACTTGCACATGGAGGAAGGAGAAATAGGCTCAAAAAGTTGATTCAGTTCATACAAAGAGAGGATCAAGTGTGCATTTCTAAATTCCAGATGAACAGGCTAAACTGTGAGCTATTTATCCGGGTGACAGGGGTGAGGGAAATGCCACATTAAATAATAGCTGAGCAGGTTTTTAATATCTCAGACTGGGATCAGGCATGTGCCTTTTTGAGAGGTCAACGATTTATGATTTGCTAATTATGTATCAGATGACATTTTGAGGGTATTAATGAACCTATTTAGAGACATGAATTAGACTGATAATCCATTTCTAATGCTGGTATTTTGTTTAACCATCATACCTATCTTTTAATTTCTTGCATGCAGACTATAAAATAAAACATAAAACAACTTATGTCTGGTCTATAAAACTCTGGTACCTAATGACGATCATAAGGAGAAATGCACAGTTTCATATAAACTTTGCTTGTTTATTTTGGTTGGATGCTGATAGGACCTGGCAGAAAAGCAGCAGCAATGGCGCTGATTGTGGCACCTATTTCAACAGATTGCTAGGAGCAAAATGTTTAATTCAAAGCAGTTTTGAACTGATTCAGAGCTTGACTTCACCAGAGCTGCTCTAATGAAAATTCATCCCTTGCTAGTTTGACCACTTTACAACATGGGAGCTGATCTGTGAAATTCAAGTGATGCCAGTCCCCTCATGCCTTATCAGGATTCTTGTTTTCCCAGTAAGGACAGAACTTCTGTCATTTCCTGGGAAGGAGTACATTAGGTCACTACATTTCTTAACATTCAAACAATCCTGGGATATGTTCTACTAAGCCTAATGTTGCATGTGGTTGGGACTCAGCCCAAAGCTTCTGCTACTGTTTCTCTTAACCATGCCTGTTCTATTCCTCAGTGCTTTGCACCATGCAAGTGTGAGCACATCTTCATGGCTTAAGAAAACTCAAACTGGCTTACTTCTGTTACTACAGCTGGGCAGCACCACCTTGACTGTAGTAGGATCTTCTGAACCCATGGGAGAATGATATACAAGTTCCTTCTTGACTCGCTGACAATATGCTAAAATGGCATCATTTTAAGATACATTCTGAGGTTCCTCCTATCCCCAAAACTGCATTCAACTGAATAGACCCTTTTTGCTAGAACGCTGTGACAGATATTGTTTAGTGCAACTGCAGGAGAGCACAGCTGTTCTGCATTTGACTGAAAACTTTTTCCAGAAAGTCACAGAAAGTTTTGTGCTGAGCTGAATTCCAGTCTTAATAAACAAGTTAAATAAAACCTCCTAGAAGCAACTTTTTATCTTGATGCACTCTTACTTGTCTCCAAATATTTCCCTCGTCACGCTCTTCTTAATACAAAACAATAACAAAATTATGTTCTTATTTATTAGCGCTGCCTGTGCTTGGAATTGTTTGTCATTGAAAGCATATTAGCTATGATCTTTGAGGTAGTGGCACCTGAAAAAAACAATGTTATTTGTGTAGTTATTGCTTATTGAGAGGTTTGACATATGAAAAATTTATTGCTGGGAAACATTACTGTGGGTCAGCTATTCTGCTTGTTTGCACAGTGTTATTCCACAGTAAATGTGAAAGACTTTACCCTTTAGTAGAAGAGAAATAAATAACCATATGTTTATGCTTCAGTGTCACATGGGGAAATAGCGTGGAGAGTGTCACCATGCTTTATATGCTCCAGGGTAACTTATTTGTGTTTCAAAGCACTGAGATAACAAGCCTTCCAAAATTCTGGCCAATAACCTTTTATTTTTGAACAATGCAGAAGAAATAATTGCACAACAAAGTTTCTGGCTTTTGAACTTCATTGATTTATGTAAGCACACTTAGAACTTTTCCTTCTTTCACAAGCCAAGTTGCTGTTATCTCTGTGTCAGAGATGATAGCCTCAATAACCCTTGCTTACTTGAATGAGATATTTCCTTGAAAAAGAAATACTTGTTTTCTAGACTTGAAACAAATTTGGATGTCCACCCAGTAGGAAATTTCAGCATTTCATTGCTTGATTTCAATCCCTATCAGATCAAGTAACTGAAATACAATTTTTCTTTTTGCTTGCGATGAAACATTCCAAAATGGGTACGCAGAAATAACCACATCTTGTTATGTTTTTTGTTTTTAAATTAAAATGACATATTTCAATATTGAAGAATGAAAATGGTTTGATTTGGTTTGTTGAACTGACCAGAAATATTTCTTTTCATTTTCACACTGAACTGTGCTTTTCTAGAGTTGTAAATTATCTCCTCCAAATTACCTCTTGAGAATGGGAGCAGTCCCTTTCTACCCTCTGAGGTGTTTTTTTTCCTAGAAGTTTCCCATGAAGCATTAATCCACTCAGTTGAATGACTGCAGTGTATTATGTGAAGACTTGGTCAGAGGCATATTTCATATGTGTGAATTGGGTATCTGAGCCTGAACTCTCAGGAAACAATGTGTCATGATATTCTGAAGTTACGCCTTAGATTTCTAAGCTTCTTTTCTTAGTTTGATCTTTTTTATTTGTTTGTTTAGTGTTTTCTTGTCTGTAAATCCAAAACTATTTCCAAAGTGGCTTCCTCCCTCCCTCCCTCCCTCCTCTTTTCCTTCCTTCCTTCCTCCCTCTCTCCCTCCCTGCCCTCTCTCTCTTCTGTCCTTCCTTCACTGTGTATAACTTACATATTGTTGGTGAATATGACTGACTGGCTGCCTTTGTTGCTAAATGCTTGAGTTGTTAAAGCTCTCGCTGAGTCTGGCATTCTGTAGTAATATATCATGACAATTGTTTCAACTTTCACTGCTAACATGGCATTATCTGCCATGACCTGTCCAGATATCCTCTTCCCTCAGTACCATGGCATACTTTGGTTTAATTGCTTTGAGTGCTGTCGCCTGTTAACATGGGGGTATGATGGAAGAAATAGCATGGAGTCTTTCCCCAGATCTTGTGACTCCCTTTTGCTGGTCCATAGCCCTTTGCCTAGATTGTCCATAGCCTTGCACCTAGATGCCACAATGTCCAGTAGTTAATTTACTGATCTGCTATGCTACTTTTCTTCCTGCAGTCATGGTGGTTGCATACAATGTGACACTCAAAATTAGTAAAATACTGCCTGTTGCGTAGACTTACAGTCACAATATTAATGTGCAACACTGCAGTAACCATTAGATTTATTAGATTCTGCCATGCACATTTGTAATATGGAAACACACACGCATATTTGGAATATAGAAACCACACAGATGCAGAACATTTTACAACATGTATTTGAGGCAGTTTAGAATTACTACTAAAATGTTCCAGCATGTGGAGAAAGACAGATTGTCTAATCTTGAGCAACACTTGTGAATAAAGTCATACAAAACTTGGTTACATGGACCGAAGAAAATCTTAGCTGTGGTCTCCCAAGGGCTAGTCACAACAGAAATGTGATTAAATCTGACCACCAGGGGCTTCTATGTGACAGTGTATTAGAGAACTAAGCAACTAAGGGCCATCGTGTTAAGAATTAGTTCTATGATAAAATTATGTTTTTTAAAGACTGTCAGCTGTGTGGCATGTCGAAGAAGCATTATTATTTTACTTTAAAGCAACCCAAAGGGAAGACTTCTATGCAGAAACATACAGCTAGAGATGTGATGACCCAATGGCTAAACCTTTTTTTACCATTACTTCTTTGGTAACTAATATCACATTATGTTATTTCCTGTGCTTCTTTCTTTGGTTAAAAAGACCCGGCGGATATTTTTTATTTGCCAATGCCAAATATTCTGATTAGTCAGTAAATCTGACATCTGAAGTATATACTGCTGAAAGAAAGAGTATAGTGATGAGTGGTTGGAGAAACTGCCTGGTAAGCAAGCTCTAAAACACAAACAAAACATTATCCAAGTACTGAAGCCAAAGGAGAAATTAAACCAAAGTTGGACCTCAGTTCAGCTGTCACTAGAGGAGGAAATGCTCTTTCAGATTGCTGGTTTAACAATCAGATGGAGAATTTAGCTGGGCTTTGTTTTTCTTATTATTAAATCAAGAGCCTAAAAATATCAGGCCACTGTCACAAATAGAGCTGGGCAGGCTATTTTTAAGGAAAGTTTATTTAACAAAACCTTTGTACAGTGTTACTGACCCTTTAAGTCCAGTGACCACTCTGCCACCTTTGGCAGGATCTCAGAAAGGGAAGGAGGACTAAGGAGACGATAGAAAATGTCTGGAGGTCCCAGAAGTACTCTTTCAGATCTAGTGATCAGCAGAAGAGAAAGAATTGAAAATGGCTATTTTAGAGCCTCGTCAGAGCAACCTGAGAGCAAGAACAAAAAAACTGATGGAAAAAGCAGCGCAAAGGACCTTTGAGATGGAGAAATGCGCTACAAAAGTAAGGCAATGGAGAAAACTTGCTAAAAGTGTGATAAGTAGGTGAAATCTGAGGAACCGAAAAGATGGTACTCGATTTTTTCAGTGGGTGACATGTAAAATGGGAAACTGGAATAAAAGCACAAATGGATGGTGGGCTGCAAGAGCCTGAAAATCTCTTCCCCGGGAAGGGCTCCACAGGTCTTCAGCATGGCTTTGTGCCCTTCTAACGGGCACACTGGCACCAAGGGTTGTGCTCACACAGGACCTTCACCTCGTGCTTTTCCAGGTGATCTGCGCCTGGTACCAACCTCCCGTCAAGACGACTCCCTCAGCTTGTAGCAGACAAGCTGTACAAGGCTCCTGTTTGCAGGCTGCCTTTTGTGGCTGCCTTGGAGATCGTATCTGCTGTCTGGCCAGACAGCTAGCCTGCATATGCTGGCCCTGGCCCAAGTCATGGCAGAGCGTGACCTAACTGCTGCGCAGGCCACCCCTACGTAGTGGTTGCAGCATGTCTGCCGCTGGGGCTGTGGGCTCCTGGCTGCTCTGAAGACTGCTCTGACGGTGCAGGTCAGCTCCAGCTGGAGGCCCCAGCAGTCCCCGTTGCCATCCTTGGCCTTCGTATGATGCCTGTGCAGGCTCAGTGCAGGCCGGTCTTTTTTTGTGTCCATTTTGTGACGTTAAAAACGTGTTCGAGTTGCCCGGGGATGGCTTGCTGATGCTTTGTTGTCACTTCAAAGACTGCTTTTTGTAACTGTGTGTATTGGAACTGTATCCACACAGGCACTGTATCTGCTCCTTGGCTGTGGGAATGGCCGGTTGACCGTGCCTAGGTGGTGTTCAACATTTCTTGTGAACATATGTGAAAAACACCTCCTTTCTGTGAACAGTCTTCTGGACAGACCTTTTACTGCATGCATGTTTGGGACCATTTGACTATCGCATCTGCTCTTACTCATAATATATGCCATGGCATTTCACACATATTTTCACAGAAGAAAACCAAAAGGCTTACATCCTTCATAAAGATACACACAGAAAGTGATTTTTTTTTTTTTTTATATTTTTCATAATAACTGTGGGTGGGTGATTTTCTTGAAGGACACACACTGACAGTTTATGTCACATTTTATACTACACCTTGAGAAGAGATAGTCTGGTTTTTCAAAAAAGGGCAGGCTGCCTGTGAGAATTTGGAGCATGATTAACAAGTTCTTTAAATTCTGAGATCATATTTTAATGCAAAAAACCCTCAGCACCAAAACCCCAAAACAACTCAGGACAACTGTCAGTGGGAAGTATGTGTGTTTAATTTCAGTAGTGTTTATTTGTACATCCCCGGAAAACTGTATTTCTTTTACCCACAAGAGAGAGGGAAGGAATAAAACAAGGTCATCATGAAACTTAAAAGGAAAGGCTACCCCCTAAAAATATTAGTTCTGAAGGATATTAGAGTTGTCATAATGCCTCAACATTCTTATTAAATTTGAATGTGATGATGTTTTAGACCATAGACAGATTGGTCTGCAAGTTGTTGGGCCGTGCATTCCTCTGGAATGAAGGGCAGAAGAGGTATCTGGCAGTGTGTAGCGAATACACATTTTTTAACCTCTTCAGTGCAAGATGCAGAATCTGAGCTAACCCTGTCAAAGAAGAACGGAGTAAGCAGAGCTATCGGTGTTCATGGAGAAGCAGATAAGGAACGCTTACTAGTCCTGCTCTGCTGAGAGGGTGATAACCTCTGTCAGCAGAATGGAACAGGCAGCTGGGGAAGCAGCTAGATTTGTCAGACAGTCTGACCAACTATGTCTGACCACACCTCTAGAGTGCTGTGCACTGGTTTTGCATCTGAAAATCTTTTCACATACTTAAATTCTTTGCATTTGCTCCTTTTTATAAAGGAATGCAGACTATGGCTTGTGAGAGGTCCACTCAGATACCTCAAAATCTGTAATCATGGTAGATTCAAAATCCTATTTTGGTTGGGAACTTCTGTTCATAAAATGAGCAATGTAATCTATAATCTGAATTGTAAGGCTAGCTCATTGTTCAAATAAAAAACTATTCTGGAAAGTCCCATCAAATAGGGAGGAAAACATTTGTCATATAGAATTTGGAGGTTTCTATCACATCATCAGAATTGCTGTCCTGTTCACAATCCTTCAGCATTTTCACCTCGGAAATAACTTGGGCGGGTAGGGTACTGCTGCCCCATGGCAGAACATCACGAACCTGCTGGCCTCTTCCCCTCCTCACAGTGAGGGGCTGACGTTTTACCACAGCCTTCACCGCAGGGTAACCCTGTATCACTCTTTAGCATCACTGCCCCATGACCCTGCAGTCCTGAGAGTGATGTTGTCCTACTCATGGTCCTAGAAATCCCAGTGCTTTCTTACCACCTTTGCCATCTTCCAGTGTCTTCACTTTCAATCTGGAAGGAAAGCAACTGCCCTTGTAATCCAGTGCCAGCCTCTAGGACCTCAGAACTTCTTGCGTACTGGCCTCTTTACAGTGTATAAATGCAAAACATACTGAACATGTATTTTCTGTGTAAGAACATTATTTCAGATGACTGTTTGGCAAAGAAAATGTTTCTGGATTGGAAAAAACAGACTAGCTTGCAAATGCTGCCAAAAGCACTGAATCTTTTTTGAGGGCAGACTCTTTGGATGCTTCAGCTGGCAGCAAATCACTGAGGGATATTTTTCAAAATATAAAGTACTGTCCTTTTGAAAATGCCCAGTTCTTTAGAAGAATGTAAAGTATATTCACAGGATACTGGAACCCAGCCACCTGACACTGCTAGAGTAGGAATAGTTCTTGCAAATCAAAAATGTACTTCGTATTTTAATAGTACTAATAAAATGGACTGAAGGAAACTCTTGCATTTGAGTAGGAGTTTATTTTTAGGTAACTCAGTAGCTGAAAATAGAATTTCCTATACATAGGAACCACATTTTGCCTCTGGTGTGGGTGTTTCTGTCTGGGCTCGCTTGGATGTGACTACTGGTGAGAGATGAATTATCAGTTCTGCACTCATGGCAAGCCACACTTGCATCGCTTTGGAAGCTTAACGATGAGCTGCTGAAATGCTGAACCCAAAGTCTTAGACATGAACTCATTAAAAATAGACATCTATCTCTGTTATGGGCACCAGTTCTGTAGGCATTCTCCGAATTGCATTTGGAATGCAGCATCCTTGCTGACTACTACTTCTTGGGGCTTTTAGAAATGTTTTTGAATGAGTTATATAAAAGTCTGCCCTTTCTCCCCCTTTTTCCGTATTTTTGTTCATGTGTTTCTTTTCATCACGCACCTCTGTGAGAAAAGTTCAAATAGTCTGGGGAAGAGGAGAGGCAATATAGGCTGTTGGATTTGTGGACCGGAACAGTAAGGATCATGTTAAGTGTTGTCTGCCTGGTTCTGTCAAGCTGACCTATAAATTATCATTACACAACTTCGTAACATGAGCTATAAAAATAAGTATTGAGAAATGAATAGGTCAGAGAATGAGAGTGAGTTCATTCTGCTGTGATTTCAAAACCACAATAGTTTTCCCCTTTCCTCTTCTCCCCCCGGAAGGAGAAATGAAATTACGTCATTGTACCTAGGTTTATCTGTCAGCTTTTCCATAATTTGTTTGTAGATTCAAGTGTTCAAGCAGTTCAAGAGTAACTTATCCCTCTTTGTTTTTAACTGGTTCTGTTTTTTTTCTTTTTCTAATTTACTGAAAAACAGCCATTCATAGTATATTGGATTCTAGCTATTTTTCTTAATTATAACAAAAGGGCTTTTTTTTTTTTTTTGTACATGCCTTTGAAAGAGGCTATGTTGAGAGCTTTCCAGAGTGTAGTCTAACTGCACAGAAGATACAGTATATACATATTAACATCAGTGCTGCTGTATTGGTATCAACAGTTTTTCACAGTCTGGAAGGATTCGCTACTCAGAAAGTGGTTTTGGTTTTGTAATTCAATCTTAAACTGCTAGCAGAAAAAGGTGATAATTAATGAAAAAAATCACTTGTACAGTTATGGTGCATAAAAATTTAAAAACAAGAAAAGATTATTGATTTCATGAATGGAAACCCAAAGATTCTTAAGTGTTGAGATCCATAGGATTGTGAAATAGTTTCTTCTAGAAACCAAAATATGTGCATTAAGCCCCTCTGATACATTCAGAGCACTGAAAATATGTCATATGCAGGTCAGCGTAGCCTTTGAAAATGAACAATGATGTGGCAATACAAAACATACTTCTTTATATTCAGGTATAGAGAGTGTTTGCATAGAAACCAAGAGAGTGCAGTAGAAGAGGCCCTTAAGCCAGCATCCACATGGTGTAGTGCAGCTCTGGAAGCACAGCTCATGGAGCAGCACAAGTGAGTACTACTTGGTCCGTGTGGATGCAGCTGTAGTGATTCTGCTTTTGAAGCCCCCTCATATGGCAGTGGTTGAGAAATTGAAGTGCATAGTTTAGACAAGAGACGGGAGGCTGAAATCCTTATCCTGGAATATCTACAACATCAGGAGATAAGCTCAGAGGAGATGAAGTATCATTCCATAGAAAAGTGATTCTGAATCAGAAAGAATCTAGACTATTAAACCCACAGTTTAAAAGCACAGGGTCTGCTGAAATGGTAGCTTCATCTCAATAGAAAATAATAATTATGTCTATTAATTCTGGTATTTAAGTGTTCTTTTACATTAGGTCCTGCTGTGTATTCAGTGATTTTTGCTGTGTATTCAGTGATTGGGAGCTCAGTCCTACGTCTGACGTGACAATGTCCTCGGCTGGCTGAGCTTCCACGTGAGACACGGAGGGATCGGTTCCCCTGGGACTGAGCTGAGGCTAACTCAGTGATGCTTCTCATGCACTTTTTCTCCAACCGACGGTGAGAGTCGGGCTTCTCCAGAGTGTGATTACAGGAATAACTGTCTGATGCTTTTGCTCTGACTCATTCTTAAAAGCAGCCTATCAGTCTCCATTGACTATCTTGGGATCCTGGCAATACGTGTATCCCCCAAAAAAATCTCTTTGCTGAATGACTAAGGAGACAGGTTCCTAACTGGCACTCTGAATCCTCTTACTGTGGCCAAGCATCTTTCAGCTGTTGAAACATCTAAGCTGGATGTGTCTTAAGCCAGTCTCTGATAAAATCAGGAATCAAACCCAAGAATCCTAGTTCACAGATTTTTGTTCCTGTAGCCATTAGAAAACACATTGTACTTTTCTACCTCTAGGTATTTTCCATGATTTCAACTTCCTTCTGAAACTCAGACGTAAAGCTGCTTGCAATATTTGACTTTCATACACACAGGGAAAGTTCTGATATAAATATAGAACCAAAGAGGGTTTGTCAATTTACTTTTTTAATTTCATAAGGTATAAATTTTAATGAGCTAAGAAGAGATAGTAATACCTCCTCTTTGATTTGGTGTAGTTGTGTCTGTAATCTATTCACTTGCTGCAGCTTTCTGAGAATTTTCTTTTTTTTTTAAACCAAATTAGATGCAGATTGTTATAAGCCATCTTAAATATGCACATCCCCGAGGAGTTATATAATCATTTTGGCCAATATATATTTTTTTAATAATTTAACTATAAAGAGCACATTTGTTATAACTGAAGATTTGGGTTCAGTGAAAGACTGTTTTCCATAAATGATACTCCGACCCCTTAAGTCATATCAGAGGGAGCACATGTGCTATACTGGGAGCTGTGCTAGGAACCCTGTCTTCAGCTTGTCTTCTGGAGACACCCAGTGCAAACGGAGGACACTTGAATGTTTGTAATTTTTACATGATATAGCACCCTCTGCTTTCCCCTGTCACTTTTAATGATTTTTCTCTTTGTGTTCAGCCTTTCTAGGGTGACAAGTGTACGCAGTCCCTTCCTGGTCTTCACTAAACTGAGGAATGGTGGTTTGATCTGGAAATATTAGCTCTCCAGAGAAGAAATACAGGAGCAATTCTTCAGGATGCTTCTATTTTTAATACGCTTCCTTTTCCCAGGCCTTATCTTCATTTGACAAGGCACATGGTTCCAGCCTAGAGAGCTTCTGGATTATTGTCTATCATTTTCTCATGGGAGTAGTTGTTGCAGGCTCCCTGGCTTTATCTTTTACTGCCTGGGTGATTCCTCAGCTTTCTCCAGGGAAGCACAGTGATTCTTAACCTCAGTGATAAGCCAGATGAAGTGGTTCAGGTGCCACAAGTAGCAGCTTGCAGCACATTTTCTCCTTGTGGAATACCGCTCATTTTGTTTCTGGCAGGCAATGCTCAAGTTTTCTCTACCTATCCAGGCTTCCCATCCCTGGCAGTGTTCATGCACACCCTTTATATTTCTGGATGTTTGTCAGTTTAACAACCACCTTCTGTTATAAATAGTATTGCTCAACATGGAATTCAATATTATTTTTTTATGGGTATGTCTTACAAATATTACTAGTAATGGGCTACAATAAGCTCAAGATGAAAAAGGGGGGTGGGGGGGCTATAATGTAATCCTTTTGTCCTGGTGTTGCTGCTCCAGTCAGAGAAAAGGATTAAAAATGCACCTGTTGTGCAGGTGCTTTAGTATGCTGATACATTTAATAATGAAGCTGTTTGTTCCTCTTCCATTCTTTACAGTATTTATATTGCAAGTTTGTGCTTAATTTAATCTCCCTACTTCTGGTTTCCTGCTTAGTTTTTAGAATTGTTTTCTATTTTCTCATGAATTCCAAAGGGCAACTTCCCTGCAAATTCATTTGTGTCTGGCTCACAGGAGACAATGACGGCTTGTTCTATGCAAAGTCTCACTACATACTCTTATCCCTCAATATCTGAGACTCCTGCTCCAGGATGAAATAGCAATGGTCTTCAAAAGGAGAATACCAGTGTAGTACATGCTCTGGCAGAGCATGACAGGTGCTATATGTAATCTAAAAAAAAACATCAAATGTTTTATCACAGTATATTGGAGAACAGGGTTGATTGTTCAGCATATTTTCCAGTGACAGCGTGTAATTCCTACTTGGGCAGACAGGACATTTGACGAGGCCATCTTTGAATAATTAGAAAGAAAATGGTCAACTACCTGAAAGAAATCCTAGATAGGATCTAGCCTGGGAAGTTATTTCTGAAGGTCGTGAACTTATTTAGTAAATAAATTTGTAAGTATGAAACAACTTTTTAGGAAAGGTAAAAGGTACCTACTTCAGATATCACTCTTATGACACCTGTTCTCACTTAAAGTTTTGCTTGCATATCATTTATCTAGCATGAATTTCAATGTGATAGAAGGACACATATCAAGGGGTTTAGTCCCAGTCAGTCATGTATAATGGGCCACCTCGCATATGAAAGGATTATTGTCATAAAAATGCTTTAACTACATTTAGAAAAAAGAAAATTGTAGAGCTGAGTTTTTGCTGTCTCCCATATATATGTGATATTACATGCTTATCTGTACTAAAAATTTAAAAATTTGCTGAAAACAGTTCTGCAGCTGGAAATGAATTAAAACACTAGCAACAAAAATAGTAGCTGGATGTATGGAGAACAGAATGGTAACCCTGAGAGTCTTACAGGAGTTATGGACTGTTTCTCAGGACCTGAATATGCAAGATCTGTATTTGGGTACATACTCAGCAATGTAAATACATTCCCTTTTAATGGTTTCAAACATTTCTGTGGTCTAAGTTCAACTCCCAGTGAAGCTGATGTTACTTAAATAAGATCCATAGTTGCACATAGTAAACAAAGCTTGTGATAATCCACTGATGGTAACAGAAGAGGTGAAGTATTGAGGGGTGTAAAAGGGAAACCTTACCTCAGACATGAGATCTGATCTGGAGATGAGGTTGTAAAGTAATTTCTATAAAGTTAGCTGGTCATTTTTGAGACTGTGCTGGAACATACCACTGGAACAGGGCAGTGCTCCTGCCTGAGTCGGACAGATACTCTCCTTCTCTCATGAGTTTCCCCCTCTATCTGGCTAACTTACTTGCCTTACTAATAAGGTTGCATACCTATTCTAAAGTCCAGCTTTGACTTTGCATTGATCTTTGCTCTTCATTCTTTCAGTGGGAGAAATCTGAATTGACACTGTCCCCGAACACAGTTTGTAACATCTAAGGATTCCTACATATTTCTGAAGAATTTAATATGAAGAAATGTTAAGTGGTCCATAATACATTTTATCAAGCAATTCAGTTACTGTCTAGAAAGAAGAAAAGCTATCCCAAAACCTCAGAGGAAAAAAAAAAAAGATGTTATTGAAGCCAACTCTTATCAGTTGGCTCTCTTTCCCGTTGTCTTGGACGTGTTTGCCCTAGAAGAGTGTAAGGTTATCACTAGTCCATTAGTATTTTCTCATATTTCATCCCATATGTGAAGCTAGCTGCTTCTGTCCACCTGCACTGCTGAGGATCTTTTGATTGTACATTCCTGCATACCAAAACAGAGAGGTTACACTTCCTACTCATACAACACTTGTTTCACTGTGGTAGCAACCTGTTCTCAAGGAAAAGAGAGACCACTCATTTCCATACCTTCCTGTCATTATTCTGGTGATGCATTTGCAGAAAGCCAGCCAAAATCAAGCCCTCTCAAACCATCTTAATACAGATCCAGAACAGTGCTAAATTAGTGGATGTTCATTAACATGGTAAATGAGTATGTTAGAATGAGCGCTTCTGCATTTTGTATCCATAACTGTATTATTTTTCTTGTAGTCTATGAATGTAATCAGAAATAGAAGGAATATTAGTACTGAACTAAGGAATTAATGCATTTGAAGGTCATGTGCAGACTCTTTCAATCATTTAGTTATTTTCATGAGCTGAGTGCAAAATATATATTGGATTTGGAAAATTGCTATTCTCTTAAAGTGTCAGGACACTCTGAGGAGTGTTGGTATATACTGTCTGTCTGTATATGGTGCATTCAAGGAGGCTGGAGCAGCGTGTAAGAACAGCTTTTGAAAGAAGAGCTAAGAGGGGCTGCAAAGTGCACTAGACCTTCGGAGAGGGGGTGAGAATCTGAAGTGCCCTGGCACTCTGAATGGGTGAAGCAACCTTTCAGCTCTGTTTCAGCAAAGTACTGAAACTAGCACTTGACTTAAAGCATGTGAATGCCTTGCTGAAATAGCCAAGATCATGGATGAGACAGAAATTAAGCGCATACGTAAGTGCTTTGTCAGAGTGGTGCTTTTTTGAGTTAGGCTGTTCTGATGGAGCTGCAGAATGTGCAAATTGACAGCTCCTCCACTTTCAATCCTGCAAGTCTTCTACCCTAAATACAGAGGTTTAGATGCTGAAAACCATCTAAATAGCAGAAGCACTTTTGAAAATGTACTCAAAAGTTGCAAGGACAAAATTGTAATATCTGTGAGTAAAAACTTAAGCTCAGAAATCTTTAGCTTACAGCCAAAAGAAATGGTAGACTACTTCAGTGGTAGTAAATGCTTTATTTAACACTGGCTTCAGATATGTGTTGGATCTTGATAGCATTTGTAAAAACCAGGCCCTTTTATTTTGTATTTGCAATAATGTCTTTTGTGCTTGACTTCCATCACTAAAGTTAAAAAAAAGGTATTCTTGGAAAAGGCATATAAGCTTGAATAATTATTTGGATAATTGATTGAGACTCATTTACATTTAATAACATCCTGTTCTTCCCAGAAGCATACTCCTTTAACAAAGGGCACCTCTGTTTCGGTTTAAATGCACCAATTTGGTACAACCTTCCTTTGGTGTGCATAGATATTATAGGCAATGTGTGCTCTCAGGTACGTGCTTCAGTTTGGAACAGTCGTCCCTGTCAATTTTTTAAGGTTTTTTTTACTCATTTCAGTATGCAGAATCCTTTCTAAATCAAGATCCTGTATATCACTTTGCACCATAAAATATGGGCTATCTTTTGAAGCTTGCACTTACAGTTTCTCCTACTAACATCTGTATTTTTGGACTCAAATTGCAAACACATATGTGATCTTCTCTCTGTGTATTGATCACCTTTTCCTTCATCACTCCCATTCCTTTTACCAATGAGACAAAATAACAGGCTCACAAATCAGCTTCCATCTCTCTAATCATTGGATTCATCAGCTAAAATGTGAGAGACGCCTGGGGAAAAAACCAAGTCTTTCCTCAGTTAATTAAGAATGTACTTCCTGTAATTAATACAAATTATTACTTAAACAACTTTAAGAAAAGGAAGCAAGGACAATTTCTTGGCCATGAATATCAGAGCTCTGCCAATGCACTTAAGGAGGTCAAATGACCTGACAACATGCCTGAACCCTCATCTGGTAAAATAATAAAAAGGCATAAGAATTCCTGTATAGCCTTCCAATTTAACTGTGCTAAGGGATTTCTTAAAAAGAAATGTGGTATGGGGCGGGGGGGAAGTAAAAATATAAAAAGGCAACAATGAAATTATTTTATTTGTGTCTTCTAAAATGAACAACTGTAATATGTTACCACATATTGTTCTCAATTATATTTCTTCTTGGCATAGATAAGTTTCCGACTAATTAAAGGCTAATTAAAGAGATTTTCCATCTTCCGCTTTCCTTGCTACAGTTTCTTATGGACAGGGACATTCTCTGCAGCAATGTCATACTATATAAGCAATTGATAAAAAAAAAAAAAAAAGCATCCCATTTGGTTTTGAAAATACCCTGCATAAAGATATCATTAGCATTTTTCAGACCTTCACAACAGGCCTGATCTGGTGAAGTCAGTGCAAGTCTTTCCACTGACATCAATGGGCAGTGGATCAGGGCTCATTTATGTGCTACTTCTAGCTGTGTTTTCTCCATTCTTTAATTCTGCTGTGTTTTCATGCTGAGATTTGTTGAAGTTGATAGAGGCAATTCTTGCATTTTTTTGTAATTCTACACAAGTTGCAAATTTTGTGTTTATAAGTATCTTTTAGTCCAGTGAGTTTTACCAGTTGTTTAAAGATCTCATAGAAAGAGCCAACAAAAAGAACTGTATTTGTGCTGAGAGGACATAGGTGGACAGGACAACTGTGTAGGAACAGTTTTGGCTAAAGACCACCAAACCCGAGAAACTTATGTAAAAGCTGCCACAGGACTTCAAGGTTTCAGTTTCAACCTCTGTGTGCAGAAGACTGCTCTGTGTCCTTGCATATCTTCAGGGCACCCCCCCACCCTCCACCTTGGACTTAATATTAATACCAATAGGCACTGTTTTATTTGATTTTTGCCAAACTAAAACCAAAAAAAGGAATAATGTGTGTTTTTCTTAGAGATTTTTTATTTCATAGAAAAGCATGCTTATCTCAGTGTGAGTGTTCTGCCTTTTTTAAAATCAAAATGGCCTACAGCTGGCCAAAGCTACCCATCTTAATTGTCTTTCTGGAGTAATTTTGGATTTAAGCAAGGAAGAGCCTGGAGACTGACAGTTTCTGAAGGGGAGGTTGTTTCGGTTGTTCCTCTGGAGGATCTCATCTGCAAAACTACAAAAGGGGAGGTGAGGGAAAGGAAGCAGCACGGGGAGCTTGAGCAAGATACAGGACAGTTATGGCATCTGGAGTGGGTTAGCCTGCCTCCTCTCTCAAATTTGCAGAAAATCTCAATAATTCAGTGATCAGAAGAGCCTCAGGAATGACAGGAGGAGGAACTGAGACAGACTTGCTGCTTCTCCCCTCATAACAGTGATAGGACAGTGGTAAGCAAAGGTCAGTATCGGTCATTCAGTCTTCCTGTAAACAACAGCAACCTTTTTCACAGTGAAGTGTTGCTGTGCATCACATTTTGGTTGTCTCTATAAAAAGAACAAAATGCCTCCCCCCATCAATTCCCCATCAGAGTACAGTAATGATATGCCCAGCTGCAGATGCAGCAAAATCCATTCCAGTTCTGCTCAGTTATTGTCTGCCTCATCTTTAGCAGATGGCTGGACGATGATGTCTGCAGTAATAAAAATATTAAAAACAAAAACTGCCAGTTGAATTGGAAAACTGACTAATTTCTATTTTTATAATGTGGTGCATGAAGCCATTATTTCTGAAGCCAGTAATGGCCATATTCGGCAACAGCCATGTGAGAACATTTAGTAGCGAGATGAAGCACTGCTGGACTGCTCCATCCCTAGACTTCTGGAAAGAGAGGGCACCTCACAGCACATCCAGAGCAGGCAGGAAAAATCTGGCCAAAGACAGCCCCATACCGCTTCCATATGTCATTTGAAAGAACAGTGCTAGCTGTAGCACACTGGTAGCAGCAAGAGACGTTCGTTCTTTCTCACTGAGGCAGAATATCTTTGAGACTTGCTTTGGCACTGCTTGCACAGAGGCACGTACATTGCATAGCCAAGCACTGCATGGCACCACCATGTTCACAGGGATTAATACTACAGCCATGCCTTTGAAAGAGCATGGCCTTCGCTTGCATCCCAGGTTCTCCCCTTGCTCCTTGGTATACGCTATTTTTTTAGCTGTGGGACATAGAAACGTAATGTTAAATGTAAGCACAGTTTTTTTACAGTTAAACTGTAAAACAAAATTGCTTAGGTAGACTTCTTCCTACTTCAGGTTCTATGTTCTGGATTATACAAAAATAGAGGTTAAACTACATAGGTATGAACTGAAAGCTGACAGAAAGTGATGAACAGATGATGCTGTAAGAATACTCGCTGGATAATGGTCTTAATTCTCTTTATACTGGATAGATGTCTAAATGCCAGAAGATCATATGGCATCATGATGAATGAATATGAATCATATTCATTCACTCATGTGAGTGATTGGGAAGAGACTGTTCTTTCACTCCTGGAGAGTGAGATTCTATCACTCTGTCATTGAGGTGCATTGTCTGGATTGTATTTGCAGCTTTTGTGAATTCTTAACTTAAAACATAGATTAAGGCTTTTGAAGAGGACTGGTGATTTTCAGAGCTGTGGGTTAATAGCCCATTGTTTGAAATATAGTTTGAAATATAGGATCCTGATTTTCAGGAATTATTAAGCATCCTTCTTGAACTCAGACTCCACAATGATATCTTGATTCTCTCAGATAATCTTATTGTTAATATCCTGTCATTTAGAGGATCTAAACAGTATAGCAGTTCTGTTACATATATTCTAGCAGTAATATTCTTAGCTAAATGGCTGTCCTAAAATTATACTGACATTTGGGGGTTTGCGTTTTTTATTAAAGAAATTCACTGCGTTACGAAAACACCAGTTTTGTTTTCTTTCTGGAAAGTCCTTGAGGTACCCTACTCCTGGTATTTTAGATCTTATGTTTAATCTTAATTAGCATTATATATGTTATTAAAGAGAACAACCTCTGGACTTGTTCCATCTTTCTATTCTAATTTCCATTTAGCAAGGGGACATGAATAAATGAAGAAATGCGAAATGTTGTGCTGTTGCAGTGTATTAGGCCCTTAAAATTTGTAGTGCACTAATTAGTGTTAGTTAATTCCAGCTTCTATGGCCAGGAAATTAATTAGTGTATTGTTTGAATGAAGAAAGATGCACAAAGCAATTTGCACACATCTTATCACTTATATTTGCTTGTTTGGGAGAAAACAGATTTTTATTTTTCTGAGACTGTGCACAACTTTTTTATTGGTTTATGTTCAGATGTATGTACTGAGCAAGACTTTTACTATCCCCTTGCCATCCATTGTAACCTGACAACTATAGTGACAGGTTTCCCTTTCAGTGAGAGATAGGGATGGACCAAACCTTTGAAAACGAGGACACATCAGTCTTTCCTTATCTTATTCAGCCATTTTAAAAACAAATGCAAAATGCTACTGGCTCATCTTATAACAGTGTGAGAAATAGTGTATGTGAGCAAACATGTTTTAGAACTTTCAATGCAAAGATTGATGGAAGGGAAATTATTCTTAATCTTGGTTTGCTATTTTCCAGGTGATGCTTGCCATTTCAGAAGCTCTAAGAGAATATAAAATTTCTCTGTGTGTGGTTTTGTCCATTACGGATTATGTTTAAACCTGAAATTCCTTTAGAGATCAAAAATGTACTTGGACCCTTGCTTTATCTACAGAATAACAATAAACTTTAAAAATAAAATACTCTCCCTCTGACTCCAGAAATTTGTCACTAAAGGATTTCCTAAGCTAGACATTTAACAGCCGTTTATTCCATGAAATTCTCCAGTCTCCTCTTTAACTCACTTAAGCTTCACAGGTGCATGCAGTTCCACACCTTATCGACGTGTTCAGTGAAGACATGCCTGCTGCTGCTTGCTTTGAACCTGCCACCCATTAGGTTCCGTTCATGGTCCGTACTTCTTACATTTGAAGAGGTGATGAGCAATCAGTCCCAATCCACCTTTTATTTGCTTCTCATGAATTTTATAAAGCTCTGTCATACTTCTGCCCAGCTGAGTCCTTTCCAGGCACGAGCGCCCTAGCTACTTGGCTCCTCCATGTGTGGCAGCTGGCGCACAACGCTCGCGTTACTGCTGCCCCTCTCCGTACCTCTCCCAACCGTGTTGTATCTCTTCTTGAGACTAGGGACTCACCCGCACATAGAATTCAAGATGCAGTGTGCGTTTACGCTGTGGCAACGCTCTGTGCTTTTTCTAATCTTTGTTCCCTACCTAATAATTCCTATAATGTTATTTGCTACTTCAACTGCTGCTGAGAACTGACCTGATGTTTTCCTAGTTCTTACACCTGTTATAACTTCCAGACTTTTCCTGTGGTGATGGTGGTCATCTCTGAAACTCTCATTTTATATACTTCGATTTTTTTCCCCTCATTTATGACGAACCACTTACTCTTGGCTATTTTGAATCTGCCATATGCTGGTTTCATCTGATATCCTCTATTTCTTGTATTGGAGAAATCTGAAGAACTAGTAGACCTCCAAAAAATAGTTCCATTTATTAAATGATCCTTTTTCTCTACTGCCTTGTTTAAGAAACAAGTCAAAATAATACATTCTACAATGATCTGGTGGTCAAACTGTGAGTAATTTTTAGAAATCTTTTAGGATATTTTTTAAAAAGTCAGTTCAAGAACATTTTTATGCATCTCATAAAAGTGGCAGGAGATAATATTGGAAGAAATAATTTCCATGCTCCTTATAGAGTCCCTCAAACAGGTATAGGATATAGTACATGCTGATGTGTTATCCTAAATTAACAGCTTTGAGGCAAGAGAACTTGCTTGCAAGCTTTAAAGGACTGAATGGGACACTACTGAGTGAAAGAATTCTCCCAAACATAGCTGATCCTGGCACAGAGCCACTCTAAACATTTGGTTGGACAAATGTTAAAATTTCTAGCTTGCAGGTAATTGACGTTTAAATCAATAGAAATCTTTTATTTGTTATTTTGCCTTCATTTTAGTTTTGTGAAGCTGAAGTATTAGTATGCAATCAGGTAAATGTCTCTTTTGCATGCTTCTAACACAACCTCAAAACTGGGTATATTTTGTAAAATGAAGCTTAATCCTTGATGTCAATTTTTCATTTCTAAATTCCTATATATTTTTACATCGTTAATTATAACAGATTGTATTCATTAGCTACAGTCATTTCCCATAAAGGACAAGAACTAAACTGGCAATCTCTTAACGCTTTGTAGGAGGGAGTTTGCAGTGCATTTTCACCATGCATAATGCACAATCTCTTTCCTCCTGGCAGCCTGTAGCAAGGAGACATACTGGACTGGTGCATGCTTCCTATACTACCTCTGAGGGGAGCCATTATCCAACAGTTCTGATTAATGCCAAGGAAACCATATATCTTTGCAATTCTTGCAGGATTACATGGGCCTGATTCTACTCCTGTTTAAGTTATATGAATCAGAAGTAGTTTGAAGCCACATAGTCTGCATGGCACATTTCAATAGAACAGACATAAAATAAGATTAAAATCTTTTCAGTACAATCTATTGTTTTCAATATGGTTCAAGGATAAGAAAGAGTAAAATGAAACTGCAGAGAAGAAATAATTTTCAGTTCTTTTTCATTTTAGTATCTGGTTGTGTGTGATTTGGTAAAGCTTATTGAAGAGACAAGACATTCTCAACTACTCCAAAGTTTGATCACGTATAACTACATAAATATAGAATATTACTGTTGATTTCAACATCTGTTTTAATGGTACTTTAGCCATTTATCTGCAGTTGAGGGCATGTTCTGCAATTTGAAATTTCATTTTCAGCTGAAACCCTGAGTGACAAGCATCATTTTTAAGAGGATAATTTCATTTGGAAAGGTGGAGGGGAGGTGTAGAAGGAGGTAGAGAGATTAAACAATTCAACAAACAGATGAGGAAATGGTATAGAATCATTATTGGCATGTTATGGCTGGTGTTGGCAAAGAACATATCCAATGACTTCATGCATTTTGCATTACTCTCTAGCCTACTGGAGTTTGGTTTGCAAGTATTCTTAAGTGCTGAATTGTCCTGATATACTCTTATGAATATAGTTTATTCTTTGTGGAGGCCAGCAACAATAGGATTGAGAAAATGTCATTCTTAATTACAGTGCTCTGAGAAGCACTGTCTAAAAAACTCTACAAGGAGTGGGCAAATTATGTAGTTCAAGGCTACATGTGGGTGAGAGATTAGTGAAAGCTTTTCCTGTACTTTGAACGTGCTATTCCATGGGATATTTACTTTAAATACAGATTAAATATGTTTCATTGGTTGCAGTGAAGTCTAGAGTGTATAAGACATAAAAAACCATTCCTTAAAACTGTATAACTTTGAATATTTGAAACACACCAGTGTTTTTCATGGTATTTTCTACTTAATCTCTGTATTTTTTTACATTTTTATTTTACATCTCATAGAAGGCAAATAACTGAAAAGTTAACTTTGAACAAACTTTGGGGCACATGCTCTTCAAATGGCTCAAAAATAAGTCAAAGCAAATTTTTTCATCTTCACAGTGTGGATCCTGCTGACTCTTAACCAGGCTCAATAACACTGTGGCAATGCCAGAAAGTGCTTGCTGAGATCCTACTGTCAACTTTAGCTTATGCTAAAATTAAGAAAAAAGTCAGGGCAAGGACAAAAAATATGAATGGAGTAGCTGGCGTAGCTGGTACTTCTTTTTTTCAGCAGTGTTTTTTTCTTTTTAACGGAGGACAATCAAAAGAGCAAAGGTAATGGTGTCATTTCATGCCGCCCCCCTGCCCTTCCTTATTTCAGATGTGCAGGGCAGACCCCAAGCACACTATGGGTTCTAGCTCTTGCCTTCTATTTTGAGGCTCTTAACAATGGTGCAAATTGTGGGGTTTTGCGAGGAACAGAGGCACTTGTGGATCGCAATTTGGACTGAGACCACTACTGGATCATTTCATACAGACTTCCAAAAAAAATAGAATCCCCAAAACCCAATCATATGATAACTTCTGGCTGAACTCCTGCCCAACTTGAACTGGAGTCAAACCTTGCTTTAGCTAAACTAAATCTCCCTTGGTCCTGGCTTTCAAATAAAGCCGTTGTTATTTTTGTTTTGTTTTTTCCCTATTACATGAACAAATCTGCTTGGGATGTCCTTAAACCTCTGTGCACTGATTCACTCCAAAGTAACAGTAGATGACTTTTAGACAAATGATCTGAGTTACTGATTTCATGGCTGGAGAGAGTGAGTAATAAATGCTCTCTGTCCCTTGGCTGTCATACACCACTTTACCATATCTCCATTAACATCCCAGTGAATGTGCTGATTACTGCTCTGGATTCTCTATTTAATAAACTGCATGAAACTCTCCCTGGAAAAACAAATGAGTAGTTTGGCTTATCTATTTTTATCTTGGCACAATAAGCCATTTTTTCTAATCAGCTGATTTGAAATGAAATGGGGGGACAAGTTTCACTTGAATTGCATTGAACTGTCTCCTGCTCACAACTATACAGCTCTTTGCTGACAGCTCACACACTCAAAATTTGGGCAAGATTTGCATGGCCCAGTACCAAAATAACATATTACAGTAGTTTTTCTGAGTGCTTGAAAGGCATGGTGATGACCTAAGACTAGCATTTAGTCCAAACCTAAAGATCTGTTCCAATATATTCCAGTCAATCCTTACCTTGGGATTTAGGACTAAAGGCAGGGATTCAAAATCTGCTTTTATTTATGAACATTGTGTGGGAGACCTGCAGAGTTTAGAGCAGAATAACTTTCAAGTCTGTAGGGATAAACGCGCCATGTGGTTCTGGGAGAATCCTGATGGTTTTCTCAGATAACTGTTTCTATACCCACAAATCCATATGTTGCTTCACAGCTGCCTTGCCACGAGACGTATCAGGGGGAGAGGCTAAATAACAAAAGACCTAAAAATTTAAGCTGTAATAAAATAGATATATGTCAGCATTAAATTCCAGCCAAAACATATTGGCATTTACCAAATTTGGAGAGGAAGACACTGTACTTCAGATTGCAGACAATTTTTTGGGAGAATGGTGAAGATTTTACTGTAATTGCAAGTCACATGCTTGCAACTTGCCTAACAAAGCTCTTACTATTCCTCTTCCATTTTTTTTCATGGCATGGAAATTGAGGTTGAGATGCTCTTTTAATACTTAAATGTCGAGATAGCTAACAGAAAGATTTGGCCTCCAATTCAGAGTAGGACAGGTGGTATGGATTTATTTGGTTCCTATTGAAGAGTGTTTCCAGCAGCTGCTGAAATAGAAAGAAAACAAATGAAGCTTGGAATGGAGGAATAGCTTAAGCCCAAATTTGTAACCATTTTGTTTCTTTTCCTTGCTAAGTCAAAGATGTATCTTGCCAACTTTTCATAAATGTTATACATATGCATGAAACATATATATCTACTAATTCAGGTCATAAATTGTAAACACCCCAAGCCATGAAGCCAAAGGAGGCAGTAACTTTTACAGTGTTGTCTAACAAAGCACTAGTCCATTTTTAAGAGAGCAAAAGGATGGCAGCAAAACCTACAACCAGCTGAATGGACACATCCTGAGCAAGCTAAATAGTTTTCTTTCAAATTGGGCAGATGTAAACTATCTTGTGTATTGTTGGGCTTCACCTACTGGCACATTTATTACCTTAGTACAGGTATACAAAGGCCTCTCTATTAAAATAACCTGCTAAAAGTGTTACAGCTTCCCAGGTATTGTTTCCTCCTCCCTCGCATTCCTTCTGTTCCTTTATCTTCATTCTCTTCTACTTGATCATTAAAAATAAAGGGCAAGAAATGAAAATAGCAAAAGAAAATGGGAGGAGAAAGGAAGAAAGGCAAGAAGAAGAAAATGCAATAATTGTTAAATCAAAACCTGAAAAGTATTTCGTTTCAATACTTTCAGGTATTTTGAATTTCTCATTGAGATGTTAAAAAATGTAGAGTAAACATGAAGTTTTTTGAATTTTTCTTGAAACATACTTGCCATTTTTCACCCAGCATTGCTGCCAACTTTCTGACTCTGTAGTACAAACAGCTTTTCAGCTACTCCTACAATGGTGCATTCAGAAAAAGATGCATGTGCTAATGGCACCTGCACAGCCACTCATTTATGGCAGTCAAGGAGCAAGTGAACATGCCAATCAGATAATATATGCAGGTTGGATAACTATATATCTAACTACCTGCCTGTGTGTGGTACTGTAGCTAAGTGAAGGCAGTGGGGTGACATGGAGGTTGATATGTTCTCCAGGGTACATCCATTTTGTCCACAGCAGGAAATTGTTTTTGCAATAGTAACGCATAATTTATGTTATCAGTATAGTATAAAATAAGTTGTTAACCTTCTGAGTTGCAGATTCAAAAACAGAAAAATTAGTCCGAACCAGTATGTTTCTCAGCAACAAGTATATCTCTCTATTTTTCTTGTAATGTAAATATATGAAAATCTTTTAATACATATAGTTATCTACTTGTATTAAAGAAATATTTTGTGTGTGTGCATATGTGTATATGTATATATATGTATATCATACCTGTATGTGTGTATGCTAAGTATATTTCTTTAATGCAAGCAGACGACTACAAAGAGAATGTTCATCTCTGATACTGAAAATATTAAGGCCTAAGGGATATTGGCTAGACACACTATTAGAGCTGTGAAATAACTCTTGTCACCAGTATTTCTAATGAAGACCATCTGCAAATAGCTTTATTTTTGGTTCCAAAAAAGAATTCAAATTGCTTTTAATCCAGCTGAACTTTTGAGGGATTAGCTATTATGTTCTCATTACTCCTTTCACTGACAAATGACTTTCAGGAGCAACTCCATCATTGAATCAGTTCACCAAACAGAATACTTCATTTCATAAATAAAAAACCAAACACCACCACCAACCCCTCACAAACCACAAAACCAAAACATAACCCCCCCCCATCAAACCTCTTCTACCTCACTATAAATTCAGCTTAAAATTGTCTGATTTTATTTAGTTTGCAGTTTTAGCTAATAATAATTATCTACACAGTATAAGCTTCTGGATAGAATATTTTACCACTTTTTTTGACACTAATCTGAAAAAAAACTGGAAGAATCAAAAAAATATTTGTGGTGTTTCTGGTGGAGTCATTATTACCTTTTAGGAATTCACTAAATTATTTTCATTTTGTTTGGAGAAAACATAAGTAAAATTAGCAAATAAGTGTATGATGCATATGGAAAAAACAACAAAAACTCTATGTATTTTCATTCAGACTTTAAGGAAACTTAACTAACTTACTCTTTGACTAAAGTGCTTTCTGGATTCTCCAGAACTGTGTTCTTTATAGCAGATTATATCCTTGTATTGATTCACTGTAACCAAAGAAAATGTGGCATTTCAATAAAGTTTATATGAAATGCAAGAGTATCAACTGACAGCACATTTGGCTTTTGCTGCACAACTAACCTCCCATGTTCTCAATTCTGTGTCATTGAAATAGGAAATATAGAAATATATACCCAGAGGTACAATGCTCCTTCATTCAGTCTGTGCCCATTTTCAGGCAGGAGGTCTGACTAAATGGTTGTTATAGTCCCTTTTGGATTAAGATCCAGGAATTTTAGCTGTTAGCAATAAAATATTATTTATAGTCTTACAGTGGGTTTCTAATTCACCCAGTATTAAAACCAAACCAAAACACAAAACAACCAGCCTCGGTATTTCTATATATAGGGCAAGGTTTTCATCTGATGGAAAATGGAATACCCCACTGACGTCAAAATGAACTTACAATGATGTACTCAAGCTGAAGAGTCTTCTACAAGATTGAACATTCAAAATCAGTATTTCTCTTATGCATTTGTCACGTCCCAATTTCTCAGGACAATGACTCAGGTTTGCTGATTCCCAGGTCAGGATCAAGGTGAAATGACACCAGGGATCCTTTAACTCACAAAAACTCAACTTTTATTTGCTCACAACAAGAATTGGCATGCTCACCACAAAAATTGGCATGAAACTATGTCAGTAAACTGTGTAACATGTGCTAACCATGCATCACCAAACATATACTACAGGCCTTGCTTATCTGGGAATCAGCTCAGGGAAGACAATAAGGAGAGCCCTCCTGTTGAGTCAGGAGGTTCAGAGTGGACCCCCTCACCTTCTAGACTCCTTCTCAGAGAAGGGCCTAGGAGTGGCTAGATCCACTCCTGGTCCAAGACCTGGTCAACGAAGATTTCACTGGTCCCGGGTCCAGCATTGGTCCAGTCAGCTGAGGGGTCATTCTGGTGGGCTTGTGCCCCTGGGGCTTCGGTTCCTGCCCTTTTATCATCCTTGCCCCTCCTTCAGGCAGGCACTCAAACTCAATTAGGCTAATTAGGTAGCCTTTGGGAAATAGGTCCGTGGGCTTGGGGGTCGTTTGGGGAGTAACTTCCCCTTCCCTGCAGATGTGATCTTTCGCCATACATGGTGAGCTGCCCTGCTCAGGGCATCAGAAGAGCACATGAGACCCGAGAGCTGCGCACCCTCCCACCACCCTCCCCTCCTGTTGCTGATGGGCTGCTTTTCACCTGGGGTTCCTTGCTAGGCAGCGTTCCTTGTTATGCAGAGTTCGCTGTTAAGCAGAACTTGCCCCACCACAAAGTTTGAGACATTGACTCCTTCAGCCTCTCACAGCATTACTGCAATCCCCTGCTAGAGTGTTCCTGATAATTATCCCGGTAAATGCAATAGAGAATGGAGAAACACCGTGTTTCAATCTACCTTGCAGATCCATAAATCATCTCTGCACTTTTCCAGGGGTGTCTATGCTGCATTCTGCCTAGTGTGCCTTTGGACAGTATCTGCTCTACATTTCTTTTCTATCCTTCCCCCTCTCATTCAACCAGCAAGAGATTTCTAGTAACAGCCCTGCCTGACTTGACTGCGTCATTCATGCCTTGCCACTCATCATGCTCTCTCCCTGGAGGGAGCTAGGGACTTGGTCCAGAAATCCTGGAGATCAGCAATGTGGTGTGGCACAGTTCAGCCTGCTGGAAATCTGGGAGGGGAGAGCCCTGCAGTGTTCGTGCCTGTGCGAGAATGTGGGAGCTGAGAACTTCCCCAGGGCACTGTGCTGGGAGACAAAACACGTCAAGAACAGACACATATTTCTTGTAAGAATCAGAAAAAAAAAATGCTGTGACAGATGAAGTAAGTACCTTTGCTTCCCTCACTTGTGTGCAAAGAGCAAACCCTTAGTGCCAGCCCCCATGCAGGTCCACATTTCCCATGGCTGCCTAGAAGCCTCCTGTCACATCAGACCAAGGAAATGCTCAACAACCCTGGGGTGTTTGGGGACAGAAACCAAACCATGATATTCCACAGCAGCTGAGCTATGTGTGTCTGAACTGCTTCCCCTGGCTTTGTTAGCCATTTCCTGGCCCGGGAGAGAGACATATCTGTGGGTTTGTGTGGGGTTCTTCACCATGGAGCTCCCCTACCACATTGCAGCATTGCGGCTTGGTGCTGCAGGGAGAGAGAGGAGCCATGGGGCCACGCAGTGCTGGGAATCCTTTGCACCTATTAGGGACTAGCCCCGCCACAGCAGTAACAGGTACCATTGCCCAGGACAGCCTCTGTATTTTGCCGGGCTGTGCGCAGGCTGGCACGTGGTGGCTGTGTAGAATAACTACTGACAAAATAGCATTGGGTGAATGCATGTACTAGGTGCAGGCCAGCAAGACATACGGTGATTAGTGCCCACTGTACTGGGTCTCGTATGCGACTGTTTGCTGGGCAGATGTAGGTCATCTGACGACCTTGGACTTGGTACTGCATTGGCAGTGGTGGAGCAGATTCTTCAAGTAAGGATGAAAATTCAGAGATTAGAGGGAAGTGAGGAGGAATATATTGCTTTTTCAACACAAAGAGCAGGCCTGCTGCTGCTCTGGAGCTTTCCACTCTCTTTCTAGGTTAAGGGAGGCTCCAGTTCCTTCAGGGCTCTCCCCAGACACAGGGCTAGTGTGGAAGCTCAAGTCCTGGCAGGAAGGATGCATGTTGTGCCCACTGAGGATGAGGAGTGCATGTGCCATGGCATTTTTGAACAGTATGCGAGACCATGGAAATTATTGTACACAGTGGTGCAGGGTCTGTCTCCTGTCTTATTGGATATACACTGGCAGACCAGGAAAATTCCTGGGGATCATCCACACTGGTGAGCATACAGAAAAAGAGGTTTCCTCCCCTGGGATTTCAGCTAGGGCATGGTACTGTGTGCAGAAAGAACCGGACACTGTGTGCATTGTCAGAGAATTTGGCCTCAGGGGAGCTAACGGGGATGCTGTGACAGGACACTGTAGACACAATGACTTATATTTCCAATCAGGATTAATAATTGTTCAGGCCATCAAACATAAATAGCCAGTGTTTAGACAAACGAATTTTATATCAAGCTTTTGGTCATATGTATTCACGCGCTGACACATCAATTGAAAGCAGGATGAGAGCCATCAAAGGAGAAATAGGTTATGGGCAATCTGACCTGATGGGTCCTGGGAAAAGTGTAGGTTTCAGTGCTGAGTACACAAATCAGCCATGCTAAGCCTGCATGGGAAAGGAATGGCCAGAATATGTTGCTCATCAGTATGGCATGAGCCGATTCAGTTTAAAGTTTGTGCAACCACCCACTGGACACATGCATATTCTGTGTTTTGGGGTTGACTTGTTTGCTGACATGCTTACTGGCTGTAATAGCAACACCACACTCAAAGGATCAGTTGCTATCACTGAACCAATGATAACCAGGTACAGAATTGTGTTTCTGGGAGGGAGATGGATGCCATAGGGACAGAAATCATGGATCTACATTCCATTAAATAAGGCAGTGGAGAGTTCACTGGCTCTGATAGCCCTTCTCCCTGGCAAGATGACCACTCAGTCCAGAGGTCTGACACTTATTTTTCTTTCCCTGCCTCTGAGTCACACAGATTCTTTCCCACTGTTATTAGGTGGGAAGCACTCTGCCTGGGTTGGCATGACCCTTGTACAGGTGGTACCTCTTACTTCATGTTGTTCATACTCATATTGGCTCTAGAAGAACACTTGGCAAAAGCCATCAAATACGTACCTTAGTGGAGAGAACTGGGTGCAAAATGCAGCTATGAGATAAGCTAAATTGTATGTAGTAAATGAGAGAAGTGTCCATTACAGCAGCATAACTCACAGGTACGAAACTACCTATTGGATATGCTTTTGAAGTCATTGGAATTGCATGTACAGCACAAACTGAATGTGAAAATTTGGCCCAGATGTGTATATCTCATCTCTGACTTTTAGAATCCCACAGAATTAAACTCTAAAACATTTCAGTACTTCTGTTAATGAACAAAAGTTAACATTTTTGTTAGTCACAGTTCTAAACAAATTACAGATGGTTCTGATGAGACTTTTCAAACTCCTGATTTTTAGAGTAAAAAAACACGTAAGCAGCATGAAAAGTGGATTGTCCCCTCCATTCTCTATCTCATTTAGTAAAAAGCTTGCCAGAGCTCAGACAGGCTGCCAAGATTGCAAAAGCTAAACAATTCACAAATGTGGGCACAACACCTGTGCCTCTGCAGTCCAGGCGAGGCATTGGCATCCCACTTGGAGGGAAAGCAAGAGGAAACCATTGCTGACTCACAGAGACAGGTGGAGGAACAAAGCACGGGCTTTGACTTAATCATGGAATGGACTGTAAAGGAAAATTTTTATTGCCAAAAGATACACACCATTTGTGATCAGCTCCACTGTTATTGGCTAAAAAAATAAATATTTCTTCTTGATGTTCCATTGACTTATCAGCATATGAATGAAGCCTTCTTCCAGTATTGGCACAGTTAAGAGAACCATCTTACTAGGCCTGATCCAAATGCTGCTGCAGTCAACCAGATATAGGAAAAAAAGTTAGTCACTGAAGAGCCATCACACTGAAACATATAGCATTTGTTACTGATCTGAGTTATGACTCAGACTAATGGCTAAGAAAAGGCTCCATTTCCCATTGCTCTTTAATTATTATTCTTTATAAGAAACACTAAAAATAGTCCTGTTTCAACTTCTTGAATCAGAAAGCTTTTGTTTCCTTTAAGCTGGAACTTTTTACAAAAGTAAAATCTTTGAAATCTTAGCAAATTTAGACATAAACTTATTAAAGACAGATCAGCATTGTAACAAGATATTACAAAATTATTGAAATGAAATGCTTTGTCTGCACTCAGCTCACACATTTTTCAGATTTTCAATTTGTGGAAATTATTGACATTTTTGCCTTTCATCCTGATCCGAGAGGAAAAAATGCTAGCAGCTCAGAACTATCTGCAATAGCAGAAGGGAGTTTCCTATTCTGCTTCAGTCCCATTTGGTTGCTCTCTGTTGTGAAGTTATTTGCTAAGGGCCACTTATTCCTGTAATTTATAAAGGCCTTCTAATGGAAGAGATGGGATGAGGCAATGGAAGTTGGTAAGTACTTCCTGAGTATGAAGACCAAAGCAGCTCATAACTTGTCATTCCTCCCCGCCCTCCCCTCCCCCGCTTGCCTTCTGCTCTATTCATTCCCCAAACTGGCATTATTCCTTGTATTTTTATTGGGCAGAGACGAGCAAAGCACCTTGCTAATACACAAGTCTCAGCCGCACTCAGAGACCTTAATGAAGGGCTGGTTAAACGTCCTGCAGACTAGGTTTCAAAACATAAGAATATTTCTGAATGCAATTAAAAATCTTAATAGATTTCCCAAAGCCAATCCAGAATAAAGAACATTCTTCTTTGGCAACTTGCAAATAATGGAGAAAATTCTGACCACAATGTCTCTGAAGCTATCCCTAGAGTCAAACTGGAATTTTTATTGCTGCATTGCCTTTTTAGTCGTGCCACTTTTTAGCACTTTTAGTTCTAGAAGTAAAGGATAAATCTATGAGCAAAAGTTTCTGATGCACTTAGGAGCAGCTTTTTCAGCCTGTGTTGTTTATGAACTGCAGGCCATTCTATTTCTTTCAAACCTCTGCGCTCCTAAGGTTTCCAGAAAGTTGTTCAATACTATGACATATATTATCTAGTAGTTTTACATGCTGCACTAAGGGCAGCTATCATTCCATGCTGGTGGAATTCATCCATGTTCATGTTTAAGGGCCTTTGTCAGTGACTGCACAGTCACATAAGTATAATGATACAGGTGGAATTGCTCCAAATTAAAGACATGGCCAGCCAAAAACACATCGTAGCTCAGATACCACAAACTTACCTCATCAGCAAAAGAATTCCCATAAGACAAGATTCATTTCCTAACAATTTGCATCTGATGGTGTATAAATGCATCAATCAGATGTTACGTGTTAGGACTTCTAAACTGGGGTTCAACCAATGTGTTGTTAAAATAGATTTATTGTTATCTCCCTACCAGAGAAGAGTCTGGGCAAAGTTCTTAGTTTTCTGTCAGATTACTTCACTGACGACAAGTATAAGCTGTTACAATTGCTAGTATGAGCATTGTAAAAATGGAAGAGCTACTCACAACCACACCACCCTGCACCCTCATCCTCCACAGGCAGTGAGGTACCTGTTCTCAAATGCTTACAGGGTGATGGGACAGCCAAACCAGGGCAAGGTAAGCAGGGACAAAGAGTGGTGAAGGACTACCAGCACTAACATGGCAAGTCATGGCTGAGCTAGAAACAGGTGCCAGGTGTCCTTGCAACCAGCCCAGCACCTTATTACTTCTATGCCATATAACTGCTGAAAACAATTAGCCCTGTATACATACATTTTTGACCATTACTCCTTAGATTTGGACTCTTCTGCGTTATCAAATACATGCAACTGTGATTAGGGATTTGTAAGACTTGCCAGCTCAGAAAATTGTAGTGTGGTTGAAATAAGTCTCCTTAAAGTCTAGGTGTTTATGAGCTGAAAAAGATTTAAAACATAGCTATCTCTTTTTGAGCACAGATATAGAAATATTAGAAAGCAAAAAATTATTCTTTGGTTGGTTAGCACCATTAAATCTGCAAACACTGTCATTTTTGGCTAGGAATAGGAGTAGCAACTACCACCCTCTCCTTCCTGCTCCTCATAAAGCTGAATCCTATGTCCTGCGAGTGAGCATGTACAGACTATAATTAAAGGGGACATAAATTTCATCAGTTCTCTACACAGAATATTTTGCTCCCATATTAAAGTCAATAATAGCCATTAAAAAAAAAAAAAATCACCTGATTTCACATTTATGCTAAGAAATACCCTTTCAGGTTATTAGAATCTAAGCATGGTATTTAAGATCTTGTATCAGAGTAAAGGAAGTCAAAGGAAAAAAAAAAACAGTGAGCTCTGCTTTAGGTCCTGTTGATCAGTATCAACAATTTGAATTACACCTAGAAGAAACTGATTCCCTGAGCTCCCATGTATTTAGTTCCCAGAAGTATATGTGGACTTTTACAAACACTCCCCAAAAGATACGAAGAGACCAAGCACTTGCAGGAAAGTATTAGATGACCAACCTCAGTTTCAAAATTACATGTGCTTACTATTATCCCCTGAGTTCAGATGGTAAAATATTAAACAGCAAAACCAGTCTACTCCCTACTGACCAAGACTAGCACTTCAGTGTAGTTCAGGAAGATTTTTGCCTGTGTGTATGCACATTATAAATGCCATATCTTTGTGTGTACATGTATATTTGCACATGTGACAGATACGCATGCACACACCAATGTGTGTGTATACAAAAAGTCCGTGCTACATATATTTGCAGTATCTATTTTTCATACAGTTTGTGGTGGTTTTGGTTTTGGGTGGGGTTTTTTTTTTGTTTAAACCCCTTATCAGCTTTTTCCATTCCAGCTGGCTATGACACCCACATTTTTGTTTTCAGAAGTCCAAGGACCAGGACCGAAAGATGCGTGCAGAGTACAAAACGCATTTCTAGGAAGAAAGATAAGAGAAAAGCAACATTACAAAAGCAAACTGCCTCCACCACTTGTCCCCCCGTCTCCCCCAAAGAGTTCCTGGCAATCAGAGTGAGAAATGTACCACAATGCACAAGTTCATCATATACAAATGTCATAAGGCAATGTCAGGCATATCAGTCTTCAGAATTTTCCCTCTGGAGCTATGTATACACATACCCATGCACACAGTCAGAATGTCAGTTGATACCATGATTACAATTATCGCAAGCCCTGACTTGGATGCACTCTGTCTGAGAAGTTACAGGGGCCAGGCTGTGCTTGCAGAGCTGTGTTTCAGTATGTGAAGCGCACTGTTGCAGGATTTTCGGGTGTTAATCAGGCTACATCAGAGGAAGAGGTGACTGCTTTCTGGCTGGTTCAGCATGCTGAGGGGAACAGTAAGGGAAGGAGTCAGTCTTTGCTGATACAGGAGGAAGCTGTTCCATATATGCTGCCATATAAATGACTGCAGATGAGGACAGTCTAAAAAAGCAAGGTAGAAACCAGGGCATTCCCTTCCTTTTTTGTGTATGGTTATATATAACTTGTGTTGTAATTCTACCCTTCCTAAATCCAATTTCTATTAGACATTTATTTCTCATTTATTTTCGGTCTGAAACTATTTATCTAAACATTTGAAATTTTCATAAATATTTTTCCTTAGAATTGACAGCTAGCTGTTATATTGATTCTGTTGTGTTCTTCCTATGAATAACAAACTAGCACCAGGCTAATTTCATATGGAACCCCCCTACCTTTCTCACCAAGTATTAATATTGCTATTAATAAGGGCTCTTTCCGTAATCCTGACCTCTGTGAAACAAACCCATGTCCAGTTTGCTGTAGCAGTCACCATGTTGCCTAGTGGATCATTGCTATTAAGGGGATAAATTCGGTGTCTTGGCAGTAAGTTAAACTATGGTTTGGCAAATATATTTAGGCTTTGATGCTATGAGTTGTCCTTTCCAAACAAGAGTTTCTGGGTGGTATTTTAAAGTTATGCTGTCTGCTGCTGTTTTCCTGGATATGATAACACTGCAATATGTCTGTTTTGTTAGAGGCCGTGTTTTATGAATACTGCACATTTACTGATCTCTTCTTATGACCCTTTTCTTCCCAGAAGTGGAAATGACAACAAATGAGCTCACACTGCAAGGGCTCGAGTACCTCAAGGTACCTCGGAGCACAGCCAGGCTCTGGAGGGGAGCGGACCGAGCCCACGACGGGAGCCGTCAGAGGGGAATAACTCACCCTCATCCTCTCTCGTAACTGACCCTTCGCCTTCTGGCTGGTTGGCTGCTGAGAGCCTGAAAGGGCCATTTCCACCCTCTCAGCTGAGGACTCAGGTGCGAAACTGCGTAACTCACTGCTTTTTAAGGAGAACTTCCCCGCGCTGCTGCCGGGGGCCAGGGGCGGGAAGCTGGCTCCCTCGGCCTGGGCGGTCCCCTGGCGCACATGGCTCTGATTGCTGCCCGAGGGTTTCGGTCCGGCACACTGTGGGCACCCGGCTGTCAGAGGAGGGTGGAGGGGGAAGGCCAGGAGCCCCGGGGCTCCCCCTTCCTCTCAGCAATGAAGCGGGGCCTTCCCCCCCAGAGCTCCTGCCACCTCTGGGCCTCCCGGGCATTTGGCCTCCCTGCCAGCACCACCTGCAGGCACAACATGGCCCCCTGCGCGGTAGGTCAGGAGCAGGCTCCAGGAGCCCAAAATACAAATAGGAAGGCCACAATGATTCCGTGTTGGCATACATGGTGGAAACGGCACCTTCTCCTACGTTCAGACTCACGGCACTTACCTTTGTAGCTTTCGGAAACCCTTCTCCTCACCTTTCCAATAAAAATTCCACTTGCAGTATGACAAACTTGCTCAGCTAGTCCTCAGATACTAAACGCTGAAATAACTTTATTTTTTTCTTTAAGCCCTGCCTGTTTCAATTTTGTATTCTGTCTTCTGGACAGAGGTGAGAGAACATTACTCTCCAAATAAGTCCCACATATTTTACTGGGTGAAAAACTGGCTGGATGGATGAGCACAGAGGGTTGTGGTGAATGGGGTGAAATCCAGTTGGCGGCGGGTCACAAGTGGTGTTCCCCAGGGCTCGGTGTTGGGCCTCGTTTTGTTTAATATCTGTATTGATGATTTGGATGAGGGGATCAAGTGCACCCTCAGCAAGTTTGCAGATGACACCAAGCTGGGAGGCAGGGTCGATCTGCTTGAGGGTAGGGAGGCTCTACAGAGAGATCTGGACAGGCTGGATCGATGGGCTGAGGCCAATCGTATGAAGTTCAACAAGGCCAAGGGCCAGGTCCTGCACTTCAGTCACAGCAACCCCATGCAGCGCTATAGGCTTGGGGAAGAGTGGCTGGAAAGCTGCCCGGTGGAAAACGAACTGGGCGTGCTGGTTGACAGCCGGCTGAATACGAGCCATCATTGTGCCCAGGTGGCCAAGAAGGCCAACGGCATCCTGGCTTGTGTCCAAAATAGTGTGGCCAGCAGGAGCAGGGAGGTGATTGTTCCCCTGTACTGGGCACTGGTGAGGCCGCACCTCGAGTCCTGTGTTCAGTTTTGGGCCCCTCACCACAGGAAAGACACTGAGGTGCTGGAGTGTGTCCAGAGAAGGGCAACCAAGTTGGTGAGGGGCCTGGAGCACAAGTCTTATGAGGAGCAGCTGAGAGAACTGGGGCTGTTAGTCTAGAAAAGAGGAGGCTGAGGGGAGAACTTATTGCTCTCTACAACTACCTGAAGGGGGGTTGTAGTGAGGTGGGTGTTGGTCTCTTCTGTCAGGTGGCTGGAGATAGGACAAGAAGAAATGGCCTCAAGTTGAGGCAAGGGAGATTTAGGTTGGATATTAGGAAAAATTTTTTTACTGAGAGGGTTGTCAAACACTGGAATGGGCTGCCCAGGGAAGTGGTTGAGTCACCATCCCTGGAGATATTCAAATAGTGAGTGGACAGGGTACTTCAGGACATGGTTTAGTGGGCATGGTTAATGGTTGGACTCTATGATCTTGAAGGTCTTTTCCAACCTAAATGATTCTATGATTCTATATTTTGGTGTATCATCTAATGTCTGCCAACAAAGGATTACACACGTTTCTTCACTAAGGTGAGGCAGCAGCATCTCAGGTAGCAGCGGCTCAGGTTGCGATATGGTGTGCTGGCCCAATACAGGATCTTGAACTTCAGCAGTTAAGAATGGCAGAAATTGTGCTTCAGAAATGGATGTTCAGTGGAAACTTTGCTTTGCACAGCAGCTGCAGCCATGAATCTTAAACCAAAGGCATGAAACCTCCCAGGAGTCAAGATAATGGCATTTCCAAATTAAAAAAAAAAACCAAACAGTCTTTTTCAACTCAAATCTTCAGGTTTAGCTTTAAAAGCACTCCATCAGATAAATTCAGCATTTCACAGCAAGACAACATTCTTCATAGAAATCTACCATGAAAAAAAATCAGTTTAGAAATATGGAGCTAAAGAAACCTCCATCCTCTATTCAGTTCAAATATTCAAAATAGTCAGTTCAGGGATTAAATAATACAGGACATTTTTATGTTTTGAGCCTGTGAAATGTGAAATGCAGCCTCACTTTAGTAACATATTGATGATCTGTGTTTATATTTTCAAAAAGAATAAAGACATATTATTTTCAAAGACTAGATGCTCTCTCTCTTTCTGGACAAATTTAGAGCTCACATCTTGTGCAATGCTGTCCTGTGAGTTTAATTTTCAAATTCTATGCTTAAATGTACATACATTTACAGCTGTAGTAGTGGGGGGAAAAAATAAATTTCAATGCAAAATTTAGCACAATTCCAGCAAGATTTGTATCAGAGATCAAATCATGCCAGGATCCAGCAACCTGAATCTTCAAGGAACTCTGGGGAAGTTCTTTCCCCTATTTCTGCTGCCGCCGCTCATGAGCAACTCAGTTTTCCTCTACAAAGTTCATTCCTTACTCTGCCAAAAGACTGCTGGCAAACATTTTTTTACAAGAAACAGACAGTCTGTAATTAAACACTTGTAGATGGCTGAACTTAGGGAGTTATGAATGCTCTGGGACATATAAACAATCCTATAACAAGAATTGCTTCCATAATTTCAGTCAACAAAGTGAGTAAGTTCTAAGCACAATTTAATAAACTCTGTAAGATGACATAGCTGCACTTCTCTCTCATTAAAATGGTCTTATGAGAATACTGTACTTTCACAATATCTTTTAAAAGGTGGGGAAATCAGCAAGAAAGGAACATTTTTTGTTTTACTCAAGATATAAAAATTAAGGTACCTCAAAGCACAGCTTAGGCTAAAGAACAAGCATGGAACCTGTAGAAAATACCACTAATTCTTCTGAAGGCAGGATCTGAATATTTTTGCTTGTTTCCCCTTCAGATAATACCATCCCTCATTTCTGCAGATCCTAAGAGACCATTCCATTCCCACCCTTTAGCTCTGCAAGTGCTGGAACAACTTGTTTTAGGTCTATGGTAAGGTTGACCAGCTGTTAACTTTTTGATTGTGATTTTGTCTTGTGCACCATAGAAGCTTTGCAGCAACAGATGAAAGACACAGGGAATTTTTACACTGTTTGGCTGAGAAATGGAGTGAAGCATTTCTGGGTTCTGTGCCATGATAATATGGCTAGGTTGCTTTTTGGATCCAATACTGTCTCTGCGTTGTGAAGATCTATCATTGCTGGACCAGGGTATTCATCTCTGCCAGTCCTTACCATATTTAGCAATAAGTTGCATTGCACAAGTGTAAGTCTCCCATACTGATTCTACTTTCTGAGCGGCTTTCCATCAGCTCACAATTTGATGGGATATTGACTGTAGTCCATAGGTGTAAATGTAAGCATAATGCCCTTGCCACTCCCTAGGAAAGCAACATGACTCCAGCCTAAGAGCACACACCAGCTCATGTGGGAGCAAGCTTAAAACAGGCTGGGAAATGTTGAATATTTGGGTTTGATTTAAAAAAAAATATTTTGACATTTCTGAACTGATTTTTTTCTAAACATATTGGTCTCTGAAAATGCCAGTTTGGGATGAAAACAGTTTTGAAAATATCAGCCTTTTTCCCTAGGAAGGAAATTTCATCTGTCAACTAGCTGTACCATCCAAAACTAGTCAAGGGCAGAAATAAGTAGAAAACACATGTCCTAAATAGGTACCTCTCTGTCTATTGCCGAGCCCAAGGAGTTTAGCTCAAATGGGAACCATTTGAATTGGACTGCTTGCCTTTTTTTTAATGGCCTAATTTTGCAGCAGTAGCCATGACTATCATAACAACCAAAACAAAGAAAAACATGGAATTGGACTCAGAATTAGTACATTCTGTCTGCCCATGAGGGAGAAATCCAACCCAAACCTTCGCTCCCAAACACACGCTAAATTTTCAGGAGGTTTGACTGGAGATTCATAGCTTCTAACTCAAGTTCATCTCTGCTACCAATAATTATATCAGATATAGTTATGACAAACAACCTGCAGACTTCCATATTTCTCTAGCAGGTTTATGTTCTACACCACCTTGGAGTTACTCAGTTACAAAGAAAGAGAGAGAAAATGTCTTTAAGCCAAACTCTTTGTCTTCAGAATTTTGGCAGCATCAGGGGCTTCTGAATTAGCTTTTGTAGTTAAGTCAAACAGGTCATGCTGCTCTGATTTCTGACTTTCCTTCACTGGGAGTGATCACTGACAGTTATTCAGTCAGGAGGAAACCTACTTTGTTTTTTCAACCTGGTGGTAGCAGGCTCTGCTGAGAGTCTGTCTCCCTCCTGTTCCTAATGCCAGGGCCTGCACAGTGCCCTGCATGGGTTTCACTGTCAGCAGCTCTGTTCAGTAGTTGCAGCATGGGACTTCTCCCCCAGCCATATACAGAAATTTATATTCCTTGTTTATTAATGCACTGAATAGCAGCCAGAAGAATAAAAGTGTATGACTCGCCATCCTGCCTGATCTTTCCTTAAGGTAAGGAAATGCTTTTTCTGCCTATCAATCAAGTAAAAAGAGAGATAATATGAAAGAACAACAAATAAAACAGAGTAGGCATGACATAACAATGTATGGGTCTGTGAAAGTAAATGTGCTAATATTATATTGCCTCCTTTCTAAAGGGTCAGGCTTTGATCTTGGACACACACAGCTTTAAAATTTCCCAACGTTGCAGCTGAGGGTGATAGGCAATGGACCTCCTGCTTGGGAAGGAGTCTGCTCTCTCTCCTCCCTTCCACTCCTTCAAGGTCTTTTGCAAGGTAGTTTTGTAGTTACCTCTGTTGCTGTCAGATTAATCCTTTCACCTCTACCTGTTGGGCCTCTTTGCTTTCTTCTCCTACTTGATAAGTATCTTTGAATAAGGCTTTCTTGTTTTACAGTAGGGTTAGTGTTTGGACTGCAGAAATACTTTAGGCAGAAGATTATTGCTAACAATTCTTATTTTCTGAAAGAAAAGTAGGCTCTTCCTTGGCAGCACCATCTGTGAGAAATGGGATCCTCCCAAGCATTTGGGAAAAATCCCTACTGCCAGCTCCCACACATCACATTATTTTTCCCTCTGTATTGTGTCATCTCTTAAACCAATAGCTAAATGTGAAGATATAGAAACCAACAGAGTCAACTGCAAACCTTACTCATGTACTTACTATCCTGGATGTGAGGGCCACAGCACTGCTGAAGTGCCAGGAAGCTGGAGGCACACGTGCCTCGCTGAGGTCCCCTGTACGGGACCCTATGGCTGTCCAGGTATCATACATGTATGTAATAACCTGGCACTGCTAGACTTCCTATCTGGAGAAAGCTGTAGGAAGAAAGTTTATTACATGTGGGAAGAATGATGCTTTAGGTGACAAATCTCATTCAGGCCTGAGATTGTTCACAATTCAGAGTAAAATGCAGGATGATATTAGCTGTATCCCTGGCATCAGCACGTTGAGCCTGTAGTACAACACAGAGCTGAACGTGCTGAGCTCTTTAAAGAAAAGGCTGCTATGCAGTGTTTTCTGGACATACTGTTTGATACTCTTTTCTTCCACTCTGTGCATGAGTTATTTCTTTATTTTCAAGGAACAAAGGGAAGCAGGCAATGAGTTTTTGAAGCTTGAAACAGGTGAACCTATGTGTGAGGGAGAGAGATGATGGACACAACCACAGCGTAGCCTGTTCCTCTCAGTTCTCTCCCTCCAGCTTAAAAACCACTCAAAAAAATGAAAAGGAACTGCAAGTGCTTGAGGTGCCAGGGAGTGAAAAGACCAATTTTTCATTGAATTCATTTTCTACACAGAATTTGAAGAAAAAATTGGAACTTAAATATTTGGAAGAAAGGCAAGTTCTTTTCAGCTCTCCTGAGAAATAGGGACAAATGGAGCTTGAACTTCTTGCTTGGAAATGCCTCTTCTGTGAGGGATCAGAGAAAATTTTAAGGGACAAATTGGAGCTGTGATGGATGACTTGTGGTTGTGACTTTTCAACAGAGAGGACGAAAGGATGTTTTTAATTTCAGGTTCATGGAAAAATCTCATAAAAGAAGGAAAAGAGTGGTAAACATGAACACGAAATGACTCAGGGGATTTAAAATGCAATGCAAAGCCTAAAAATGTGACCAGTGACAACCAGGCAGACAAACTATAAATATAAGTAGTCATGAGAAGCTGGCCTGATATAAATGGCTTTAGGAATCTGAGGGGGAAAAGTACATTACATTCGAGGTGTTGAACCCAAGTCCTAAATAAATGCTTGATACACTCACTGGGTTACATATTTCTGTTACTATTTTTATAAATTTCCTTTCCAGAAGAGTCTGTTCTGGACAGCATGTCTGACCTCCTGCATAACTGAGGCCATACAGTTTCACCCAGTCATTTCTGCATCAAACCCAAAAACCCGCAGTTGAATTAGAGCCTATCTTTCTCAAGGGCAGGACATCTTGCATAGAAGACTCCAGCTGATGGTTAACAGAGCTGTGGCCAGTTGTGTTTGCTGTTAAAAACTTCCGTCCTATTCCCAAGTTGAACCTTGCTTCAGCTGCCAGCCATTGGGCTTTTATATGCCTTTGACTACTAGATTTAAGAGCTCTTCAGTCTTGATTATTGACCTGCCTTTTTGATGTATTATCTCTGGCTCTCCACATTCCATCCACAGAATTTAAATGCCAGTGCAGAGTAGGTTATGGGAAGAGAAAGCTCCTCTATTCACACAGATGTTGTCCACTGTTTGGCACTCTGCAATATCTGGTTCAACAGACAGATAAAGTAAGCTGCAGAAGATGATGGTTTAAGGAATAGAACTGTGGTGCACAGAAATGTTTTTCCTACTTAAATGTGATGGCCATGAGAATTAGTGATGTTTCTGGAACAAGAAAGACTTTCCCTATACACTTACTTTATATGAAACATAGCTGATTGTGATTATTTAAAATCAGTAATTTTAACTATTTAAAATCAGCAAGGGGATTTTATTTCTTTGACAAACTATACTATGCACCTGTCTACATGCATATCATTAAAAAACAACTTTTAAAGATCAGTGAGAGAAGGAAAGATTTGTCCAGGTCTAAACAGCTTCTGTTCAGACTTGTTTAAAAATTTAGTAGTAACTCTGCATTTGGCATGGGTTTGGAGTCAAACTTATTTTACACAAACCATAAGGTACCCTGTGATCTGTCAAATTGCAGCACAGACTGATTTAAGATTGCAGTCATGCTCATTTGAAATAATTTTTTCTCAGTTTTTTTGCACAAGTTTCCTGGTTTTACCTTTCCAAAATGGAATATAAAGAGTTTCATATGATCTAAGGAATTTTTTTAATGAAAGTTGCATCAGCCTTGGGAATAAATCTACTTAAAAGGTACAATTCCAGTTTCAGCCACACATATCAAAGTTTTGCTACTACAGATTTTTCCCTCCGAGCAGCAGTCCTGTCTGTATTGCAATTCTTGAAAAAGAAGTGTGCCTTTTTTTTTTTTTTTTTTTATCCCCAGAATCCTACTAGGAAGACAGCTCACATCTGACAGGATTATTTTCATCTTGCTCTGTAAAAATGCCTGGTATTAGTATAAAATAATTACCATGAGCTTATTAGCGTGCCTGGCTCAGGCACTGCAGACACTGCAGCCTGGACAGATGCCTAATGACAAGCAGCCATGTCTCCTAACAAATTTGTACACAGCCACAGATGAGCCTGAAAAAAGTATAGCAATGTATTCCTGTAGATGGATAGAGATAAAAAATTAAAATAGTACCTTAAGAAGAACAGGCAGCATCAGGTGTGTATAAGGTTTTTTTTGGTCATCTTCAGTACTGATAGCAAGCATTATCTGGATCTATGAATCAGATTCTGTGAAATGATTCACACTCTTTAAGGGGAAGTATCTTTGAAGTTTCTTCTCATCACTAAAAGGATTTCCGCTCTATGGATTTCATTATTGGAAGGTGCCTCCTGCAGGAACTTTTCATTATTCACCCCTCAGTACCCCCTGCAAGAGCTTCCCATCAGCATGTTACCTATTGTCAGTTTTCCCATAGAATGCAATGGGGGATGGGGAGAAAGACATCCATTGCTGAAGGTAATCTGCCCATGTTCTGCACCAGTAACATCATACTGAACTGTGGGCAAATTGCTTTTATGGAGGACATAGGATAACAGAATTAAATCAGATTAATATGGTGGTAAAACACTTCACGTAATTTTTTTATTCATTTAAAATCTCTCTTGTGTCTTCTTCTTTCAGGACTGTCATAAGTTTTCAGATTGCCGGAGAGCCTTGACCTATAAGCTCATTGCTTGTCTTCCTTAATTCTTTGGTAGAGTTGCTACAGAAGACGACATACAGGAAAAGCACAATAACAGCTTTTGCATGCCCAGTTTATTGACCCTTTATTGATTATGGCCACAAGGAGAGATGAAGTATTACCATGTTTGTTTACAGTGTTAACTGCTTGCCTGCCAGTCATTGATTCTCTCTGCTACTTATTCACTTGTTTGTTAGTCCAAAAGAAAACAGGAGCAAAAGAAAACTATTCAGACATTCCAGCTTTATATAGCTGCACCTCCATTGCCATAAGAATGAAACAGGAATTCTTTCAACAATATATTTCTGTGAAAAAAAATTACAGCTTTTGAGACTGTCATTTTTGCATACTTTACATTACCAGCCTTCATGGTTTCAGTGAACTCACCCAGGCTCCTTCTCTGACTGTGTGGACAAGCTCAGCATGAGCGAATTCCAACCGCACTGTCTCTTTTGGGCCCCTCTGCAAAAGGATCCTGGCAAGCAGCAGGTGTTTTGCTTTCTTCCTCATATGGTGTATGCTGTAAGCAAAAGAAATGGCATTAAAAGCTTACCAAGATTTCTCTTCCTTCTTTCTGCCTCCCCTCACAAGGTCCTGAACACATGGTAGAGCTCAGCAGAGGGGTGATGCTGATGTCAGAAAAAAGACATCAGTGTTTATTGTGAATTACTCTCCCCTGCTGTTTAGCAAATCACTTACGAGCTGATCTTGATTTCTTCACATGGTTTTGACATTTTTCAGTATATGCCTGGATAATTATCTGGGAGAATTTCTGATCTGCTGTTATTTGCCCTGATGGCTCAGTAGTCTCTTTTGTGTTGTATAGCTGGTCACCTAATTCATGAAAGATCATTTTTTCTGGATAAACAAAGTAACAGATATATTCTGGATGGGAACTGTGAAGTGAATAAACAGGTGGGGTAAAATTTAAGGAACTTGTAGGATTAAGAAAAGTTTTGTGGGATTGTTGCAGTTTGCTTATTACTCACAAATCTCAGTATGGCACCATAAATAAAAGCAAATGGTGCTGCTGCTTTTTATTCGTGACAATATTAACAAATATGAACAAGGAAGAATTTTTTTATTGTAACTTTCTCATCTCTAGCCAAAACACTATTCCTTCACTGCCACTCAGCATTTGCAACTTGGATACTTCTGGGATGAGCTTGTTGAAGAGGAGAGGCACGGTTTGCAGTTTAAAAGCATACAATAATGAAAGAGGGTGGGCTTCTGAGCTATCTGAAGAGATAATACTAGTTCCTTCTTGGACTTTCTTCAGGAGATGTGGCGTTTTTGTCAGTTGTCTCACAGCCTGAAGGCTGTGGAATGGGCTGGTTTTGATCCTCAGTCACGCCCCAGCATTTTCCAGTCAGGATTAGAATCATGTCAGCCACATTTCTTAGAGTTACTCTTTGCTGTGTCTTGCCTCACACTACTTTTCATTACGAAGGCACTGTCCTTGACCTGTTTGAGAAGTGAATGACTTTTCACTGTTGTAGTCACAAATACTCGCAAATTCCCACAAATACTGAGGTTACTGTGCACTCTCTTCTTTGTCATGCAAATAGGAGAAAGACTTTGACTCCTATTCTTTCCTCTAGAGGCCTTCTAGTCTGGCAAATCTGAATTTGCTTTATTCTGCCATTGTATTTAGGACGCTCGTTAAATCCTTGTATGTGCTTAGCTGGACTAAGCATTTTTCAGTTGGTGGTTTTTCTAAGAACTGCTTTATTTTAATTCTCCTTCCTTTCTCAGGGTCTATATTCAAATTAAGTTTCTGCTTTCGTCTTGACTAGGTTAACTGGACAGTCTCAGCTGATCTAGTCTCAACAGCCTGCTTGGAAGCCGGCAGCTGAAATCCTGGTTGGAAGCTACAGTCCACTGCCTACGGGGATGGTCCTCTGTTCTAGGAGTGCTTTGGCATCTATTTTGGTTTTTATTATATGTACTGGGGGAACCGTCATATTCCTGTTGCCTATTTTTTCCCTCTTATGCACAGGGCTTGTGTGAAAGATGGCAGGGTTGGGTTTTTTTTTAATTCTTGAAGAATGTGCTGACAGCTTCTTTCCCAGTCCAACAAAAAACAACCCTTTCCTCTGCTCTCTCTTGGAGGGTCATTTGCTCAATGTGATTCTGTATTCCAAACCAGGAAGATGGTATGGATCCTTTACCTCCTAGTGATGCCTGGTAAATGCTCATTTAAGAGAGTTTCTTTTCACTTTTGCAGTTCTTTATGCCCTACATATGATTTTATGGTGAACTCTTTCAGGTCAGGAGTGATCTTGAATACATCAATCTAAGAAGCCTTGCCGAAGAAAGTTTGTTGAAATGCAAACACTAATGTAAGATTGTGCCTTCTCTTTAACACTGTAGCTGTGGAATACCCACAGGAATGTCCATCAAGCAAAGGTGCCAGGAGGGTAGAGACAAAACAAAATGTGTTAGAGATTCAAAGAAACTTCTCTGGCTGAAGCCAAAATATATGCAGAAAATACATACGTTAGCTAAACAGCGATGTAGAAACATGCAGGACATTGTAACAGATTACAAACAGCACAGCAGTTATACTGGACATAATGGAATGAGAGGCAGCACTGATGGCCCTTTTCCTAATGCCAAAATTACCACAAAAAGCTGATTGATGTTGAAAATGTTGACCTCCTAAAAAAGCTTGGATTTGATGAGATGAGACATTTTGATGAAATTTTAATTGACAGTACTTTGAAACGCTTAAATAACAAGTTAAGGTTTCTGGCTTCAGAGAACATTTGACAGAGCAAACTAACCTTTTTAGTTTTAATGTCACTTGAGATATTATAATAAAAAATACAGTAACCAGGACATTAGCTGATTTGGAATAATTCCTGACATTTTTCTGATCAGGAAGCCTCAAGTTTTTAGAACACTATGTAGTTCAAAAGCAATTGTTGGATGTTCTGCTGGGTTTCATTTAATCCATGGTTGCACTTGTTCATCTCCATTTAGTAGAAATACATACAGACCAAAAATAAGCAAGGGATGTGCTATGATTACCATGTTAATCCAAGAGTTTTATTTTTATCCTGTTTTCACTCTCTCTTTCTTAGATAGATATACACATTGTCCCAGCTTAGACAAGTGAGCACTTCAGTGAAAGGGCCTTTCTTTTGTTATAGCTTGGTATATGTTTTGTATACCCATTTGTAATGGACATTACAGTAATTCATACATAAATACTCCTTGCTCAAAGAGAATAAAATATAACAAAAAAAAGTATTATGTCATTTGCCTCTCTTCTCCCTATTTAGTTGAAATACTAATTGTTTGCACTGGTGGCGTTCCTAGGGACTCCTGATCTTAGCCCATGGGCCCACTACGTTAAGCACGAAACAAACATACAGTAAGAAGACAATCTCTGCCTCAGAATTTAGGGCTGTGGGCAAGTGCAGGGAAAGTCCATAAATTGGGATTTATTGAATAAGAACAAGAAGACAAATTAACCTATTCTTACACTATTGTGTATTTTAGCTGTTTCATTATTTTTAATTTAAATTACAGTTCCTAAATACATTGTGCTGGAAAAAAAAGCTTGATGTTATAAAGCCAAATTTCATCAAAGGCATTTGAATTATTTCTGGGCACTTTCACTGTGAAACTTGTATCTAATTCTCATAGCATCTTTTAAATATACCTTATCGCTGTATTTCTGCTGTGCTCCTAACCAAAACTAATAAACTCTCCGTGCATAAGGATCACAGAGAAGGAAATGGGTCATGTTAATGGTACATTTTTATAGGTATTTTACAAAAGTTTTGTATGCTGTGTAAACCCCCTGATTCTCCTTTAGCTTACATGTAAATGCAGCTGGATGCTTCTGCTTATAAATGATGGCTTGAGGCAAATAGTGCCAGAACATGCCTTTGAGAGCAATTAGTATTTGTAGCATATATTCCAATTTGAGAAAGCTCGGTCCGTACTGGAATACTTTATTTTCTCTGCTTGACATTTTAACCTGGATCACCTGAAGCAGCAAACTGTCCTAGCAACCCTCAATGTTAGACCATACCTAGGGTCCTTCATATTGGTGCTGCCTATTCCACATATGCAACATAATTCAAGGTCCCAGGGATCTCCTGACAACGTAGACAAGGACTGGCAATTTATATGTATGTATACTCTGGATTGAATGTAAGTACTAGTTGTCATTGAAGACACTAAGAAACAGTTAAATCCCTGGAAGCAGACAGAGGAAATGGCAGTGACAGCTAGCACAAACACTGGCAAAACAGGGTAGGAAAAGAGCATAAATAACAAGATAAGTCTCATACACAAACAAAACAACACTGGGAACAACACTGGCTCTGGGGTGGCAAAGGGGGTAGAGCAGAGTGGCGGGGGGACAGTGGTGGATTTTGTTATTTGATTCCTTCTGTATTCAGAGTAACATGACTACACTTTCAGAGTACCCAGAACTGTTGGGAAGGAATGAAAGAAATGGATAGCCACTACTGTTGAAGAAAAGCGTGACAACACACTTATAATTGGCTGCCAAAAATGCTCTGTTGATAAAGAGCTTTTCATGCACATTTGATATTTCTGCCACCTGAAGAAAATTTACCAGTGCCTCTCTGAATGGAAATGTTCAGTTTTCTAAGTTGAAAGAAGTCATAAATATACCTTTGTGACTATTCAGAAATTTAGTGAAAGCAGTAGTTTTCCACAGACATGAGAGAGGATGATGTAAAATTGGGGCTTATTTTATTTTTCTGATTCCATGTGTTAAGTCAGATTTGTAAAGATAAAGCATTTGGAAGAAGATTCAAGTTGCTAAATAACATGAATGATTATTTTAGTCAGTTTGCTGAGAAAAAGGAACTGTACTGCAGATCCATATTTCTGTCAAAAGCTTAGGAAAATTAATAAAATGCTGAATTTTTTTGAATAAATTCCACTTTATTTAAATAATTTCCACTTTATTTAATTAAAAAAACCCCAAACCAACCAAACCAAAACAACAAAGGAAGAAAAAATCCATCCACTCCACCTCGGTGATGTAGCTACCAAATTTAGGTGCTGGATTCATGGGATTACATCATTGGGAATCTATAACTTGAGACCTCAGCGCGTTCCAGTCCTGGTTCATGCTCGGGGGAGATGACCACCATGTTTGCACATGGGTGTTATTCATATATGCCTGGAAATCCCAGTGTGCGCAGGCTCCCGTCTGGCCTCTGCGTGAGCGAAGCTCAGCCCTCAGAACATAACTGGGATGGACAGAGGCGCCACAGCTTGCTCAGCCAGGAGCCTTCCTCTGGGAATGTCAGGAATGCCCTCAGCATTTGTTCAGCAGGAAGCTATTGGCTAAAGGCACACAGCAGCAGTTGCATGTGTTTCTTTAACAAAGAAATTTGAGTCTCTTCAAAACGGAGATATGGTTCTTACTTATGTGGGTAGATGATGATTTGTTTTCAATGATATTAAATCCTTTAAACGAGAGATAAGCTTTTGTATATCTATTTTTATTGTTTGCTTCTTGTATACAAACTAATGATGTCTTGTAGCCCCACTGTAGCAGATATCTATTTCTGAAATAATTGTAATATATTTGAATCTAACAATAGTCACAATGATGAATTATTTCTTCTTAGAGTCATCTTGGGAGAATGGCAGATCAGAATGATAAGAAGTGACCAGTTTAAAGACCAATTTTTTTACTGGCTTGCTGTTAAAAATAATCAAGATTGACTGATTCATGTACGTGCATGGTGCTGGACAGTCAATAGTGAGGAAGGACTACAGACTTGCTTCTGAGACCAAGTCACAATCCATTCAGAATGTGAGTATGATTTGATGGGGAAAAAAGAAACAAAAATATTTAACTTTGTTTTTTTGAAGAAATGTTTATATTAGTAAATGAATAGATTAAGTCACTAAGAGATGTAAAACTTCAAGGCTGCCCATAAACAGCGGTATTAGGAAAGTGCTCAAAGAAATCCAAGTAAGTTTTCAGTATCTTACAAAAGCGTGTTCCTCTGGCTTGCTCAGGGCTTGTTACTGTAAGTGTTGAGCACTCCAGCCTAAAGGCACTAGTTCTATTAACTTCAATGGTATTAATTACATGTGTAAATCTAAACAAGCCCCAAAATTCTCTGAGGATTTGCCACCTTGCAAGTTGAAGCTTTTGTAGCAGCTATGATGTAAACTGTAGTGTATACATACAGCCCAGGATGCAGAGAGAACTTGACAAACTATTGGCCAAAACCAGTTTTTCTGTCCTTTTCTGAGTTGGCATTATCCACAGACAGATTTCATGAATCAACCCCATACTCAAAGGCAGTGGATAGTGAGGCACATATACATTGCTCCTTTCTCATCTCAGTATGTGGCATGTACTTCTAGCATATAATTTCTTACCATGATGGGAAGCTTATATGCAGTCTACATCGTTTTTATTGTCTGGTAATTGACTCTGAAGCCTGAAAAGACAAGATTCTGCATAAAAAAGCATAGTACTCCACCATCATCTCTGCATGAATTCATCTTTACTTATGCATTTAACAACTGGAATATGTGGATAGGATAGCAGAGCACAGCTGTACTCCCTGAAGTGGGTACCTACTGCAACTACCTGTTGCAGACTATGATGATTTTCCCTCTTTACTCTGCAACTTCTAGGCTGGTGTCAAATTCAGATCTTTCCTCCCTTGCTTTTGAATCACAAAAAAAAAACACAAAAAAGAGTCCACGAATGTCTAGTGAAGACACAGATATAGTAAACCTTGCTATAATTGAGCTGGAATGGTTTAACTGGAATAGCTGTTTTCTTCAAATCCAAAGAAAAGGTATTACCTAGGGAAGAAACTGGCTGTACAGTTCTTCTCATGGAAATCCTATGCACATTTACGTAAGTTTATTTCCTACGCTTATACATATATATGTGTTTGCGAGTGTACGCATGCATTTTTCAGTGTGTATATATTTCTGTGTGTATATATTTCTATGTGTATAACTGAAAGGAGATAGATCACATTTTAGAGGCTTTTACTTTACTACAGAAGCAGTATATAATACTCTTTACTTATACAAACTGTGACCCAAGATCTGACCTAGGATTAAAACTTCAATGCTTATCCAGATACCTAAATAATAGCTTTATTTTAGCTGGTCCGATACACTGCCAATTCCTCATAATTTGACTGGAAGCCACATATTAGCCAAAGGGTGTTTATGTGCCCAAATATAAATGAAAAAACTCCATTTGGTTTTTGGTCAGTAGCATCACATTACAATACAATATACATAAACACATACACATGTATGTATATATTGACTGTAAAGATTACAGTTCCAATTTCTGTATGGCTAGTGGTTTGAGGAAATTGATTCTTACTCCTGGGATGAAAGTATGTATTTCACATCTCATCTTTGCCAGAATTAATTCCTACCAAAAATTTCTGATTACACAGGATTTCCTGTGAGACAGTAGGACAGTAAACCATGAATGACTGAAATTTCACTGACTGCACCACTGAAATAATCAAATGCTCCTTTATTGTTAACTTTTGTTTAGTTTGACAGACCAAAAAGAGGCATTAGGGAACTGGTATTTTTATTTAGTTAATTATGAAAGCAGAAGCCAGGTTACATCATCTTTGCTGTCTCTCTTCTCATTGGTAGAGATTCATGTAGTTTATCATTTGTTAATAGAATGGTGAAGAGTTAACACACAATTCTTTATAGCAGAACAGTCTCACGTGTTTCTCATATTCTGGTTTGGAAACTCACAGAAAGATTACCGCTGGCATGTTATTAAAAAGACTGATATGTCTTTGAAGTGGAGTGCAGCCTCTGTCATCATCTGTTACCAAATAACAGTACAAATCCTGATTTAACACTTTTCATGAATTTTCTTTTAATAGGCTTCACTTTTAGAGTAGAAAAAAAGAATGCAAGGTAATGATTTGAAAAGATAAAATACCACATGCTATTTTGCAGGATCTGTATACTAACTCTAAGGGAACATGCTAACTCTGCAGGAAACTAAAGTAACCGAGCAATAAATTGTGTCATCACTACCTCTGTTATCTCTTGATAAATATGGAGAGAATATTGAAAAGATTTCACCAGACATATTCTTTTTATTGAATAAAGTGAAATAGGTATGAGAATTGCTGCTTCATTTTGCATTTTCTTGTGATGTCAAGTTGCAAGGTTTTATGTTTACCATAGTTTGCTGTTGCAAATATAACCATCTCCTTATAATTTGGAAAGAGAAAGAACTGTCTATTCCTTTTTGTGTGTGTCTGTACTGATATGAACATGTATTGAGTACCTCATTCTTCTTGTACTCTTTTTCTCAACCAGCTGCTCTTGGCTACTGATCGATATAGGTTGGCTATCGATTCTATCTATTGGTAAGGAGTGTTATCTGCTTTGTTATATACATAAAGACATTGATGAACAGGCCAAAGGAAATGAGAGAACCCTGTTGCATCCACCCATATGCTAACTGCATGATTGCACAAGATGCCAGAGTTTTTGTTGGGCTGCTTTGGCTGCACGTCCATCCAGCTTGCACCCTCCCAGCATGCTGGCTCAGTCGTAGCAACAATATAGCAAAGAGAAGATATGAGAGTCCCCCAGCTCCAGAGCTGCAGCTTTAGGATTGTTTAATATTCTTAGTATAACTGAGACAGAAAACAAGTGTCGTTACAGGAACAATAAAACTGGAAAGTGTTCTAGATTTGAAAGTAGATCCAGAGTATGGGTTTCTTACAGGTAGGGCAACACACATACCATACATACTCATGCATGTAACTGTAAGATGAACATAGAAACACAGAACTATGTAGGCTGGAAAGGATCTCTGGAGTTCATCTAGTCTATTGTACTGCTCAGAGCAGGCCCATTGTACAGTACTTTTTGGCAGCATCAGCAAGGCATCCTTTAAATCAGGCCCAAAAACTGCTTCCATGTCAGAGCAGTTCTGTAAAGAGTATTAAAGGGTAAATTATTTTCCCCATAGCCAAGGGATCCAGAGAATACAAGAACATTACTTAAGTGTTACAATACTAATGAGAAGCAAAACAACTGAGAAATTGCGAAATTGCTACTGCTGTGATGTTGTTTCTGAGCTACAGTATAGTAAGGAGGTAAAAAAACAACTTAGCCTGTGTCCAGGAACAGTATCCAAACCAACAGTAAAAATATAGAAGCTCTTATTGTTTGTTAAAAGGCAAAATATCGGACAAACCACATAACATCAGCCTCCCCATGTACCAGATGAAGCATAAGTTGTGGCTACTTCAACAAAACAAGGGATACCTCAGATGCATAAAAACAGCTATCCATTCTACAGTATAGATTATTTTTATACCAGCTGACAGAATTAAAATAATCTATGCTGACTTTGGGTAGGACAGTAACCTTTTTCATTGTTTAGGAATGTTTGGGATACACTAATAATGGGAGAAGTCCAGATGATCTTAGACAGTGGCATGGAATAGTAGTTTGTTATAGGCCTTTTATAGGTTTGGCTGCTTCTCTTCATGTAGTAAAAGACAAAAACAAAAAGGTCTGGAACACAGATCTGTAAAATGGCTATTGCCTTTAACTGTTGATTGGGTACAACACTACAAGAAGATAATAAAAAGCTATAAAACATCTGCTCTTATATGAGATCTTACTCCAGAAATTGCCAGAGTTGCCCAGAGTTGAAGTTTAGTCAAACTTTTTCCTTCTAACTGCTCAAAAGCTACAAAATATGGATAGAATTGCAAGGATAAAGGGAAGCCAAGAAAGTTTTGTCTTGAATTTTCCATACATTTGTCCTTTATTTCTTGGAAATGCAGGTGATCTTTCTATAAATGTATGGTAAACAGCATCTAATAAAAACACCTGGTTTCAATATTTAAATAACATACAGTGACTTTATTACTCAATGGACGATAACTATGATACTGAAATAAGGAGTATTAAAATGCTATTTTTGAGGGTTAATAAACAGATATATTTTTTTAAAAAAATTAGGTCTGCTATTCTAAGTCTGGAATAGCTGCTGGTCATGTTCATTACTAATATTTTCTTCATACCAAAGGATGAAATACATGCTGTACTCCGTTCACCTTAGCTCAGAAGCAAAGCTTCTCAATTGTGACATTATACAGAAATCCAAAAAAGCTGGATGCTTTTAGTTTAGTCTATCTTATTTTCTATAATTTTATTTTATTAGAAAGTAGGCACAGCAAAAAAGAAGATCTGCTATTCTTAGTGACTGTACTGCCAGTTACATTGAGGTGGCATGTCCTCTGCCTCCAAGTTTACCACTCTTTCTTCTCCTATGTTTTGTCAGGGAATGGTGTACTGGTTTAGTGCTGCCTATCTAACTTATTTTTTGCAGTACCTTTGTCCTACTGCAAGGTTGAAGATGGAGTAGGAAATACTTGCTCTCAAAAAGCAGAAACTGAGCTCTTCCAAAAGTTTGTAATGTAAGAAAAAAATTCTCTCCCTTTTACTGTGGTTTGTTGAAGCTTGTTTTCTTTCATGTTTTATAATAAGCTGTGGCATTTAACGATGCCCTCAATAAACATCACTAACATTTTTTTCCTCTTTAGATGCCAATGATTAATGTTTTCTACGTATTCAAAGAATTTGTTTTATGCCACAACCACAACTTCAGCTTCCCACAAAAACAATTCCTAGTTAAACCCTCTGTTTACTCTAGCGTTTATTTGATGATCAGTTGTCTATTGTCCTGCAAGCAACAAAGTGAGCATGTTCATCAATTAATGGATATATTTAGATACCTTTCTTACAGAGTTCACCCCCTTTGTTTGGTTAGTAAAGAGAAAAGAGACTCTGAAAACAGTTTCTTCAAATGACACGCTGCTCATTTTTAAAAATAGGTTGGTAAAATGAGACAGACATGTCAGGGCACTGCAGTTAGGCCACAGTGAAGGCCATGCTGTGCTCTTATTTTCTCTGTTAGAGAGCAGCAGTCCCCAGGGTTCATCAAGGCAGGAATAACTCTTACAGACATTTCCAGGCCAAATGTATCGGATGTTTGTCCATGAAGACCTAGGTCTAAATGATAAAATGTTGCCATTTGCATGCATCTGATATTCAAACTTGGTGTGATTTATCATGTTAAGCAGGTGGTATGTTCTGGGAAAACAAAACGTCATGCTTCTTCAGTGTGTCCTGACCTTTTCAGCCAGCCTTACCATGGAGTCTTTGACACAGACTAAGGATGTCTTCCCCACCTGACACGACAACTTCAGTGCCTCTTTCAGAAAGAGTTTCTTCACAGTAAATGTGTTCCTGTTTGTTCCAGTAAATCTGGTAATAACAGAAATGAATCTTTCCCAATCTGGTTTCCTAGATGCATGAGTGTAGACTTTAAACACAAACCAGAGCCGTTGACTATTCATCAGGGAAATATTTTATATACACAGTTAGGATTCCTTTACCAAGCTTGTACATTAGTATATTCAATTTACGTTGTGCAGACCTCACTTCCCAAATATTGTACAGTCCAGTGTAATTTCCCTGACCTTGTTTTTCTTTTAGGATACAGCAAAAGAGTAAAAGCTTTTCGTCTCCTGTATTAGCTGACTGCTTCCTTTATGGCAGGGCTGAGAAAACTACAGCTCATCAGCCTTTACTTCATACGACTTACTACCTAATTCTGGGGGATATTAAAATTAGATGCCATGAAGAAGTAGGAAAATGTATGGCCTGCTAACAGTGTTTGAAAGGTTTCTTCAGTCCTCAGGAAAGAATAGTGTCCTCATACATGCTCTATGGCAACTCATAAAAAGAATGCGCAAAATGTACAAACAAGAGCAAAGCCAGGATGAGGGCCTGACATGTTGGATACTATGTCCTTAGCCAGAGAAAACTTCCACTGGCTTTCATACACTAGAAAGGATACGAACAGTGCCAGTTTATAATCTCAAGCTGCACCAGTTCATACTCCTGAAATTACATTTCTTTTAGCTACTGCTAGAATTAGAACTGATTTCAAGTAACAAGGACACTTACTTCAAGCATATGATTTCAAAAAGTTTCAGCAACGCTACTTTAAAGTAATGAGAGTTTGATCCAAAAGAAGTAGAGAGCAAAAGAGTTAATAGATTTTCCACTTATTTTCATCAAGCTGAGTGGCAAGCAAACTCAGCTTAGCTGTCAAGCAGACAGCAGCTCAGCTCTGAAATGATGGAAGGTGGAACCTGTTCATTTCCTTGCATGCCTCTTTATGGCCAACAGTTCATTCTCTAAAAATATGACTGTGGAAAAAGTTAGAAATGTTTCAATTGATTCAGGTCTCCCTTGTAAATCAGGAATTTACTCCACTGATATAAACAAAGTCTCAGCATTATGCAATCACTTAAATCAGACTATAACTGGTACTCTACATTTACGTTAGCTTGAATAGTCTTACATTAATTTTTTAATTCAGCAATATTCACTTTTTGCATTGCTTTGCAGAACTTCATATCTAAAAACTGCAGGAAGGAATTTGTCGGGGGGCAGAAGGAGTTAATATTGAAATGCAAATTGTTACAACTGAAAGGATGTTCTCCAGCTTCAGTTAGTTTCTGTGATTTATATCCTAAAAATAAAAAAAGAGTAGCTGAAAATAATATGTTACAACAAACCCCAATAACTTTGTCTCTCTTATATTCTCAGTCTTTGTTGTTTTGCTTGGAGACTCGGTACATGGAATTTTATCTATAAATCAAACTCTTGGAAATAAACTTGCTGAAATCACAATCAGAGTCAAATATTTATGTGATGATTTTTGTGAGAAGTTCAGTAAATATGTTGTCATCAGCTAGATTCTCAAGAAAACATCCCAGGTTCTTTTTTCTTCAACTTGGAAAAATATGATTCAGTCATGGACAAGAATATTATGCTCAACAAAACAGCTACCTAGCAGGTCTGCACAGGAGCACCTTCACCACGCTGCCCAGTTTTTAAAACTTTCATAGTGTGCTCATATTCCTGTGACACTGGCCACAGTTGACACTTGGACAGTCTTTTTTACAGACCTCCTCTGCCTTCCTTCTCCATACTGATCCCATCTGCTCCTTTTCATTACTGTCTCCTCCCTATGCTTCGTGTCGTTTAAGCTTGTCAGTTTCTTGCTTTTTATCTTAATGATCCTGCCTTCTCCCAGCAGCAAAAATTCAGTTCCCATTTCCATACCCTTCTTTTGCTATCTTCTTCTCACATTGTTTGTCTTCACCCTTTTCCTTTGAAATCTTCCCTTCTCCACCATTCCTGTTCCTACTTCCATATCTCTTTTATCACCTTTCCTCACTTTACACCTATCCATTTCTCTTGTCAACTCTTCTCTGGCTGTATCTTACCTGCTTGCTCCATGACTAATAAAATTTTAGTTATCCAGATTTTCTCCATAGCTTATTCTTTCAAGTGCCTGGCTCTCAGAGAGATAAGATCCATTTCTTTCCTTCTTTGTTTATGGCATTGCTTTTGCATCTACCCTGTCTGGCCTAGGAGTGCTTCTCCCCTCACGTCCTCTGCCATGGATCAGATCTTGCTTGTTTAGGTATTGGTATATAGTGCCAACAGCCATTGTCCTGACACTGGCTGCTTGATTCCTTTCAGTTCTCCAGCAATGTCTCACTTCAACAGCCTCTCTTTTCCCACCCCTTATCTTCTGAGGTGTTTGGGTCCTCATTCTCTACTTCCATACACTGGCTAGCATCTGACCAGTGTTCGCAGGGACCACTGCAACATAGGTAAAGACATGGATAAATAAATAAATAAATTAATGACACACATTATATTTCATTATGAGGCAACATAAAGCTGCCATTTTTTAAAGTTTTTCTCAAAACCCTCAAATACCTATAAGTTAGGTATAAATTAGAATTCAGAGCACACAGGAAGCATGAGAAATTAAGCAGCCTTGTATTGAGCATTTTACAGAGATAGGCAACCTTGGTCCATGCTGGAATCCTCTCAGTTTTTGTGGGTTATCTGAATGCCGAGATAAACAGGAATTGGTTTTGTATCATTTACAAACAAGCAGTGAAAAGGAAAGGGAAGAAGTAAAACTGCAATGAAAACCACTGGTCTGCAAGTCTGTGCAGTTGCATTCAAAGCTTTAACTGTATGGTCAGTGGAAGCTTCTGCTCACGTTCAGCTGCTGACAAGAAAGCAAATAAGATGTCAAACTTTATAAGGAATGAGACAGGAATGAATGTGGAAAAATATACAGCTCCCTGGTCTAAAGTAATGGTACAGCTTCACCTTAAATATTGTGATTAATTCTTCATATTCCATCTCAAAAAAGGAGATTGCAGGATTATAGCAAGTCTAATAAAGAAGACAAGAGTAGATAAACTGATCTTTAAAGTTTATAAACTGCACAGTTTCAGAGTGGTTGTTGTCTATGCAGGGACAGAAACCAGCATCTTCACCAGCACCTTTTCTAAACACGAGTGTAGTTCAGTTTGGATAGTTAGGTCTTCACACAGGCTATTAGTTTGGTGAGATCTAAAGAGACTTTAAAGATCCCTTGAGAGAAAAGGTGCTGTATAAATGTAGATTAATAAACTTTGCCTACTGATAATAGTTATCTTCATTTTGTCATTTTTCAAATTTCCAGCAAAGGAATAGCTACTGGCTTAGTGTTTAACTCTGCATGTTTACATAAAGCTTTTCCATGTTACTCCTCATTTCTAAGAAATAAAGCATGCCTGTTTAGAAAAATTCCAAGGCACATTCCTTTAAAATTTCATCTTTAACCTCTTCCTTGCTTTCTGTTTATGTTACACAAATACAAAGTTTAAAAGCTTACCAAATGTATATAACTGAGGTGCAGGCAACTGTGTTATATTTATTCTCCTTGTGTTCCCATTGGTTGTTTCAGAAACTCACTCCTTTGAGAGTCAGAAACTTTTTAACTTAGGAGTCTAAATTCATGCTTTATTCTTCATATTGTATGTCTCTTTTTTCCTCACTGATTCTTATTCTGGCTATGCTTCAAGAAAAAAACCTGTACATTCTTCTCTACTTTTGTCTCACTAGATTTGATAAACTGTGTAATTTTGTTCCAGTCCCCTAAGTTTCCTCAAACATGGGGGAGCAGAACTGTATGCATTTTTCATTTTGGATTTGTTATCCCACTGCTGTGTGCAAAAACATGAACAGATTCTCTTGAAAATGCCTCTCCTACTACATCCTGATTGCCTAGACATTTGACTTTTTTTCCTGGAGATTTAGTCATTCTGTGATTGATTAATACAAATTAATTTTTAATTTTCTTTTATTTGGTTGAACTTTATCCCACCCCACTTGATTAGGCATTCAATGCAGGCTACAGCAGTTCAGCTTACATATATATTTATTTTTAACTAGTAAGCCTTGTATGGGAAAGTTGAGGGCTGGTTACTTTCTGTTAGTCATGAGCCCCCTGTGGATTTTATTAATAAATTGTTTGTTGTTGCCATAAAAAACAAAATCACTGACAATATTAAATCACTGATGCCTCTCACCACTTCTTGTCTGTCAGCAGCTGAACTACCAATTCTGCCTGTTAGTAGTGGAACACTTGTTTTGTAACTGCAACTATATTTTACTGATAGCAAAGTAACTAATAGGGTTCTGCTAATCTGAAGGTTCCCTTCAACAGTCCCTATGAACTCAGCCTAGCCAAAACATGGTAAAAAATCTTCCATTTTTTCTCTAACAAAACTTGTAAGAACTAATGCGTCAATGATGCATGAAATTTTATGGATTTTTAACACATAAAAGAGAAACCAACTGCACATACTTGAAAGTCTAAAGGAGTCTCTTAAGATTTGGAATATAGAGAAAATAACCTTAGCCAGTGGTTTTTTCCATAAAGAATGAAAAACAGTTTACAACACTTCAGATAACTCTCCAGTCTGCTGAGACTTAGAGTGCCATTTCATTCAATGTCTTCATAGACATAAATGACACAATAATAATAATAATAAAAAAAAATAATCTCAAGAGGAATCCTAGTAAACATCTGTTGCATTTTGGACTTGAAGTCAGAACCACAAAGACATCAACACAGCTGTAAAATGTCACTTAAGTAGCAGGCCCATGGATTCCTTTCTAGCTGAGTCAATAAATAGGTAATGATTGCATGTTTAATCACAGGTTGAGAAGTTGTGAGTGACAAACAGGACCAGTTGCATATGGAAAGAAAAATCCTACATTACAGGAGGTGGCATAAAAGAACATTCTGAGAGTTTTCCAATTCCCCAGTGAAAGAGTCACTAACTTTCTAGCAGGGAAGGTTGAGTCATCCTGTTCTAAGTGAACTGAACTTTGTTTTGGAGAAATTTGTGCTTTGTAATTGTTTGTCTCTTCATTTTTCATATCAGGGTTTTCCATTTGGATTGGCACTAGAGCTCTCACAATTTGGAGATAGTTAGGGAATAAACTTATAGCACTTGCAATCTGAGCAAAGGAAATAAAATTAATCACTTTCTTTATGCCAGGTTTCTGATCTTACTACTACAACAGGAAAGTTCAAAAACTGATTAGGTAAGATCCAAATGACACAGGCAGAGTATTACTGGAAGGTAAATCTTATCAAGTTCATGCCTAAAAATGAAAATTCTATTAAATAGTATATTTATGTTTGAAAAATTAATCAGATTTAGAATCTCACTACATTTCATAGTTCATGAAATTGAAATAACTGTAAACAAGGTACAAAGGTACAAAGATCAAGTAAAGAAGATGGTATGACAGTAATTGAGAAAAAGGTCTAATGCAACCTCTTTGCAGTGGTGAAGAATTTGAACTTTAGTTTCCAGCTTCAGAGGCTCACATACATTCCAGTAATTGCCATTAAAAACATTTACCTAATCAAAGCAATCTGCACACTAACCAAAATTGACTAAGACATCCCTAAGAACAACTGTTTAAATCAGTATTGATAAAAAATCCTTACACAATAAAAATTGCTCTCTTCCTAAAAAGGTTAGCTTGAGTTTGGCCTTAAAAAAACATATTCCAGTTCCACAATACAGAACATGGATGAAACCTATGGTGGAGAAAAACACAGCTGAAACAAAGTACAAAGGGGCAGGGAGGGATTCCCTCTCAATGTTTAAGCATATCCCCATAGTTAAAATGAACATTGAGGGATGTTACTCAGTTAGGGCCAAATATGATCCCTTGACACCATACTGGCAGGGGGCAAGTTTTCACTGCTATTGCCTTGTGCTCCTTTTGCTAGATGCAGAAAGGATTTCTGAGGTCTTCTCGCATGTTTCACCAGCACCACATTCACTTTAAAACAAAATAAAGATGTTAAACCAGAAAGTTATTTTGTCCTGTATTATAAGAGGCAGAATCTATCATAAATTTTATAATTAAACTATGTTGAAAATTCTCTAAGCATTTCTTAATGTTTAATTGCCACTTTTTTTTACAATGCATTTTTTCTTCATAGAGGGAGAATCCCTAGTGCTTTGGTTCCAAATGCTCCAGCCTTAGAGGATGACAAAATTACAAAGAATAGATGTGGGAAATGCTCAAGACCTCCAAGATGTAACATAGCTTTTTCTAAGATAATTTTCAATTTGTCTTTTTTAAAATGATTCCTAAGAATCTGCATCAAACTTCCTGGCATTCACACAGAATGGGGAGTTTGTAAATTCAAGTGTTCAAGATCAGGTTAGATGGGGCTTTGAGCAACCTGATTTAGTGAAAGATGTCCCTGCCCACGGCAGGGGGGGGTTGAGCTAGATGATCTTCAAAGGTCCCTTCCAACCCAAACCATTCTATGATTCTATGAAGTCTAGAAAGGACAAAAGAAATACACATCTTTCTGCCTTTCACTGTCTGGAATCAAATACTCTGGGACCAGGCACATGAAATTACCAGAGTGAAATTCAGTATGGAAGGAAAAGGAAAGAAGCATCTTCCAGGTAAGATTTAAAATTTTGTTTCTTTAAATGGTTGATATTTGAAGAAAACACTTCAAAGATTTAGAAAGTGAAGAATCTCCCAAGTAGATAACTCTCTGAGCAAAGAGCAAGTACACAACTAAAGAAATTTAATGAATCGTATTTATCACCATCTCAGACTTTTAAGCTTATGCTACCTACAAGCCCATATATGGAATAGAAGAGATCAATGGTAGTTTCCACAGCAGGCTGCAGGAGTAAGTCCAGTGACGTCAAAGATACAGCACATTTTATAACTGAAGTAAACAAATTAATTCTAAGGCCAAAAAAAAAAAAAAAAAAAAAAAATTAGCAGTTGTACAAATATCATCCTATTAACTATTGTTTCAGCAGAGTGGTTGGGGGGTCCAAGCGATGCTTTGGCAAAGCCCTTGCATGGAGGGCTGGCTGCCAAGAGCAGCTGTGCAGTGACAGGTCTGGAATGTCCTCTGAGTAAGGCTGGCTGCAAATCTCTGAGGACTGTGAGGGTGGGAGGTTCTTGAATAGCTTGAGAAATACGAAAGCTCCATTCAATAATAATAATAATAATAAAAATCATTAAACTTAGTCATATAAGAAGGAAACATGAAAATAACCTTGTAACAATGTTGCTGTTTATTCACCCTAGAAAAACAAATTCCGTGTGTGTTCAGTATACTTCCTCTAGGGTTCACTTTTTCCGACGGGTAGCTTTATGAGGGTGGGGTTCAAATAGCATATCAAAATTTAGTAGGTTAAATTGCATTCAGGATTCTGATCTTTCTGCAACAAAATATAGCTTCATATTCCTACAGAGTATAATACAGTATTCCAACTTCCTTACTGGCTGGAATTAGAGCTTTCCATACATTTCAGAAGTGTTACTGTGCTGCATGAACTCCTAATTCTTCTCTCTAGGCTCAATACAAGGGGTCACTGATTGAGTAATGAGGTTAATCACTGTAACATCAGTATAAGTCTACTACTCAGATATATAAAAACAACTTCTGTACTAATGTCCTGCTTTGTTGCTTTGAAATCTAGTACGAAAACATGCATTTCAGCCCAAAGTTATCTTCAGGAAAAAAAATTAAATCTATACCACAAAAGGCTTTTGAAGAGAAGTGACACAGAATAATGGAGAATATATTTACCTGGAGTCTTCCACCAACTCCTATTTTTAACTGTATCATACACCTTTAATTTAAAATAGAAATGAGGTAGTAATTGGGAGCACCTGAACAGAAATTATTAATGTGACTATGGAAAGAAATTATTCTGGGAACCAGAAAGTTTCTGAGTATCCCAAAAAGTGAATGGACAAAAGTTCATGAGCTGCTGTTATAATGTAGTATTGTTTAGATACATATGTTTTAGTTACATAAAACATCTCTCCATCCAGACAATGCTATGAAAATTGATACATCTCAGTGTAATTGTACAGCAGCTTTGTTGAATTAGCAAGAAAAGAGATTTGCTTGCTTTATCATATTCCCATGGGCTTTGTAGGTAAGAATGTCTCATAAGTCCTTTCATACGCAAAGATACATGGAGAACAGGGCATTGGCCTGAGGCTTCACAGATGTACAAAGATGCAACACTAAGTAACAAAACAAAAGTCCCGTTAATGAACTTGAACTACTCTTAAGGCGTGGTACTCTTCAAACCCAGACCAGATATATTCAGGAACAAAGACCCTCATTTAGAAACTGAAGTTCGGTTGACTAAGTTCGAAACTATTGGGAACAAGTATTTAGTGCAGAGTGATCTTCCTCCTACAGGTTTCAATGAATTGTTCCACAAAATTAAATTGTAATAAATTAAATCATAGGGAATTTCTCCTACATTTGATAGAGTGATTTTAAGAACATTTTTCTATAAATTTATGTTCCTTTACGTGCTGCAAGACCCCATGTATCTATTTCGGGCATTTGCAGATGCATCAGCTGATACGCAATCTGTTGAAAACAGCTTGTTCGTGACAAGCCAAAGTACGGATACCTCCATCACCACGCAGTGGCCACCAACCAAGGCCACCAGTGCTATATCTGCAGCTGTTCTTTCCCAAATTCAGATTGACAGTAACTAAAAAGGTATGAGATGTGGCTCCTTTCTTAAAACTGCACCACTGCGTATTTGCAGATTTTTCAACTCAGACGTATTTGCACATATAAGGAGGCTACAGAAGTGTAAAGTTCACTATGTCATTGAAGAGAATTGCAATATTTCTGCTTGCCTTCCCCTTCTACATTCAACACTTGGCTTGGAAGAAGATTATTAGGAGCTTTCTGTGTCATAACACAGCCATCTGTAGGATAAAGCAAAAGAGTGTTTAAACGATGTAGCTGTGTTCAGTTTCATGGGAACAGCAGATTGAGAATATATGTCATAAATTGACCTGAACATTGAGAAACAAGAATTTAATTCATGTTGATTAAATTATTCACTAGTAATTCATTTTACGCTGCCCATTGGAGGGTGATAAATGAAAGTTTATCCTGAAATTGTAAAAAAATATATATATTAGGGAAAATTAATAATCCTTTTGACACAGGATACTTCTTATAATGAGCCATTTCTTATAAGAAGAGACAAGAATCTCTTGTTAGAAGTTTATATATTGAAAATGTCAAAAAATACTTTCTCTCTGTATTCCACACAGGATCATTATTTTCTGAAGGCACTGAGACTATTAATGTTTGCAACATAGCCACATCTTAAAACCTTAAATGCAAGAAAATTCCAAGTTATAATATTAAATATCATCTAATATCTAGTGTCATCCTTGTTTATTCTTTCTAGCATTAGGGAGCTCTATGGGACCTGTACCTCTAATAGGAAAAGAACCACACTATACTCAAGACGTTGGTCTCCAAAATGCTGAATACAACCTCATCAGCACTGCCAGTTTTCCAGCACTGACATCTTCATGCAGGTGCTACACGTGGGAAGTATGTGGTCATAGTTTCAGCTTTGCAGAGAGAACTAATTGACTTTCACACAGGATTTTGATATTTCGAAATCTGGGTCTGTTCCAGTTTGGAACAAAAGCCAAACATTTCATAATTATCTGCGAAAGGCAATAAAGCTTCAGTGTGGGAGCAGGTCATCCCCTAGGCTTCCCCAAAGCATTGGACCTGTGAGCGCTGAGCTCTCTTGAGCCAGGGTAGGAAGGGGGTTGCCCTGGAAGGCAGCTCCTGACGGAGCTGCTCCGGAGCTGCACCCTTCAGCTGCCAGAGCCCCAGCTCCAGTGCAGCTCCCCGGCTGCCTGCCGTCTGGGGGCAACAGGGGAAAGTGCCAGGGTTTCAGCCACACATTTCAATCTGTCTGAACCGGCAAAGTCCTACCAGAAAATGTTCTGTCAGAACTTTTCCAGTCTGTTCCATTTGTAATTAAAGGCTTGGGGTTTACTGTAAAGGAGATTACTGGGCTGTGTGGAGCACGCTCCTGGGTAACAGCAACAGTGCTGTCATTTGGGTATTAAAAAAGCATGCGTGGCGGGGGGTTCCTGGTCCTCTCCATCCCAATTCTGAACCATATTAAGTACCAAAAAAATCCCCTCTTGCTTTAGAATTCCTTCCCATAACTTAAATAAAGGTTAAAATTGCTTATAACCTCTTCCACGCTGGCACAGGATTCTGAGAAGAAACCGCATCAGAAAGGGCCTCAGTCTGCAGCAGGAGCAGTAATGAGAATGGCCTGGATCAGAGCAGGTAGGCAGCAGCTGAATCTTGGTCATGCAGAGCAGTTTGTATAACATATGACAGAAATTTCTCTCTTGTGGTAGTGAAGGAGAACTGTTTCAGTGCACTAAGAATAATTAAATACAACTTTTGTGAAACTAATGCTCATATCTTCACAAACCTTTAATGCCAGTATATTGTTATTTAAGAGTGATGGTTATGAACACTTGAATATGTTCTTTCTCCTCACAAACTAGAAAACTGGCACGGCCCAGCAGGATGCAGACTGAAAACACACAAGCCAGACGGCCTTTAGAGCCATGCAGTTCCTTCCATGTTCTTTTTAACCTTTTGTTTCATTGCTGTTGATACATTGCAGAGAGAAAGAACAATAGACTATGAAGTACACAGATCTTTGGGATACCCAGCAAAATTCCTCATGGACAGCCTAATGGAATCCTTTTCTTTTTTTGTTTTCTGTTAAAAAGTGAAAAATAGTGAGATGAAACTTGTAAAAATAGAAGATTAGATTCTTGATCAAATAAATGTGGCAGTGAAAAGTGTCTCCTTCTCTTGAAATCTTTTGTCTTTTTCCAGGAACACAGTTTTTATTTTTAGTTTGGGGACTGTTTGGTGTTTTTGTTATGTTTTTGGGGTGGTTTTTTTGTTTTGTTTTGGTTTTTTTTTTCTTTTTCTGAATAGAAAGTCACATATTTTAATAGAGAAAAAAAAAGAAAAAAAGAAAAAAAAAGAAAAAGCTTTTCTAGTGCATAGGCCTTACCCAAGCTAATGTATGGTGTTTGTAATATAAGATGTATATAAGACGTATATTGGGAGCAAAACAGCCAGTCACGAAACAGGGAACACTAGAAGATACTCTATATCAAAGGCACAACCCATCTTAGTGCAGGATGGTGCAGAACCTGCTCTCCCAAAATGCACATGGCATTAATTTGCTGTCTACCACAACAGGTTACCGAATAATCCCTTGCCGAGTTGGCCAATACACATAAGGTCACAATGGAAACATATTTCTGCTTGTACTTCAGACTTCTCAGTGTGGGACATTGGTCAGAGTTGCAAGAGACTGAGATAGACTAACAAAAATAGTGCCCCATTAGCTTGCAATTGCTCACATATGCTCGATCAGAACTTGCTTGGCCATGATCAGAACTCAGTGTTCCTCACATGTACATACATAGTTGTCCCCCTAGGCCACACTTGTCTCTTTCTAAGTGCAGTGATAGGGGAGGGGGGGTGAGGAGGGAACAGCACCCCACCCAGAAAAACAAACTGAGAGCAGAATAGGCAAAGCTGTTTGCCAGAGTAATGTCAACAGACATCCGGAGCAGACTGTGGCTTTCAAGTAAGGGCCTAGATTTGATAGAGCTACACTACTGAAGTTGTACCAAAGACAAAGTTTTACCAGTTTAGACATCTTTCCTCCAGGCACCCACATAACAGCAGCTTTATTTCTCTTTTGTGGGCACATATGGTGTGATCTCTCCCATTCTTGCCCAGTGAAGAGCACCTATCTGTCCTATCCACTGCTTTTCACACAGCAGCTATGTCCTCTTACCAAAGAAAGTGCATCTCCTCCCCTGTAAGACTGACTAAGTTATGGAGTTGCTTCATGGAGCTGTGTTCAAGATATTAATAGAAGAAATGGCATAAGACTTTGGGGAAGGCTCTGAGCACTTTCTATGGAGTTCAGACACTCACCTCCTAAGCAAACCTTATTACATACCTGAGATGGATGAAGAGAATATGGCTAACAACAATTCAGCTCCTCTTTTATGTCATGTCAAATGACCTCACAAAGCACTGAGGTGTCTGTAGATGTGGTGGAGGTGGCGATGGTGTGAGTTTGGGCTTCGGTGGAAGGAGAGTATATCCCATGCTCTGCCTTTCACCCAAGTTGGTAGTTTCAATGCTTTGCTACACCTTTCATAGCCAGTTGTTCTTTAGATTCTTTATGAGTTTTTAGTTGTTTTATGTGCATACCTTGCTGTTTTTCATTAACTTTCCTGTCAGCTGCTTGAAATGGGCTGTAACCTCAAGAGTGACAGTCACCATAGGACTAGTGGTTGTGTCCAGCACAGGATCATTACAGGACTAACACACTACACTGTAGAAGTTCACAGGAAAGAACCACTGAGGAGGTTTTGTGAAGCATTTTGCATCCCGGTGCAGCCCTGATGAAGCTGAAAGATAAGTGAGGTTCCTTGGCATACAGTAAAATACACTGGAGTAACTGGTGGTTTCTGCTCATGAGATAGCACCTCGTGGGACTCCAGACCAGTGGGGATGACAGAAGTGAGTAAAAGCAGTCCTCCTTATTAGATGAGAGATGTTTAACTGTGAATTGCATTACTTAAACGAGATGTTTTCTTCCACAGAAGTTAATAGAAGTGCAAATACATTGCCTCTGTGCCCTGAGATCATCTGAGCTGAAACGTGATGGATATAAATCCTAACAGGAGCTAGCTGAAAAAGCTTATAGCTATGAAATGCTTGACTTACTATATTGTTTTCCCAGAAGAGGAATGGCGTCAAAGGAGAAATATGGTAGAAAGTGTGCTAAATATAATGTCTAAGTGCTGCTGAACTGACGAGACACAGGTAGTCTCCTTTGGCCCATCCTGTTTAATATCAGTGACAATAAAAATGTAATAAAGATGATGTCAGGCTAACATGAGAGCAAGTTTGTTCACAGAACTGTGATAGCATGCACAGGGAATCCAGAGCAACAGTGAGTCATTCTGTTGAAAGCAAGTAATGATGAGAGGGTTGAAGAAAGGGAAACTTTCTATACAATTTCTTAGCAATGTGGAGTGGGAGGAAAAAGCCACCCCAGAGGACAAACCAATGCAGACTCTAAAACGGAAAAAAGTAAGAAATGTTTATTTACTGAAACCCGTCAAGTTGAATTCCAGCTTGGCATATGTCTCCCCTCCAGACCCCCTATACATAGGAGAAGAGCACTTATCCTGTGATGTATAGCTGGGGATGGGGGGAGAAAAATACAGAAAAAAACATGGAATGGGGACATGAAGTACCACATACTTAAACCATTTTGGATTTCTTCCAAGAAAAAGCTTTGGCTTCGTGCTCTGAGGCCCATATAAAGTAATGAAATTCTCCCCATCCTCCAAAAAATATATCTGAGGACAGTTATGTGAACTTACAGAGCTTTAAAATAACTGCACTTCCATTGAATTGGGATCTTGCTACTTAGCATAATAGTATTTTTTCAGGCTATCAAGAAAATGTTTAGAAGACTATATACTATTGATTCTGGTGAGTAATGCCAACAAATAGACACACACACACACACACAGAGATTTACACACAAGCACTGTTAGGCTTCTTTGCCAGGATGGTTGCCAACTGTGGAGATCTAATTATTTATCAAGCTGTTCAAGCTTGCTTTCTTGTATACCCATCTCTACCCATCTGAACTCCTGTTTCTTATATTCTTCTAAAATTAAAAGGTCACTGGGGCCACAGCTAGCATCTTCTTTGAGGGTACAGCATCTAGCAGGGTGAGTGTCCACAAAAGATTATGGCTTGTAGACATGATAAAAAATCAGCAAGACAACCATGAGTTGACACTAAAACACACAAGTTCTAATGAGATTTCTTCAGTTTTTAGTGACTATTTAAAAGAAAACCAAACAAAATACTACTCTTCCAATGCTATAAATGATCACAATTTTCTTAAGGTGCCACACATTTTTCAGAAATGTGGTAAACCTCTTGCATACTTAGACATCCTTCACACTCTGAGGGATAAATGTCACCTACCTAGAATGTCTGTGGCTTCTAGATATAAAACATACATTTGAAATATGAATATAGTAATATATATAAATATCATAAATACACCTTTGTATATTAGACCATGCTTTTATAAAGTTTATATATGATTTTCTACAGCTCAATTGTTTTTAGCTTCTGGATTTTAAAATTAGATAAGGAAAATCAGGGTGTTAGTCAAAATGCTGGAAATGAGGGCTTCACTATGAGTGCACCACATGATTAGTATATTTTATATGGCTTTTTAATTGACATTTTTTTCCTAATGGGTGTAAGCACTGTTACATTACATAACAGCAAGGATTCCCTGACAGGAAATTGCACCTGTGATGAACAACTCTGATGAGAGATTTCTACTAATGTGATAGAAATCACATTAATGTGAACACATTAATACTGCAAGAGAAAATGCAGCTAGCCTTAGAATTTATTATATGAGATGCTACTCTACTGGTAAAAAAAAAAAAGACATTCAGTAGGAATTCCAAGTCACTAAAGGCTTACTATTTAAGCAAGTGCTGCTTTTTGAACACTTGCTGAACGTGCAGATCCTGAATCAGAGTGTAACCCTCTGCCGTATTTCCTTCAAATCAAGTCAATGTTTCTCTCTTTATCTAGAAAAGAAAAATTATTGTAGATTGGGCAATTTCCTAAGAGTTTCAGGGATGAAGAGAATCCAGATATATCAACAAGGCAAGGACAAGTGTTTCTCCAAGTTGTATGGAAATCAAGCACCTGCAGCTTCGTGCTGTCTGAAATACAAAGATGTTCTGATAGGATCTCTTATTTTACTTGGCTTGTGGGCTGTGATCAATCTAAAAATGCCTGAATAGCACCTTTGTTCCTGTTCTAGCAATACTTGCATGCTTTTTGAAAGGTTGGCATTTTAAAGGTCATGGATGAATAGGTTAATGAATACCTTTATAAAAAAATTGTGTTTGTTTAAACACCTATGCAGCTTTGAAAAATCTCAATCGTGACAGTACTCATGCTCCTCTCTCCTGCAGGCCAACTTTTTTCTGCTTTGTTTTTTATCTTCTGTGGGTAAAATTACTTTTATCTTCTTCACCAAGCCGTGAATGTTGCAGTAAAATCTGCACTGGTGATTTTCTTGTTTATCTTTTTTTAAACTAGATTCTCACATGAAAAAAGCATACTGTACTTAGCAAAAAGATGAGGTTGAGCAAAGCCAAGTCAAGTATCAAGTATTGTAACATTCTCATCCAAATTAATTCTCACTCCTCATCTTGCTTTTTACATCTGTTGAAATATGGTTTCTATTATGGTTTTGGAAGATTTCCATTTACTGTAAGTTTCAGACAGTATTGATGAGGTCACTGTTTACTTTGAATAGCTCTTTGATAGGAAAAATGAGAGCACAATGGAACGTTCAGGAAGCATGGCATGTAATACATTATTAAATTAATCATATGGGAGTTGTATAGAAATGTAACCTCTCTATAGCCTTAGGGCATAGCCTTAGGGGACAGCTGTCCCACAACTCCCCACGACAGCGGGTTCTCGTGTAATTGCAACAAGTGATGTTGCTTATTGATAGATAACAGCCATGGGAATTCTGCCTGCCAAAGCCACTGCGTACAGCTGTATAAACCAGATAAGCAGACTGGAGAACAATAGGGTAAGGTGTGCTATCCCACACACACCCTTTTGTAGGATATTTCTGCAGCTAATACTTAGGTAGCAGAAGACACGCTCCTCGTATTAACTGGAAGTGGCTGAAACATGCAAGACCCATGCTTCCCTGATAGGCCCCTGAGAACAGACTTGGATTATAGTCAAAAGCCTTATCTAGATGTAAGACATGATTAGACATTTAAGTTGAGGCTTCAGAGTCAGTTTGCGGTTATGTGCTGTTACTGAAGAGGTCATCACATTGCTTCCATGTGCCCAGCCTCATCTTTTAACTCTCCTCACTGGGAGCCCTCCAGCAGTTGTACTGCTGTGGTGGGTCAGATAAGCTCACTGATTTGTCTAAAAGCTGACTCTTTTTTGCAGTTTTAGTTTAGCATAGGGGATTGATTTATTTATTTTTTAATGTCAAAAATACTTGAGAACATCAATTGCATGTAAGCAGAGCCCCAGTGTCATCATCTGGTAACTATATCCCATGTAGTCAATGGAAACATCTGAAGTGTGAAGTATTGCTGTACTATATTGCTCTGCTAAAGTACAGATACAAAAGGATACTCATGCAGCAAGCATATTTCATACAGCTTCTAATTAATTCACATACTATGAGGTGCGCAGTGAAGATCCCCTATCTTCCAGGGCTTATAACTTCTTTATTTGAAGAATCACCTTTTAACTTTTGAGATAACCTGGCAGCTAGCTGATGAAATGGCCATACTTGACAATCACATAACAAACAAAACCTCCTTTCTTCATAAGAATATAAATTTGGCTGAAGTGAGTTAGCAAGAATGCTACAAGACACTGGCTTTTGAATTATGTGTAAATGATTCTGTTATGGGAAAAAAAAAAAAAAAGAAGGAGCAAATAAATCTAGTTTCTCTGTATAGTATATTCTTATTATATATTAAGGCAGTTCCAGGACCATGGTTTGGGTTTGTTAAAAGATATTTTAATGAAAATAATTTTTTAATTTGTCACTTTTGCTTGCCAGAATGCTTCATGCTTAACATGGACTGCACTTGTTAAATACTCTAAATGAAATTTGTGTCCAACACTTCTTTCAAAATGCTGTGTAAAAATATCCTGTTATCCTTTGTCTTTTATGTGCCAAAGTATGTCCGTCAATATGTAAAGCATGCATGTATACTTACATCTCAGAAATTTTTTTTAGTGGTAAGTTTCATGCACTCTTCAGGATAGCCTGTGAAGTGCTGTACATGGCAATCTTTCATAAAAAATAATTATTTTTCTTCAAAACAGTAGTGATTTCCATTTTTGTTTGTGGCAAATTACAAACTGCTCTGTACTTCTAAAGAATTAAGTTTAGATCCCTACATGGTGAAAACCAGGTATACTGCTTCAACTAAGAAAATTAACTTTGGTATTTAAAATAAATCATCAGTAATGTAAATATAGAAACACACTGTTAAAGTGTAGCCAAGAAAAGTATATTTAGAGGCAAACATTGAAGAAGCAGCATAAACAAGACAAGGATATTTCATGTGAAGCAAGGCCATGAAGAAGCTCCATCTGTAAAACTACACCTTTTCTGGGAGACCACAGATCCTTAGGGATATGGAGATTCTTGAAGTAGTTTGAAAGGAAGGCTGATGGATCTGTTGGCACATACACGAGCACACCTGCACTGTAAAGAGTTTTAGTGGAAGTAAGATTATTTTCATAATTTGAAATTTTCAAGATATATATTTAAAGGATAGAAAACTTCCAAGGAAAAAAAGTTTGATTTCCTCCAAATAATATTATTAAATCCTGAATATGTGCTTGTGTATGTATGCATATACAGTCAGAGGCATACACAGTTATGCATGCCTAGATGTAAAAGGAAATATGATCTTAAGCATAAAGAAGTATCACCAAAAGTTTTTAGGATAGTGAACTAGATGAGAAAAATTATTAAAGGCAATGTATTTCAGGTGAGACAAATTCAGTTTTAAATCTTTTGGAAGCAAACAGTACCTGTAGCAAAGGTAAAGGAGCACATAGCTTTCTTCAAAAATCCATTTTGATTAATTTAAAAAAATGCATGAAATGTAGCTGATTCTTGCTACTAAGCTCCTCTGCTGTAGTCATAGGAAAGGAAGAAAACTGGCATGCTTAAACACAAATTTGGCTGCATTAGTAGGAAATCTACTGTAGTCATAAATGGAAAGTATTCAAACTAAAATGTCAGTAGTAGAAGATGACAGGAGTCAGTGTTAGAGGCCCAGATTTGAAATATTTACACAAATATAACGTAGACAGCGATGTGGAAAGCAAAGTCTACCAAGTCTGCAGATAGCACTTAATTAGCAAGTACTGCAAATAATGAAGGAATGTACACTCAGAAATCAGAGACCAAATGGAGAAAAATCTTGAATTGTCAGGTGAGAGAAGCTCTATTTACAATGGAGTTTTCAAAAGGCAACATACAGAACAGTTTTAATGTTAAACTTCTGTGAAACATTTAACCTTTAAAAATTTTGGTAATAAGTAAATACATAGTTGTTGCTGTTGGTTGTTTTACTGTGGGATTTTTTCTCAGAGGATTTAGACTTCTAGCTCTAACGAGTGAGATACAGAACTGGAGTCATTCCCCTGTCCCTTGCAGGAGCTTTGGCCTAGAGGCACCAAAACACTTTGGCATCTACGGGGATTTTGACAAAACAGAGCCCCAGACCCCTATGTGACTATTCCACAAAAAAGAATCTACCAATGAAGTTCCCCATGGTGTCTCATGGTCTGCTTCTCTGCGTGCTCAGCACAGCCTCTACTTGGGCAGCAAGTCAGTAGGGAGCTGCCCTCTGCATCTCACACACCATGCTGAGGCTCATTCAGAACCAAGGAGGCAGAAGGATGTTCCCATTCCCTCTTCAACAGCTTAGTTCCCGATAGGTTCAAGAGCCAACCAAGGTAGCTGGAGAAATGGGTTCTTTACTTGTGCAAGGATGTTTCTAGAATCATTGAAATGCTGACTATTTCAACCTCCTCACAGCAGACCTAGCTCAGATCAGCTGTGGCTGTGTTTAGTCAAATCTTGAAAATCTCCAGGGGCAGAGATTGCCACCTTTTCTCTGGGTACCTGTTCCAGGGCTGTGCTACCTCTCAGGCTGCAGTTTGCACTGTCTTCCTCTTCTTATGCTGACTACCACTATCGAGAAGAGTTTGACTGACATTTTCCTAACTCCCCTTCACGTAGTTGTAGGCTGCGTTTAGATCCCTTTCACAGAGGAGCTTAAGAAGCCCTTGCTTAGCCAACAAGGTCTTTAGCTGAATTTCCTCATCTTCCTGTGCAACAGAATAGTTTGTTCCTGAGCTCTCAAAGAGTTTTCTTTAAAAATCAGTCAGTTCTCTTGGGCACCTTTTCCCCTCATGGCACCATTCTGCCTAGAAATTCCCTGCATAAGCCAAATTCTGCTCTCCTAGGCTGCTGCTTCCCTTCCCAGCCTTCATCCAGACCCCGGACTCAGTCATGTCATGGTTGCTGCTGCCCAAGCTGCCCTCTCTGACTGCATTTGTCACCAGTTCTTCCCTTTTTTGAGCAGCAGGAAAAGTTGAGCATTGCACCAGTTGGTGTCTCTAGAATTTGCACTGGGAAATTATGGATTATATCAGCAGTCAAAACAGTGTCCCTAATATTAACATTCTTTAGGCTGCTTCCTGTTTAGAAAATCAATAAATTTGGGTTAATATTTAATGAAAAAATGTAAAATGCTGCTATAAGTAATATAGCATTGCAGATGACTGTCATGCTTTAGAGCTTATTCAGATAACATGTAAATCTTAAGCTGTGCAATCTTTTTCCAAAGACTGTTACAGAGAGTTCACTTTGAAGTGCTAATATTAAAATAAAAGGGACCGTACACATGATTAAAAAGTTGGAATTTTGTTTATGATTTAAAATTTAACTGAGTCAAATCCTACATATGTCAAAACTTTCTTGTACACAGCCTATAACTACATCACTATCTTTTTCTTCCTCCATAAAAAGTAACCTTATCTTTGGGAGGTGTATGAGAAGAGGGTTTTGGGGGGAACTGTACTGCCAGCAAAGGATACCATTTTCTCGCTATCATTACACAGACAGACAACTTCTCCTAGAGAAACCAGACTGCTGTTAAAAATTCAAAGAAATACTGAGAGTCAATGCCATGTAGTAGTTATAGCCTAGAAGCTGAGAAACATAATTAAACCCCACCTTCACTAAGGGTATGGAACTACCCATTTGCAGACCAGTTAACATCCCTGACACTTTAAAAGACTGAGAATACCATAGCAGTACCTCTGCTATGCAGTATCCTATTGCTTTGATGTCTTGTGCATCTCACAGGCATTCCAGGGAGTCCCCCAGCCTTGGAGCGCATTTTGCATTGACATAGATTTTATTATCAGCAATCAGACAGATGAAAAATTTGTAACAGGCAACATCCAAAGAGCATCCTGCTCCTTGCTGTGTTATTCCAACTTTATTTCACTAAGTCCCACTGATTTTGTAAATGTAGTAATGCAGCGGTAGACCAAACCGTAGAGCGGACTAAGCAAAGAAAACACCCAGTATGTGGCAAGTTAATGAACAGAGTTCTGAGATCAGCTGCTAGCTCTGGCTGCATCTGTGCCGTCATCTTAGCCTGAGGTTTGAACTTACACTTGAGCCCAAATTTCTTAATCATCAGATCTGACTGCAAGTTGGCTTTTATTTGCTCTCTAACTGAGAAAGCCAACTGGCTTTCCAGGTAGGGAAATTTAGGCACTACTTTGCATCTGTTCTGGCAGCAGAGATAATATGACTCCAGACAATTTTGTTAGTGAATTTATGTCCAAATTTGAGCAGGTCTACATAAGGTGACACAGGTAGATGTATTGTTACCAGCCTTTAAAAATACTGTAATTTCAAAGACTTTAGTAATGAATGAATATGTGACCAAAAATATCATCCACACCTTTTACTTATTACTGTCTATTTGCAAAAAAAATTGTCTTGTCAAGGCTTGAAAACATTCTGTCACGCACTTACACATGGGCCCTAATGTTCTTCTAAATTATTTCCCAACACAACATGTTTCTGCTTTGAAATGCACTACAAATATCATCCTCCAATTGATAATGGCTGCCCTGGTAGTAACAGTAAACAAAACCTAACAAATTTCTGTCCAGAAATTACTCTCCAAACAAATTATCACAGGTTCACACACAAGGCAAAATCTCACCCTTTTAAGCTCACTCTGAGCTCTCACATTCAGACCATGTCTAAGTTTCTTTCCCCATGCTACTACTAAGATAATCTTTCTTTTACAACTGGACACCTGCAACTTTCACTCAGACTCTTTCAACCTCGTGAGTTTGTTGTCTTTCTCTTGGAACTTGAAAATGCAGTAGTTTCCCTACTGCAAAGGTTATCCTCTCACCCATCTATGTTACCTGTATCACCCATCTCTTTGGCTCCCTCTGCATCATATTAAACTGCAAGACTCCTCATTCACTCTATTTTTTGGGTCCTGGTTGCTATCTCTGTTCATGATTGAATGCTGCTATGTTTCCAAAGAAGCATATGCATGATTTTTCTCAAGGTAACCCCTTGTACTTGCAAAGGTCTCACATTATTTTCCTCCAGGCTGCTTCTAGGGCTCTTCTGGGCCACCTTACTCAGAAGAAAGTTTGGCAGTGCTTCGCTGCTTATGTGCTTGGCCCCTTGCTTGTGCTGTTGATCTATAGTTTACATTCCATTCCCCTTTCTTTAGGTTTGTTGCTTTATGACTCACAATTAGATTCAAAAATCTCTCAGGTGTGTGTTTTCTCCTTTTGTTTCATGCTTATGTAGTATCCAGTATGATATTTTCATGACTAGGCCTTCGTATATAAAAAGCAACGTGTAGCAAGCAGTTCATTTGTGTAAACAGAGCATTTGTGACTGTTTTGTTCTGGACTAATGGATCAGTACGGAAATTGGATAGTGATATTTGGATGGCCCTGGGATGCAGGAAACAGTAAGGCACACAACTCTGAGGATGCAGCCTGTCCTTCAGAATCAGGCTGGCTGCTCACACAAACATAAAGGGAGGTAGGTGTGAAAATGCATTTTCTTTTCATGATGAAAATAGTCATTCAGGCTGTCAGTCTGCAGTGGTACCAGGAGTCTTAAGTTTAGGCTAGCATATCACATGGTAGACCCAAACACATCCCACCTGATGAACCTGTTTCCCTTGGAGAGCAGTGCACTTCATCTCCACTCAGCACCACATGTTCCATCGTTTTCTAAGCAACCTGAGATGTTGAATAGGTGTGCAGATGTCAAGCAGTCAGGTGAACCACGTCCAACAAAGGAATATACAAAATGGACTTTCATCCAATACTCTTGGCAGCAGCTTGTTTGAGATTTGCAAGAGTTGTTAATTCCCACCCTGGTAAATGTCACTATTTCTGCAAGCCCAAACAGATGATTTTGCTGGTTGGGCACCTAAAGGGGCAATCCCCTGCTTCCAAGAGAGTTTAATCAGTCCTACAAAATGGAACTGCTTCACATGGCCACACCGAGGGAGGCCTCCCTGGGCAGACCCAGGTGGAAGAGCAGAGCTAGGGATGCCTTCCAGCCCTTAGCAGCACTTCAGATGTGTGCCTTGGGTGAGACCTGTACGTACTGGCTCAAAAGGAGCTGTGGTGCACTCTGGTCTGCTCCCCAGGCTGGACCATGGAGAGGCAGGACCCATCGCAAGCAGGGTCTGCCCAGGCTGCACAGTCCCAGTATAGTCTTTTGGATCAGGAACTTGAAATTTAGTGGGGTTTGTCCTGTTAGGGAGTACTTCAGTGGCTTGGATAGCATTGGTTTATAAATGGGTGAAACGTCCTTTTTTTTTTTTTTTTTTTTTTTTAATTCCCCCTTTCCTTTTTACCTGGGTATGGAACCATGCATATTTCTGAACAGTTGAAAATGCTGCAGGACAAGAAAATGATTCCCAACTAGCTCTGATTAAAAACACTTATTGGGGGGCGGGGGGGAATCTTACTCTAGAAATTAAGCCTATTTCTATATCTTGATCAATCATAAGGAAAAATATGAAACACTTCCAGTCTTCTGCTTTACATTAATAACTGGCAGCAGATATCTGCTTTTCCTTACTTCATAATTCTTGAATTAATACTTCTAATCTAAAAATGTGCCCTTGGCTTTTACTCACAGATCAAGAAAATAAACAAATAAAAAACAATGCTGGCTTACTGTGTTGTTTTTTAATGACAATTAAAAACAATCCGAAACTCACAAAATGTTGATGTCTGAGCAATAAATCCAATAAAAGAGAAAGTGGGTCAAACTGAAGCCATCTAAGGCTCATCTTGAAGTTAATCAGGGTGAATAATATTTTCCTTAGTAATAGTAACTATTTTCCTGTTGATGGAACAGTATTATTTTAGTTTGCATGTTTGATTATTGGTTGAAATGATTTAGGCTGATACAAGCTCCAAAAATGACAGTTTTGCACATGAGTTCAGACTGGTAAACAGAAAAAGAAAACAAGAAAGAGGATGAGGGATTAATAATACAGTCCTAAGGCTACATGATCAGTAGAAATTTCCTTGATAACAAACAGTTGTTTTGAGGGTCCTTGTCCTAAGGCATTGATAAGCTGGAGCTGTTTTTAAAAAGCTCTCTGGCAGTCACAAGGGGAACAAAATGCTTATTGATCTTAGACTGTCAGTAATGTGATGTTTGCAATGAGACAGAAGAGCACATTATTAGACAAGAGTTTGTTGAACAAAGTGCTTACACCTTTTTACTCGAGGTGCTCTCAGTTTATGATACAGACTATATCCTATTAAATAAAAATCACTGCTTGTCTTTCACAAATAAACATATGTTTGCAGCTCTGATTAGGCTGATGATTTATTATAATTAAACGTTCGCTTTTTTTTCTAGCAATGGTTAACTTAGACCTGTCCTGGCTACGGAGGCTATTCATGAAAACCACTGCTATGGTATGAACCAATACAAAATTGAAATAAATGAAAGTGTCAAATATGCCCTAAACAAATCCAAAAGAACCACAAATCTGAACATTTGTCATTCTCGCCCTGTAATTTAACTGAACTTTTCAGCTGTCTGTACTAGGTAGATAGTTTGAGAATAAAATGGCTCAAGATACAACTGCAAAACAGTATTCTGTAATATAGCATTGAGGGTTAACAGACTAACAAAATATTTAGCTCCACAGTTTTATTTTATTGTTGCCTCCTGTGCAATGGAACTACTAATTATGAACATCAATTAACATAGGGAGTCTATTTCTTTCATAGAATTGTCTGGGAAAGGATGAAACACTGCTAAAAATCTGTAAAATGAAAGTTTATGGTGACAGTTTTAGGGTACAAGTAAAAATTTTAAACTAAATCCTGAAGTCCCAATATGGAGCAGGAAATCAACAATGTATTATCAATTTCAGTAGAAATTAACTTAGTGCTGTGGAACAAGTGACATTTCATGGCCAACAGGGAGGTCATTACATTTTTCCACCCTGAAAGATTTCATCTGTACAGAATTTCCACCTTTTCTCAACCTTTCATTAATCCTTCCAATCACATGCATTCTTCATCTCCTTTCTACAGACAGTACTTTGGCCAAGACCAATGGCTTTTATGGACCAGGTTTTGGACCCAAGCTATGGACTCTAGGATCTTTTTAGCAGACTATATTTACATGTAAGATTACATTCTTTTGTAAAAGCAAAACAGATTATCAAGTTTGTGGCATTGTTCTGTAAGTCTCTGTGTATCCAAAGGAAAAAAAAAATCTTATCGATTCAGAGTTAGTTTCATTTCACATAGTTTTAGAAGTCTAAAAATAAGGGCCATGGTCTCAGCTACTCATTTGAACTCAGTGGGGACCACCAGAAACCCTCAGAGGTTCTTTGAAGGACTTGCTCTTTGAAGCTGTGTATGTCTCTTGCCTGACTGTAGAGAGTGCTAAAGGGATTATCCTAGGCTCAATGGATACATCTTGGATAGCTAAAGTTAGATGAGATTAATCCCATCATAGCAGTCCAACATCCACTGTTCAAAGTACTCACTGATAACACAGCCCCAGCTTCCCACTTTATAAACTGCTGAGTCTTTGCAGCAGAACAGGATACATTCAGATCCATTATTGTCCAAAAAATCAGCCATGGTTAAAAACATGGGCCACACAGTTTTATTTGTATCCAACCAATATGAAAGTAGCTGGGGTAGTTCCAAGCATAAACTTTCATGTTTATTTCTGCTTTCAAGCATACTGTATCTGCATTTTTTTTAAAAAAGTATGGTTAGCATAAAGGTAGCCTGGTTTTAAGCTGTCCCTTTGTTTTTGTTAAATGGACCAGCTGGTCAGTCATATCAGAAATTTGTTTATTAAACACTGTTAACAGTTTTTGAAAGCTCATATGCTATGATATTTATATTACATTACTTGATGCTTTACATACTGCTGCAAACATTCTCATTAAACACAAATCAGAAGCAAATATTAGTGAAGGATTTTTAAGTTGCGCAAAGGCATCTCTATATACAGAGCATATGGCTGATGTGATCAGCTTCTCAGAGACAGGACCTGTGTCTGTTAAACAACTTTTCCTCAGATGTTATTTTATGATACCTTAGAACTGAGTTCTCCCCTTCTTTATATTGTTTATATTTGTGCAACTGTGTGGAAGACAGTATGGTTGAACTACTGCTGCTTAACCCAGCAGCTCTTTCTGTCTGTATTGCCCTCTTTGCCTTCCTGACAATCTGATCAGGTCAAACATTTAACCTCGCAGTTCAGAGATCAGCTAATTCTTGCCCTCATTTGACCCATGTGAACAATAATAAGACCCCATTTCCAATAGTCTTTGCCCTAACCAACCCAGCTACAATGGCAATTAACTTGGCAAGGTTTAAAGCTACTTTGAAAATTGTTCAGCGTCTGAGGAATGTTAATAGCAGAACAGCTGTTTTCAAGAATCTCACACTTTGTGTTTCTTGTATTAAGAATTTTACTAATTCCTCCCTCATTGTTTGTTCTCATATGACATAAGATATAAACAGATCTATCAACCTCAAAAATGTGTTTTTCTTGCAAAGGGAGTAATTTCTTATAAGAAAAAACAGTATTTAGTTAAAATGTCTAAAAAAGTTTTGTTTTGTTTTCTGCATAAGGGTCTAATTTGGTTTCTTGAGTTTCTATTAACACATGCTTTGAGCAGGGGTTTGGACCAGATGACCTCCAAGGTCTATTCTAACCTAAACTATTTCATAAGTGTATTCAGTTGTTGAAGTAAAAGTTAGTTTAGACTCTTTTCTGCTCAGTACAGCACAGGCTATGAAGGAACCAATGTCAGCAGCTGAATTGCACTAGCCCTGACTTAGTTTTTCAGTCAAGTTCTAACTTGCTGCACACAGGAGTGGTTTATAAATCATGTGTCTCAGCACTTCTAACTCCATGCTTCCAACATGAGTCCGTCTCATACTAGTGAAGTGCTTCTTTCACCAGAGCAAGACACTACTCTAGCCTAGATAAATGCCCTTCACTCTAAGGAAAAAAGAATTGAAACATTTCATTAGCTTTTGTCTTTGGAAACAAGATTAATCTGGAGTTTCAAGCCCAGGGTGGCACTTTGTGTCATAAGTGAGAAGATAAAGTCTGATATTTTGCCACTCAAATGGGTTATGATGTAAGCAATATATAAATCAGAAGGAAAGCCTACCAGTTTTCCAGTGAGTTATAAAGTTTGGTTTTCCAATTCTAGAAGGTCATGAGAGCCTAACACTGGAAACCACAGCATTCATTTACATTGACCACTAAAATACAGCATTTAAAATATAAAACCAGTTCCAGTAATAACCATTCACACATTAGTAAATGTCAAAATCATATTTGTAATGCAGCACTGCTGAGTATGTGCATTATGACAATATTTAGTTACAGGACTGCACAGTACTATTTCCACCAGACTCCTGCCTTCAAGTTCCCTTCATGGTCCTTTGGCGTTCAATCTCCAGTCCAAAAAATTAGACTTCCCCAGGACTCAGCACCAGTCCAGTCACCCCACAGCCCTATTTTCCTATATCCCAGTTCCTGTGATCTCCATTTCCCTCCTTACAGACAGATGCTTTGAGTCTCAGCCTTGTCCACCAAGCTCCTCATCCTAAACACACTCCTCCTGCAATCACCTCTGGTCATCTTTGCAGTGGAAACAGAAAGCTTTGTCCTTTACACTGCCTGAGCAAGGAGACTGGGCAGGGAGAGTGCTGTGGTCTCACTGCATGCACTTTTGCTACCAGTCCCTGACTTGATCTACTGCAAAAAAAGCCCAGCTCTACAAGCTGATACCTTGATCAGTACACATAGGAGTCTTTCAGAGCTGTGACTTCAGAAGCCTAGCAATCCTCTACTCAGCATTTGCAGATTGGGTTATTTTCTTTTTTTTTTTTAATTTTTGTTTTCTCTTGAAAGATTCTTAATTTATTCAAGATGCAGTTCCATGTCAATAACAAAGAGCACAGGCCGGACACCTCAGTCACCCCCGCCAAATTTTATGTTTCTGTTTCAAATCATTAAAATTTCACACAAAAGAGGTAACCAGAATATTTTGATATGGACAGAATGATGTATTTTCCCCTAATTTTGTTCTTGGAAATAGTCATTTTGACTGAACTTTTCCAGAAAGATTCAGCCTCAGGCAGATACCCAGTATGCAAAATTTCAGGCCAAATAGTTAAAGTTTGGCAAAGTTATAAGCAACAGAAAAATGATTTTGTAATGGAACTTCTGGGCAATTTTAATAGATGGTGCCACCAGTCCAATCTACAACGCATACAAAAGGTACTTAAAATTTTATGGCTTTTCTGGAAATCGCTATTTTTTCATCCCCTAGAAATAGCTTGGTACAAATTTTCTGGATTTGCTGTGTTTGTGAATACTCCAAGTGACTGCTGAACACAACTGAACACATCATTGGAAGCGTGAGTTTCATCAAGGAAGAAGGACAAGAATGTCTTACAGGAATGAGCAGGTGAGGGGCTGGACATGTGCAAATACACATATTCGTAAGACTGTCCACATCCTTTGCACTGTGACAAACATTTCCATAAAAGAAATTACTTTTGATGCAATTCCAGAAGCAGTAAAGGTTTTAAAATTACTGCCAGAGACAGCTGGACTAGCGATAGCACTGAACATTACTTGTATTCATACAAAGATACAAGTGTGACATTTCCTACTACTTCAAGATATATTTGTATAAATAGCATTTTAATATTATCAACATTAGTTCTGAAATGACAATTTTTATACATACATACTTGCATATACACATACACACACTAAACAGAGCCTTTATACTCATGTATCATTTTGCATGGCAAATTCAAGAATACATTTTTATAAGATCACTCTTTCAGCTCTTCAAAAAGCAGAGTTTATTCAGGCTTAATGTAACCCTTTTTCCTTATGATGTTGTTGAAATGGAATTTACTTGGTTAACTTGTTACATTAGTGCTTAATTCAGTATGAACAATAGTCCTTGTACATATTTTCAGCACTTGTCAGCAAACTGATTGAGTAATACTTCAACTTTCAGAGACTTTCAGACATCTTTACATTGTGCAATATAAAGTCAATGCAGAAAAGCTAACTCAAATAATTTTTAATTTGTGGAAAAGGGAATCCATGGTTTGTGACCAAAGGCAATGGTCGCATAATGATTATTTCCCTTGTGAACTTCTACTTTGATCAGGATGAGCAAGCTATACTGATGAGACGATTGTTTTCTCACCCTGTCCAGAAACTTCTTGTCTTCTCTCCATGGCATCAGGTCTGCTGATGCCACAATCCCCTGCCCAACAGCAACTCAACTGAGAAATTCGGTTTGGTTTGCACAGGTCACGTGGCCCCGAGACAAAGAAAGCTTTCAATTACTGAGCGCATGTAGTGTCAGTTTGGCTAATTTTATTCAGTGTGTCCACTAGTAGCTCCTGAAGCTAGCTAGTAACAAATAGAAAGTTATTTTATGCATTATTTTCTACACTTAAAAATAGTTAAAATTATTAAGTGGCTAAAGTTTATCAGAATCTACAGAGAAGGAGTTCAAGTGTTTCAAAACGTTAGTTGTTAAATAACAGAATGAAATAGGCAGCAGAAGCCATGCTCTGGGCATGGTTTTGTCCTGTTTCCAAGCCTGTGAACAACTAAACCACTTCAGTTTCCATTCTCACATCTCCTCTCCTCTTGTAGAGCAACTTTAACCCATTGTCTGCTCATGCCTCCCAGCTGGAAACCATTTTCACGGCCTCAAGAGACAGAGCAATGCTTGAGGAATGCCCAGCAGCAGTGCATCTACCCACACTGGCAGCACCTCACCAAGATTGCCACTGCCAAGGCTTGAGTCGACGCTGTACCATTTAGAAAAGAAACAGATCTTTAACCTGGCAGCGCCACTAGGAATCAGCTTGTGTTTGTTAAAAATATTAGGAGTTTGGTCATTTACTCCACAGAAGCAACATGCCATAAACTTTTTAAGCTGAAGGAAAATGCTGAGGTACCCATACGAGGTCAAAGAGGATCAGAAAAAAAGCAATATGCTCAGAAGTTAAACTGCCTTGTTCATGGACAAAACAATGAAAAGCGGTCTCATGAACATTGCTCAGGGAACATTTTGCCATCTACTCTTGCAGCAGATGAGAAACATGGTCTAGACAAAAGACCAGAAGCTGATGTAGATGAAGAAGGATTAACAAGGCATGATCTTACTTACTTACCACCCTCTCGTAAGACCCAGTTTGTTGGCATAAATACATAAGCAAGAGTGAATGGTATTGCATGTTGATAGAGAGGTACTGGTGGCTCTCTCACACCACACATGCATGCAACAACCTTCCAGCAGAGAGCAGTGCATGTACTGAAAGAACATCGTAACAGCGTGGGAGACAGCTACAGCTGGGTCAAGCTCCCATTCTACTTTGTTCTGTAAATCAACAGGTTTAGTCCTGCAGAGGGCACAAAACTAGGCCCTCAAAAGAATTACAGGACTAAACATTACCTGCTCTTTCGGAGAAGATGAACCTTCACACTGACAGTTTTGTAATCCTGTAGATGATTTGATGCACTAAGATTCACTGTCACAAAAGCTTTACTCCACTTTCAAGAAGACTAAAAAACTTAAGTGCCTAGATTATTATTGAAAATGGGAATTAGAGTATAATATATATTTATAATACATATATATATAATTATTACATCTCTATATATTAGAGACGTAAAGCGGTGTCACATTTGAGATATCCAGATTACCTCCAAGCACCCTGCACAGTGCAATGCTAGCTCCCGCCCTCAAAGCATGGCAGCTTTGTGGTCATACAGACTCTAATTCTTGGTCTAGCGAATTCTGCCTAGGCCAGGGAATCTGAGCAGTAGTATATTATGTCATGATGAAATCTGCTCTTTAGTACCCTTGTAAAACTGCTTTTCTATTAAAAGAAACAAAACTGTTCTCTCACCATTAATTTAATGATGAATGAATTTGCAAAAGTTACATTAAAAAAATAATAGAAACTGATTTTGTCAAGGTAATCCAGAATTTATAAAAACCAATGAGGACAGTACAAGGCAAGGAAAGTCCAGTTAGGAAGGGGATCAGGAGTTAAATGAGTGAGCTTTAAAGGCTCTTCCATGCAAGGAGAAGAATACTGTCATATTGAAAGAGTATGTCTTGGCTTGGAGTAAGTAAAACTGCATTTCCAAAAAAGCAGTAGCTGCATCTGTGACCTGGAAGCCTAGTTATTTTGGGAGTAGAATATTTTAAGTTTTCAGTTTATTGCCAATAGCTTTGTGATGTCAGTTCTTCTGTGAACTGTTAGATGCACATCTTGCACACAAATTTCCCACTGACTGGCATTCTTGTAGGCATTTTCAGTAAAGTGGCTCGGTATTGAAGTCCACTTCTGTGCCTTGTGAGAGTTGCTAGTTATAACCTTCTTTTTTGTGTAGATTTCAAAAGCTAATCTACATCCAGGGCTATACACCCAATATCAGAGGGTGGCTATGGTAATTATTGAGGGGGCACAGAAACAGAAACAGAAAAAAGGAGCAGTTTCCAAAGACTATCATCAAACAGAAATATTCCTCTTCTCTAGAAACAGGTTACTATGCAGGAACACATCCTCTGAGTCATCAGTAGAAGAAAGCTAACTGTCTTCTGCCTTGTCTACTAAAAAGATTATTCCTCAATCACTTCTCTTTTGTAGTATCTAAAATTAGCATCCATCTTATTTAACATAGATAGCCCTCTTGGGAGCAAGGAAAGTTTACTCATTAATGGTGTGCTTTCTGAAAAATTGATTTCATTGTCACAATCAGTGAGAGCCTAATGAAAGAGCTGTTTGTATTGGAGCTAACTTTTAATCTCTGCAGAAGTCTGTAAAAGCAAAGTCCCTGAACCACCATGAACTCTTGGCAGTTGTGTGTTCTTTTGAAAGTGCTGAACATGATGAACTTAGCCTCATGGTTCAGTTTGCTAATATTTGCATAAGGAATGAAAAATGAATCTACATCTGAATATAGTGAGTGCCTTTCTGAGAATCTGAGAAGGAGAACATACAGTGAGGAAAAAGAAACTCGCAGTTGGGTTTTCTGCTTTGGATTGGTGTAATGGAAAATGTTATTCCCCAGTCACCTTCTTGACTCCTATTTATTACACAATGTCCTCTTGCTTTCCAGTTCAGCTCATGCAGGCTTTCATGTTTCTGCTGAACAATTTCTTAGATACTGTAGGCCAAAAAATTAGATCTGCTTTTTTTAACATGTAGCCAAGTTTAGGCCAGACATTCAGCTGGATAAAACCACAAACTCTCAGAAGAGTCAGTATCCCAGAAATTGCACTTCCTCTGTCTACCTACTGATTAGCAAACTGTGACAACATCTTCAGCCATATTCATCTCCTTTTCTTTACTTTTCTAACAATGAAACACCAGAAATCTATATCCCCAGGTTTTGTTCCTGAACAGTGGAGTTCTCATAAACATTGAGTTGCTGATGTTTGCTTGATGCAATCTTTTCTCAAGCTACATTATTCCTGGATAAAACTGAATCACTTTTTCCAGGGCAGTTGAAGGCATTCTATACTTCTGAGGACTGTGTTCAGTAGGAATCACGGGGAGAAGGGCTTCAGGATCTGCCTGAACACCACACAATGCTCTGTATCACTTAAATGTTTCAGATTACGAGCTGATACACATGCTCCTTTTCTGAGATTTCAAAAAGACCTGAAAGTTATGATTGTAAGGCTTAGCCTAACTGACTTTTTTTTTTTTTAATACAGTCTTTTTCATAATATATTTTCTATACACTAAAGAGAGAAAAGGTGTGAACACGTGGAGTTTCTTGGAGCAGCGGAGATTAAAGGGAAGTTAAAAGAAGCTGACATCTTCCCTGAAGGACTGTTTTCATACTTATTTTAAAGCCTAGAATACCAGCACTGGCGTTAATCAGAAATCATGCTTGCCATCAACATAAATAGGATATCTATTCCTAAACAGGCTCGGGAGAATTAGCCTGAATTTGTGACTCCTCTGCATGTGTGTGCGTGCATGTATGTGTGCAGGTATGCACGCAGATGAGTTCTTTTCTGGTATTGCTTCAATCTCATTTTGTTGCTTCTTGTGGAGTATCTATCACTAGTACAGTTGACTGAATTTTTGAAGCAATGGGAAGACATATAATATCCAATAAGGTTGCTATTAAAATAAAATTGGGAAGGATTAATGAATCTATAGATTTTGACTACAAAGAGTGGGAATCATATGCTTATAGTAACAATATTGCTTGGTTCTTTTCTCTCTGATGTTAACCTGGTGATTCTGAAAAGGCAGGGATGGTATAATTTTCCTCAGGTAGGGAGAGGATCATCCAGCTCCCTCTCCCTCCCTCTGTCTGCCTCTCTGCCTCTCATTCATTTCTCTCATTCTTCTCTCTCCCTTTGAGGAATTTTTTTTTTTTTGCAGTGACACCAAGGAAAGCTGTTATCTACAACAGCTCAAGTGTCAGATCTGTACTTTCTAGTATTGACAGGGTATTTTGTCAAGTATTGAGCATGAAATTTCAGCTGACATAAAGTCAAAATAGTTAGGTACTGTACTTTGAAAATCAGAACCCTGTGGTTTTTTTTTTTTTACTCTAGCTTCTCTGCTGTTATAGTAGCAATAGCAGCAGATAGAATATAAGGAGTAAAAATAGTAAAAGGTAGCAGTAATATTACCAAGTTACTGAAAAACTACCCAGCATACAGGCATGTCTTCTATGCTACAGTCAACATTTAAAAAAAAAAAAACAACAAAACTACAAAAGCTGCCACCAAATTTTCTGAGTAGAATAGAATTAAAATCTCTTGCATATTTTATCAAATGCATTTGTTCTAAACAGCAATAATAGCACAGGTGTTCTCCATTCACTCCAGAGAGGGAAATGGCAGGACAGGAATAGCTCTGAGAATTGATAGTGAAATATTGGCTTCTCAGAAGTCAATGGGAAAATCCTACTAAACTTCAGTGGGAGCAGAATTTCTGCCAGAATTTATGAGGGTTCATAGAGGGGAATGGCCTTATTATAATATATCTTTGGCGATTAACCTGCATTCATTGTTCTAGTATGCTGGAGGACTCAGAAGCAGTTTTCTTGCTGACTCAGACTGTTGGATGTTGAGGTCGTCTAAGGCAAACCCACTCCTAGCTCAGGCTAAAATAATTTTTCTTTGCAGCTCAGATTGTTGTCAAAGAAATACAGGAACCTTTCTCCTTATGCAAATGTTTCTCACAGGTTTGAGACTGCCCCTCCAAGAAATATTAAGGGGGCTCAGCTACAAAGGGGCTGGATTTTATTCTTTGCTTCTGTATCAGCTGGCACAATGAGGCTAGGAAGTAGTGTAATACAAGTCATAAAAGCTAATGAGAAGACAGTAGTACAGTTGGCAAGGTGTTTGCTGCTTTTGTAGGCAAAGAAATGTAATAACATCCTCCATGATTTGCAGTCTACAGTTCCTCACCTTAATGAAACACCTTCTGTACAGATGGACAATTTACCTTTTATGGAAAAACACTTCATAATGACATTGTTACCAGCCACAATAAAAATAGATAGCTGGCTCCATAAAGACTGGCCTCCATAAAGGCGAAGATTTCCTCTGCTGTAGGAATCCTGAGAGGCAAGGTTTAATTAGAAGGGGCAGGCCTGGGCATGCCTTTTGAAGCTTGTTTCTTTGCTGTTCTGAAAAAGAACAGCATCTTCCCTTATCTAATTGCCTACAGGCATATCTACAAAGAAGACACCCCCCATTTTCAAGTGATACGTGCCTTGTCAGCCACAGTGAGATGATAGATGCTTACTGCTGCACCAGAGAGAAAGATTTCTGTCTGGATGGTTAACTGTCCATCCAATTTGCATTCTGTACAAAATCAGAACCACAAAGCCGATGCTGTCTAAGGTTTTGCACTGACAACATTTTCCATGGAAGTAAAGGCTTCACTTCTGTCAGCTTCATGTTGAACAGGAAGAAAAAAATGTTTGGAAAAGAAAACAGACCTGTTACTTTGTCTGTTTTCCTATGCCTTGGAAGACACTTCTGGTAGTTCAAGTTGCTAAGGACCTATGAGAGAAAAAGCACTTTTAAGAGAGGGGGAAAAAGATGCTTGTGAATGGTATTTTCCATAAAGGTAAATAGTAATGCATGCTAAATTACCTATTAACGAAATCTGGTGCACCACCATTATAAGCTTTGACTGTTAGTTTGAAAGAAAAGAAAAGAGGGGAAAAAAAAAGAAAAAAAAAAGAAAGATCTTCTCAGTTTAGAGTTGAAACCATGAAATTAATATTCTATTTCAGTGTGACTGGCACAAGTTCTGCAGGACCATATTGCACATTTCGGACACACATCTTTTGTTTTTAGTTTTGCCATAGCTGAAAAGAACTAGGACTAGATATTTACTGCATATATATTTTACAGTTGACATTAAACAGAGTGCTTTAAATTTCTCCTGCAAAATTTATTAATGCATTCAGTTGTGTGTGAAAGCTCTACCTATGTCTATGCAAGCAGATCACGTTTTAGGAAGCTCCTATATAAATTAGCTCTTTAATAACCTCAGTGTACCTGAAGGCTAGCAGGAAGGTGGAAATCCAGTAAATAACCCCATTCTGATCAAATGAATTGCTCAATTAACATTAAACAATGTTGAAACTATGATACTTCTCAGTACATAGTACCAGGATACTGTTTTCAGCAAGCAGAAGACTTGCTTTTTCACTATTATTGCAGGGGACAAGTTTGAGGGCAGGGTGTGGGATCTCAGTGTTTAGCATGCTCTTTCTGATAGCCTAAAGGGAATAGGATTAATAGAAATACCCAAGGGCATGCTAGCAGAATCCACCTGTATTCCATCACTACCTAAAATCTATTACTCATGAAGAGTAGAAATTTTATGTGCTGTACTTCTGAAATGTGTCTAGAGAAGAACACTGATGGTCATTACTGAACTGACTGATATCAGTGCTGCAGTACACTCACTGCCTTTTGTAGTCGTTTCTTTTCTTGTTCATGTTTAATCCCTTCAAATTACTGGAAAAGGAATGGACTGAGCAGGCACTAAGACACAACACTTAGTGCTCTGTCCCTCTGTCCTTAACATAAACACAGAGTTATATCTTTCTGATTACACGGGAAACTCGAGGGAGAGCCAGCTCTCTTCATCTCACATGAATGAAACTTTCATTAAGGCCGATAAAAATGTTGAACCCACATGAAAGAAACTAGAGCCCCTAACCTGCGAAACAAACACTTCTGTCTTTCGCCATTAGCAGACCTATGAGGATATTGGCCTATGAGCTCATGAAAGAAGAACTCTGAAAACAGGAGGTCAACAGACTCACAGTCTTTCCTGTTTCCTGCCTCAGAGCTCTCCTACTGGGGCTAACTATTGCCCCTCGCCGATTTCCTGACTTGCCATAACCTAACTCCCCTGCTCACCCTCGCTGTCATATAAGCTGATGGAGAAGGTCTCCCCCTGGAGTTCTTTATTTGGCTCTTCACTTCTTTGCCAAACTAAACTTTCTTACAGGCTTCCCCAATTTCTCCTACTACTCCCAGGGTTTAGTGAAGCCATGAATGCTTGGCTTGAGCAACCACTAACTTGACCTAAATCACATTAATATGTTGACTTGACAAATTAATGACAAGTGTACTATTCACCATTTCTTTACCTGTTTTTCTCTTTCAAAAAGCTGCCAAATGGCTGTCATTAGGTAATGGCAGAGATGCTGATTTTTTCATCAACAATCCACGTGTCTTAAGCTTTCTTTTTAGTTAAGTAAAATAAGATTATTAAGCTGTTAAGAGTTGTCTTCAAAATGCTCCCAGTCAACAGAAGACAATTTCAATCATGCAATGGCAATTTGGTATCTGTTGTGGAAAGACTGCCTCACACAGTCTCATTTCTAGCTAAAAAGTGCCCCGCGCAACCGACCCCAGGGTTGCTATAAACAACAGGGAAGACAGGTAATGTATCTAGTGTGCTTTCTAGGTGGGTTTAATTTATCAAGAAAGTAGAAGAATGTTGTGCTCTAAAGTCTCTGTTTGGTATCTTCTGTGCTTTGAAAGAGAATTTCTGATTTCAGCCTGTTGCTGGAATATCTTTGACTTGCTCTATATTCATTGTGTTTCTCTACAGTTCATTGTGTGGCTTTCTCCTCAGGGATGTTTGACTTAGGTCTGTAATATGAGACAATTAAAATTCATCAACTTTTAATATGAAAATTGTCAATTTTCCTCTCTCCAGAGCTTTATCCTGCAGAACAAGGTCATGGTTATGTGAAGAAGAGGAGAAAAAGGGGTAGGCAGTTACCGTCTGGAAGGTAAAACTACCTGTCTCTCCACAATTGCCTCATTGATACTTAGTTAAACCCTGCGCTCAGCTTGTATTTAGCTTTGACATCTGCTACTTCTGTTTGGACCAGAAGAGTGACTTGTGTGCCTAATCTTTCCAGCTATATTAGTTTCTCTTATTAGAGATATTATCACTAGCTTCAAATCTTGTCTTGCTTAAATTCTTTACTATAATAGTGTATTGGGTCTGGCCGAGATGGAGTTAATTCTCCCCATAGCAGCCCTTGTAGTGCTGTGCTCTGCATTGGTAGCTAGAAGGGTGTTGATAACACACCAGTGTTTTGGCTACTGCTGAGCAGTGCTGGCACAGCATCAAGGCTGTCTCTCCAACATTTTTGCCCCCCTCAATGTCAGGCTGGGGCTGGGCAAGATCTTGGGAGGGGACATAACCAGGACAGCTGACCTAAACTAACCAAACAGATATTCCATACCATATGATGTCAGCTCAGACATAAAAGCTAAGTAAAGGCAGATGGAAGGGGGGCATTTTCATCTTGCAGAGCAACCACTACGCGTACCGAAGCTCTGCTTCCCAGGAAGTGGCCAGACATCGCCTGCTGATGGGAAGTAGAGAATAACATCATTTGTTTTACTTTGCTTTCGCACGTGACCTTTGCTTTCACTTTATTAAACCGTCCTTATCTTGACCCACGAGCTTTTTGTTATATTTTCTCTCCCCTGTCCATCTGAGGAGGGGGAGTGATAGAGCAGCTTTGGTGGGCACCTGGCACCCAGCCAGGGTCAGCCTACCACAAATAGCTACACCAAGAGTGCCTGCAAATACAAGAACCTGTCAGAAATTACTGTTACGTCTCCTTCACACAGCATATCAAACAAAAAATGTCAAAAATATACTGTTACAGTGAAAAAAACCCCTCATGATTTCACAGAATCATATGTTGCATCTCCACTTATAATGAAAATTACAAACTAATCTAGCAACTTTATTCCAGAAGGAGGGTTACATGGGTGAGTCATGTCCAAAAATGCAACACCACAACACTGACAAAAATAGGTGCATGACTATCTCATCACCACACATGATGAGACATACTGAATTTTCTGCTAATTCAGTGTCAACCATTGATACAAACACTACTGCTTTAAGTGTATCTATCTCATCTATGAGACATGACTGTATATAAAAAGCAGCTTCTTAGTCAGCAGAAGAGTTCTCTGTCTGCATTCAGCATCTGAGCTGCTTAGTTCCCAGACAAAAATAGTATCTGACTACACTTAGTTTCTATTAGCACTGCAGAGCTAATGCAGAGATAACTAATTTCTTTCTTGTTGGTCCATGCTTGAATTTAAGGCACAATTACTAAAAGCAGTAGGATGGCAGAGAAGTCACCTCAAGTGTCATATTTGTCACCATTAGCACTGGTATTGATCCACAGAAAGGAGATCTTAAGTTGGATTTTCAAAGCAGAAGAGTACTCTTGAGCTAAAGTTAATTTAGCCTAACTGATCTAAAGATTCAAGAGAGAATATTCGCAGATGCTGCCTCACAATGCCATCCTTGTGTAGAACCATATTACTATAATAAATATGTTGTCCCTGAAAAAATCCCGTGTCTTCATTTAATATTTCGAAGGATTAAAAGCCAGGGTTAAAATCCACAGAGTGCCTAAAGTGGAGTTTCTATAGAACAGAGGCACTGAATCTAAGAGTGAAATTGCCAAAAACTCTGCCTAGCCCCATGGGTATCCATGGTCTACAGAAGTCCAGGTTTTTGCTAGTCAAGGGCTGTAGGTTGTGTGCCTGGAACATAAGACATTATGACAAAGCTTAGTGCTCGTTGATGATTCTCAGATTATTGTATGTAAATGAGGTAAATCCCTTGTATGTAAAATGGCATAAATCAGTACCATCATGATTTTTAAAACACCGTAGCGGATGAAGAGGTGGCGGGGAGAGGAAGAAGCTGAACTCAGTTCTGCACACATCTTTAGAGGCTGCCGTAAGTCGAGAGCACATGATCAAGGACATATCTATATGGGGGGATGTGGATATCCACAGGTGGTAGGCGATGAATCAGGTCCAGGTGTAAACCTGCTAAGATGGGTTAGCACTCTACTGAGACATGCCTGCAAGCATCTTAATCCAGGAGACTGTTTCAGGCTGAGTCCCATTCTGACATGAGTGTTTCCATGACATTTAGTCACATATATCATTCAAAGGAAGAAGACCAACAAAGGGAGCATTGCAGTGGGTGTCTGCTACAGGAGGAATTGTATAAAGTCATTTATAAACCACTGGAACAAGCCTTATGATGACAGGACCTGGTTCCCATAGGGAAATCTATCCACCATGACATCTGTTGGAAAGGCAACATCAGGAGGCACAAGCAATCTGGGAGATATTTGGAGTGCAAGGAAAATGTTGTGGTGGTGATGTTGGACTAACCAGCTAGGGGGACCCATTGTTCACAAATAAGGAAGAGTTGATATGAAGGTTTATGGCTGCATTGGCTGCAATGACAATGACACGGTAGAGCTTAATATCCTGGGGGAAATGAGGACAACAAATAGCAGAATAATGAACCTAGGCTCCAAGAGATCTGATTTCAGTTTATTCAGGGTTTTCTGAAGAGCAAAGGGGCCTAGAAAAGCTGGCTGGCTTTCAAAGACAACGTCCTGAAAGCACAAGAGCAATTCATACCATTGTGCAAGAAACCAGGCAGGCATGTTAGGAGTGAATGAATACTCAGGTGAATGGGGAACACTTGGCCGAGCTCTATTTTGGGTATGTGTAAGGTGGATGATACTAGCAAGGCTTTACAGACAGTCAGTCTCCCATAGTTCCCCTTTAGAGAGATACAGATTGGATGAATAAAGTATAAAGTGGATGGAAACCTGGTCAGACCACCAGGCATCATGGATGGCAAGGTGAACAGGAGCCAGCAGCAGATCAACAGCATCCTGGAGTATATTAGCAAGAGTGTGTAACATTCAGGAAAAGTGATTACTCCCCTCTGTTTGGCACTTGTGAAATTGTGTTTGGAGTGCTATGTACAGTTGTGATCCAAGTCCAGTGGAAGACCATCAAGATTATCAGAGGATCTGGGAAGTAAAAAGAGAAGTAGAGAGAACTTTTTTTCAGCCTGAAGAAGAGATCAAAGGGGAATCTGATTGTTGTCTTCAACTTGCAGGGGAATGGAAGGGGTTATAGAGAAGATGGAGCCCAATTTTTCTCAGAGGTGTATACAATGGAAAAATGAGATGCAATGAACACAAATTGCAGCACAGGAAATTCTGTATAGATACAAGGAAAAAAAGTCTTCACAGGAAGGTGATAAACCACTGAAACAGGTTGCTCAGAGAGGTTGTGGAATCTCCATCCTTGCATACATTTGAAGTTCAACTGTATATGGCACTGGACAACCTGCCCTAACAAGTTTTAAGTTGCTTTGAGAAGCAGGTTGGACTAGTTGACCTTCAGAGGGAAATTCCAAAGTAAACTACTATATGATTCAATGAGTTAAGATATATTCTTCTCTTCAGCATCTCCTATTGACTATTAAAAGCCACTCCCACTTAAGTTGCTGGCTACTATGACTCGCATTTGGAGGATGTGCTATAGTTCTTACAGAGCAATGTAGACCTCTAAATTTTATAACATCAGGCCTCTTTAGAATCAGACCTCTAAGTTTTATAATATTGAAGGTCTCTGAGAAACTATACAGAATGTACCCTAGCCCCTCGTATCCTAAACCAAAATAATTAAATCACTCCTACTGTATTATAGCCTGGGTACCTGGATTCACAACACAAGGCTTGTAGAATCACACCCTGTACTATGATTTATTTACTAGCACCAATGCTGAGACTGATCTGTGTGTTTGTGGTCATATATCCTATGGTAACCAGAGCATGGAGATTTAAAGCAGCCACAATGGTGAAAATGGGAAGAAAGAGAACACTTTTCAGTTTAAAAACACAACTTGAGGGTGGCTTCTGTTAATTAAGAAATTGTTGTGGTTGTATCTGTGGTTTATCTTCTGTGTTTTTGGTTACAGAATTTACTTGCTACAAAGTCTTGGCAATCAAAATCGAGCCTGAAGTTATCTTTAAAATATTAAATATAACACATGAAACCAGATTCTGGAAGTTTTAGTCATCCTGAGTAGAATCTAGATAGAGCAACTAGAATCAAAGGCATGCCTTGAGGAGTAAGGTACAGCTCAGTTTGAGCCAGAGCAGCAAAAGGAGACTCATAAAGACCTACTAAGTGAAAGAAGTAAAATCTTGGCTAACCAGATTTACGCTATGTGAGTCAGTTAATTGTTGGCTATAGCAGATTATATTTTGGGGAACATAAGCAGTTTGTTTGTGTTTTGATCCAGGACTGCTACCTTTCACCAAAATACCTACGTTTTAAAGTCAGTTTCCCCGACTTCTTTTCTGTATCTTTAGATTACAAGATGATAGCAGGGAGTACCTAAATAAAAACATTACCTATCAAGATTTTACAAAATCAAAAAGAAAAGAGTCCTGGATTTTTTTAAAGTATGTTGTGCTTCTTATTCATTGAATTGCCTGGAAATGTGAGTGAATTTACCTTTTGTGAGAATGCTTAAAGTACAAACCAGAATACTCTAGCAAGTTACTTCAAAAAAAAATAGATTTTTTTTGTTTGTTTTGCATGCACACACTAAACACTACTCTGAGTAGACCGCTGGCTGGGTGCCATTCAGACATGTAAAGGCACTGAGACTGTGAAATAAATAATCTTAATAATTTTATCAGGCATTTTATGTTGCAGCATGTTTGAAAACACTGAAGGAAAGTAGATTAATGGGTCTTTTTATCTAGCTGTTTTTAAAATAATTGCAGCATAAGCCAAGTAAAATGAAAGTTCCCTCTTAGAAATCTATGTTAACCCAACCATTTATCTATTGCTGTTCTTAACAAGATCAACAGTGAGTCATAGCTATTTTTCCCCCTCGAAATCAGCAGTGGTATCCACGTACAACACTTGTACACAACTGGAGATATCAGGGTCAGTTTTTAATTCTTGGTCAGATTTCCCCGTGGTGCTTTATACTTAGACCAATAAGAATAATGGCATATGAATTCATAATAAGCAAACTTTAAAAGTATATCAGACTAGTTTTGGCAATTAAATGTGAATGCAACTGTGAATCAAATGTGCATCTTCATATACAACTGACACATTCCATATTAATACCACAAGACGGAAGACTTTGTCACAAGAATATTGAACACTGACTGCTGTTTAAACTCCTGCATCTGCATTGCTTTGTAAACTGTCCCAATGGGTGGATGAGAAACCAAAATAAATGTCTGTATGATACTTGCCTTTCTCACAGTAGGCCATGCTTTTATTGCAGAGAGAATATAGGAAAACCCCAAATTCACACTGAATTGCAGCCCTGCCAAATCAAGGCTTCCAGCTATCCCATCAGCCTTTGCAATGATAAGCTCAAGCAGAAATGCTAAGGATGGTTTTGCCCTGCAGAATACTTGGAGTCCATTCTAAACTCTGACACAACCTAAATTTTAGACAATCTGAGCTGAAGCTAAATGCAGACTGGTGTCCCTGACACCAGGTTATAGGTCTGTCAAGCATCCTGAAATTCATACTGCAGCTATGGGGTAGACACAACTTGTGAAGCTCAAATGTGACCCAAAGAATAGAGGAGTAAACAACTAATTTAAATGTCCAAAATATATTGAAACGTCATGGAAAATAATAAAGACAACCTGGCCCTTCATTTTTCATCTTTTTTGCTCTCTTCATTCTTATGCATTTGGGTTTTTTTTATGCTTTTCCTTCAGTTGACAGTATAATTTTGTTTAAGCTTATACAGCTATTTACTTTGCTTAGTAAATCAGAAGTCACTTAATGGACTAAGTCTACTCTCATTTAATTTGGCTTTACATTACTGACTTCATGACAAACTCCATAGGTACAGAGCAGAGAAAGTGAAGTCAAGATGATGCCTAGTCATTTGTTATTGCTTTAAATTGCACAATGTATCAGAATTTGCATCCAGACAAAATAAACTTCTATTTTGTTTTGGTAGCTTGCTACATTCACTTTCACTGATGCAAATGTCTCTGTAAGATCACAACATCACAGACTCACTCAGGTTGGGAGGGACCTCAGAGAGGTCTCTAGGGCAGCCTCCTGCTCAAAGCAGGGTCAACACTGGATTCAAATCAGGTTGCTCAGTTCCACAGCCTCTCTAATTTACCAGTTCCAATGAAAAGTTATCCCCATGGAGACAATTTTTCCTTCTATCTAGTTGGAATCTCCCTGTTTCAATTTATTGTCATTGTTTCTCATTCTCCCACTGTGCAGCTCAGCCTTGCTCTGCCTTCACAGTGACCTCCTCGCAGGTATTGGAAGACTGCTATTAAAAGCTGTCTCGTGTGCAGGCTCAACCAGCCCTGTTCCCTCAGCTTCTCCTCACTGGGTAAATGCTCCAGCCTCCAGCCATCTTGGTGGCTCTCTGCTGAACTTGCTGCAGCTTGTCAATGTCTTTATTGTATTGCAGGCCCATAACTGGATGTACTGTTCCAGACGTGAGCTAATGAGTGTTGGCTACAGGAGTATAATCAATTCCTATGGCTATGCTCCTGTTGATACAGGCCAGTATGTGGTTAGCCTTCAGCTGATAAACAGGACAAACCTCTTGCTCACAAAGGCTAAATCTAGGTAAGATACTCATGTGCACAGTTACATCATGTGAAACCTTCCTTGTGCATATACCTGTTGTCTGGCTAAGCAGTAGGAATCAAAACTTTCAGCATGATACTACCTTCACTTTTTTTTCCTTTGGTAAGAGTAAATGAAAATCTTTTTAAACTTATATTCTAAGAAGTAGCACTAATGTACCAAAATTGGCTATGTTTTAAAGTATTTTCTATTTTTTGCTAATTAAAGCCTTAGTTTTCCAGACATGTTATAATATAAGTCATTAATACAGGAGAGACATGGACTCTACTTTGCTTGGCAAGTCTCAGAGCGTAAAACTCCTTAACTGTATTTTACACCTACAGTCTTCAAGCCTTGGCAGACAGTTTACAATGGGGAGATCTGAAAGCAGGTAAAATTTCTGGCATTAGACTAGAGTATAGTGTTTGAAGCTTAGATCCACCAGCAAGCTGAAACATGGTTTAAGAAGCATAACTTTGTTGTTTTTTCTCACAATGTCCCATAGAGTGCATGCCAACACATATAGAGCCAAATTCTGCTGTCAACTATACCAAAGTAAATCCAGAAGTACTTCAGTGAAGTTCATTGAATTACACTACATTCATGTTTATGTTCAGAAGAAAAATGCTCCTTAATTTCTAAGACAAGCTGGTCACAAGATGTTATGAATACACAGCCTTTCAAAGCCTAGAGATTTATCAAAAAGGTAGGTCTTGTAGAATGCTGCAAGAGTTCCTGGGTCAGGGCCTAGACTGTAGATTATCAAGTTGCCATCTGTGAGGTAAGGCAGAACAATTATCCCTGTTCAGAAACTTAGCCAACTTTGGCAGTAGCATGATGTACCACAGCTTAAGCCCTTCTCATGTAGGGTCTGACAAGTGAGAGGTTGGCTGAGAGCATTCACAGAGACAGATACCAACAGCTACAGAACCGAATTTAGCATGCACTAACTTCTTATGCCACAGTGACCTTACCGTGCCTCTGAGTTCTGAATTTTCTTCTCTGGAGATAAATTGTCTCAACTAAGAGTGCTCTGTTTCTATCTCTAGATCTCCCATGAGAAGGTCTGTAACCTTCTGAGCTATATAGGTTGTAGGTATATCAGTGTGTAGCTATACTAACTGTAAAAAGGTGAGGTAGAAGGGTTGCTGTTAAATTCATTATGCAGAGAAGGAAATATCCCCATGTTTTGGGAAGGAGGAAGGGCATTTGACTCAGCTGAGTGTTGCTGGCTTCCCTGCATGGATTTGTTCTGTTCCCTGCCCAGATCTGGCCCAGCAGTACACTAAAGTTTCATGCTGTCTCACACCCACTGCTCATGTCCCCAAATGAGCCCCTGTGCTGATTTACCAGCACTCCTAGAAGTGCTGGGGGCTCCTTGCTGTCTTGGCCTATCACTTTCCATTCCTCCCAACCCATGAAAAGTAGCACACTGATGCCCCCCCACTCCCCCCAAGATGTCCCACTATCCTTATCCCAGAATTGATCATCATATACACAGCATCCGTAGAGATCAGACCAATCATAACAGTGTGTCTCCTTTGAATGTGTTTTAGGCAATATATTCTCATGATGATTGTCACAAAAGTCTCAGACCAGCAAAAGAGGACAGCTAGGGAATCACGGATGGATGAGAAGACAGGGGTGCCAGGAAGAAGCAGATTGCTGCACCATCCTTGTCAGAGACATTTGCACTGAATCCACTTTGTCCCAAATACTGTTCACTGACTTGCAACAACCCAGGTGGCAAACACTGGAATCTTTTGCCCAAGGGCATCCAAGCCTACGCTGCCTGGATGGTGTGCTCATCACCAGACAGTAGGCTGGGCTGGGCTGGGGAAACTGAGGACTCTCCAAAAACACTAATGAACTTGTAGGCAGCCAAGAATGAAGAATCCGCAATCCAGTCCAGCCACTGACAAGGCTGGGGAGTTCTGTGTCCTAGCCTCAGTGCCTGAGACTTCATCTGCAGCTGATATTCAATATCCATTTGTATCAGCAGACCAGAGAGCAAGAACCAGTGCCCAGGGCTCTCAGATGAGTAGCCTAACCACTAGCCTACAGAAATACTCTCCTCTTAGTGCTTTATTTCTCTCTGTTTACATTGCTCTCTACACAGTAGAAATACCTCAATAGCAAGGGCAGAGCTCACTATTTGAGTGATTCACTACTCTGTGCAGGCAGCATTCTTGTGGATCTTTCCGTTCAGATGGAGTCTCAAAAATACAAGCAATATAATATAGTACTTACAGCTATATCACATGGAGCTGCTTTCTCAGCACATCTTAATGATAGATTTGTCAGTAACAACATGGAAGATTTTTAATTTCTTTTTTAACTAGACTGCTGCAGGAGGGGATGTTGTTGATAACTTCTCATTTGAGCCAAGGTGTTAAACTGGACTGGAGACTTTAACAAGAAGCAGTGTTAGTGAACGTGCCTTACTGTCAAGGACAGCAGAAGCTGCACACGTGGCTGCTTGCATTAAAGGGCACATGTCTCTGTTTGAACTCTGGTCCAAGACAAGTCCAGCTCAGACAATTGCCATTAATTAACCTCTGTCTGCAGTTAGACAGCTGAGCTCATCTAAAACACTCATGCAATCAAAACACCTCCCAGAGGGGTGGTTCAACTTCTTTGCCTCCCTGCTCTGGCTCCATCGGGTTAGGACCTGTTCGTATGTGCAGTGTCCTGCCCTATTCCTTGTGCCAGCTCTGACTTACTGGTGAGCCAGTTCAGCTCATAAAACCAGCTGAAAAATGTTCATTCTTTTGCTGGATGAGTTTTGTGTCACTTCAGAAGCTGAATTAGCTTTTCACTGGGCATTCAGTGAAAGGCAGAGCTGGCAGAAGTGAGAAGGTGTCCTATGTGGCTGGGCACAGAGGAAGGAGCAGGGAAGCAAAGGGAATAGGGAATTTGGTGCTTTGGAATAACCACAGCATTCAGGAAAAGGCTTCATTCAACTGGGTGCTTAAATTGAGAGGTTTTAATGCATTGCAATCTTTCTGAATGAAAGTTATAATGTAATGGAAAGGTATAGTCAATCACTAGCAAAGAAGTCAGGCCAGAATCAGCAGCAAAGATATTATGGGAAAATCTAATGCAATAACTTCAGTGATGTAGGGATTCATATCAAAAACAGACCTAAATAAAGTGAGTTTGTACATGCCCCATACCTCCAGCCTTTCTTCATCTTACCCTGATGGGAGACAAAAATAAAGAAAAAAAACCCCAACCTGCTCAAGATAAAATAAAATAGCCTCTTAACAACTGCACAGTTATGTGCAGTTGTGTTGGCTGGCTGGAAGTAACCCTAGGAATTAGATAAGGGCACATTTACATTGTAAAAGCCTCTATTCAGGGCAAAAGAATGCAATAGTGAGCTTCTGTCTGAAGCCAAAAGGCTAATGTGTAAAGCTTTTTGAATCAGAAGAGTCCTGTGTTACAAATAGGATCTGCAAAATGCAGCTGACAAGTGTCTTAAATTCTTGAGGTATCCAAAAGATCATTCTAAGCAGCAGCAGTGTTACAGCATCAATAAGAGCCTGTGCTGAACTGGAAAACCATCAGGTTGACTCAGCACTCATGTCATTCTATCTTAGATGTGCTATCTCCTGGAGAAGAGAAAACCTTTTGAGGTAAATCAACTGGGGTTTGTCTCAAATAACCTTTTTCTTTTTTTTCTACCTCCTTGTTATGTCTGCTAGAAACCTGAGCTCAATGTGCTACTGAAGCTACAAAAGGTCTTGCAGAATTGAGTAGAGACTTAGGATTACAGTTTAGGCACAGCTGCCACGTAAAACCCTGCTGAAGGTTGTCACAAACCTGTAACAGTCCAATAAAATTGTTGCAAAATGAAAGGGCTGCAAGTGGCTAGCAATGTCAATGCATTTCATCTTCAGGAATTTGTCACTGAAGGGACTGTTTAGGGATTTGCTAAGCAGTGTTTGGCATACTTCCCCATCTTCTCATTCCCGGAGGGGAATGCTGCAAGTCTGCCTATGCCTGCCCAGAGTCCTGGACAGCATCTTTGACTCAGATCTCAGTCAAGACCTTACGTTCAATCAGTGTCTAAATATTACACTTGTTCTTGCACAGCATCTCAAAGCCTTTGACATTTTCATTGTTTGGCTTCTCCTAATTTTCTGTCTGGAGGACAAAAGCATCCTTTTCTTTCTCCTTTATACATGCAGGCTTTTCCTCATTAAGCCTCTTCTGAATGCTCCTACACAGAGAAGTTCCCTAATCTGCTCTTTTGGTCATACCATACTTCTCTTTGAATTTCACCAGTCATTAAGTGCCATGTCCCATCTGCCGTCCCTCATTCAGTATTGAAAATAAGAGGTCAGCTCCTTCCATCAGCCACCCCAGATGATCATTTATATTATAGTCTAGCATTTGAAGCAAGCACCCTTTCTGTTTTCTTCCATTCTGCTTTGGGGATTGTCCTGTACTAACCTGCAAAGCTGTGTTACTACCATCCTTCAATCCCTCAGTTTTTAACCAGTGTGAAGCCTATGAACACCTTGACAAGTTTTAAGGTGCCAGCTCTAAGGACTGCACATTGATAAGACTGACAGTGTGAGATTTGCTTACCCAAACAGTGTCATTTTAGGTATTGTGCACTTTCTGCTGCTGCTCCAGAGAGATGCTGGAGTCCCCCTAAGTCCTGTGTCAGCCCTCTGCAGTTATCTTGGGTGGTGGAAGGCATCCTAAATGACACTGGACACCTTCATTTAGGCAACTGAATCCTTCTTACATTGTCTAGTTTCCTTGTACTGCCTCCCCTGCCTTTATCTACCATTGTAATGTATTACATTTGGGAGGGCGTGAAATGCAGCAGCTACTACTCATGAGCACTACAAGTCCTGTACAATAATGAACACAAAAAGGATGTGATGAAGGCGCTAATTAAAGTCAGGTGCTCCAGCAGGAGCATGAGTAGTGGCTGGGATGTGAAAACTGTGGGCAAGAAGTGGAATACTCACCTCTCCACAGACAAGCAAGATGTTGCAAGAGAGCCCTGGAGTTTTGTGGCTGTAATCGACTGCACTTCTGTTGATAGTATGTTTCTTCAATAAAATTGAGGCACAGTCTCCACATCAGCTGTTTCCTGCCTCTAGTATATCACTAGGAGTGTATCACAGGTCACACTAGTACAATATTATATGAAGGTTCATTAGGAATTTAATTCCAGACTCTGCTTGTTTTGTGTGCATCCTAATCATGGTGAATTTTGCACAGCATTATAACTAAGCTTTTTATTGACAGGAAAAACAAGTAGTGTAAGTCTATTTGAACAAGTGTTTACAAAAAATAGCCTCTAAATGTGTATTCAGAATTAAAAATTGATTTTCAAGAGTTAAAATAAATCAGCCACAATTCAGTCAGAAACTATACAAACTTCACCTTTCCAAGCAAAGAAACTGAAAATGCATGCTAATAGCAGTGCACCAAAATTTACAGGTTTTTCACTTATTTTGTAATCAAACGCTCTTTGAAGTGTAATTGTCATATGTTTGATGTAGGTGATGATTTTGTTGAAACTGTATGTACAGCCAGTGCAAACAGTCCAATAATCCTGAGCCTTTATTTGACTCCATAACCATTTTAATGGCTTTTTCCACATTTATTGCTGGCAACATCATACCTCCACAGAACTTGAGTTGTGCTTTTTGTGTTGGTTTTGTTCTTGATTTACAGGCAAGCTCTTTAATTGAACTCTGAAGAACACACTGTGCATTCAGAGCCTTTGCAAACAGAAGATGCATTTGAGATGTTAATATAGTCTGCACTATGGAACATGGGTGCTCACTGTCTGGTGCGTAGAGCACTTAAATTCAAATAATGAAAGTAGTCAGAATATTTGCAACTCTCTAATACATGTTCATATAATTCGAGCATCGAGACTATTAGAGGATGTCTTACAGTCTCAGGTAGAATAAATGTCTTTCACTTCCTTTCTAAGCATTCAGGTTTTTGCCTCACTACTGCTTCATTCATCTCACAGATATATTTGATCTTTCCTTACCAGAACATATTAATGGAGTCTTCCTGAAGGTCAGCCAAAGAGACAGACTGTGACACAGATTTCCAATATGCTGTAGGAAAATGAGAAAGGGACATGTGTGAAAACACTGCAATATCCTTCCTGTATTTTCCAAGTTGCACTACAAACTGGATGACAAACAGCATGTTTGTTTTAACGTTGGGTTTTTTTTATGTAAAAGATAATACATTATAAAGAAAACAATTCTGGGTAATAAAAATATTTTTAAAGGAATATAAATAACATCAAAACATAGAAAAAAGTTCACAGAATTAAAACTTTACTGTTCACAGTGAGCCATTTTTCTGTGAACAGTTACTTGTTTGCACATAGATCTGAACTGTGCATTGGTAGGTGCAATGCATATCTTTTTACACTTTCCATTTTGCCATTTTTCACTATGAACACCAGATGAGCCTTACCAGAGGAGACTGGTTTGTGGGATTAGGGACATAGTAGTCTGCAGTAAAATGCTGAAGGAAATTTTGGGTGACTAGTAATTTTTACATAATCAAGGTTGTTGCTTGGTTTTGAAGTTTCCTACGCTCATTCTAACAACACAGGCACAATTTTACTTATAAATGGACATGAGCATTTAGATTCAATATTAACTCTGTAGTAAGGTTGGTGTCAGCCTTTTGTAGCTCCTCTCCAAATCTCAGCCTTTTTGCCAAACACAAGTGCATAGAATACTATTTTAAAAACCACTAGTGTTCTCTACTGTCTTTTTCCCATAATCTTCCTTGACAAAGAAAATGGCATCTTGAGATAGTGTCTCCTCCTGTAGCTCTTACACGAGACTGCCCCATGAGTTAGGACATGATCAACAGGTATCCACCCAAGCGAGGACACCAAACACATACAAAGTCTCATTGTCTTATGCATGGTGCTGTTACCGTAAGTATGTATGACACCCCAAAGACCTCAGTCGCAACAGCTGATGCTCTTCAAGAACACGCAAAAGCTTCCACATGTAGGAATACACACCAATAGCCAAGCATGGATATAACAAATAACAATATTAGAAATAACACTATGCATAATGGAAGTCAGGACTTTTAGTGCCTTGCAGGTGCAAAAGCAGATGCCCAGGGCTGTGGAAACCAGCTGCCAAGGACCAGCCAGAGGACTGGTAGCTGAGCTGGGAACAGGCTCCAGACCTGAGCTCTGCCACCTGTGTCATGGTGGCTCTACTGCATACAGCTTTGCCTTCATGGTAGAGAAATTAGTGAGATTTAGCAGGGTCCTCAGTCCCTCCCTCTGATGAATACCATTAAAATACCAACAGAGACTGATTATCTTTTGAATGGCAACCACAAGACATAACTGGAGAGGAGTTATGGCAAAACGGTTTTGAAACATTCCTGAATTTTGAAGGCGAGATGTAAATTCAAACTGTGGTCGAAGCCACATCTGCTTAGCAAAATCTCTTGGAAGGAACAGGCTTTCTGTTTGAAGAACCTATTTTTGGTTCCCTGTGACAGCTACGACTGACCTTCTCAAATAATCTTCTTGTATCAATTTAAAGCACGTGTGGTCTTATTCCAAGGAAACTGTGGCAAACGTGGTGCGCTTCCTAGGAAGAGCATGATTTAGAAAAGGTCACAAATGGCATGCAAATCTGACAACTGCTAGCTGGATTATTCCTCTTTAGCACGTATGTTTCTTTACAACATAAACGCCTCTTTAAAAGTATACAAGACCAGTTATCATCAGTACAAGTGAGGAGGTGTTTAGGTTTAGGTCACTTTTTTTTTTTTTTTTTGGCTAGCAAGGCTGATAAATCACTTCTATGTAGGTGAAACACACACTGACATAAAAAATTGTGACACAAGCAGCATGTAGTCTGGCCACATTAGAGTTATTTTTTAATTACTTCTCCTAAAATCCCAGTGATATAAAGAATTTACAAGTAAAACCAGAAAAATACACCTAACAATCCCATCACCTCCTGTCTTCATTGGACAGCATTTTCAGTGTTTTTCAAATGAAATAAGTAAATAAAGATGCTACACTGATGGCTTTTTGAAGACCTGAGAAAAAATTGCAGGGCTATATTCTGTATGAGTGATTTTTCTCTGGTCATTTTAGTATAGAATGAATTACTTAAATCCAAATGGAATTTATTTCGGAATAAATTCCCCCAAAAGCACTTATACTATATGCCTGTTTGTCATAGTGTTTACAAGTGAATGGGGAGAAAAGGAGGTGGTAGAAAGTTAGTCCAATATAAAAACCAACATAAATATTCACAAGCATTATACATAACACATAAAATAGGTTAAGATAACATAATTCATGTTATGAAATTATAATTTAAAAAAAATTAAAAATTAAAAATCTGGCCGTACAATTTCAATTTGATCCCATGTATTGATTCAGATTTTACTTGCAAGATCACATATTCTTTTCCTCCTGTATCTTTTGCCTGTAGAAGAATCCTGCTTTCTTTTTGCAGGGGGAGAGGTGAATCAAAGTGTCACAGGTGAAGGCATCTCATACACAGAGACCTCTGCATCATTTTTCATCAAGAAGGTGCACAGGGGAAGAAGCCAGAAGTGTTGAGATTAGCAAAAGAAGGTCCTGTGACTAAGGGAGTTATGTGTTCCCCAGGAGAACAGGTTTCTATCCCTGCCTCTGCCAAAGGATTGCTGAGTAACATTTATATCCAAGCACTAAGGTACCGATGAGATTTAGATGTTACCACTGACACTGAAAAGTCTGTAAGTTAGGCATGTGGCTTCAGGAGAGAAAATCTCAGTTATGTCCCTATTTTCCCTCCAGTCCCTGTAGAGTGGGGAGCCTGAGACAGCTGGGAGCAGGTGTCACAACACCAGACAGAATGGAAATAAGTCATTAGGAAGCACTGAACTGAGGGGTTGGTCTGCACTCCTTTCCTTTCTGGATGAGGCGGCTCCCCGAGACTGGGATTCATAGCCCAGAACCCTATTTGACTGCTTGACTTGTCCTACTCAGCAAACACCTAACCTACAGGGTAGTGCTCATATTCTCTAAAACGCTATGATGACTAGGATGCTTATGTGAAAACCAGAAGCTATATTTCTGAGGTTTTTCTCAGCATAGCACAACTCAAATTTATATAATAATTTCTCAGGAGAGAAAAAACAGTCCACCATTAGATTATAAAACAAATAGAGATTTATAACCAATACATGCCTGCCTTGTCAACCCCATCAATAACATTTATTCCCGTGACTCAGTTCTGACCTTCATTTGTTTTGCCCTCTTTTTCTCCCATTTTCTTTCCCTTACCCTGGTGTTTTTGCCCAGTCAGTTCCAGTTTCCAGGACCCATGTCAGTCCATTCCTACATTTCATCCAATAATTCATAGGTCCAGACTTCTTGGCCAGCTACTACCCAGGCGTTGGTTTCCTGCTAAGACATTACCAGCCTTTGCTTGCAATGCATCCCTTAAGCTCCTTTATTTGTTCCCTTCCCAGGTTAGCTGTCTCTGGTTTCTGTAACATACATCTTCCTTCTCCATGTTGTCTGTGCCCAACTGAGAGGGTACATGAGGCACAAAAAAGAGACATCCTCTGAGTTCTCATGGCCAAATATTTCCTCATAGGCATTTGGAAACATTGTGGACATTTTTTGGTAATATTTTTAAACTATTTGAGTTTCAGCAGCCTGAAATGTCTTTTTCTGTGGCTTTGAAGCATTTTTTTCAGCTTCTTCATGTATATTTTGGATTTGGGGGATTTGGGAGGAGAAGGGTGTGTTAGCATCTTCCCAGAACAAGTATTTTAATCACTCTGAGCATACAAGTGAATGGGAGCCAGAAACAAATAGAAAATAAATGCTACAATTCATGCTGCAATTTTTCTAAAATAGCTATGTCACAGTGAAGAAATTCCATGCATTCTGACCCACTAAGTGTGTGTTTCTGTGCCTATGGTTTTCAATAGTAGTTATTGTCAAGCAACCATGCAAGCAAGCTCCAAATGAGGCTCATAGTGACAGAGTTCAGGGAAATGCATACCTGAGAAAAATCTATGTAGTGAGTCAACAGTTATTCCAGAGCACCACTGCACCTGCAGTGGCTGACATTGTCTACTTTGCTATCATGAATACATGTCCTGGTTTCAGCTGGGATAGAGTTAACTGTCTTCCTAGTAGCTGGTACAGTGCTATGTTTTGAGTTCAGTATGTGAAGAATGTTGGTAACACTGATGTTTTCAGTTGTTGCTCAGTAGTGTTTAGTCTAAAGTCAAGGATTTTTCAGCTTCTCATGCCCAGCCAGGGCACCTGACCCAAACTGGCCAACAGTGTATTCCATACCATGTGACGTCCCATCTAGTTTAGGAACTGGGAAATGGGGGGCAGGGATTCGCCACTCGGGGACTGGCTGGGTGTCGGTCGGCGGGTGGTGAGCAATTGCCCTGCGCATCATTTGTACATTTCAATCCTTTTATTACTACTGTTGTCATTTTATTAGTGTTATCATTATCATTATTAGTTTCTTCTTTTCTGTTCTATTAAACCATTCTTATCTCAACCCAGGAGTTTTACTTCTTTTCCTGATTTTCTCCCCCATCCCACTGGATGGGAGGGGAGTGAGTGAGCGGCTGCGTGGTGCTTGGTTGCTGGCTGGGGTTAAACCACGACAATACAGAACAAGACAATGCATGTAGAACAAGAAATTATATTAATTTATTATAGACAGTCATTTCCCAAATTAACAGGTCACATGTTGTGTTGTCATGTTTTCACAACTCAGTGCTCATGGCAGAGAGCCCATCCTTCCCCTAAATGTCTGAGCTATAAGAAAAGGAGAAGGTCAGGAAGGACAGTATATCTTTGTCTCGGAGTAGCAAACCAGACTGCAGTAATTTCAAGAAAGAAGCACAGGCAATCCTCTGCTGTCTCACTTGCCTCAAGTGCTTCTAAGTTAGGCTGAGGGAAGAAGGCTACGAGATGGGACCTGCCCAGTATTGAACAGTATTTCTAGTAGCATGTTTTCCTTATCCTTTCATCCTTGGTTGACCTGAAAATGTACTGCAATAAAGTTTTGCTTCTGGGTGTTCACCTCAAACTGAGTTTCTAGCATTACTTTATATGTTGCAAATTATATTACAGGAAATGTAAAACATTTCTGCAGTGTAATCTTTTAAGTGTTCTCAAAAGGAAAATAGTTCAATGGATATTTGTTTAACATCTGGCATGTTTGATCTTTCTGAGAGATCACCATGTGAAGCAATATACTACAGAACCTTTCTATTTTGTATCTTTCACTGATTACCTGCTGCTACTGGGCACTCTTGGAAACTGAACATTGCAATGAGGGATCAAACAATATTTTGTATGTATAGAATTGGATTATTAGATTAATGTAATTCTGTTATTCACCGACAAAAAGTGGATTGCTCTGCAATCCATAGATGGAAACAGAATGGTAAAGAAATCTCAGTTAATTGAGATAAAATAGATTTACAGTACAAAGCTGGCATGAAAACCATTTTATCTTGCTTCAGTGGCAGCATATGATAGCTTTCTAAAGATGGACTGCAGTTTCCATTTCGGGATTCATTTACAGAACATTGTCATTAAGTAAATTGCATGCTTTTTACTATACTACTGGATAATTAGCTATGGAAAACTCAATTGTATCAGCACTGAATTATGCTTATAAACTAAACACTAAAAATGCAGCTACCCATCTAAAGGAAGAAAATCAACTGTTCAGCAATGTAAATAGTTCAGGAAAGAAGATTTCTAACAGATCCGCAGATTGATGGCCTTTTTAAGGGAGGCATATGCATTGGCACTGTGCCAAAGAGATGTTAGGTGTATTACATAACATGAAAATAATTATCACACATATAAAAAGCAAAAAATTTAACCCCTGTCCTTGAAAAATGATGTTTCTTCTTGTATAGCTATATACCTGCTCCAGAGAAGCAGCCAGATTTCAAGCTATACACAATAATTCAAATTATTAACTTTATGGCTATGATTATTCTAAGATCTGATACTTTTACTACAGGGCTTAGAAAGTACAGTGATATATCTCTTGCATTCTGCAGCTGGTTACACACAAGAACCATGCAAAATCTATTAAATTTCAAGATCATCTTGGGGCTGCAGTAGCAAGAGTGTCATCAGTTAACATTCCAGGAAATTCTCAGTTTGGAAGACACAACAGGAATACTAAGTATGCAAGCACATATATCTATACAAAAGCTCCAGTCTGAGCCTTGCATATAACATCTTGAGGTATAGCTTGATCTTAAGGTCTGAAACTACATTTGCACACAGATGTGCAAACTACGTTTGGATGTCTGTTCTCTGCTTAAGCAATAGAAGTTCTTGCATAAAACTTGGCTCCTAATCACTATTTATCTGCCTTATGTTGCATTGTCTCTCTGAAAAGGAAGAGAGAAAGAAATTAGTTTTAAAAATGTATTCACACCCTCTCGAGGAACTGGCACTGTATGTATTCCTTAGTTATACTGGTAATTTCACTAAACTGTATTTGGAAAAAGACAGCAATTAGCTTTAAGGCACATCTCTGCAAGTCATATGGTTTTAGCATAATTTTAGAGGCTTTAAAAAAAAAGATAAAAATAACAGCTCAGATATTTCTGGCAATATATTATTAGAAAAGAAAAAAACCAACCACCTTCTGCGTTGTGGTCCCAGTAAGGAATCTGTTATAATGCTTGAACTTTATTATACCATGTGGCCCAGCAGTGTCTGTCGAATGATGGCCAGACACTCCAGCAGACTTAATGATTTAGTGGGCTCTCCCCATCCGGTGTTTAATCTCCCAGTATACGCTTCCTGGACAGTAGCTCCTGATGATATTTAAACCGAAACTTTTGGTCTGAAAGTAGCAGTTCTACCTGACACAAAAGAAATCTTCCCTCCTGATTGAATCAGTAAGATCTGTGTTAAGTGACAGCTTATCTTATCGGGCAGTTTCTCCTTGAATATCTTGCTGGTCCCTCCCAGAAAACATAGAAATACTCTGGCAAAAGAATGGGACTTGAAAGAGGGTTCTTTGTTCCCTGAGTTTCTGTACGGCTTGACACGGAAGATATAAAGATATCTGTAGGTCACTGAAGGTTAGTATTTCCTCTGGCATTATTGATTTGACAAATGAAGAGAAAACAAACACCCCAACCATAGGAACAGAATGGGAGGATCATTGCAAATCCAGAAGCAGACAACACTAATAAACAACTGAAGGTAAGCTTTTAGTGGTATCCAAAGCAGCATCCTGAGGATGCTGGATCAAAACTTTTCTCTGGAGATTTATGTAGGACAAAGAGCTTTTCTGTTCTTTCTTCGGGCACCTGATGCTAAATCCAGATGGCTGACTCCTGGTATTGGACACAGTGGCTGCCCACTCATTTGTTGTGCAAATATTTTCCCTCAGCCAAAAGTAAGCCCATTTTGGTATTATTGAACACAGATTGAGGGAGCAAGCAGCCACATTACTTGTTCACTGATTCACTTATTCATCTGAGTAAGTTAAGAAAACAAACCTATCAAATTTTCCTCTGTCTAATCAATAGACAGGCAAGATAGTCAAATGGTTTTAAATAAGATAAAATCTATGTCCATATTGAATAGAACACTTTTTTTAAAGGCTTTCATTTTTTCTGTTTCTTTGGGGTTTTGTCGTTTGTGGTTTTTTCCCCCAAATAAAGGGTGTTGCACTGTCTGTACTCTGTATAAAATTATTAGGCGGAGTTATTATTCTTATCTGAAAGCCATAAAAACAACTCTCCTTTATTTAAGAAGAGAATAGCTGTTTCCTCAGGTTTCATTCTACTTTAATTGAATTTATTGTAAAATAATTGTAAGAAGGTGCACTTTTTTAACTTGCCACAGGTTATAATAAGAACAAAGATTGCATATAGGTCCTGTCCCTATCTCAGGACTGCTTAGCTCATATGTGATGGCCACTGTCTAATTCTGCATCCCACAGATTCATGGTTAAAAGACAGAAAAGACTAAAGCTCTCACTGTGCAGAGCCAGATCATGTAGGGAAGTGATGCTTATTGGGAAGAAAAGGTCTCCCATGGCTTTAGGTAGAGGTGGGGGGAATATTCCCTGCTTCATGGTCCTCCTTATTTTGCCTGACTGTGCTTTTCATGTTCTCTGTTCCTTTTGCCTCTGCTTTTGCTGCAGTTTTCAAGTCCTGCTTTGATCTCTTTTTTTTTTTTCCTGCCTCCATCCCTGTTATCTGCTCTCCGTCTTGAATATTTGACTCACGCAATTATAGGTATCTGAATAGAGTTAGATTTGAAGTACCTACCCAGAATAGAGCTCCAGCAGGTCATTCTAAGTGTCACTTTAGCAGTCATGGTATGCAGCTAGAGAAGATTTAAGAGCAGGGACAGTTGGTCACAATCCAGTGCTTCAGTGTGGACAGTTTGTCACATAATCTGCCAATGATACACGTGTGGATACTCTCTCTGACTTCCCTGATAAGTTTAAATCCAGAAGATGGACCTGAAGCTTTCAAATTAATTGTAATGGAAAAGTGTTAAGGAGAGGAGTCAAAACCACCAGCCCATAAGAAATGCCCTGTTGGGTCAAGTGTGGAAGTCTGTCCCCAGCAGTGGCTGAAGGAGAGGATATGTAGAGAAAGGATGTGACCCTGCCATTTTGTGAGATGCATTTCCCTTGCACTCTCCCAACATATTTATCTAAACCCTGCTGAACCAGCAAATGCTCTCTGTACCCACAACTGTCTGTGACAGCAGTGGCCAGCAGTTTACTATGGTGTAAAGAAGTATTTTTGCCCTTTTACCTATTTTAAACCAGTCTCCTACTGGTTCCTTTGAGAGACTTCTGGTTTGTACATAGCAGTGACTAACACTGTCACATCTTCACTATCTTCATAATTCTGTGAAACTTTTTCAGCTGACCCTCTCAGCTATCTCCTCTCCAAACTGAAGAGTCCCAGACTTTCTAGTCTCTCCTCGCTTGATCTGTTATTAAACACTGGGCAATGAGAAAACCTGATGGCAAACTTGGGTGGCAAAGACATACGTGTGCCTGAAAGGTCCTGGGAAAGGAAAGGTTTTGAAAAATCCCAGTCATTTCTCTGAACTGCACTTCTTTTCCAAGCTTGGTGACCAAGGAGCACTTGGTCACTCACAGTCCAAACCCACATTTTCTTTCTTGCCTTTGTATGACACTTTAAGAACTTTCTGATTCTTTAGACTTTTTATTCCTCTGTCTAATATATTCTGCTAAAGAATGTGATCTCAGGGTCTGGAGGACATCAATAGGCCTTACTTGCCCTGACTGGGCCCCTGGGGCTGCCCCTACCTTGCCCACAGCCCAGGACCCCATTTCATCCCCCTGGGGCCATCAGTCCCTGCTCCAGTGACACCCCAGCAGTGCTGGGCTTCAGCGCCCCACAGCCCTGCCCTGCCTGGCCGTGGGCCCCACTGATCTGGACTCCGACCCACAGACTGACACACAGCTTGACCTCGGATGCGCCTCATCACCACGGATCCACCTGGTGACGGTTGGCCCTGGTTCCAACCCTGACCTGCCGCTTGACTTCCTGGCTTCCAGATGGTGGCCCTGCCCTGTCACCACATGCTTGCCTGATGGCCTAGGCCCTGGGCTGAAGCTGGCTGCCACCTCTGGGTCTGCCCTGCTCCCTCGCTGGCGGTGGTGGGACAGGCCCTGCTCTCTTGGTTCCCTGCCCCGCCGGCCGTGGCTATTGCTCTCAGCTGCTGGCTCTCCAGCCCTCAGGAGGCAGGCAGCCCTTGCTGCAGCCTGATGTGAAAGGTAAAGTCCGTAATTAGCTTCCCAAGGCATGAAAAAGCATCCGAAGCACCGAAATTGTCTTTAGTCTGCTTTTGTGTTGCTGCACGTGACAATCAACCTGGAGGCAAGAGGGACAGGAGATGCCAGAGAGAAAGAGGATGGGCAAGAACTGCCATACTCCCTCTTTGCCTGCTGGGTTTCAGAAATCCTTTAAATTGTATGTACCAAATGGAGATAAATACTGACATTTCAAACCTGCTCCTTTACAGAACTTTTAATACAGATGCTTTCAACACTTTTTACTCTGCCTTCAGTATCCCTATATTCTAACATTTTTAATGAGGCTGGAAAAAAGAATAATTAATAGGGACCAAAAAATCCCCTGTTATTGCTTAATATCTACAGGATGGGTAGAAGTGGCTTTTAAAACAGCCAATAGCAGCCATGAAAACAACAGGCAATCCAGTTAAAACTCTCTCAGAATCCTATGCTCTCCTCAGCTCTAGGACTGAGTCAGGATGTCCAGCACATTCAGAAAAGAATACCTTTCCAAAAAATCCCAAATTTTTGCGTGCTTTACTGCTATCAAGATGTTAGTTTTGTACATTTGTAACTAAAGCCATCATTATAGGTTGTTACTGGGCCATTGTAATCAAAGGAAATATGAAGACTTGAAAATTAATCCCAAATGAATGGATTCATTCATTTGAAAAAAAATCCAAATCAAACATCCCAGATGTTTGAATCCCAAATATTTCCTGAGATACATGGTTGTTGGAAGTGCTTGGAAGTTTTAATTAAAACTTGTTTACAGAATGAACCCTGATTCTTAGAACTGCTGGCTACCGTCAACAAACTACCTGGACTGACGAGGCAAAACAGAAAGTTAGAGAAATCATCTAGATTCAGAGTTTTTAATATTGCTGTGGAGAGTGTGGATTTGCCAAATAACCATATTTGGGAAAGCTGTTTAAAAAGACTAAGAATGTTAATAAAGTTATGGGAATGTTAGGCCAAAACTAAATAGATGAAAGAATAGCCATTGGCACATGTACCGAGAACTGCATCAGATGATCAGACGATGCAGAACTCAGGAAAGCACTGCTGTATCAGTTACAGCCACTTCATATTCTTCAACGCTTTTCTTTACAAATGTAAGGGCTTAAAACTATATGTGGGGTTTTTTTGTGAGGTTTTTTTTTTTGCGAATGGCTTAATTTCTAAAATATCCACCCAATGTCAGGTAAAGTTAACAGAAGTCATCTGTGAAAAAAGTACCCGACCACAACAATTCAATGGAAATTTCTTAAATAAGTGGCTGGCAGCCACATCTCTCTCCCTCCTCACCAGCTCTGGTGTGGGCTGTCTCTGCAAGCACTGCAGGACCCCAGTCCCCTTTGAGGGCTGTCAGTGGGCTGGCTTGTCACGGCCTCAGAGGAAAGAGATATTGCAACCAAAGCCACTGGTGAGGCTCCTGAAGGGTTCACACACTTCAAATAATAGAGCTTCTTACTAAGATGATTCACATACTACTTGTGTTAAAAGCACTGAGTATTGTGCTGGTTTTGCTGGGATAGAGTTAATTTTCTTCATAGTAGCTGGTATGGGGCTATGTTTTGGATTTGTGCTGGAACCAGTGTTGATAACACAGGGATGTTTTTGTTACTGTTGAGCAGTGCTTACACAAAGTCAAGGCCTTTTCTGCTCCTCACACCACCCCACCAGTGAGTAGGCTGGGGGTGCACAAGAAGTTGGGAAGGGACACAGCTGGGACAGCTGACCCCAGTTGACCAAAGGGATATTCCAGACCATAAGATGTCATGCTCAGCATATAAAGCTGCGGGAAGACGAAGGAAGGAGGGGACATTCGGAGTTATGCCATCTGTCTTCCCAAGTAACTGTTAGGCATGATGGAGCCCTGCTTTCCTGGAGATGGCTGAAAACCTGCCTGCCGATGGGAAGTGGTGAATGAATTCCTTGTTTTGCTTTGCTTGCATACGTGGCTTTTGCTTTACCTATTCAACTGTCTTTATCTCAACCCATGAGTTTTCTCACTTTTACCCTTTCAATTCTAGCACCCATCCCAGTGGGGGAGAGTGAGTGAGCGGCTGTGTGGGGCTTAGTTGCTGGCTGAGGTTAAACCACAACAGAAATTAAGACAGCCGTGAGTCTTCAGTGTGTTTCTAAGGTCAGCCCTATCAGCACAACCAAGCAGCTTCAGCCCTTTGTAGTGCCAGTGGGAGCCGCACCTTTGCCCAGACTCCACAGCCTCCATACCCAGGCTCTACTTTGCCCATTATCAAGTCTTTTCTTGTCAAAGAGCTCAACTGAAGGAGCCTCCATGGCTCTCCTACTTTACCTCCATCCAGAGTATGACACACACCCCTGCCCCAACACAGGCTTTTCTTCCCTCTTCTGTTCTGTGGAAGAGAGAAGTCCTCTACTTGCTGGGTGTCAAGCCAGTGGTAACACTGAACGGTTACACTGCTGGCATATCCAACCATACTGTGAATGGGATCAACTTTGTTCACATTTTACAGGAAATCAGTGTAATAACTAGATCCGAGAAGGTGAAAATGTATTATTTTGACCAAAGTAAAACATTCATTTCTACATCCCATCTTTACAATTTCTTGCTTTCAGAGATTACAAATGTACAAGTTAAAATGACAGGGTAAAAAAAAATAATTTCAGCAGGACTGAAACTAAGTATTTTGGAACAATTTGCTTAACACATAAAAAGCTCAAATTCATTCCTTCATCCTTATTTAGAAGGTAACAAAATATTGAAAACTTAGGATTGCCTATGGTACTGAAGTTCAACGTTTCATAGAGGTCTAAGGCTACAACACCATGCAGCAAGCAGGCTATCAGGATGGTTGTTTACTCTTCGGTATGCCACAGTTTTGCCAGAGGACAGGAGATTCTTCTGTGACTGTATGATTAGGTGTATCTTTGGCTAACTTTGTTTTCCTTACCAAGTATTTTTAAGCAGCAGCAACATCAAACCTACGGCATGTCTTCACTTTTCCAGCTTCTTTGAAACATTTTTTTTGTGGCTGGGCCCTATCAAATACTCTGTCAGTATCAGAATACAAAGATGGGAGTCATAACAACAGGAAAGAAAAACACAAGCAATATGCCATCGTGGGAACCAGATGACTTTTCTGGGCCCTTGACACTAAAAGCTGCAGCTGTCATCCTCACTTGCTGGCCCGTTTGTTTCATACTGATCCTTGGAAAGCGAGTCATGACTCACTTCCTCTGGTCCTGATGCTTCTGCTGAGCAGGGAGAAGTCGCTCACTGCCTAGCGACTGTGTTTGTACATGTGATGGTTGGTCATGCTTGTCACAGAGGAATTTTCTGCCATGAATCCTAAGACAGTGCTTGAAAATAGTATGTACTTCAGAGTTACAGTTCTCTGGCATTGTTTTCATGTCCTAGTTTTGGAGCAATGGTTAATTAAGCCACCCTTTCTTACTGGAAGATTTTCAATCTTCCCCTTTACACGACTCTGCATTTCAGTAGAAAAACTAAAAACCACATCAAGAGGCTTCATTTTTCCTTTCCTAAACAAAACCAGGCTGCCAATGTCTCAAAAGTCTCAAAGAGAGGCATAGTGGTCCAATGTTGGGGTTTTTTTCTTGTGATGCTTAACTCTGTAAGGGCACAGTATTGCGGGAACACAATCTGCTTCAACTTTAAGCATGACCACGAGTTTTCAGTTCAACCAATACTTCTTCAGAATTCCAGGCTCACTGAAATAATATTTTAACAGTTGTCTAAAATCAAACGCTGATTCAGACAGTGTTCCAGCTCAATTTGCTATTGACCAAGCAGATACATTTCATAGAATCATAGAATCATAGAATAGTTTGGGTTGGAAGGGACCTTTAAAGGTCATCTAGTCCAGCTCCCCTGCAATGAGCAGGGACATCTTCAACTAGATCAGGTTGCTCAGAGCCCCGTCCAACCTGACCTTGAATGTTTCCAGGGATGGGGCATCTACCATCTCTCTGGGCAACCTGTTCCAGTGCCTCACCACCCTCATTGGAAAAAATTTCTTCCTTATATCTAGTCTGAATCTACCCTCTTTGAGTTTAAAACCATTACCCCTTGTCCTATCGCAACAGGCCCTGGGATGTTTGTCCCCATCTTTCTTATAAGCCCCCTTTAAGTACCAAAAGGCTGCAAGAAGGTCTCCCTGGAGCTTCTTCTCCAGGCTGAACAACCCCAACTCTCTCAGCCTTTCCTCATAGGAGGGGTGCTCAAGCCCTCTGATCATCTTTGTGGCCCTCCTCTGGACTTGCTCCCACAGCTCCATGTCTTTCCCATGCTGAGGATCCCAGAGCTGGACGCAGTAGTCCAGGTGAGGTCTCATCAGAATGGAGTAGAGGGGCAGAATATCACCTCCCTTAACCTGCTGGCCACACTGCTTTTGATGCAGCCCAGGACACGGTTGGCCTTCTGGGCTGTGAGCGCACATTGCTAGCTCACATCCAACTTTTCATCTACCAGTACCCCCAAGTCTTTCTGTGCAGGGCTGCTCTCAATCCCTTCATCCCCCAGCCTGTATTGATACCGGGCGTTGCCCTGACCCAGGTGCAGAACCTTGTCCTTCAGATACATCCTTCGTCACTGATCACAGATCAGGCTGGCCAGCTGCATAAGACAGAGCAGGAGAGAGCTGTCACACTCTGGTGTAAATAAAGCATGTACAGTAGATAGATGAGTTTCGAGCGGAATGCAGTAGATTTGATAAGACTGGCATTGCCAAAAAAATCTTGGTTAAGAATTTTAGCACTTGTAATCTGAAACAGTGAAATTATTTCCTCTGCGGAAAACTACTAGGACCTGCAGAACCCATATCACTTTACAAATCTGCCAACAAATGCCTTATTAAACTGAAGGAGTTGACTGACCTAGTAAAACATGGATTTTGTACAGCAGCATGACCTTTAGTCAGGTAGGTATTTTATAAATATTATTTCTATTTATAATTACCTGAAATCATATCTTAATGTGGTTGGCTGTGATTTCAATAAAGAACGCTGATATCTGAAAGTATTCTGGTGTGTGAGAAACGGGATGCATGTACAGCACACCTGGGTGCTGGAATGGGTGGCTGTTAAAAGATCATTTTAGTGATGTGTTCTGCAGAAAACCAGCTCCAAGGTGAACACATTCTGTGTTGGTAGCCAACATTCCTGAAATACATCATAGTTCACAAGTAAGAACCTCCCTCACATCCCCTAAGTCCACAGAGTGGGAAAACATTGCTCCCTAATAGAACTTCTTTTCATGACTATAAATGAACAAATATCTCCAGAAGAGAGAAAAGGCAATGATACGTATTTGTTGAACAATGTTAAGCAATAATTTTGAGCGAATTCACAACACAGCCTTGGAGGATAATTCTGCAAAACCCATACGCTCTTGTAACTCAGTGAATTCTTTTATTTATTTATTTATTTATTTATTCAGAATTAAGTAGTGCAGTTGACAAAAATTTGCTGACATCTTCCACTAAGGTGTCATATGACTGGAAACAGCTAAGCACCACTAGGATTTTTCAGTGTAGCTCTCTTATCGTAAGTCAGGTAATACATCTCCTCACAATTAAACAAAAAAAGGAGGGGGAAGTGTAGAAAGCTTTGTTTGTGCCATGACAGAGCAATAACCTAACTGACACCCAGGCAGCAGGCAGCAGTCACTGTGCTCCCAGATGACAATGCTATATGCTACACAAGACGCAGCTTCTGAGACAGATTTCAAAGACTGTAAAATAAGTTCTGATCATATTTAGAAAGTAGTCAATACACATACTTTAGATAGCCAGTAAAGGATGAATCCAGGCACAAACACACAAAGGCATTTTTAGAACTCGGGCGTCCTGATGGTTTAAAAATGCTCCACTCCATTATAGATAAAGGTTTACATATTTAGCATTTAGTGTTGAAAATGATGATGTCTGAATTTATGGTATTATTATCAACCATATTTACAATGTATTCTCTCACATGCAGTACTGGAGTTAGATTAGACAATTATAGTATTTACAGAAGTACAGTTTTGCCCCTGTATTTCAACCTAAATTAAACACCAGAAACTTTTTTTTCCCAGAACAGGTGTTTGTCTATTAGAAATTATTAGTTTCATTCTCTTTGAAGTTACACTATCATTATTTATTTTACACCACATAGCATATTTCTAATTTCTACCAGTGCAAATGAAAGAAAACTCAAATCTTCTGTTTCTCACCATACGTTCAATAAAATGTTCTGCCACTGCCTCATATCTCTGTCTGGAAGTAATCTCATTACACTTTCTACAGAAATGCTGGAGTAACCCTGATGTCCTGATTTTAATTACTTTTTAAAAATTCCATTGAAATCAAAACATCTCCAGGGCAGTTTTGCTTCTGCTGAGTTCAGGCTGAAGATTAGATATATTAGATATACAGTCAGAAAAACTATATAAAAAAATCAAGGTTCCAGTTGCTGTTTTTTGTATCGCTCTAAAAATTACACCCGGATTAAACACACATGTTCTGAAAAGCCTAACAGGTATATCTTTCATATAGTACCTTCATAGAAAGTCATATATGGCAAGCACTGATTTTCAGGAATGCTTTGTAAGTTTTAGGAGGCAGCAGGTGTGCCATTCAATGCGCTCCATTTTGCAAGTATAATACAAACTCCAAAGTCCTGTCCCTCTGAGAAAGAGCTAAGCGATAGTTTGATAGTGAGCTCTTAACATAGGTATCCAAAACATAGAGGCCTAACTGAATATCTGTTTTGGTGGGTGGATAATTCCCATAAACTCCTTGTGGGTTTACATTGGGACCACAGTGAAAAGAAGGTTCTGGAATAAAAATGGCTATCTCTTCAAAATACTTTTTGCAAAGCAAAATCAACAATGTCATTTTTAGGGACTCCTTATGAAAGAATAAGAGAAATAAGAGAACAATTAATATAAAAAAAAAACAAACCAACTTTCTATCACTTACGAAGTTAGTTTGGTAGTAGACTCAGTAAACTGGAAACCTAGAAATTGTACTAGCAAATAGATTTATTTTAAGCTAAGGCTGCTTAAGGTAGGTATTTTTACTGTGGATCAAGGTCTTGATGCTCCACTGCCCCAGAGTATAGGTCTTCTCAGTACTATTCACATATTTTATTGCTACTCCAGAAATAAAGTCAGATGCCTTAAGCAGTTTTAGAAGGCACTTTGAATACATTTCAATTTATATGAACTTGAACAATCTACAAGTTCTAAGTAATCCCTTAAATTGTCTTTTGCAAACTGCAGGAACTTGAGAGTCAGGAACATACAGAGAATACACAGAATGACAGAGGTAGTACTTCTAGGAGTTATCTGAAAAGTGAATAAAGGGAAAGAGTTTGATATACCCTACTCTTCTGGGGATGATGATATTTAACATGTTAGTTAAAAGGAATGCTCTTATTTCCAGAATAAAAGCCATACCTGAATCTTAGTCTATTGTTGTCAGCTGAATTTGGAATCTCATCTAACAAGTCTTGGGCAGTGAAGGAGAATAATCTCTGCTCCTCATATATGAGACAAATCAAGTTGTTAAAAAAAAATATCTGCCTTCACAAGGTCTTAGAGCAGTTCTATAGTTTGCTGAGCTTTTGAGGAATGAGTTTGGACATGACCCCAGGACTACAAGCTTAAGCAGAGTGCAATTACTTGGACAGGGAATTTGTCTATGGGCAAAGGTTGCTGTTTATTGACCCCATCACCAGATGTAATAATTTCATTCTGTTGTCCAACTGAAATGGATCCCTTCTTTTAATGCTCTTATTGTTTCACAGACTTATCTTTCATATACTTAACTTTTGAGAGAAGGATTCCAATACAATTTAGAAAACACTTTTCTTTCCTCAGCAGGCATTTTTCAGGTGAGCCAACTGAATGACAAGAGATTTTGAAGGACACATTAGCAGATTGTTGGCAAGGAATGGAATGGAAGCCAAGAGCCTAACCTCTGATTTAACAAGGAGAAGAGCTTCCATGTAGAAGAGTAGATATACCCATCTCTATATTTTTATGAATTTAATTCCTTGTTTTGGAGGTGTTTGTTAGTATATGCATTAAAAATAATCATGAAATTATGTCAGAACTGCTGTACTCTACCCTCAGTTTAGTTTTTAATCCATGGGTATAATATAGAAAATTTCTTAATGACTACGGAGTATTATTCTCTTCTAGGAATGACGGAACATAGTTCAGAGAAATATGAAAGTATCTGAGAAGAAGTCTATAAAAGTACAACCAGCTCCTTTTCAAGGATATGAATTCCAGACTGTTCTATAAATTCATTTGTTAGCTTTTTATTTTTCAAAGAGAATAATTTTCTCCCCTTCCCACTCCCAAGTATGGTAGAGAATAGAAATTTTTCCATTCCCATGAGAAAAGTTATTCTTGCAGGTCCCTATGTTCTCATCAAAAAGGTTAGCAAAATACCAAAATTTAACAAAAGCAAAGAAAAAGAATACCTCAGTTATCCTGAAAACAAGTCCAAACCTCCTACTCAGAAAGCACCTCTGCCAAATTACAGCACAAAATGGTCCCATGGTGAGAACCTTGAAAAGCAAAAGTGAAGTTTAGTTTACACAGAAAAAAAAAAGAGTAAGAGAAAACTTTTGCATGATAATCGGAAAAAAAAAATGTAACTTGCAACAGAAGGTGCATAAATCATAGCAAGTTATTTTTGTTCTAAAGCTCACTTTACTATGATCTGGTTTAATAATGCTTTGTTTAAGAGTGGACCTTAATTAATAACTCAGACTTGAATGCATCTGAATCTGATTCAGATCCAGTGTGAGAATGTGTAAATTTTATGTCATAATGCAAAATAAATTTAAAAAAAAAAATTGAATCTATCAAAATTATTAGCTTGGCCCTAAGCAACCTATATTGTCACGTAACATTCTAGGTAGAACTTAATTATACCCTTAAAGCACTGAGTTAACTCTTCTCAGTGAACAAAACACATGTGATTTTCTACTATACTGTCCAGACGAAAAAGTATGAGATCAAATCTGCAGAAAATTTGTCAAGGAAACTCTGAATACATGAAGACTGATTACAATATAAACTCTCAGATTTCCACAGGCAATAACTTTTCTTTGTGTCCATCCCTCAAGAGCTAGCAACTTTGGCAATTCCTTATAATTAATATCTCATTTTGCCCACAAATAATAACCTAACCAGACTTTTCTAATTGATTACTACCATAATTAAATTAAACTCAGAGCAATTGTTTCCAGCTTGTACTTAATTTCAAGCCTCTTTCTTCTGTTGTGGACCAGAAGTGAGGCTTATGCACTCTTAATGTTTCTGTTTTCTTTACAGTATGAATGGATCTTGTAAAATATATTACCATTCTCTACAAACCCTGTCACACTCATATCCACATATGATGGATACAATATTCCTTTAAGGATTTTTTTTATTACAGTTTTGCTACGTGTAGCCCCACGGTTATCAGTTTGTGGCTGTGGACTATTCCTGAGAGTCTGCGAAGATGAAGTAAAAAAAGATAAAGTCTATTTGAAGAGGCTTAAATTCTTTATGCATGGTCCATGTTTCCATTGGAAATCATCTCAGGAGGTGCAAATCATAAAAAAGTTGAACACTTGGGTTTAGCTAATGCTAGGCCGTTACCAACTGCAGTGTGCTTATTTGGTACTCTCATGACAACTGGCCCTTACAAATGAAACCTCCACATCACAGTACTTGCTAGTTATCCCTCAAACTGCTTAAGAATTTTGTGCACGTGCGCACACACACACACACAAATACAAATGGAGAAAGATTACAGCAAGTAATAGGGAAGGTCAAAGGCACAAACAGAGGAGCTGAAAACATTAATCTCTTTGGGCACCTTTAGAAATTTCCTAATGTTGGGTACAGACCTGTGAGTGAATCACAGTACAGAGAACCAGGCAGGACACAGGTCCTTCAAGCAAAAACCAATGTGATAACATTGTTGCCTGAAAATGCAACTGAGCATGTCTCAGAAGCTGTCTTTGTGTGGGTTTTGCATATATGCTTGCTATGAACTTCACTTATTTTCAGTATTGCCAGCAGTTCAAAGAATTTCAGTTTTATTTTGGAACGTACATTTAGTGAAGTTGGCTAAAGCAACCCATTAATACCTAAAGCATTATTATGTTATTTTAGAGAAAGTATTACTCCGAAGCCACTGAGGAGCACAGCCTGCTGGTATGCACACTGTGTGCCCAAGCAAGGGAGCAGACAAACCTGTCCCTGAGGACAGGCTAGTTTGAATTCCACAATTTTTATACATTGTAGCCTTTTGCCAGTGACAAACTAAAGCCAGAATTTGTATTCTCTTTCCTAAAGTGGTCAGCTGAAAAACCAAAAAAAATTAAAGAAAAAATAAAGACTGTCATTATTATATTATTTAGAAAACTCTTAAAAGATACTATATTATTAAATTTTGCCATATTTTCATTCTAGCGCTCACTTTTTTCTGCTACTTTGTGCAGAAAAGCAACACAGAAGGCTGCCGAAGTTCTGTGTATGTGTCTCCTTACTTGTGGCTAGATGAGGAAGCAGTGTTCTGGATTTGGTCTAAATTAGCTTCTTCTGCTTGGTAAAATGTAGGGTTTGATGCTAGATCTTTAACTGTTAAATCAAAGAGCAAAACAGTTTGTACCTGGAAGTGTCAACAAGACTCACAAGACTCTGGTTGCTTGAACTCAACCTGAATTCAGGTTCCCTATGGATTCTGGCTGCTTGAAACGGGTGACACAGGATTCATTTTAAGAAGGTCTCAAGGTGTTCCCTGCTGCCTCCTCTTGCCTCAGCCAGGAGGCATAGCTGGAGGCTGCAGGGAGTGCTGGGCTTCACCTGTAGTGCAAGGACAGCTCTCTGGAGCACGTGCACTTGGTGGACCTTCCATTTCCCCGGGGAAAATCTTCAGGGTTATGACCAAGTCAGTCCCAACGTCACTCTAGCAAGGTGGTACTGTATATGAACAAAAATTTTGGCCTTTATGCCACCCTGAGAGTTGCTGTCCATCACAGTAGATGCTTGCTTAATGATCACTAGCGAGGGATTCAGCCTTATATCTCACCTAGAAGATGGCTGGAGCCATAAGAGTCTGATGATCCTAATTTTTATGACTTCACACATTACTTTTGTTGACTTTGACTTTCCCTGGCCTGTTAAAACATTCAGATGAACATTGACCAGCCTTAGGTCCTCTGGACGCTACTTTCCCAACTTCTAGGGACCTTGAAACAGTTATTGATAAAATTTTATAGCCATGTTAGGCTCCATTCTCAGCAAACTTGATAAAAGGGGCCTTAATGCCAAGGGAAATCAGGTTAGCTAGCTCTGGTGTATGACAGCCCAGATGTGTAAAAATTACAGTGATGGATAAGATGGATGAAAGTAGCATCTGAGAATGATAATGCAGATGCTTCAAAAGTGTCTTGCTTTCACTTTATCATGCAGCAGTGGTATAAAAGAGACACATAGAGCAGACATGGTATATAGTCCAACACAAAAGGCTTTTGGTATGAATTCTCTGTAACTGTAATGAAGCTACAGGCATTTTAAGTATCACTTTAAACTACAGAGCTGATGTAAAATACTTGAGAAGAAGAACAAAAAAGTGGTGTTCTAATAACTGAACTAAGCACTTAAAAATAAATACAAAAACACAAAACTACTTTCCATGTGGTATTTGATCCCTGAGAGGTTGCAAACAGGCTGGTTTTGTCTTTATTTTCTGGTTCTGCATACTGCACTCTAAAAAAAGAATTGGTCTCGGAGTCCAAGAGCAAGTCATCTGCAAAGTTCATTTTAATGACGGAATGCAGATTGTTGTTCATTCATTTTTTGTATATGTTCTGCTTATCTCCATAAAGGTAAACATCTCTGGAATGTCAGGATTAAAATATTTAGAATGTTATTTCTAGCCATCACTGCCTACTGATCTGACTGCTTTGTTTTAGTTAAACTTCCATTTACTAATAAGATCAGAAGTTTCTAAAATGAACATCATGTACATCAAATGTGCTGGAGTAGTAATTTGAGCATTCTCATATTTGAGCAAGGCCTGTGAAAAATATAAAGTTTTCTACTAGTCAGATTCCTCTTTTAGTCGTCCCGTGTTGTAACTCTCAAAATTTTTTTTATCAGCAATGCTTTTATATCGCAACCATAATTTTACCTTGTTGGACACTGTTTCTATTGGAAAAGGGGCAGGTTTAATTATGTCACTCTTTAGAGTCTTTTAATCACTCACCCCAAGCCCTGGGTACATAGCTATCATTATAAAGCATAACTTTCATAAGTGAAAAATAGCTGCACAATAACAAATTGATTCCCCATTCCTTAAAATGTACTTTTCTCCTCGCCCTCTCACCCCCCAAAACTCAGAAACTGATGAGTTTTGCAGAAGACTTCCCTCCGTTAACAAAATTGATATAATAGCTCCCTTTCGTCAATGGCAACTGTGTGCATTGCTGGATGAAATGAGTGGTGCCTGTCAGTCTGTTTTTTACCTCGCCAGCTCTTCTAGGTGTACTGCAACACTTGATAAAGTGAGAAAATCCTGAAATCTCTTCACCTGACCATGGATTTCTAACTGTTATTGAAATAGGCAGACTGTCACACACACTGTTACCAACTCTTTTCTTTCTCTTCTGAGAATGTTCACTGTTAAAGCCAGCAACAATCAGGATCAATAGAGAAGAAAAGAAATACCCTGTCCTGTCCTGTCCTGTCCCGTCACCTCCTGGTTACCCACTCAATGCAGCTCTAATAGGCTTGATGCTAGAGTTCAAATACATTTCCCTTTCATTTTCCACCTAGAATATTGACAGTTTTTCTGTTTTAACTATGCTCACAGCCCATAGATGTCTCTCCAGGTATACAGGAATGCATACACCCACGTAGTTCACTGGTATTCCTCCAGGAAAACACTGGTCTGAATACCTTACACTTTGAAATCTGCACAAGTATGCTCACAAAAGTATGCATATCTCTCCAATCAATGCAGTTGTGCTCAGCTGAAGGTGCCCTAAAGGTCTTTTACAAATTATTTCTGACTGAGTGGAGCAACCACGAAGAACAAAATCAGTTCCGAGCTTTGATCTGGTAACTCAATCTCCACAGGTGTCAGAAGGACTGATATGCAATTGTTTTTGAACTAAGTTATATACAGGAATGCCCTATGTCTCACTGGGGATATCAGTATACCTCAGGATACAAATATAAAAGTTTGCCTTTACCTGTGAGCAACAAAAAACTATGATATAACACAAGGATATTACATATTGTGCATATGAGAAGGCGGCAATGGAACAGCTTTGCTGAGCCTAAGCAGAAGCACACGGAACTCATAGCCACCATTTAGTACAATCAGGAAGTCACGAAACAGGTAGGGTCTCATAATCCACTTTATCAAAGATAAAGGTAGGATCCAAATAACACAAGCACTTGAACCCTGAAAGATATTAAGGAGGGAAACTTGGGAGTATTTCAGCATTGCTTTTACCAGTTGGATTCACTCTGGGAGTTTCTAAATGACAGGGAAACTTTCCCTTTAAATACTCCTCAGTTCAGTAATAATCTGTCTTCATTATCGGTCTTAGCTATTCATAGTGCCCTCATTAACATAGGATCTCATTAGTCCCACGGCACTACTATAACATAAGATTTTACTAATAACGCATTCAACAGAGTTGGCACCGGGCACAGAGGCATTCTGATCAGATTTTTCAAAGCCATTTAGATATCCATCTGAAAACAGTGATGTGTAAATACATTTGAGGATCTGAGAAAAGCACTGCCTGAGATCACTGCGGGGGTTACAGAGTGCTGGCATTAGGGATTTCCCAAGCCCAAGCTGGTGCCTAAGAATGGATCTTCTTTATTATCATTGCAATACCACTTGAAGGCAGCCCACTAGTTTCTGTGAAAGTAGTTTTATATTGATTTTTTTCAAACTCCAAATGAATAGATGACAATTACACTTCCGAGTGTACGAACCGGTTACTGTGCATCAGCAGCTTTCCAGCAACCATCCAGCTGTGTTTCTTAGCCTCAGGTAAATATCGGGCAATTCCAGGTAGCTCACCTCCACAGCACGAGAATCATAAGCTACTACAAATTTAACATAGGATAAGCCTTCACACAGAAAAACTTTTTCTTAAGTAGCTGGCTATCTATAAATTCACAACCTAACTTACAGCTTTGCAACGCATCCATATGCTCAGACCGTAAGTGCGGTTTCTACAGTCTCGGAGAGCCTGATGAGGGGAACAAACTTTCAGCTTTGGGTAATAGCCTGCATTTGCCAGGAACCTCTTAAGCACATGCCAGCCCTGTTTTGCAATTTCAGTCAGATGAGCAGATGCTCGCATATGCATTGGCCTGCTCTGTGGAGATTCACTTCATCCCGTCAAGTTAGGAGGAAAGGCTCAAGCCCACAGAGGTATGAGGTGCTGAACTCCCAGGGAGGATTAGTCCCTTGAGAGGAAGGCATCAAGCAGCTAAATACCCTTTTGTGGATCTAGAGCTGAGCTACCAAATGGAGTCATTGTGGTCTACCCCCTCGCTTAAATAAACACCAACTGAAACTTGTCACATATGGCACCTAATTTTGTCAAAGTCTGCCTCGAAAGTACTCAGCCTTCACTTTATCAAAAAGGCTTTTGCCAGAAACAGCAGGTTAGCAACTGGAAGAAAATGAATCAGAATATCGGGATAGAAGTGGTGTTTTTTTCACAGTGAATTAATAATTGCCATTTTCAGAGCGGTTGGAACATTACCAAGGATAAAAGACCAACACAAAGACTGCTACAGAGAGACCTTCTTTCATAACGTGAGTAGGAGCAAGCATCTAAAAGAGAGGTTGGATGCATTTACTGGATGTACTTTAGCAAGTTTAAATACAGCAACAGTGAAAGAACTTTTATGACAATTTATATGAGCTCAACAGTGATTGCATTTTAACAGCTGCTCCTGGTCCTCTGGGCCACTGCACTCTAATGGAGTCAGTTTTTCTGCTGAAAGAAATGATTAAATTGTTCACATAGAGTCCCTTAAAAGGTGTCAGTATGAGCAGCTGGAAATTTAGGATCTAACAACTTTGGCATTGGAAAAAAAATCACCACTGGTTTATGTTCCCCTGTGGAGATCAAAAATGAAAAGTTAAATTCTGGCAGAATCCAGGCATTTTCTACAACCAGACACACATTTAACTTTAACAAACTGGAATGAATATCTAGTCTCATTGTTTTCCACGTAAACTCAACCTGATGGTACGTGATGTTTGTACCGTTTTTAGAGCCATAGGTCACTAGTGATAAATAGTGACCTATATTCAGCATAGCATTTTATTGTTCTCTAGAGTTTGTACATTGCTCACTAATGAAATACAGCTACTACTTTGGGGAGATGGAGAGACTATGCTACATTTTGGAGGGTTGTGTGGAGCAGAAAAGGGACCCAAATTCTTGTTTTAACTGAAACCCCTGGAGACATTTAAGTGATAATTGACTACATTGCAGTATAGCTCACTTTTGGAGGCTAATCTTTGTGTTGTAGCAAAAAGTATCTTGGGGCCTTTGCTAATCACTTGGGTCTCTCTCATATCTTACACAAAAGGTCTGTGACAGCGCACAGCATGCCAAGAGCACATTGAGATGACGGATTTGCCCATAGAATTTGCCATGTAGGAAATTATTTCGTCACTACCTAGAGTCCTTGGACTTTCCCTAGCAAAATCTTAGATGGTAATGATCCAGGAGTGTATCAAGTTTTGAATGCTGATTACTTAAAAGCAGCTATGAAATACCCCGCCCATCACCTGACTTTTGCCTGATGCCCATGATGTTGTAATCATCGCTCTGTGCGTATGATATTCCAGCCTGGATAAAATGGAAAAAGTGCAGCTCTGGAGCAGATGGTGCCAGATTTTCAACAAGTAGCTCTTGCCGCTCACTCTAGAAACTGCTGGATGCTGAGCGGTTTGGGAAATGTGGTCACTGCCTTAGGTGTCTGAGTGGGAACTTCTGGTGCTCTGTGGGAAATCTGGACCTTTTGTTTGTTTGTATTCCTGAAGCATTAGAAATTGGTCCAGAAGATTCCTCTATGCCAGGCTGCTGCAAGTGGTGGGTCTTCACTGCCAGATGGGTATCAGTGCTGCTTTAGTGCTGCATTGGGGTCTTTGTAAATCAAGTGGTCTTCATAGAAAGAGATCCAGTGACCCAGTCTCTTCTTTCAAAGGCTTGAGGGTCTTTGTAAAAGAAAATTTAGCACCACAGTTTCACTATCAGAGATGGCAGATCATAAGATAAAGAGAACCAAATTGCAAATTACTTTTTTTAACTTTGGTGGTGTGGACTTCATTTGCATGTACAGGGTATTTCCAGAGGATGAATACCCTATGAGTTATCCAGTCAGACCTGAGGAATTATTTTATTTGTCTTATGATTGTTTCAAAATGTTTTGCTGTTACATGTCATAACACGTTTTATTGTGAATAGCTTATCATTAATCACAAGAAATTGCAGATATAGTTTACTTTAAAATTCTGCTGGTGACTATATTAGAAATGCAAATCTTAGTCATTCAATCACCAGTTGATTTATGAGTATAAGAAAAGAAAATTTTTCTTCTGCTAGGATGTAGAATGAAAAGTTTAATCTTTGGTTCAATGTATAAATTCACGTTCAAATACAAAAGGCAGTGAAAATTTAAGAACTTTAATTTAAACTCTAGAAATTTTCCTTCCAGAACATATTTAATCAGTTATGATCCTTAGTGACTTTGTAAGCTGCTCTGATTCACTGAAATTACAGATGAAATGTGTACGTGCTTATCTGTCTTCCTTCATTGCATAATTCTTCATTGCAAGCAATATTCACATTTTTAAATTAATCATTCATAAAGCTTCCAACACTTTCAGAATTTGAGGAATGAGACTATCCATAGGCAGGAGTTATTTAAAACCACAGAATAAATGCAAGTCATTCTAAAACTTTTGTGGTAGGTATTTATAGGACTAGATAATATAGAGTCTGTGTTTTGTTGACAAAAATTGTATTTAGTCTCAGCCATAACCAAGGCTACAAACTCTGAAATAAAGATTGTATAAACATATGTGATGAAAAGAGAAGATAGAATAAACTGAAATATGTACTCGCCAAAGATAGAATAGACCAGACTTAATACAAAGCCTTTTTTTGAAATTATTTTCTCCACAAATAAAGTAGTCCATATCTCTTTAGATTTCAGTGTAGCATTGGATAGAAGTACACTTAGTTCAGACAGAACACTGTGTATTTAATTTTCTAGACAAATGGAGTAGACCTTATATCTTTAGGTTTAGATTTAATACTTCAGATTTCAATAAAGCATTTAATGCAATTATACATTTAACCATAAAGTTTCTAAGCAAGGTGAAGAACTAACAACGGTAGTATTTAAAATGGGGGGAAAATGGACAGTGCAAGGGAGGTTCCTAAAGCAGTCCCTTAAGGACTGTTTAAGTACAGTGTTTCATCTTTGCTGTTATCAGAAAAAGTCTGACACAAGGTTATGAGCCATCATAAATGCAGAGGAGGTTAGGTACAGGAAGAATGGAACCGGAATAAAATAAATGGTATAAACTCAACAGCAAAAAAATGAAAGGTCCTGGATACAAACACAAATAAAAGGAATTTATTCTATAAGCTAAGAAATGGCCAGTTGCTAAAGACCTAAAGACACAGTGCACTATTCAGTAACAGAATGAGTAAGACTGTTAGTGTGATGCAAAGTGGAAAAGAGAGATCAGTCCCAGTGTTATCTGGGAAAGATGGTAAGAACAAGCACTGAGTGAGGAATAGTTACATGGGACTTGGTTCCACTAACTCCAAATGAACACATACACGTGCCATGAGACACTTCTGAAGATATTTTCTGTTGTTCCTGCAAGTACAAAAATCTATACAGAAAGGCAAAGAGTTGCAAACTCTGTTCTCATTGCACAATAAAATATGTGGAAACCCATAAAAAGTTTTATGGCTTTGATCTCTTCATATGGGTTAGTACCATGTATGAAAAGTTATGAGGAGATACGTTTATTCTGATATTTACAAATGGTATTCTGCAACCACACAAAGCTATGAAAAACATTCATTTATTAGTTCAATTTTGATCTAATTTTCTACTGAGCAAGATAACATCTCCCACAAAAGGCTCTAAGGCATCACACCAAATTAATTGTTTTCAGTTCTTAAGAAAAGCCTTTCCATGGTACATTACTTTTAGCAGCACTAGAACTTGCATGTCTATTGATAATTAACTAGTGAGCAACCACCATGACAGTGGAATCATGTTTTCTCCGAATGACTAGCTTGCTTTGCTCCATGACTAGGTCTTGTGCAGCTAAATGCCAGGTCAGTGTCTGTGTGAAGAGTGGAAGAAGGTACTAGTGACTTCAGTGACCAATAGAGCAGACTTCTATGACATTGTGGCAAATAGAATGCTGTTCTCATATGTGCTAAAAAAAAAAAAAAAAAAAAGAAGAAAAAGAAAGGAAAATGGAAAGCTTGTTAACTCCTTAAAAAGTGAGAGTTACTCATTGATTTACAATGGCTAATTAAAGACTAAGTCACACTAACTGATACCATGTTTTATTAGCTTTTGAATAGGCAGGCTGTTGAGAAAGTCTTTGAAATAAGAGGGTCAGGCCTTTTAGAAGCTGGAAAGAGCTGATTCAAGGGCTCCATGAGGAAAGGTGGGTTGTTGATTTTATTTATCTTTATGATATCTTTTTAGTCTATGTGTATTTATTCTGCCTTTTTTTTCCTATGCTTTGGAAGGCTACAACAAAATATGCTTAACCAACTCATAATATGTAAGTTAAATGAAGAAATCACAAAGTAAACACAGAAAAGTATTCCAGAGTCTGCACTTGCATGAAACTAAAATGCATACTTTGGAGATTGCCATTTTAGTACTAATTTCATTGGCAAATGTAGCCTGACGAGGTACATCAAAAAGACAAGAGCTAGGAGAAGACTTGAAATATGCACAGTAATTATTTCCTGCTGTTGCAGAACACACAAACAGCTGGTTTTACGCAAGTATTACACCGTTTACTTTTCTGTCTCTTTAAATTTTTTGGTTGCAGAAAGGAGATATAATCTGAAGAGGAAATAAAAAATTTGCATCAAAAAGATGCTGAAATCTCCTGCTGTTCCCTGTGTCCATCCATGGTTCTGGTCCTTCTTTTCTGATGCACATTACTAAGCAAAGACTTGATAGTTGCCCGTTTCTGTCCAACCACAGAATATTTTTTAGAAGATTTGTTAGCAATTTTTTTTCCTTGGGTTGAATTATTGCAAACAATTTTACAATCCAGTTTGGATTTTCTTTTTTTAAATGGAAAGTGACCAGTAATATAGACACACAGTGATTGTGAAGTGTGTATATGGAAGGAGAAAATTTTGCAATTCCTTCAACTCCTGGAATATTGCATTTACTCTCTGATTATCAAATTACCAAAGAACTTTGATTCAGCTTTGGAATCAGTGGTAAAGCAAACAGACATTGCATACAAAGACTATGCTTGTGTTGTTAATATGTAGCATATTAAGGCTGCAAGAATACTACTTTTCCAAGAAGGCAGGAAGATTAGTTTCTTTAATAAAAATACAACATCTTGTAAGCCAAACATAAAATAGCAGCATAGAGAAGCTGTTTATTTTAGCTGGGAAAGGCAAAATTTTGGAAGACCGTGACTTAAGACAAATGAAATCTGTAACAACCTAAGTCATACTTTGTGACTACTTTCAGTGATTTTTTTTCTTTTTTTTAGAAAGTATTTTTATTTGAGAATTTATTCAAAATCACCAACTAATATCAGCATATTATAAAAACTATATAGTGTCCTTATCCAAAGTATATCTATATTATAATTAATTTTGCAACATTGCAAATCCCAATCTAACATTTCATTATGCACTTCAAACTGAATGTTAAGTACATTCATATATAAATAATGTATTATATACTCACTATATCTATAAATAATATTTAATCTATATTAACAAATAATAAATAAAGATTAATTATATATTGTGTATTAAAATTATGTTTAGCATTTTTTAAAAAATTAACAAAGAACTTCAAGAAATCATAAAATACTTTTGATTGACAAATAGCTTTCTAAACTAATGCACAGAGGTTTGTAAACTATGTCTAGAGGAAAGGAAATCTATTTTCCTACTATTTTGAGGAATCCCCTGACTATGAAAGCAATGTAGCTTCCTCAGCAAGAGGAGGACTTAGGGATTACACAGAAGCACAGGGTAATTCTGGCATGAATCCTAGACACATGTGGATTCCTTGAATCACAGTGTACTCAGTAAAGATCTGGTGTCAGTCCTGGATCAGCCTCTAGTCTGAAGACTTCTCCCTTTTCAGGAAACTTGAAGAGGTTCAGACAATTCTAGCTAACAGATAAAAGCAGACTTCACAAATGGTCTCTGCTGTCTGGCCCTTCTCACCCCTTACATGATACCCTCTTGGCTACTGCAAGAAAGATTTTTTTAGGATATGGTACATGTCTAAAACTGTAGTGAATGAATTAAAAAGAAAAAAAAATTGTCTAGAAACGAAACATATCTGGATATCACCATTATAAAGAAACAGAACATGTCTCACTTCTTTCTGAAAGTAAAACAAATCAAGAAAAAGTCTTGAAAAAAATTTCTTTCTCTTTTTCTAGGTGAAGTGTAGCCAAGTAACAAAAATCAAGCAGGCAAAGTCAGGTCTACAAGTGATTCCTTCAGGTTCTTCAATGATCTAACAGTTGAGACATTTGTTCAAAAAACTCCAGCGAAACAAAGCTTCTCTGTAACCATATTCCAAAACTTAAAAAAATCTAGTGCTATGTTTTAAATTAAACTATTTACCGGAAGCATAGTTTAAATGAAAAATGCAGCCATAGAAGTCACACAAGTCACTAATGTTTTCATTTTCCATAGTTTATATATCCTAAAATTATAAAAAAAAATAACTATTCTTAGAAAGATTGGGCTTTTAATTTTTATTTGCTATTAAGAGTGCTTGGCATTTTTAATCTGTCCTTTGTAAATACATAAATTAGCCAGTAATACTTTCCCTTCCATATTTGCACAAATAAGTGCATATTTGCACCGTTTCTAAATTCACTGCACGTTCTGAGTGAATGAAGTAATTCTGATAATATTTAACATTTAGATATTCCTTTATATCTCCATCATGTTTTATAAATATTGTCTTTCATCTACGTGAAGAAACATTCTTTCATCAGCTAGCTTTCCATTAGAAAGTCACCTACATTTTTACAAGGTTTCTAGTCCCAAACTAGAACAACCTAACTGTCTGCCGAACAACCTAATTGTCTTATCATATCAACTTATTTGGAAGTGCTGAATGCTTCACTGGTGTAGCATCTCACACTGAAAGACTTTAATATCTGCTTGGCAAGTGAAAAGTTATCTTGGCGCTCCATCTGTCATGCAAAACTGAATGAAAGGTGGCAAGCAGTGGTCCATAGTTTCCCATAAGAGCAGATCATTGTTAGCCTAAATAGAAGTCAAAGTTGTAAAAACTGTAGAAGACTTACTAATTTCCATAGTAGTGTTTGAGAAATATCAGTTGCTGTAGCTGTAACTGGTACCATATCCATACCTGAGATTACCTGAGCTTTTTCCAGCAATCCTCTATGGTCCAATGAATTTAATGTGCATTTTTTATTTTTTTCCATTTTTGATCACCTTACCAAGACTTGCCATAGGACATTAAATAATGGTGTTCAGTGGGACTATCCATAGGCAGGGTTACAACACAAAAGAGAAATGGATATCACAAGTGGAGACTGATCTTACTGATTTTTACCAGGTTACACTGGATGACCTTACTGAGAATGTTATCTGATACCCAGAAAAAAGGCCAAGTATAAATTATTCAGAATTAAAAGGTTTATAGCTCTTGGGAAATTTTGCCATCTGAACTCTTCTTTGAAAAGTACTTCAACCAATATGGAAATGTTTATTAATTTGAGGATGATTTGCATAATACAGATGTGGGGACATCTCTGCAGCTTCATGTCAATCATAGAATGGTTTGGGTTAGAAGGTACCTTAAAGACCATCTAGTTTCAACACCCCTGCCATGGGCAGGGACACCTTCCACTAGACCAGGCTGCTCAAAGCCCCATCCAACCTGGCCTTGAACACTTGCAGGGATGGGGCATCCACAGCCTCTCTGGGCAACCTGTTCCAGTGCCTCACCACCCTCACAGTAGAGAACTTCTTCCTTATATCTAATCTAAATCTACCCTCTTTCAGTTTAAAGCCATCACCCCTTGTCCTATCGCAACAGGTGCTGCTAAAATGTCCCTCTCCAGCTTTCTTGAAGGCCCCCTTTAGGTACTGGAAGGCTACTATAAGGTCTCCCCAGAGCCTTCTCTTCTCCAGGCTGAACAACCCCAACTCTCTCAGCCTTGCCTCATAGGAGAGGTGCTCCACCCCTCTGATCATCTTTATGGCCCTCCTCTGGACTCCGTCCAACAAGTCCATGTCCTTCTTATGTTGGGGGCCCCAGAGCTGAAGGCAGTCCTCCAGCTGGGGTCTCATGAGAGCGGAGTAGAGGGGGAGAATCACCTTCCTTGGCCTGCTGGTCACACTTCTTTAGATGCAGCCCAGGATATGGTTGGCTTTCTGGGCTGCAAACACACATTGCTGGGTCATGTTGAGCTTCTTGTCAACCAACACCCCCAAGTCCTTCTCCATGGGGCTGCTCTCAATCCACTCATCACCCAGCCTGTTGAATTTGTGCTTGGGATTGCCCTGACCCACGTGCAGGACCTTGCACTTGACCTTGTTGAACTTCATGAGGTTTGCACGGGCCCACCTCTCAAGCCTGTCAAGGTCCCTCTGGTTGGCATCCCTTCCCTCCAGCATGTCAACTGCACCACACAGCTTGGTGTCATCCGCAGACTTGCTGAGGGTGCACTCAATCCCACTGTCCATGTCACCAACAAAGGTGTTAAACAGCACTGGTCCCAATACCGGCCCCTGAGGAATGCCACTCATCACTGCTCTCCACTTGGACATCAAGCTGTTGACCGCAACTCTTTGAGTGCGATCATCCAGCCAATTCCTTATCCACTGAGTGGTCCATCCGTCAAATCCATGTCTCTCCAATTTAGATCTAGCCCATGAATTCATACTACCTTTTTCCAACTCAGGCAAGCCAGGAATGACCATATTAGGAAAAGGCAGCCTACGCCTGTACGCAGCCTGAATCTGTCTTTACAACTAATGGAAGCGTCATTCCAGAAGATGGTTTGTGCAGAAAGACAGTGTAATACTACCTCAGATAATTGTCATTCTACCATTTTTCTATTTGCATTCCAGGACTGGTCACCAGGGCACAAGTTGTTCTTGGCTATGTGATCCCATACCGTTGCATACTGACATGTGCCAGTTCAGATTTACACAAGGAAATCTTTGTGGTTAGAACCTGAACTTCTGTGGATTAATGTACCACTATATTTAAATCACTGAAAATCACACCCCTACTCCTCATGCCTGTGGGAAGAGAATAATATACATCTTGATTTGGTTGCCTTTATAATAACTACAGTTCCTTTCAGGCTTACAAAGAAAAGCAGGCTTACAAAGAAAAACAAGCACCTAAAAATCTTGCAGATTAAAAGCAGAGGCCTATGCCTCTGTACAGGGACAGCCAAATTCTACTTCCATTCTTAACTATGCCTTATTTAATGATTTCTGAATACAACTCAAGGTGTGATTCATGTCACCTAATTTAACCATCTAGAAGTTAGGTATCTATTTTAAAGCACTCAACTAGACTACCACTACAGTAAATAGAAAAAATGAAAAGGATCTTCTAAGATAGTATCTAAAATAGGTATGGTAAGTGCTCTCTTCCCACTAGTGTGTGGGATTAGATGGCTCAACAAATCAGATACCCTTTATTCTATCTTTACTAACCTACTCTGCATCTCGGGCTTCTCAACAGTCAGCAGAGCAAGATAAGCATCTTCAGCATATGACTCATTACACTTTTTTTCTTCAAAACTGATTTTGGAATAGGATAAATCACTTCTAAAGTTGCCTCTGTATCTCCATTGATTGAAAGAACCAACCTGGAAAAAAATCCCATCAAAAGTAACTCGAGCTACCTAGGATAAATGTCACCTGTGGAGACATCTACTGAAATTGGTTAAAGCAAACAACTGCAAATTGGTTTTTAGCTGAATTTTAGTGTTCAGTTTGATCAGTATTAACTAGCAGTATTAGGAGAACATTGAGGAGGAATTATCAGTTTAGAAGCTGAATGAATAAGGACCGTCCCATCTGTTTAAGACCAACATAAGCAACTCATTAAAATGCCTGCTAGCATGTGATTTTTAGTCCAAATTGAATGTCTGGGTAAAATATTCAGAATTTGCATTGTAACTACTTCATTGGTAGGTTTTATGTCTCTACTAGTTCTATCAGAATAATCAAACTCCTTCTGCTGTTTTGTTTTATTTTCTTATGGAACTACAATTCTGTGACACAGCAGTAAATTAGACAATGCCCATGCAGAATTGCAGCAGCGCAACTATTTTACTTTACCTTATAATTCAGTGACTTACTAAGACACATTCTCTGTATCAGAACAACTGTTCTCCTTCAAAGACAGTCTTTAATTTTGGCATGAATACTGAAGTTTACATAGATGAGGAAGCTGAACAAACATACAGTGTGAGCAAAGCTCATTTTGCTAAGAATAGGGGTTAAGGGGGCACACACTGCCGCTACACTATGTGCTTGTCTTTCAAAAGAAGGGACAATTTGTTCATGAACATAATAAAATGAAGCCATTAAAACAAATGCAAATTTTATAGAGGAAAATTTCACATAGACACCTTTTCTTCCAACCACTTTGTTCATCTGATCATTCTCATTTGGCCTTTCATTTGTATGTTTTAAAGAAGTTTTTATTGTTGCATAATGACAGCTATGTGAAGAATGGTCACACATACCTAGGCAATGAAAAACTGAAAGGAAAGATGCAGATCATTTACCAAATACCTAGACTGTGAGTCAATATATTTTTGGATGCCTCAAGTTTTACCAGTGTGTGATGGAAATTACGAAAATTGAGGACAGCAAGGCTACTGCTGGTAAATTATGGCTTAGAATTAAACCAAATGATTCAAACCTTAAATCAGTAAAATAGCAAAGAAAGAGACAGTCATGTACAAAGTCTAAAGCAATCAAAAAAAAAAGAAAAAAGAAAAGAATGGATTTGAAAGGGAGTTTGTTTGCAGCAGTGGGGTTAAAAAAACCCACAATCCATAATCTTAGCTTGTCAGAGGTTGTCTGAAAGTCTATTTAGTGACCAAAGAGACTTGTCTAATTCATTCACCATTTTTATCACTTGACGTGTTATGCTGTGTTTCACAGCTGGAGAGTAAACATGCCAAAAGTTGACATTCTAAGTAGCTCTGAAAATATTGAAATCCCAGACATATTTTTTGAGCAAAATGCAAATTTGGCTTCTCCGTTTAAGGAGATACCAAAGGGCATGTGGCTCGGCCAGTCTCCAAACTGGCTGTGATACCTAGGAGGAGTTTACCTCAAACTGATTCTTTCATACGGTCAGCAGGCAATCCGAGAGCAGTAGTAATATTTTTGGAAATCCTGGTTTTGATCCACCATATTAAAAAAAAAAGGTAATGAGTTTAGCAGTGTTAAATCAAATGCTGCTGGAAAGATATCCACAAACCAGTTCAGTGTGGAAATATTTTCTTGTTGGCTTAAACTCTTTAGCTTTTATTGAAAAGGGAAAAATATATGACTATTCATTTATACCATAAAAGGAAAAACTACACATGCAATGAATTTTGGTCTCAAAGCATATCAATTGCTCTTTACAACATAACATGCTAAATCACTCCTTTGATTAAAGAGTGGCTTTTCTGAAATATTTAGCAATTATCACAGCCTAGGCCACGTTTTACAGCAGGAAGAGGACCAATTTCCACAACAGTGCATGTTAGGGCTCAGTTGCGTGGTTCTAACTGTATATTTTTTTCCCCAAAATACTGACAGTTAAAAAAAAAGCAAAAGAATGTTTGAAAATTCTCTAATGAAAATGGCCTGGTAAAATTTCATTGTAAAAAAAAAAAAATAAAATAAAGCCTATGTAAATTTAAAAAATAATTAAAAAACATAATGTATTTGAAAGATGCAGAATCACTGACTCTAGTGAATGAAATCCTCTAAACTCTCTCAGTTCAGATCATCTGAAGGAAGTGGTCAAGAGAAAATCAAAACTCTCAAGAAGTTTAGACCAGAAATTTCTACCAAGGAATGGAAGAGGACAGTGTCAACATGCATGCAGAGTCTGTACTATCAACTTTTTGATGTGACTGATTACTTAATATTATCCGTTAATATCTATTAGGAAGTGTATATGAAGATTTTTTGCATATTTTCAATATTTTTTATTTTTACTCTTTCCAAATCTGAGAGGCCACAGAAGTTCAAGTAGGGAACAACTGTCCAAATTCTCCAGTGACCCTCCATTTCTTCAACCCAACTGTCTCTAAGCCAATACAAGAACAGAACATCTGCCAGGTCTGCAGAACAAGAAGTGTGTTCATGGTGATAAGCTGGGACAAACAATGCTAGGGCACAACTGGATTTCCAAAAGAATTTGTTCTCTGCAACTCAGGCTAGAGCAGATTGTGACAGCATCAGCAGGTTCTTAAAATGCCAGAAAGAATTAGTAAGAACAATACCAATACCTGAATATAATCTCTTGCATTCCTTGTTGCCACCCACCGTAATGCAGATTCACAAACTAGTGGTGATTTTAAACCCCAAGCTATCACCTAGACTCTAGCTGTAGTGTTGGTTTTTTTCTTGTTTCAGCCAGTGTTCTAACTTGGCATTTCATATGCAATTCCTTCATAGGAATTTTAAAGAGCAGATGATGTGAAAATTTTATTAGTCAAATAAAGATTCTAAGTAAATTTGTCCAAAATACTTCTATCTGCAGTCCTGGAATGGAAGAAAGATCTTCAATTTATCACTGGAAAAGCTATAAGAGCATTAGAGTTACTGATAAAGCTAGACATTTGCCAAAATGTATTTTGAATACCACATGCTAAATATAGATAACCCTAATTCCAAAAGTGTTTCATACCCATCATCTTCTCCTTCAGGTTCTCCCCAGAAGATGGTATTCAAGACCAATTTTGACAATGATTTGCAGATTCAGTAACGTGCCTGACAGGAGGCATAATGAAGTTTTTGACTCACTTCAGAATGGAAGACTTGTAAATATGATATAGTAATGATTTTCCATTCTGAATGGTGTTTGCCAAATTCAATCTGGTAGACTTTTTCACTTGCCTTGTGACTTACACTTACCTGTAGTATTTTTATAGTCTTCTTTCTGATGTACTAGAATAACTCAGGAGAAGTTAGAAATGCTGTAAACAACTGTGATTTTATTATTCCTCCATTTTAATTACTCTCATATACTGGTATTTTGTGGGTTTCTTCCTCTCACCTATTTTTAACATTTCCCTTACATGCAGCAATATAAGTGATACCAGCAACTGATAGATTCATGCACTGCAATACATTGATTACAAAGTCTTACTAATATTTTTCAGATCATTAATTTTCTTTCTAAAATTCTGTCAAGACTCATATTTACTGGGAAAGAAGAGAAAAAGAGAGAATGAGTGAATGAGTGAACAAACAAAAGAAAGAATGATAGTTGCAAATAGAAGACATCTGAGCTGAAATTTTTTAGGGTAATTAGAGAATTTGATACCTGTGAGAAACAGGTCACATCAGTATTACCTACAGGTGGCTCACTGTAGTGTATTTACACTATCAGCACTTCTCTAATATTACTGTAGATTTTCTGGGAAAAAAAGCAATAAATTAAAGAATCCTACATTAGACAAAAGAAACAGAGTACAATAAACTTGTCAAATCAATCCCCCATTCTGTTCATCTCATATCCTGAAGGTAACTATTATCTACCTCTTTTCTAAATCAGCATGCCATCTGGAGCCGTGAGCAGACCAAAAAATGCATTTTCTGTTCTTTTGTAGAGGCACTATTCACATTGCTATAAAGTAATCTCATTTTTATTTTAAAGCCCCTTAAAGCAGTTGTTTCTGACTGTACTATACTGACTATACTGACTGTAGATAAAAATAACAGTATACAAGTTTTTGAAAAATGCCATTAATTTTTCTTTACTTTTTATGTGGTTATATGGTTATTATATGTAAATAATTTCATTTGGTTTTAGTTAATAAAGACAGAGAGATTTTGGCAAGATTGGTGGGTTTTCTTCATTCAAAGTTTAACAAATAGATTTTTAATAAGGTATTTCTGATCTTTCTCCCCAATATGCTCTATTAACTTAGAGGAGATTGAGCTTTCATTAGACAATTTAAAAAAAAAATTTTTTTACAGTAAACAAACAACTGCTTTTCTTAGCAGTTTTTTTAGGAAATACATTCAATAGTATATTTTGACTGCAGTACTAATCCATAATGTCACATTTAGTTCAATACGAGATTAGATATTTTCTTACAGGACCTTCTCCAAACAGCCATGTAAGTAAAGAAGTATTTGTCAGTCATAGTGTGAATATGATCTAAAAATGGGACAAAACATTCTAAAAGCTAATTAGTCTACTGTATCATACACTAATAACATTATTTGCTTTACTTCTTAATTAATTTTGGTCATACTATAAACATACTGCAAAATAATCTGAATGCCACTATGCAAAAAAGGTACAATCAATCGGTTTTTAATATGCAAGCCCAACAGCCACTCCAAATACCTGCTATAGGCACGTTACGGTCATAGGGATTAAAGGGCTCTTTCCATAAAGGAATTTTGTGCTTTAAAGTTGGGCACAACAACAACTTTCTGGTCATATACCTACCTCTCAAAAAGACAATTGTGAACACAGTAACAAGCCCAGGATCCCGTGCACCCCACCCCCAAGGCAGGACAGCCTGAATAACGTCTGCAGAGGGTGTCCCTGCATCTCCCCGCAGGTACATTCTGGTCACAGCTGACCTCTTCTTGCAGGTTTCCTCTGCTCTCAGTCTGGTCCCCAGGACTACCTCCAGGGAGTACCATGGGTAAGGCTTCAGCATCTGAACCTGGAGCGGTACCAGCACATTGGGTGCTGTGCCGGCACTCTCTGCCCAGCACAGGAGCGAAAGTCCCGCATGAGACTGGTGTCCCAGTCACCCAGCACACTGAGCAGGGAGTGGTTCATCGTCATTAAGAAACAGGAAAGGCAAGAAGGACTTGCCCAAACCTACAGAGAGGTGCCTACATATGCTCGAGATCCATGTCTGCAATTCTATCCTAGGAGTATCTCCCTACAAGCTTTCTTCAATGTTACTTGTTCATCTAATTAAAGATATCGCTTGGCCCCACAAACCTGTCTTTCCAACAAATACTCACTGACAAAAATGCCTGAAAAGGGCAGACTCAGCTCAGTGCTCCTACGGAGAACTCCCATTAGATGGTGGAGTCTTATTCCCTTCTCACTTGTTCTCTCTACCTCTGTCCTGTCCCACATACCCCTCTGGACCTGCCCTTTGACCTTTCCTTCCTGTCCTTATCTCCAGCTTCATACACTTATTATTCATTGAATATTCCTTTTTTATATATATATTTCTAGAAATGAGTCCAGACTAATGAGTGAGCTGAAGCTAGGTCTCCTATCGAAGGCTGAGTACTGTAATCCCTTAGCTGTTAGACAGATGAGACTTTTATATCATTTGCTACACTGACATCCACTAAAAGCGGTAACTACTGATGCCAGTTGCAAAGTATCAGATGCTGTCCCTGAGTGTTAAGCATGCCCAGGGGATTTGGACACTCACAGAGTTTCAGCGGGCACTCCATGGGCTCGGTTTGGACTTTGGCACCCAGGATTAGGCAGGGTGGTAATTTTGGATTCTTAGTGGCTTAGGCTAAAACAGTTGTCCAGGACAGTTACAGAAATGAGCAGTTGTGTGCAAAGAGTCTCTGACAATATCGCCTGGGTAGAACAGTTCAGTGCTGTGTAACACTTCTTGCAGAATAATTTTATATCGTAGCTAGTCAAAATGACATTAGAAAGCTTTGTACCAATCAGGTGGAACAGATACTCTAAAATAGTCCACTCACTAGTCAGCTCAGCATCTATGTTCTAGCCAGCGGAGAATGTCTGTCTTCATCTCTTCATCTCTAGCCCTTTCATGTGAACATCTCAGGTTTGCAGAATTAGGTTAATAATATCAGGCGTTTGTTATGTATGTTTGCTAGGGGGGGAGAAAAAAAGAAAAGAAAAAGGATTTGCTAGTAAAACAACGTGAGGTGAATGCTTTCTGGGCTGATTTATGTTTAATGTACTTTAACTGAACTTCAGAGATGAGAAAACACTGCACCTCATTACAAAAGGCATTGCCTAGTACAAATAGACATAAGAATTTCAATGGCATTTCAAAGGAATATTAGAATCAGAAGCACCTTAAATCAGTGCTTGAATGGCAATTTTTAACTTGCATAGTTCAGATGTTTCTCCTGGCAACATTTCCCTAATGTCATTATCACTTACTAAAATTCGATACCATCTACAACCTGAGCCTGAATTCCTGACACACAGTACGAGAGGGGTAAATATTATGCCAGATTAAAGAGTAGCATGTTTTGACAGTTATGAAGACAAACGTTTCTCTTTTGCAATGAGGAAGTCTCAGAAAATATGTAAATACTTAGGCAGTTAAATTGTGTGCAACTTATTCACAAGGGAAATAACTTAAATACACAGCCTTAAGCTATTGCAATGTCTTTGATTATGTATAGCTCTGTCAAACAAAACAAAAGACATTCGGCTGCTTCTAAGAAATTTCATACTAATTTCTAACCTGAAGTCATATAACTTCAGGCTGTGATCCTCTCTGATCTCTAGCTCAATGCATGTGAGTATGTAGCTGCACAGGAGACCTCACATGTTTCTTGAAGTAACAAAGAGAGAATATTCTCTTTTGAGTCAGGATTCAATCCATTGCTAGTGAAACCTATGCTCCTGGGGGTGTAAAACTTCTGCTAGAGGTCAACTGTTGTACTAAGTTCCCATCCATAGACTCTTCTAGAGGACAGACCAGCCTGGTGTTACTAATTCCAGTATAAAGGTACTTGAAATTTGCTTTCTGCTAATTACAATCTGTTAGTCTGAAGTCTCATCACAATTTTAACCGGTTAGAATGCATTTTTTCCTTCTTAAGCTGAACTTTTTCCCTAAATTCTCCACTGAATTCTACCATATATCTGTGGTGGCTGTGGTCAGAGTTATTTTTACATACATGGATAAAGGAAGTGGAAGAGATTCCTTTCAAAAACTTTAAAAAGCTTTTAAAAACTGAAAACCAAGGGGATAATATAGTAACTCCTTAGAACATGTATACCACTTTTTTCATGTTCATAGGTACATGCTACTATAACGTCACCTGGTATTAAGAACAGCAAACTGAAATGTAAATGGCTACATGTCAGCTTCCCATCATTTTTAATTGTGATTTGTTGGGGAAAATAAAGAAAAATGACAAAATACTAATTCACAAATCACCTTGGCTAGGTATCAAGTAAAAAAAATTGTTCAGCCACAATTTGCACTAGTTTTCATGTTGTCTGTTGAATTCTTTCTTGATTTTTTCTTTCATTGTTCAGTAGAAGAGCTATTAAATTTATGATGATTTTTCTTCCCTCAGGTGAATTCAAAGAATACAAGAGCAGTAAAGCTAAAATGTTATACAAGAATGTATAAAGATAAGGCTAGTTGATACAAAGACAACAGATGACTTCATGTAGGGAGGATAAAGAGGAGAATCAGATAAGGAAAATATGAAGTAAAGGGAATTTAGAAGGAATTTATTACATTATTTTAATTATTTTTTTGCTAGGCACAGCTGTTGAAATTTTACAATGCATCCTTAATTGTCTGTACAGGGTTGCTGTGTGGGTCAGAACAAAAGCCATCTTGCTCAATGTGTTCTGGTAGCAACTAGTGGTAGTAAATGTTAGGTAGTGGTCAAACCTGATAGCTAAAAAGAGGCGAGACTGCCACAGGTCCATGCCCCAGATCCATACAATAATGAGATTAAGCATGTATTCCCAATGGGGGCACACACAGACACACATACAACACATACACATGTGTACACACAGCAGGCTGCACAGATCAATACGGACAGAAACACACAGAACTCATGCAAGAACAAACAGCACAATGGCCTCATCCAGTGTCCCTCTCTAGCTGATCAGGATGATCCATTAGTAGGTCCATTAGCAGGAAATATATATATATGTACAACACGGATCCCTCCAGCAGCCGGGCTCAGACACATTTTTTTAGCAATTTATATTCAACAGAATTCCATAACCTCGAAAAAAATACAAGCCCTAAATGCTTGCGATGTCATTAACATAAGTTGAGTTCTTGAGCCTGTACCTATCTGTAAGTTCTGTTTTACTTACAGATGTAATTTAAGGAGCAGTCTGACAGTCCAGCCATTTCAGAGTCACCCCAGCTTTAGGTTTTGGTTATAACATCTGTATTTCTGTATCAGATTCAGCAGTGCCATTTATTAATGTGACTACTTTCTGGCTGGTACTGATTGCTCATAGATGCTTTGTGACTTACAGGGTTCACAAAATCAAGCTGCTACCTGCCTCCATTCCAGTATCATCAATATATTCCCTACGCCTGTCAGATCACTTACAAAGAAAGAAATGTGTAGCATTCCAGCTACCTCCTAGTTCTCACCACAAAAAGTTTCATATAACATGGCAATGTGTAAAACATTGGTTTGATAAGTACTTCATGTTTTGCTTATCTGTCAGTACCAGTTCTATCAGTTCCTGCCATCACCCTTCCATATGTATAAGGCCCAGAATGTGGTATTGGGTTTTTTTGCAGGAAAAGGCCAAGACTGGCAACAGGGAGCAATGGCTTGGTTGTCAAACCTTCTGCTTTAGAGGCTTGCTCTTCAGTCTTCTGAGCCACTTTTTCAGTGGTTCAGACTGGACACTCATTAATGGTTTAGAACAGCTGACACAACCTGATGGACAAAATATTCCTTCTCTCCACCAGGTAACATTTTGTTCCAATACACACCTATTCTCCTGTCCAAGCCATCAAGCCAAGTGAGAGGGGCACAGATAGTGCAAAAGGAATGTTCTAGGAAGAAATGTCTTTGGCATAGATTCTGTTCACCCGTTTGGCAGACAGTTTCCCAACCAGAATCCTCAGAGGTATTTCCATATTTCCTCTGTGTACCATGCACAACCTAGAGACAAAGGAATGCTTCTTGCCACTCAAACGGCACAGAAGACCTTTTGACATCTTCACTCTCTGTGGGATCAGTCACCGGAAGAAATTATTACCCTAATTACTGAAGTATTTGTCAAGAATCTCCCCAATGCTGAAAGTCCTACATGAAACTCAATGCTTACTGGTCACCATTTAGAAGTTATCATTTCCAGTTACTACCATACATTGATTTTAAATATTATTTTAAAATTGTATTAAGTCTCTTTTTATATCAATCACATATTCCTTGGTTTGTTACTTATGCAATGAGCATATCACATTTCTCACAGGAAACAGGAAGAGGAAATGCTTGTCATCACTGAAAAGAAAGCATAGCATGATTTTATCCTTGCTCTCTCACTGTTGCTACCAGTAGCCATAATAAGAATGTCTTCAGTGCCTCCATATTGCTTTCATAAATTACCTGTCATTGAAAGTATGACTCAAGTTTCTTAATAAGAGAAGCCATAACAGCAATCAAAAGTATACCAAGTATACAGTATGTTTCAAGATGTGACAGAAATTAACATCGTTTCAGATTCTTTGAAGAATAATAAGAGAGTTCATGAGACACATACCTGATTTCTATATGGCTTTAGCATCATAAATGTTATCAGAAATTAGAAAATATTAAGATCCTATAAGTGGGATTTCCTCTAATATGTTTTAGGGTTAAACTCAAATCTACACTTCTCAGTTTTAATTAAAGGTAGCTATAGCATTACTTTCTCCATTCAGTCCAGTGAAGGTCAGACACAACACTTTGACAGTCATGTTCAACTATTAAGTGTCTGAGGGTCTGGGCAGATAACAAGTTACAAGGATAAACTAGACTATAACCTTGCTTGTAGGTCACAGATGTAGGACACTGGTTAATAGACAATTGAAAATTACCTGTCAATATCATCTCACACAACCTACCCCATGACAGGAATAAAGGAACATGTCCTTATTTTGTGTCAGAGGTCAGCAGTTACTGCAGAGCCATTGACACACTGCAATTTATACCACTCAAAATGAAATTACACAAGCTTGAAGGAGGTTAGAAAAGCTGTCCCTGGCCATATTAGGAAGTCTCATTCCCTTCCTTCATTTATCACTGCTCCTTCCCTTTTCCTTCCTCATTTCTTATGGAGTATCCTCATGGGTCCTTTGCTCTGTTGCTTATTGAGACTATTCACTGAATGGATTCAATTCATCCAGCATAAAACTACCCACCTTTTTTCTTCTCCAGGTAGCCTTCTCTGAAATTAGTAAGTTGAGTCAGTTCCTGAAGGGGTGTCATGGACATTGACTCAGAATTTGTTCAAGTGTGAGGATTTTCCCCTACAGATTGGTCAATATCACTTCCCCTAACATCTGTTGGCATATATTTTTGATGGGTTTTGGAGATGATTCAGAGGAATAAAATGATTCCAGTATTAGTGAGGCTGTATAATCAACAACATAGTACATTAATAGAATTAATTCTAGTCTGCTGCTGCTGGGAAAGGGTAGCTATTAAAGCCTTTCCCTCCTAGCAAACTTTATCAGTCTCTAACAGCCTCTGTCAAAAGCTTTGAGCTTTTGTCTTCAGCTGACTCATTGTTAGGGAGGGTCAAACACCCATTCATCCTATTCTAGGGAGTGGAATATGACTGGAACAACTACCTTGGCACAGCAGTGAGCAGACTCAAACAGAGGGACAGCACACCTCTGCAGGCTGCTAACGGTGCCTGAGGCAGAGGCTGGGGAGGGCAAGGTGTCCTTGCCAGCCGGAGGTGAGCCCTGGCTGAGGAGCTGTGTCACCACCAGGTCAAGGAACTGTGTGAATAGCTGTAAGGATTGTGCAACACCAGGGAACTCCACAAAGAGACTGACAAGATCTTCACAGAGACCCTGCAGAAGGGTCTTGCATCCTAATTAGGATGCTACGGTCTGGATAAATGGATAACTAGATAGGTTAAAAACTGGATAATCAGGCTCAGTGGGTAGTGGTTACTGGGCCAGTTAGAAGTGGGGTACTGCAAGAGGTCTACCCTGGGACCAGTACTGTTTAGCACCTTTATCAACAAGTGCAGGTGAAGCAGTGCACTTTCATCAACTTTGCAAGTGGCATCAAACTGGGGAGAAAAGACCCTTGAGGGTAGGGCTGCCATTCAGAGAACCTTGGCACATTGGAAGAATGGACTGACAGGTACTTTATGAAATTCAGCAAGGGTAAATGCAGAGTCCTGCACCTGGGAAGGAAGACCCCTAGCACCCATGAAATCTGGGAACCAAATGGCTTGGAAGCAGCTCTGCTGAAAAGGACTGAAGGGTCCTGGTAGATGGGCAGGGGCAAGCTGCACATGAGCCAGCATTGTGCTCTGGCACCAAAGGTGGCCAAAAGCACCTAGGGCTGTGTTCACAGGGGCAGAGCCAGGAGAGTAAGGAAAGTGATTACCCCTTCAAATTAACACTTGTTAGACCACATGTAGAACCCATGTCCAGTTCTGGACTCCCACAGTAAAGGAAAGAAATTGATAAAATGCAGCAAGTTCAGCAGAGACACATCAAGATGGTTGAGGGCTGGAGCACTTAACCTGTGAGGAGAGCTGAGGGAACTAGACTTGTACAGCCTGAAGAACAGATAGCTTTGGGGACACCCAACAGCAGGCTTGCCAGTACCTACAGGGAGATTATTAAGAAATTGGACTCAGGCTATTCAGTGTTGCACAAGGCGGGGAACAAGAGCATGGACATTGAGTTGAAAGAATAGGTTCAGACTGAATATAAGGAGACATCATGAGAGCAGTCAAGCAGAAGAACACCTTGTCCAAAGAGGTTGTGTCATCTCCAGCTTTGGAGGTTTTCAACACCCAATTGGATAAAGCCCTGAGTAACCTGGTTTGACCCTGTCAGTGCAGGAGGTTGGACTAGAGATCTCCTGAGATCCTTTCAATAGGAATTATCCTATGATGCAGAATTAACAGTCACCTGTGTGGATCAAGCAAGTAAAGAATGGTATGTTGTTCATCATGAGCAATAGAATGTTCTCTCCAACAGCACAGCAAGTGTTGCCTATTGTTCCAAGAACAAATAAATTGCATGCCAGACTGAATTTTCAGAGGAGAGGAAATTGTGCATATTGCCTAGGTTTTGTTAGTGTAGCTGGTTTTAGAAGGGAAATAATCCGCCTCATTTTTCTTTGTGGTCTAGTCCCTTAAGCCACTTGCCTCTTTAAAAGTTAGCTTAATTTTAAGTGCTGGAGTTACACCTCTGAGGTCAAAGGGTCTGCCTTTGTCTTTAACATAAGCATGGTCCTGAGGTTTAGCTGAAGTGGAGTCATAAAGAGGAAGATTCTCTAGGCAGTCTGTCCAATGCAGGTGTGTTTTCCTCATCTCTGGTTTTGAAGTAAACCAAAGAAAACCAAGATTTTTCTTGCAATTTAAGTGTGTGCCTGCAATCCGTAGCCTGACAAATTAGTGTCACAGGAGACACTTGTTTTGATTGACCCACAATTTCAGAAGAGATTATGCTTTTAGGTCACATTGCTTGAATTGGCTTGTGCAAGAGAGTTTTAAAAATTAGGTCATAGTAAATATAAACGAGCAGCATTACCAAAAAAAACCCCAAACCCCACAACACTAAATCTGCTCAAACTTGGCAAATAAAATGAGTCAACCTTTGTAATCTTCAGAGTTTACATTACGTTCTAACTCTGGAACCCCCAAAAGAAAAATACCTAACAATCAAATTCTCTACCTCCTCCCCGCCAGCAGCACAGGGGGACAGGGAATGGGGGTTGCGGTCAGTTCATCACACATTGTCTCTGCTCCTTAATTCTCTTCAGGGGCAGGACTCCTCACACTCTTCCCCTGCTCCAGCATGGGGTCCCTCCCACGGGCTGCAGTCCTTCAGGCACAGACTGCTCCAGCGTGGGTCCCCCGCTGGATCACAAGTTCTGCCAGCAAACCTACTCCAGCATGGGCTCCTCTCTCCATGGGGCCACAGGTCCTGACAGGAGCCTGCTCCAGCACAGGCTTCCCACAGGGTCACAGCTTCCTTCGGGCACCCACCTGCTCTGGTGTGGGGTCCTCCATGGGCTGCAGGTGGATATCTGCTCCACCGTGGACCTCCCTGGGCTGCAGGGGGACAGCCTGCCTCACCATGGTCTTCCCCACGGGCTGCAGGGGAACCTCTGCTCTGGTGCCTGGAGCACCTCCTTCTTCACTGACCTGGGGGTCTGCAGGGTTGTTTCTCTCACATATTCTCACTCCTCTCAGCCGGCTGCTCTTGCACAGGGGTTTTTTTTCCCCCCTTCTTAAATCTGTTATCCCAGAGGTGCTACCACTGTCGCTGATAGGCTCGGTCTTGGCCAGCGGCGGGTCCGTCTTGGAGCCGGCTGGCATTGGCTCTGTCGGACATGGAAGAAGCTTCTAGCGGCTTCTCACAGAAGCCACCCCTGTAGTCCACCTGCTACCAAAACCTTGCCACACAAACCCAATACAATATTGCATATGAAGTAGAGAGAAGATTTAGAAGTCTCAAACTTCAAACAATCCTATGACAGATACGCTCAAAGGCACTCCAAGATTTTACAAAACATTGCCACATCTGTGGTCTATCTCTGTTTCCCAAATGCTCCAGAAGTGACAGACACAGTTAATCAGAACTGACCATTAAATATATCTTACTGATTGTGTTGGATTTAAAATATTCACTGTTTTAAACCAGGCAGGTTATCTTTCCCAAAACGTATGGAAGTAAATGTGAAAATATAAAATTCATATATGTTCAGTCAGAAGAGAATGCTATGGGTTACAATTATGTATCTGTTGAAGAAGACGATTCTGGTTTTGTTTCAGAATTATTTTATATAAATAATATTTTTCTTGGACTGGTTTGAAAGCTTACCTCTAAGTGCTGTGACCTTATTATGTTTATTAATTGCTTCACTTTCCTAGGAAGCCGAAGGGGAAAACAACATCTATTAAAGAAAATTATTTCCAAATCAGGCCTTCTACATCTAGGCAAGCTGCATCAAAATAACAGGCCTTGCAGGCTTGGCATCCAGAGAGTGATCTGTACTTTAGAAGTATTTGGCAGCCATGATTTTTACTGCCTGTCAGCAGAAGATCAGTGGACAGATAACCTCAAATGAGTAGCTGATTAGCCCATCCTTCAGAAGCCATCCCATAAGATTGCCAGCCTTGCCAATTATCACCTCTTTTTTTTCTCTTTGTATGAGGATGTTGAGGAGGTACAGCCATGAACCTAAAATCCAGATGTGTTTATTCAGTCAAATTTCCTTCTGGCCTAATCAGGAAAAGATTCTTTTGATTCACTGAGAATTTTCTTGAGCACCTTTGATCCCTCTTCAGTGAGTGTATTGCATCAGTTTAGACACTGCTGGACAGAACTGTCTGGTTACGTCTAACTCCACAGACATTATAAATTACTACATCCACTACATGTACATTCCATCGATTAGCTAATTTTATTGCAGGGTGTATTGTAAAACTATTGGGAAGACTGAGAAATGACTGAGACTTCACGAGCACAGTGAGAATCATCTCTCTCCAGCTGATAAAGAAAAAGCCTTTGATCTTCAGACCTGCCTGAAATGAGAGTGTGAGTTGGAGAAAACTGGCTAAAGATCAATCCAAACAAAATGGAAGAGAGACTAATAGGTAGAAAACATCTATGCTTAAATAACAATTAGAGCTGACTGAAATTTGTGAGACATATCTAAAGGCTATGCTGGAATGATGCGTTTCCTTCTGATTTGCCCATCCAAGTTTCTTCTTTTTCTTCTGGCTCAGGTTGGTTGAAGTGTCTTTTATCTGTAGCTGGTAGCCATTTTCTCTACAGTTGTTCCCATTTCTTGCACCTCTCATAGGGAGAATTATTCTTGCATATTTTTTGGTTTCATTAGCAACAGCATTGCCTTTGAGACCTAATGGTTCGGCCTCTGCAAGTGCAGGGTTTCCTTTGCAGAGCTGTCAGCTCTAGACAATCCTCCAGCACCTTTAATTACACCCCAGAAAATAGAATTTTTAAAGACATATTTTTGGTATGAATCACTGAAGCTTCATAAGGTAGATGTTGTTTTCTCCTGGTTTTTTTTTATATGATGTATAGTAAATGTGTTAGTTATTGAAAACTAAATAGTACATCTTTATTTTACCCTGATTATAGTTGTAAAACACATATAATTGTTTGTAAAATGCAATGATGGAAAATCATCTTATAAAATGTGTACTAGACTAATTGCCACTAATAAAAGCCTTGGAATTTTCCTACAAATACGTGCAATCCATACAGGAGGTTCCAATAATACTGACTGAAAATTTGACCTCTCTTATTTTATGCTACAGATGTTAGGACATGTATGTCTGGCTAAAAAAGACTTCAAATTATGATAAAAAGCCTCCCATGACATTTAAGCATTTTCCTCCCATAAGTCCACAGGCTGCAGACCAGTCTCTGGGCCAGGCTCTGAAATTCTTACTCATTTCTTCAGCAAAGATACAATGCATTCCTTCTGCTTTTGCATTCCCAACTGAAAAAGGAGTCAATTTCAACACATTATAACCATGGATGAATTGAAAAAAGAATTTCAGGAAAAAAAAAAAGAGGTCTGACTAGCTGTGAGCAAATGCCAAGAGGCACAGGAAACCTTAGAACATATCACATTCAAATGCATGTTCAGAGCAGCTAATTCAAATTTCATTAACTGGCCAAGATTTTGACATTCTTTGCCTCAATTCAAAGTACTGATTGTAGTGTACAACTTCTGTCAAATAGAAATTTTAACATGGAATGTCAATGATCTCTCTTTCAGCTAGAAAAATGAAGCTCTTCACAGGAAAAAAAGCTCTCATTCTGAAGATTTTAGCAGACCATTGTCTATAGCAAGCTGTTATGGCAGTGTGAATCTGTCCCCTTCAGAGGGACAGGTACTAGGTTGTCGTTTCAGGTCCACTTAAGAGTGTAAGTGAGGCCTGAGGTCCTGCGTTATTTTTTCACATAAAGAAAAGCTCTCCTTAAAGATAAACAGACTTTGATACTAGAGATTTTTAAGGACTACTATCTATACAGCTCTTTGCGGAAAGAGTATGCCCATTAACTTCAAAGCTTTCTGTCCATCACGACAGTAGAAAACATATGAATGTGTCAAAATCTGGTCATGTTTAATTTATGAGAAAATGCATCTGTCAATTTTAGATAAGTCATCTTCTAGCCCAGATATAGCTTTTGTTTCATCTCTCAAAGTAAAAATTATTTCAGATGCTAAACGTTAATCACATTTTTTTACTTTGTTTTTGTTTCTGAGTAGTTTGTCGCATTACCTGACTGGAAATTTTGAGGTGGTTTAAAGGATGTATGGTACAATGCTATTAGAATGAATCATGGGATGAATATGAAGTCCGTACATTCTTTGATAAAGATATCACAGTGTGCCATGTCCCAACGGATTTCAAGACTCATTTACTTTGTTTTGTGTCACTTGAAAATTTTCAGACAGTTTTGCCATCAAATCAAAAGGAAAGGCTGCTGATTCTTTTCATCTGTATAGAAGTAGTAAAGTTTGGGATTTTCAGTTGACAAAATTATTACAGACTGGATTTCTATACTCTCCAACACTGGATTTTATCTCCATCTTATGAAGAATCTAACATTCATAACACATCCTTCAAGAAGTCCCACATGTTTTTAGACAACTTGTGTCTCAAATAGACTTCAGTGAGATCAAAATATTAACATATCCTTACTACATGATACTAAGGTACTTCCTTTTCTCTAACAGATGAAGTGAGAAAATTAAATCCTGAGAAAATGAACATATTATTTTTCTACTAGTTGAATAGTTTCCCTAGTTTTTTCTTTTGTCACAGATATAAAAATTAATTAAAAGTTAACAAATGGAGTCAATAGGAAAACATTTTACGCTGTTATTCACAGTAAGGTCTAGCATTCTGAAGGCATTTTGAAATGTTCTGTATGAATAGCCATAGGAAATTTAGTTTGAGAATATGTCTACTTAGGTCTCCTTAAAATTCACTGTCCACAGACTCCTTGGCATGAGAACTTATCCTGATAAAGAGTCAGAATTGCTGGTGCTGTCATCTGTCCAAATATTAACTTCTCCAATTATTATGGAACAAAGAATAAGAAGAAAATAACCAATTCCATTGTATTTCCTTTTGTTCTACTAAAGTTGCTACATTTGGATGTCACTATATCTACAGTTATGCACAGTTATGGTCATTTTGAAATAGTTTTTTTCTGCCTGGGTAGGATAACAGTAGAACTGATGACAACAAGGCATGGACTTCAGCAATCATTATACACGTTGCCCTGAGCATTTATTTGGGTAACTACAGCCTGTGCCATCATGTCTTCATTGTTACTTTTATCCAAGCTGACTCAATCAAAGCTAGCTCATCCACCCCTCTTATGTTGCAGTCACATTGCCCTGATCAGCGGAGAAAGCCTTGGACAGGCTGACATTACAGTACAAGGTAAGAGTACCCTGCTCTCCTTGCTCCCTTTGGGAAGACTGCAAGTGCTGAACACCTATGTTATTCTCGAGTGCCATGTCTGCTTTTTATTAGCATCTACAGAGACAAAATAATCCCACCAAAAAAATGTAAAGGCTTGGTTTATGGTTAATCCATCCTCTGCTTCCTCTTCAGTGTGTAGCTCTTTATTTGCATACCACATCTTTTCACTACACGCACACCGGGCAATCCCAGAATAACTGCCTTCCTCAGTTGTAAGACTTCCAGTGATGATTATGGAACTTTATAGCAGCAGGCTGTTGCCAGAATTACATCCTAATGAACTACCACATCACAACATCCATACACACAGTGGTACATTACTATGGTTGTACCCTTCCTTTACTGTTCCCACCCAAAAATCTATTCACAAAATGTCTCAATTAACATCTGCTAGGTATGCACTGGGAAAAAAAAAAAAAATTTAAATCAGCTTTTGTTCCACAAGATGCCGGTCCTGTAGCAAACAAGACTGATGCAGAATGGGAATAGTAGAATTTAGGAATTTTTTTCAGAATACTGTTGGGATGTTGGTTTCAATTTTGTAATCAGAAACACTGCTCTGGAAACCGTTTTTCAACAATCTAGTCTCATATTATCAGGATACAGAAGCATGTGATTAGCGTAGCTAATACAAATAGATCATATCTTCTCATCATTCTGGAGAATATTTGCAATCAACTGTTTCACAATGGACTTAAAAGATTATCCAAATAAATTACCTAGCAGATAATTTTGCCTAGGGAATCAATTCAAGAAAACTGAAAACTATTTTCAAGTTACTTGTAAACACAGAAAGAGAAGAAAAAAAAAGTTTATCAACCCTTTAAATGATTGCGTAACAGTAATTCCTTTGAGGAACAGAGAAAAAAATGCCACCTCAATTTCTACTTAATTATCTGTCTTCACCTATGCAATTAATTAGATTTTGCAACACAGGATTTGATAATCCTGTATAATCCATTTTCTTTCCAGACTAAATAGTCCTAGTTTGTTATGGTCCTTGCCACACACATGCCACCATATCTGCAAAGCCAAAGAAAAAGCTCTAAGCAATCTCAAAAAGTCAAAAGCATCATTTGACTATGAAAATATAGCAAAACAGATAATAACATAACTCCAGAAGAAAAGAACTGAGTCTGCCATGGTTTCTTGCCAGGGACTTTTCTGTAAACAGCCTTTTCTTCCCATCTACCACATAAACTTTTCAGAAAGAAAAAGTGACAACAATTTGCTCACCTGAAATTTTCTTCCAGTGTTTCTTATCTACAGAGGAACCAGGCACAAAACAGGATAATGGAATTAAGAATTTCCATCACACTTTCAAACAGGCAATATGTCCTAATCCTGACCTGAAGAGACCATTGACAGGGTGACAATTCAGTCACCAGTCTTAACTGAATTGTCATCTTCTCATACAGTATGCCAGCAAACAAGAGAAGGCTATCTTCTTGTACACGCGTGTTCCTTTAGAGAGGAGTATGAAACTTCCACTCTAGAGGATAACAACACAGAGAATGAAATAGCTAGCTGGCAAGAGACTGCACACCTGCTTTAAGGATTAAAAAAAAAAAAGATACATGAAAAAATAACTAATAATCATATCTCCTTTTAAGCACCTCATTGAATATTTGAAGGCTTTTTACAAGAGACACACAGAAAGTTCTGCAAAAACCTGTTGCTTTTGAGAAAAACTTTGAAAAGTGTTGGCAGAAAAGTACATTTTGTCATATATACTTTTACACTTTCTTGTTTTACCTGTGAAGAAAAAGTTAAAACAAACAGATAAAGTAGAAATTCCAAGATAACAGAACTAAGATAAGAACAACAACAACAAAACCTCAAATTAAATGTGCAAAGTATTCAGTTTGCCTGAAATATTATTCACTTAAAAAAAAATTACCTTTAGTAAATTCTTCTGGATTTGATTTGTCACCTCTAGAATGAAACCTCTTTATCAAATTACCAGTTGGCTGAACCATAAAATTTCTTAAACTGCTTATCAAAAAAAAAGAAAAAAAACCCCACCCACCCACACCGCCAAATCTCACAGTGTCTGTCAGTTTCCTGCCTAAAGAGAGAAGGCATATGTGAGATGGACTAGAAACGGGATATGCTCTGTCTAATCTTGCTATGTACTTTGATGGACAAGGATATTCTCCATATGCATTTGGTTTGCCATGAAGACACAGCAGCTCCTATTGAGGCACCAGCAAGCGGGACATTTCCATGCTAAAGCAATGGTTAACCATTATTATGACTAATTCTGTGTCTGGCAGTCCTCCTCAGAGGAGTTAACTCACTGTAAGGAGGAAGATCAGGGTTAGGTGGAGATAGGGTGAAGGTTCCAAGTCTGATCTTGAAATGGTTTTTCATGAAAAATAAAGTTATAATTAGGGCACTTTCTAAACTAAATATCTTTCCTCTCCCTTTCTCAAAATTTGTCCTAGGAACAAAACCAGGTATGACAATTTTTCTAGACACAGAATGGTTAATTAGAGCATTGATGTAATTTCTCATTTCATGTTACATTAGGGTTTACAGACCATAGGATCAAAGGAGAATTCAGATTGGAAGGGCTCTCAGGAAGTTTCTGGTCCAACCTCCTGCACCAAGCAGGGTCAGCCATAGGTCAAACCAGTGTGGTGGGTTGACCCTGGCTGGACTCCAGGTGCCCACCAAAGCTGCTATATCACTCCTGTCCTCAGATGGAGAGGGGAGAGAAAATATAGCAAAAAGCTTGTGGGTCGAGATAACGACAGGGAGAGATCACTCAGCAATTACTGTCACGGGCAAAACAGACTCAACTTGGGGAAATTAGTTTAATTTATCACTGATCAAATCACAGTAGGATAATCAGAAATAAAATCAAACCTTAAAACACCTTCTTCCCACTCCTTCCTTCTTCCCGGGCACAACCTCACTCCTGATTTTCTCTACCCCCTCCCCCCAGCAGCACAGGGGGACAGGGAATGGGGGTTGCAGTCAGTTTATCACATTGTCTCTGCTCCTTAATTCTCTTCAGGGGCAGGACTCCTCACACTCTTCCCCTGCTCCAGCATGGGGTCCCTCCCACGGGCTGCAGTCCTTCAGGCACAGACTGCTCCAGCGTGGGTCCCCCGCTGGATCACAAGTTCTGCCAGCAAACCTGCTCCAGCATGGGCTCCTCTCTCCATGGGGCCACAGGTCCTGACAGGAGCCTGCTCCAGCGTGGGCTTCCCACAGGGTCACAGCTTCCTTCGGGCACCCACCTGCTCTGGTGTGGGGTCCTCCATGGGCTGCAGGCAGATATCTGCTCCACCGTGGACCTCCCTGGGCTGCAGGGGGACAGCCTGCCTCACCATGGTCTTCCCCACGGGCTGCAGGGGAACCTCTGCTCTGGTGCCTGGAGCACCTCCTTCTTCACTGACCTGGGGGTCTGCAGGGTTGTTTCTCTCACATATTCTCACTCCTCTCAGCCGGCTGCTCTTGCACAGAGGTTTTTTTTCCCCCTTCTTAAATCTGTTATCCCAGAGGCGCTACCACTGTCGCTGATGGGCTTGGCCTTGGCCAGTGGCGGGTCTGTCTTGGATCCGGCTGGCATTGGCTCTGTCAGACATGGAGGAAGCTTCTAGCGGCTTCTCACAGAAGCCACCCCTGTAGTCTGCCCCCTGCTACCAAAATCTTGCCATGCAAACCCAATACAACCAGGTTAGTCAGGGCTTTGTTCACTTGGATCTCAAAACCTCCAAGGCTGAAGTCAGCTCAAGCTCTCTGGGCAAGCTGTTCCATTGCTTGACTGCTCTCATGATTTCTTCTTATATTCAGTCTGAACCTCTCTTGCTTAACTTGATGTCCTTGCTTTCTTGTTCTGCCCTCGTACACCATTGAACAAACAGCCTGGCTCCATTTTCTTAATAACTTCCTTGTAGGTATTGGCACGCTGCTCTTAGGTGCCCCAAAAGCTGTACATTCTCCAGACTGAACAAGCCTAGTTTCCTCAGCTCTTGGTGGCTCTCTGCTGAATTTTCTATAGTTTATCCATCTTTCCTGTACTGCAGAGGAGGTCCAGAACTGAATTCAGGATCTAGATATGGTCTAACAAGCGCTCTGAGTGGTTATTCACTTCCCCTGCTCTGCCATTTGCCCTCCTGTGAATACAGTCCCAGATGCTGTTGGCCACCTCTGCTGTCAGGGCACGCTCTTGGCTTAAGTGCACTGGTAAGACCCTGAGGTCCCTACAGGAAAGTGAACCTCTTTTTCTTAAAGTCAAACTGCCTGTCTGCAGAAGATCTATCCTTCACTCTAGCATATGAAGGAACCTTTCACTTTTATTGAGCTTCCAGAGTCAAGATAGCAACAGGTATGTTATCTAAATGGTAATCCACCATCAACGATGCTGTCATCTAAAATTTTTTGACAGAGTCCTTATCGCCACTTATGATATAGGAAAGGTGTAAAAGCTAACTTTTTTTATTAGTTCATCTGAACTACCTTAAGTTCCACAGTGTCCTAGAGTTTAGGAGGCTGAGGTCACTGTAAACTGAGTTAATCTCAAAGGACAATACAATGTAACTTTGTGTCCTCTTCAGAACAGGAATTTTTTCAGAGCAAAACAGTATTTTCAAAAGCCTCAGAAGGAAAGGTGGGAATGCTGGTGTCCATGAGGTAACATGAGAAGTTACATCATTCTCTGGATTACTGACCCCACTACTTATAATCATTTGCAAAATGGTTGCTCTCTAAATTGTAAAACAATCTGAGTAGCATACACTCAGATGCCAATTGAGCAATATTCAACTGCAAAATAAAATAAACTATTCAGAGGAAATGTTGGGTCTTGAACGGCACTCTTCATCTTCTATTTCTCCCTAATAGTCTGTAATGGCCTTTACCACTGTCGATAGAGACACTATAGCTTTTATCCCATGAAGGCAAGATTTTACACTGAATGGAAAGAGAACTTCATCCTTCAGAAACAAGGCATATCTATAGTAACTCTATTTGATGGCTTGCTTATACAGCTCCAGAATTAGGATCTAGGCATTGGTAGGAAGCTTTCACTTAGATATGGCAGATTGATTCAATGATGGTACTCACAACTATGTAGGAAATGATTGAGAAGTTCCTCTCCATAGTCTAATGGAAAATAACTTGTACAAAGAAGCACCCATTTTAAAAAGCATAATATAAGATTGTCACAATTTGAATTGTTGACTGGAACTGGGCTTGACACTTCATAAGACGTACTGTTCTTTCTTCCTCAAGTTGTTTTGACATGAAAATATGATCATCTACTAAAATAAGGGAGATGTTTGGTGCCAAGGAGTGCTAAAGCAATTTTGGGGTCTGTGTAGGGGGAAATGGTGATAAATATTCATTAAAAGATTTTCATTACAAAATGATAGTTTTACCATCCTAACTTGTAGGGTAAATAAATGCTCTTGCCTTTTCCTGAATTTTCTACAATTAAGATTTGGTAAAAGGTTCCAATAGGTTTAATTTACATGCACATGCAATACAAAGTCTCTGAACACTGAAGTTTTAAAAATTCCATCTGGCAAGCCTCCTGCAATTTGAGATTAAATTGCCGACAGCTAACTGTGGCAGCTCTTGCTGCTTTAGGCATTGACATGAAAATCCAAGGAATGTATCTTCTGCCAGAAAAGGATCTTATCCGTTAATAATTGTTCATCATTATGGTATTTTTCTGCCACTGACTTTGGCATATTCTTTTTAATTAATACTTGGACTCCTGGTAGATAGTTTCAATGTATGACTCATTTAAAACAATGACTCTCCATTAATAAAATAACATTCAGATTCAACATGTATTAAATGTCTGCAAATAAAGCATTAAAACCTCTAGGCCATGAATAAAATTGGGATGGTAATAGAAATTGCCTTGAACTCTACAGTTTCAGAGCTGGAGTCTCAGCTGAAGGAAAACAGGTTAGGATTGTATCACATTACAGTGTGCCAGAGTCAGTTGTGACTCTAGCTATTAGGCATAGTTTTGCTTAAAGTTGAGGTGAATGGGTGACTGGTTTAGATAAAATAATGTCCAAACTGACTTTTTGTTCAGTGTTAAACTTAAAAAAGTCTTCAAGCATCTTGTCTACCTCTGTGATCTCTAAATTTTACTGAAAATACCGTGAGGAAAGGACATTATTATGACATTTTCTAAAATAATAATGAATCAATCTTGTAGGCAGTTCTAAGAATCCCACTCTAAGTTCAAATCTTTTTATTTGGATTTATGGATACTTTCTTGAAGAAAATTTCTAAATTATTTTATGTCATATTCAGCCTTACTTTAAATTAGAGACCTGTGAAAAACTCACAATTTAGTGTTTATCCTGTACTAACTCTAATTCATATTTTATTAATATTGTTTACTGAAATATGCCTAGAAAAAGTTGCTTCCTGATCTTACTTCTATATTCTTCTTCCTTCCATGTAGTGCATAGTATAAGGTGCCAGTAGTTTTCCATAAAAATTGATGCATTTAGTGGGAATGTCAGGACACGCGAGCTCCTCAGCCTTTCTTAATCTTAGTCCTTTCTCATCCTTTCTTCTCTTAATGAAAGAACGCATGTTCAACATTGTAATGCAAACTGCCTTGCTGTTATTCAATGAAACCCTCAAAACTCCTAATAGAAAAGCTGCAAGGAAGTTTAGCCAACCTATTATCTTCTCCTTGAAATTTTGGAAGGCAGACTGTCATGGTTTCTGCATCTCCATTCACAGAGCAAAACAATAGAGATGCTGCTGCTCAGGTAAATTAGTGGCAAACTGGAAGCTGGACAACAAAGACAAGAGGTAACATGAATTTCTAATGCACTTCAGCAAAAAAAACACTTCCAGAGTGGAAAAACACTTGAGTAATCTGATTTCATGTGTCTTAACTTTGCATTTTTAATACTACAATATACCAATACTGATATTAACCAAAGGAGAAGCAAACATGCTGTTTATAGAATACTGCTTATGCACTATGTTACAATGCTCATAAAAAGGTAGGATTTTAGCCTAATTTCCTGAAGAAACAAGACTTACTTCATCACACCATCCTAATAACTTCTCTAAACTGATTTCAACCAAAACTGACAGGAGGTAAAGACTTTGTAAAGACATTGCATTTCTACAAGCTTCACAGAGGTAGGCCAGTGGATAGAGAAAACAGATCTTATTAATGCATTATTGAATAACTTTCCATTTACATCAAGGAATTCAGATGTCACAAATTACTAGTTCTGCTACTCACATAACAAACTTCTGATGCTTCATCACCAGATTTCAGCAAAGTGACGCAGGAACGTTAAATATCTCATTTAGATATACAAATGTTTGTATGCTGAAGTTCTCTTTTATGTTAAGTTTAGAAATTCAGTGTAGTATTTTACGTGCATGGTGTGACAGGTGTTTGATGTTGAATGAGGATGTTTACTGGCATTCATAATATCTTAATATATTATGTAATTTATGAATCAATCAATAAAGCTAGGGAAACAGTCACCCTTTAAATAAATCCCATTGTAGGATATGCTGTACATTCAGAAATACATATCACCATAATCTTTATCAGTTGAGAAAGATGAATTAATCAAAATCAGCAATAATAAACAGGAGTGATGTGTTACCTTTTATATAATCATGATGTATTTTCATGCGCTTTCAGGAATGCAGTGCTGTTTCTGTAGAACATCATGATCTGTGCTTACAACATATCATAGAACAGCAAGAAACGTACAGCTTCAGGGGCTGACTGGTCATAACTGTCAGGTTAGGGTACTGTGGAGATCCTTCTGATGTGTACACAAGGTAGACTTAATGAAATTCTATGTGCAGAGGATTTAAATTAAAATTAAGAGCATGGATATTGCAGTACTGAACCACACACAAGAAGAAAGTGAATTTTAGGCAGAACAGACTCTACTCTCACCTAAGGTAGTTATCATAAGCCAGTACTCAATCACTTTATCTGTAACTGAGACCATCAATGAACTGCAGTCTGTTTCTCTCAGAAGACACCTTTCTAGTTACAGAAAAACCTGATTAGTGATAAAGAGCCTGAGCTCAAGGGATAAGCAGTGTTTAGATGTTTGCAAGCCACCACCTTAAGTAAAAAGACAAAAATAAAAACGAACTAATGGAATTTAAATAACCTTTCTTACCCCTTCCAAAAAAACAGAAAGAATCCAGTTTCCTAAAATTTCTGATAGATAAATTATGTATGAATAATTACAGGAAGAAAGTATTAACCAAAAGAAATTCAAGGCCCCAGAATGCAAGATATTTAAGAGGCTTGTCCCAGTGTGTGCTACTGTTACAGGATGAAACTCTTCTCAAACATTTTTTCTGAGTCATATAGTAAATATTTCATCTGAGACAGAATTTACCAAAATATGGGATTATACGGAAAGTATGTGAAACATACACAAGGCAAGGCCACTAAAACATCAATCTCTTGTCTCAACAGGATTTTCCAACCTGGCCTCAATCTGGTATCCTGACTATAATTCCATAAGTGGAGCGGATCCAAAGGAGCATCAAAAGCTGAGCTTCTGATTCAATCGGAAGAGTAACAGACCAACCAAAGAATCATGAAAAAGTAGGTCAGAATGGATCTCAAGGGGTTATTAGTTCCTTCCCCTACCAAATGTTAAAGAAGTACTTCACAGACTTGAAGAACTATCTTTGGGTTTTAAAAACGGGATTGAATGCATTTTGTGGGAGCAAAAGTTCCTGAATCTACCCAGAGAAAAAACTCCATATCCTTCTCTGGAGAAAATTCAATCAGCTCTAAAATGACACCTTTGTCAACAATTACCAGTTTATAAAGCAAGCTGAGAACACTGCTGAATATTATATTTTGGGGTGAATAGCATGCACTACCCTAACTAATATAGAATTTAGAGAACTATCAATCATAAATGATAATCATAATTCTTATTAAAACTCCCAAAAGATGGGTGGTATCCACAAGCCACTGGGAGGTCTCCTTGTTCACTGTCTCCTGGAAAACTCCGTGCTCTCTGTATACACTTCTAAATGTCCTGTATGACATGAAATCCTGTGGGACTCTGTACATTGCTACTGACTAGTACTGGTTAATATACCAGTGGTATTTATACCATGGCCTTGTTTTTATTTATAACACTACATATGTAGGTTTATCTATTTATACTACTGTGCATCCTGTAAGATGCTGTGGCTGTGCAGGCTTTGTTAGGTGTGATTTCATGCCCTCCTGACTTTAAGAGACAATTATCAGAATGTGAGAGAAACTTCATGGCTACAGCACCTCGAGTGATGAAACTGGGGGATCATAAAAAGATGAAAAAAATTACAAATTATTGACCTATCTGATTTCAGTTCCATGTAGCAAGAATAGGTCAGAAAAATGCCATTGTGTTCTCTGTGTGCAGGGACAAAAACTGTTGCGATGTATAAGCTTGAAGAGAAAAATAAGTGATGTTCTCTGTCTGTTTCAGTGTTTAGCACAACAAGAGGTTGAATTAAAACTTGGCTTAGAGGTGTAAAAAAAAAGTCACCTCTTCAGTGCAGACTTTCTTTCCATTTACACTAGGTGCAACACTAATACAAATATGGAGACAATAGAAAGAATTTATAAATTGTATTTCCCCCCCTCAGAGAAGAAAAGCCACTGCACACAACCAATGACAATAAGGAGAAAGGAAGTATTTGGAAATTCCTCAGTGCAGTAACAGCTTTGTGCTAGCATAACCCATGGGAATCTATTCATGTAATAGTCATTATTTTCTGAATATTTGTTAACATGATAAAGCTCTTAGAACATGTTTTGCAGTCTGTTAATAAAACCAATTAATAGCCCAGTAGGACTGTGCACCATGCTGTGACATGGTGGAAAATATGTAATGTTTAATAATGTGATTCATCAAACTCTATACAAAATACTAATTTTTCATACTTTGCAAGTAACAAATAATTTAAAACCATAGCTTTCCATTCCTAATTTTTATAGATACTGTTATTGTAAGGGTAACAATAGTGTAATGCAATATTTTATAGGAACTGATAGATCTCCTGACATACACACTGACCTATGCTGTTTCTAGTCATTATATTAATGTCTGACCTTACAGTCTACACAAAAAAGAAAGGAAGGATAAAAAAAAAAAACAACAAAGGAAATTAAGCAAAAGAGACCAGTGATGTTCAACTGCATACAGACATGAAGACAAAACAGTAATAAACTGAATCTGACAAAATCAACATAGAAGAGAATGGCAGAGCTGCACGTGTTTATTCATCAAACATGCCTCTCCTTTAGCCCTGCATTACTCCACTACCAAAAGGCATTCCCAAGACCATTTCATTTGGATTTGAGCCAGCTTCTCTTAGGTGCTTGCAGGGCAGTCAGGAGTTAGACCTAAATAGCCTAAATTTTCTTCAATTCCATACATTTTCTTTTACTCAGCAATGATTAATCTAAAAAACAAAAACCAAAACATAACCAACCCCAAACCCTGAAGACTTTAAACTACAGCTGTGAAAAAAGGGAGACCAGCTTTAATTTTTGTTTGCTCTTCTACAGTTTTCTGTCTTTTTTGTCCCTCTATCTCTTGTATATAATTCTTGTTGCGATCTGATCTTGAAACTTCTTGTTTTCCCCAAGATGAGAGTTGAGTTAACTTTAAGGAAGTAAAATAGAAGAAAATCTGGTGTGCACATCCCTTTACAAAGATTTCATCTTCCCAGATGGTGAAATCATGGCTTTTGGAGAGTAGACAGCATAAGTTTATAATACTTAGATCTAATGGCAAAAGCATCTCTTACTACACCCTTTCCTTGGTGATGGCTTAAGATGGTGACTGGGCAAATAAGACAAAAGCAGGTAAGAGTAAACATGACAAATAATTCCTCTCAAGTGACACGCTAAGCAAGCATTTACATGATCGTACTCAGTGGTTTATGTCACCACATTTTATCTGTGCAAGTTTTCTACTGTTAAAGATTTTAACTGATAGGGCATTATCTGATCATACCGAAAACAAATGGGTCTATCGATTTTCGGAAGAAGAGACCAAGTCTGTACATTTTAAAACTATGACTCATTAAAAGCCTTTTTTATTTTATACTCCAAGCAGTTTAATTTTACAAATAAATAGAAGGTTGTTCTGGAACCTTACAAGGTTTAAATAACAGGTAACAGGTTTAAATAGTTACATTTTACTTCAATTCTACTAAAGTAGATCTAATTAATGATCTAAATGCTGGCTGATACTTGTCTCTGATGAAAAGCAAGCTACTTTGTCTTTTGATGGAACGTTCTTATTTATTTATAATATTACTGAGGTATTACTGCTATCATAAGTAGCTTTTATTTCACACTTACAGTGATTTTCCAACAGTCATTTCCAGTTTATTCAAATTTAAAAAAAACACCAGCCAAGTGACCTATGGCCTGCTGTCAACTACAAATGCCTTTATTTAACTTGGCTGTAGAATCTGTGCATGAAAAATCTTTCTCCACTGTTTTAACTGTGTGCATTGTAGTCTAACAGTTAGCAAACCAGCCCTGGGAAGTAGGGCTTGTAGGTTTTGCTTCCCCCAATCTGGCAAACGGCTTGTTACACAAATTTGCAATAGCTACTGAGAGCCTGTTTTTTTGGATCTGCTGTTTAATAGAATTCCAAGGATTGCTCTAGAAGTCTTGGAAAATCACAACTCTTGAAAACTCAAGCTCTGATCCATCCTCTCTACTCATTATCCCAGGTCTCCAGAAAATGCAAACGAGGTCTACACCTTGCCAATTTATTGTCATGATATGCAGGTAATATTAGTTAGACCTCACAACTGTGACAGATTACTTCTAATGAGGATAGAAACATTTTGGGAAGTGAATTCTTTTGCAGTAATATGATTGGGCTAAATAATATTAATAATTACTAATATGCAGTAAGCTCCTTTTGCTTCTGTTTATCTTGTTATCATTTACACGAAATGCTGTTATGAAAGTGGTATCCAGAAGATACACCCATGCAATGAACGTTGCCTAGACTTTTAGATCCAGATTAACAAAAATGACATCCATAAATACCAAATGACTGTGCTTTAAAGAAATAATTTTTTGTGGTAAGAAAAACCATGTCCTGCTTTTCTTTTGTCATGATGTGACAGCATTGAATCCTGTGCCCCTTAATAACTAAAATTCCTAGGGAGGGTGCATGAAGAGACAACATCAATTCACATTTATCATATTCCTTTCCTTCCCCATATGGCCTGATTTAAGCTCAACACGTCCATGGGCAGATGGCATAATAGGATGTAGAAAGGCAAGAACTGTATTCACTCATCTAGCAACAAAAACCCCAAACAACCCAGCGCTCTGAAGCTACATGAGAAAAACTGAGAAATTGTATATGTTTGTTTTTTTCACAGAACCACTGAATGGTTGAGGCTGGAAGGGACCTTTGGAGGTCATCAGGTCCAACACCCCTCCTCAAGGAAAGGCCACCTAGAGCCAGTTGCCCAGGACTGGCTGTTGACTCTCTCCAAGGGTGGAGACTTGACAGCCTCCCTGGGCAACATGTGCCAGTGCTCAGTAACGCTCACAGTAAAACAGTATTCAGAGGGAACCTCTGGTGTTTCAGTGTGTGCCCATTGCCTCTTGTCCTGTCACTGGGCATCACTGAAAAGAGCCTGGCTCCATCCTCTTTGCAACCTCCCTCCAGGTATTTATATACATTGATAAGATCTCCCCAGAGCCTTCTCTTCTCCAGGCTGAACAGCCCCATCAGCCTTTCCTCATAGCAGAGAGACTCCAGTCCCATAATCATCTTCGTGGCCCTTTGTTGGACTCTCTCCAGTATGTCCATGTCTCTCTTGAACTGGGGAGCCCAGAACTGGACACAATACTCCAGGTGTGGCCTCATCATTGCTGAGGCCACACCGGGTGTACTAACCTCCTGGAGTACTTAATCTAAAATTGCTTTATATTTATGTATTCTTTGCGGATTTACATTTCATAATAATCTGCATCCATGGAAATTGCACAGTTACGGCACTTTGAACTAGACAAATCATTTTCATTTCCTTCTGTAACTAGTCAGCAACTACCCTGTATTCTTTTTTTCTTTTCTAGAACCTTTTTTAGATTGAATTTTTTACTGACAACTTGTTGAACTCTTGGCTAATGAGAAATTATATAACAGAACTTAATCCTACAAGTGAAAAAAGAAAAATCCTTCAAATCTACAAATATAACAATCCACCATTGCCTTTTCAATAGTAGGATTTGGGCCACAGATTTTAATCTTTTTTCCTTCAATATAGAGAAATGTTATTCACCTATAAATCCCAGCTGCAAACTGATTAAGACTTTAAAGCTTGTACAAATGATTCATACAAAGTTAGTCATTCAGTGGTATACAAAAGGAAGTCTTCACAAGTTTCTTATGGAGTTCTTGAATACAGACTATAGAGAATTGTGATTGATTTGATTTTATCTGTAAGTATCTTGCCACTCCTGAAAAAAAAAAAGAGACTAACTCTAAAAAACTAAAACCACTTTATGAATAATACAAAAGCTCTTCAGATTTTGAGGAGGTTTATATCTTTAAAATACATCCTTTATAAAGACTACTAAAAAGTCTGTGCCCTAATTTTCCCCTTACCACTCCTATCTCTGGAAAAACATGTTGATTGACTCACCTGGAATATGCACCATTTATTATGCACCATATAAAGGTTTAAATGACATAATGCACTTCAAAACAGTTTAGAAAGCTCTATTTTCCGCTTTGGCAAATACAGCTGTAATTAAATCTTGTGGGGTCTAATTTAACCTCTTGTATTCAGAGGCAGATGCATCAGAGAATGAAACACATCACAACTGGCAAAAGTGCACATCAAGAATAATAGGACTGTTTTAATTATGTTCATAATGATTCCTCATAAATCTCCCAATATTACTACCAAAAATATGTACCATAATACAGCAACAATCTGTTTCCATCTGAAAGAAAAATTGCTGTGGTCTGTGCAAAACCAGGCTGCATTGCATATTTATCATTGGTGATTCACAAGAAAAACAACTAGGTCTTTCCTTCCAGTTGATTAGTTTTGGGGTATTTAAGACTTTTGTTAATTTAAAATTATCCTTCTTCAAAATCTTTATATTTCTCTGATTAATAGATAACTATATATTATTCCACAGAACATGTATTAGAATACACATAGTTTTTTTAATCTTCTCTCATTTTGGGCCTGAACTTGCTCCCATTGAATTAAATATGATTCACCTAAAGAATTTTTCCTCCCAGTCACTTAAAACTTCATTCTCACAACTCCCTGCACTTAGTTCAAATGTCTTCCTGTGACTGATTGCACCATTTAAATTGCAATCTCCATTGAAAAGTAGGGGTTGCAAATCAGGCTTTTTTTTTTCTTCTGTTTTTCTTTTCTTTAATTTTTACACCCCTTCAAATCTTCCAGGCCTGACCAGACCTCTGTGAGGCAAATATAAGCCTAGCAGCAGTAGGCTTCTTTTTTAAATTGCCTTCTATAGGCTGCAAGTCCAAAATAGTTCATGAGCCACAGGCTGAAAATGCCTGGTCTAAATTCCTAATGGAGTGGGAGTTTGAGGCCATTCTCAGATACCAACTTGCCCAACGGGCAAGCGTGTTCTTACATCCGGATGTAGCCTGAACTTGTTAGAGGGGTCTCATGCACCCAAGTTCTCACTTGCATCATTCCTGTGGATCAGGCAAAGATTCTTGGGCATAGCAAAGGCTACTACAGCCTGGTTTACCAGCAAATATAGTAAACTCAGCTCTTTCAAAGTTTAGCTGATCACAAGCAAATAGCCAACAATACAGAAGTTTGAAAAGTGTAGTGCTAAGGACTCAGAGCCTATAAACCCACTTGCTGGCCCCTAGTTCCTTGCACAGGGTCAGGTTACATCTCTGTCTGTGCACGTGCATTCTGGATTTGTTGTGATGAGGGATGTTTTAGCAGAGTGAAAACTCTGTGTTAAAGTGTTATCTATAATGATGTCTGCAGTTAAAAGGCTTCCTCCCACAGAATGTTTGTGTTTCACTCTTCCTCACATGCAATCCAGATTTTTTCTTTCAAAGGATTACCTTCTATTAATTTCATTCTTTTGTATTTCAATATTTTTAAGTCCATCGAATCCAAGGGAAAAAAAATCAATTGCAGCCATTACTTTAAAAGAGAAATTAGCAATTATAGTAAGAAAAAACAAGTGAGCTGGGAATATTCTCTGTATACTGCTATTACAGCATAACTCTTATTTACCTTGCTCTCTTGTCAGATAGACAGACAGACGAACTCTTACATAAGGCTAAAATAAACTGTCCTCAGTCCTCTTGTCATTGAAATTAGAGAAACATTGTCAAGAAATCTTAGCCTCACTTTCTGTTTTCCAATTACTGATTCTTGGAGTAATTTACACCCTCCCACTTCTTTTTAAATATGTACCACCAATGGCCACATTCCCTTTGAAGCTTTAATTAGAACCTTATTCATTGAAAGTATTGTTAACAAATATTTACCACTTACAAATCTCTTTCTTTACATATATTTAACATTTCTGATGCTACACATGTACATTTACTTCTGTGCTTAAGTATTTACAAAATTAGACCCCAAAAGTACAGATTATTCCAAATTTAACTTAAACACAAGACAAAGCAGCTTGCCAAGGGAACACCCACAGTTCAGTTTCCGTGATGGAAAGAGCCAGTTCCCGTGTCTGCAGGTCTTCACTTCTCATTATCCTTTTTACAGTTAAAAATGTTGCAAACTAGAAAATGAAGCATTAAATTAACTTTCTGGGGGTTTTTAATCAATTTTCTAGCAAAATGTAAGGGTGCAGGCAGAGATGCTGCTGTGGATTGGACAATTGCAAGAAATCGATACTTTAGTTGCTTCCTCCCACCCCTTGCCACCATATGACAATGACAGAAGATTTACTGTTGGTGGGAGAAATAAGAAACCTCTGCCTTCCCCACATATTATGTTCTTCCAGTGTGGCACATGGAGCATACCCGAACACATCACAGCTATAGCCAGTCTGACACTGATGGTGCACAAGAATTAGATTTGTTGTCTAGTCATGGACCAAGTACCACATACAGGAACAACATTAACTTCCTCCAGCTTCTCTTTCCAATAGGGTTCCCTTGGGTTACACAGGCCTCACTTCCAAAAGGAATTTGAAAAAGTAATTCAAACTTCAGAACTTAACCTATCTTTGGCCTTTCTGCTGAGGTCACCAAGAACTGTGGCCATTAAAGAGTGTATTTTATCATTTGAAGACAGGGACCAGAGATAAAAGGTGAACCAGCCCTTGTCTTCAATCCTAACTGAAGTGGCGTAATTTTTTTTTCCTGCACACATCCAGGTGTTAATCTTGAGTGACACAAATTGGACCTAACAGACTATCCTCAGGTGACTCCATGATACATTTCCAGGCTGAGGTCTGGGGTTTTTTGCAGCTAGAGCTCCTGGAGAGATCAGTCTTCCACAGTCTACTCGCATGCTGTGGGTGTGACATAACTTTGAAAGCTATAAACATTTCCTGCTGGACTGACCGTTTGACCAGATATTTTTCACCAACGTAAGCCTAAATCCATTCTTGTGTTCTCATGTTGCCTATCAGTAGCTAATTAAACAGTCAAAAACCAGCAAGGATGCTTTTTACTGTCAAATTCTCTCATTGAGTTCTGCAGCACTGGCAACACCACTTATCAGTTGCAGATGTCTCCTATGGAGTTTGCTCTCATGTGCTCTTTGCTAGATCCCAGCTTTATTAACCTTCAGAATGCAATATAAATCAGCTTGTATTGTTTTGTTTTCACTTGCAGCTATTTGGAAGGTTTTGTATTTCATCCCAAAGCATCTACAGCAGAGCTCTCTGACGTGTATCGATGTTACTGCTGTATTATTTTTAGGCTATTTTAGTGTTTCTCAGCAGCAACTGTCAAAGTAGTATCTGGTATAAAAGTAATGAAACAAATAAGTAAATCTGGGGTTTGCTAGTAAGATATCACCAAGCTCTTGACACAAGTTTAGAAGACTTCCTTTGAATGTGACACAGTACAGCAGGTTTCTAAACATGTGCTGTGTAAAACTATTTTCTGACAAAATGGCAAAAATATAGGAGTTGGACCATAGTCCAGCGTCCAGCAGCTAACCTCTAAAATTATAATTATGAATTATTCTGCTAGGAGTTTAACCACTGTCAAGGCATGAACAAACACCTGCCAAAGCCTCCCTCCCTCCCCAGAACTCGCAGAAATGATGGTAGGCAGCCTTGCAACTACACGTGCATAAGAAAAAAATTTGTTTATGACCATGGTGTTTGCCAGTAGTCTATCAGCTCTTCATCCTGCATTAGTGTAGTATTTGAGTAAATCCAACCCAGAGCTGGATTAATTTATTAAAGAAAAATCTTTTGAATTAAACTTTTTTTGGCCACAGAAGAACAGATACTTTTGTTACAGAGCAGAGATACTCATGTGGTAAAATAAAGTTCTTGCTTGTTACTTTTCTGTGCTGCCCTGTAGAGACACAAAGAATATACAAATTATCTCATTGCTGTTCTCAGAAATTTAATAATCTGACCTCTTTAGTGAGCTTGCTCTGTAGCATTCAACTGACAAGAGCTACTGATATACAAAATAAAATAAAATGGCAAAACCACAGTGGAATCCTTTCTAATCTGAGAAGCATTGCTGTGGGCTAAGAACTACAAGCTGCGGTTTCTAGCACATCTCGGTGCTCTTCATCTAGACACACCGGAGAGTCATTAATACATCAGTTTAAATTCCACTGCAAAATAGAGTTTGAGGGTCTCACTTGAGAGCCTTATATATCCTAATTTAAAAAAATAAAGTAAAATAAAATACTGCATTCTTTCTCATAATTCGAGACAAGTGTCCACTGTAGTAAACACAAGCTGGGTGGACTCTTCAAGCAAAAAGTGCAGTGCTCTCTTACAACAGAATAGGTTTCCAAATGAGTGATCTTATCTTAAAGGCACCCCTATATTTCTTTCACTTGGCCCTTATGGTGACCAGCCCTAGTCCACATTTCAGGAGATGTCTTAATCTGGTCATTCATCACACAAGCAGGGGAAGGCTGAATCACTCAACCTTGCAACACTGAGAAACCCAATGGCAGATTATGCTTTGTTCTCAGTGCAGAATTCAGGCTGAAGAGATTCAGTCTTTCAACAAAACCTGGCCACAGAGCTCAAAGCAATCTTAATCTTATTTCATGTCATTGTAAGACTACCGCTGAATTGTACACATGAAATAAAACTCGTAAGTGTGGCTTTTTGTTTGAGAATTTGCCTGGCAACCCATAATATTATTTCGTCTGGTTTTGCACTTGAAGCTCAGGTAAGGAAATGGCCTTTAAGGGAAAAACTTCTGCAAGGTTCATCATTAGCTATATATGAAGAAACTTTTTTCTATATCAGCACTAGTAGACTGTAGTATGAAGAGAATACGGTCTGCAGGTTTTGAAACACAGAGCGCACTCACTCCTTCTGCTAGGGTGCAGAATTTTTTAGGTAAAGTCTTTAAGGGGGTCTCAGGAAATGTTCATCCCAGTTCCACAGCCCGTAAAAACAGAAGAGGACATCAGCCATAGGGAGCTTGTTATTTTGGGCTACTGGTATATTCTGAACTGCAGAGCTGATCTCTGGAAGGAAGGAAAGATGAGCTGTGAGATGAGTTGCCTGCGAGCTTAGAATCAGGGCTGGGTAAGTCTCAGGAAAGAACTGAGGTGAAGATTTCTCAAAATTTCAAACAATTTTGGTTGAGATTTTATCTGATCTGAACATGGAAAACAGCTAAGAATAACCTGACCGGACCATTAATTCTCATTCCTCAGAAGGTTTTTCATCACTAATTTTTGATAATAAAATTATTTAAATTCATTCATCTGCTTCCTTTGACTAATGCAGAAATTTGAGGAAATCATAAGCACTATCGAAAGGAAAAAGTTATATTGTCTGAGTAAAATATGCTATATAAAAAGACAGATTCCATCCATTGCAAATATACATGATTCAGTAATCACTGAAGGAGAAACACCATAGTGTTCTCTCTCTCTCAAAGAGCCCTGAAAACTAGGTAGGGCTTATTTGCTCTATCTCAGGTACAGCAGGGCAAAATAATGCTGTCATACATACTACAGAAACCTACACCACACCAATGCTTTCAAATCTGAGCTTCAAACTGAAGTTAATTTCAATTGTGCATTTAAGCAGCATTCATCAATTGACTTTTTAAAAGATCCATTAATGGAATTTGGTAATAAAAATGGCACACAACATGAAAAGAAGATTTTTAAACAAACAAATTGTACTGTATATTCTATGGTAGAAGAAATGTAAACTTGAGAGAATTTTACTCCTGAGAAGTGGTTCTCATTATTAATTATTCAAAAAAGAAGAATAAGGAATACTGATGATACCTATACATTTTTGTACAAATATACTTTTTCTTCGTTTCCAGCTGCTAAAAAGCAAACTTGTATGCAACATTTCAGTTGATTACAGAAATGTTTCTGGTTACTTTAGTATAAAGTAAAAGCAAATCACAATGCCTTTAAACTGAAAACCTGATCAGAGGCTATATCACAACTGTGTGATGCTGTGTGCTCTTTACTGTACTCTGGCCTTCCAGACTGAAAATGCAAAATCAAATTCTTCATAGCCTACAAGGAGTGAGATTTTCAAAGATGTGCAAGTCATTTGAAGATTTACGGTCAATAAAATTCATATGACGTAACCTGTACATGCATGGGTGTAAACAAGCATGTTTACGACCCTTCACATTGGCCTGGATAAACACAAGTCAGATTCAGCCCAGAAGCCAGGTAGGTATGTTAGCATTACACTGCATTTGACCTAATATATCCTGTCAGCACAGGCAAGTAGCCTTGGCCCACAACAGCCCAACATGATGCATGTCTGTTCAGCCACAAGCACAGGCAGAGAAAGAAACTATGTGCATACCTCTGTGTCAGCACATACAGTCAGCACTTCTTAAAACCCTAGCTAAGGCTTACACAGCTCCCACTTATCTTTCAAAATGCACTCCCACATGGTGCTTAAGTGCCTCCCCAGGCTCCTGTATGCCCTTGGTCTAGCAGTGAAGTTATTCTGCAGAGATGAACCTTACTCTTAGCTCCCCCAGAGCTGCCATCAGTAGAGGAGGAGGCTGGTGGCAGCTACAGGTGGGCTGTGGACAATCCAGCATTAGACTCACCACCCAGCATGTTCCAAGTTTGGGGTTATACAAGGTTTCCACATATCCAAAAGAATCTTCAGTAGGTTGTTATCGTAACAATAGCAATAATAATTTGTAAAAAGAATGTTAGCAAGTAATTTAGGTATTCATCATAATTCATAAAAATGAAAAAATAAAACCCCAAACAGATAATTCAGTAAAGGGATGCTTTTCTCACACATTATTTGTCAAGAAACAGATATAAGACCATGAAATATGGATTGCATTAGAGATCAACATTCATCTCTGTTTGAATGGCTACTAAAAGGCTTATACACCAAACAGCAGTGAATGAAGTCTTAGTAGAGGACTTCTAACTTTTCCTGCCCTGCTCAAGAATCGTCCAGTCCTATGTTTAAAAAACATTCAGCCATAAACAAAGCACTTTTTTCTGTTAAATCAATCTCCACTGAAGAGCTAAGATGAAGGCACAAAACCATACAGTGTAAATTGCTCTAGCATAAGGCGCTAAGTAGGGAAGTATGAATGTTCTTAGTTGTGATTTTGTGGCCCCACACAGATACCATTCTATTAAACAGACCAGTTTCTCAGCTTATGGTTATTGTTCTGAGATAATGTGATATGACAAGTCCAGATGTTTAAAACTGTTGCAGCAATTCACAGACTGGGAGCAATAAATTATGATAAAGGACATATTTAATTCAATTCATAGTGGATTTGGCACTGTCAGAGGTATGGAATTTCTAGCTGAGTATAATACAGAAACCATTACATGCTCTAGGGAACTTTGAAAGTGAACTAGTGCAAGGCAGAGGACATTGTTGTAAAGCTGGAATTCTTTCTATCTGTTAATCAACAATCTCTGTATTGCATTGCTATCACATGTATTACTCTAGATTTGCCTAGTCTTGAAATAATTAGCAGAAAAATTCTTTATGAAAAATTCACCAGTGTTGTGTAGACTCAAGCTCTTTTCATCCCATTCTGAATTTCAGAAATCCATGTAGAACCTTTGACAGCATGATGTGGACACAAGACCAAAGACATTATACGTTACCCTAAAAACAACTTTTCTAAAGAATATGTTGTGCATCTATTCTGTATTCAGCCACCTTTTATGTCAAGTTAATCCATGAAGACCATCGATCCATGTAACCATTGACCTAAGTATATTTTATAGACCTGTGCACTGTGGGACCAGAAGACAACAATTTAACTTTCTTTGTTATTAAGGCTGTAGAGCCATAGAAGTGAGCTGCTTGTGTTTTCTCCTGACTAAGGGGAATTTTCAGTGCCACTACTAGGACAAATAACTATTCCTCTATAGACACCTGTATATGTGTGCATATATATGTATATCTGTCCTGAGGTCTGTCAGAAATAAGGGTTTATTGAAATGCCTGAGCCACATGCATGCCAGGAGACATGAGAAAGGAGTTTTATTTTTATGGTGATGATTCTGCTAACAATCATGTTCAGGATCTGCACTATTTTAGCTTCTCCATTCCCAACAGATGAAAGGCTCAGTTCTATCATACAGCTGGGTTGGTTAACAGCACTATTTTTACAGACTTGTTTATTTCCATCTGGAGGGATGGGTATTATTATAGAGTGAGACCAGACCTGTTCCATTACCTTTAGAACTGAAAAAAACCATCTCATCAGACCACATCTCCCTCATCTCCTTCTCTGTGTAAGAAAGTGTTTCCTCCTATAATTTAGCCTTCTCATTCACTAGTTATAAAATACAAGACAGTGAATTGCAGAATGATGAATCCAGTTTGTTATTCTGCACAGCTTCTTAGCTGCAAACAGGTCTGCTGATATTTTTAAAGCACTGGTGCATAAGGCCTTAATGCAGATCATTCAGAAGAGCGTTGATATTTACCTGGCTCAGAATCAAACCATTCTGTTTTCTTCAGGGATGAGCGAGTCAGGCACCATCACAGGCCTCTGCCTTACCTCAGTTCCTTCAGTACCTTGTAAAAGGTTTGACATCAAGGACTGTTTTAGCAATAGAGCAAGTACTCTTTGGTATTTGGAGTTATCCTAGAGGATGCATTCTCTATCAACATTTTCTTTGTAAAACAGCGCAAATATTCAACTCATCAGAGGCATTCATCCCCTAGCCGCTATTAAAAAAGCCTAGCTTGAGCTTAGTTTCTATTTCAAAATTTGAATCTTTACATTAAGACATTGCTTAAAAATGGAGACCGACCCCCTGAAATGCTCTCCCAGTTTGACAGTGAATCCTTAATAATGTCTCACCAAGGCAGTTGTGCAATAATACTTGTGGGAAAAGCATTATACAGACTTGACTTCTCTGGCTGAATTCTGAGAATTGATGTGACAATACAGAAGTTGTTCTAAGCTCGAGATACATCATATCTGCAGCTCCATTAGGCAATTTCCTTTTTAAAAAAATAAAATAGATACATTTACTAGAATGTATTTTTGACAAATTCATGTTATTTATGAATTTATTATTCTCCCTGTTGTTACTAAGTAATAATTTTTTCAGCATCTCTCTTGGAACCATGCTTACAAATGCCTAGAATTTCTTTTTTTTAAAATCATCCAGATTTTCAAAGATAATTATTCACGCTTCAGAGCCTAGTTTTATTATTGACTTAAGTATACTGCACTAATTTTCATTAGGCCCATGCAATGTGACCACATTTTTTACCTACGTATACTTCAACCTGCTGCTTCTATGTTCAGGATTATTGTTTTGTCTCCTTTTAAAAATATCTATATCATAAATTTTTAAACTGCACACAATGCCTGAAAATGGAAACAGAGAAATCGTTTACCACTTTTTCACTATCAACTGCAGTTTGCGCTCCTGCCCTTGTAAATAAGCATTCTTTTTTCTTCCTCTTATAATGAATTCCTAGAACTTTGTTACATCCTTTGCTGTTCCTTAGCTTTACTTTCTGTAGAAATAATTTACTATTATACTATTATGACGGCTGCTTTTGTTAGACGACAGCCCTTCTTCACTCCCTTCTTTGTCAGTTTGCCTTCCCAAAGACCTTTATATATCAGTTTCTCATGTTTTCTGAAGGGCAATTTCTCAAGTAGTTTTTTCAGAGATCTGTTTTCTTATAACTTCCTTACTTTGGAATAATAAACTATTTCACTGTATAATCACTTCCACTCAGTTTATCATCGCTCCATTCCTAAAGGAGCGATCACACTATTGGTATTAGCATAATTTGCAGTACTATAGAGCCCATGAGGTGCATCATTAAGCTCTATGAGATTATTCAATAGGGAAGAATACAAAGTACCTTGTATCATCTTGAAGTTGTAGAAACAGTATCAGCCTAAAGTGCAATGTATTTCTATGAGCAGTTCCTATATTGCATTCTTCTCACCAAACTGTGAAACTTGGTGTTCCTCAGAAATTAACTGTGTTAAACAGAACGAACAAGATGAAGCTTGATCTCCCCTTGGATATCCCCTGACTTATAACTCAATAGAACTTCATGAGGAGTTTTCCTTCCCTTCTCATCCTTCCCACTGTTTATGAAAAGTATGGATGAAAAGGGAATTTAAAACATAAAGACTACAGCCACCAAAGCACTAATTTTTACAGAAAGATATGACTAGGAGCTCAGTTTCTGCTTGAGTTTCACAGCAAGGCTGGCTGTTTTATCACCTTGCTATCTGCAGGGAATGGTATACACTAGCTGTCAGAGAAAATCGGAAGTCATATCCAAGTTCAAATGGCCATATTTCCACACCCATGACTCACTAGTTCTGTCGAGAGCTACCATTTCCTCTTTTACCAGGGAAAAGACACCTTCTGACTAACAGTTCAAGGACCATAACTTCAGCAGCAAAAGATTTTCTTACTCTTTATTCTTAGCCACTCTCCCCCTGCATACCTCACATCACCTTTCACAGCACTTCTGAGACATAGGCTGAGCAAAGCTGTGAAAATAACACAACATCCTACTCACTGCCCCCATTTTGCTCTAGGCTACAGGTTTCTTCATATCTCTTTTCTGACTGGCAAGCTCATTCCAACTGGAGAGGTTACTATGCCCTTGATTAACCCTTTCTGGGCTAATTAGATGGAGTATGTGCATTGATGTGGGCATGTAAATAGACACCTAGTTATGTCAATATGCGTATGCATAAAGAAAGGAGATTTACGCACCTTTTGTATTGCATAACTCCCCCTTGAATGCCAAAGTATTCTGCATTCTGAAATCAGCTCTACCACACAGCATTCACTGATAATAACTGTTTAGAGGGAGCCGTGTTTTACTGTCCTCTGCCATTTGTACAGTTATGTGGGAATGAGCTTTTTGTTCTGCTTTGAGAGGATGTTCCTTTTGCAAATTTCTACATAAGCGTTGCCACTCTGGTGCTTTAATGTCATAATGCTGTATCTGCTATTCTTTTCTACTACTTCAGCATGAAACCTATCAGAATTTGATATTTCAGACAGGAATTAGAGAACATAATGGAAGCAAACCAAACACCACCACTCTTCTTAAATATTGCTAAATTGACATTATTTGTTATGGACTGTATTGCTGCTTACAGGCCACTGTTAAATCAGTTTCTCTGTATCTCCCTGAAATCACAGTCTCTGTGACTGTGGGTATGTTTCCCTGGGGTGTAGACATGTTTCCTAGGTTCTTTGTTTGCAAATGTGCATTCAATATTCATAACTCTAATGATTTGATTTGTCTTGCAGCTCAGCAATGTAAGATGCAGTCACCTGCATTTGCAACTGTCTTCCTTTGGGATGCAAAATGGATGGAATTCACGCTGTTCAGAGTATACTTTTCTTCTTCTAGATGTGCACATCATTACACAGTTTCATTAGGACTCATTTAGACTTGAATAGACTTCTAGTTTCAAACCTTCTGACTAATATCCTTGACAAGCATCCTTTTAGGCACCAATGACATTCAGAGGAAACCCTGAGCAGGTTAAAGATGATGGGCTTTGGAGACAAAGCTGAGGGGGACAAGGGCTCACATGGTGTTATCTTTAGTCCTTCTGGTCAAAGGTAAGAGCCCAGGAAGGAGCAGATGCATTCAGCTGCCAATGAATGCACAGCTACACAGCTCACGTCACCAGCAAAGACATGTCTTCTTTGATCACACTGCAATGTTTGAGAAAGGAGGCTTTCCAAAGGTGTTTGTACACTAATGCGCAGAGCCTGGGCAACAAAGAAGAACTGCAAGTCCAGGCCAGTTGTGGGGCTATCACATGAGCAGAATCTGGTAGACCTGATGGGATGGTGCACAAACTGGGATAAGGTCATGGATAGGCAAAGACTGAGAAGGACAGGCAGTGAACAAGAGGAGGGGGAGTCACACTCTTGTGTCAAGGAGCTCCAGAAAGAAAGTGAAGATGTGTCTGTTGTGAGCCTCTTTGTCAAGATTAAGAGGAAGAAGGAACACAGGATCCCAGGGCCTGTCATAGATTACTTGATCAAGAGGGAGAGCATGAAGCTTTCTAGAAACAACTAGCAGAAGTCTCGCAATCACAGGCTCTCATCTTTATAGGTAATTCCACCCATACAGCCATCTACTAGGAAAGCAACAGCATTTTCTTGATGACGTTCATGGCAATTTCACAACACAAATGCTAGCAGGAACAAGCTGGGTGATACTCCAGTTGTCCTGTTGCTCAAAACAGCAAAGAACTGGTGACAAATGCAGTGATAAACACAAAGAGGAGGCTGAGAGGAATCTAAATGCAACTTATGGCTACTTGAAGGGAGCAACAAAGTTGATGGAGATGAACTTTTTCCTAGTTGCAGCTGATAAATCTCAGGAAAATAGGCACAAGCTGTGATTTAGGAGGTTCAAACTGGATAGTAGAAAAAATGTTTTCACCAGGAAGGTGATGCATCACTGGAACAATTAACCAGAGACGTGATGAAATCCTCTGTCTTAGAGGTCCTCAACACTTGAGTAGATAAAGCCATGGCTGATATAATTGTTTGGTAATAGTCCTGCTCCAGTGGGATGCTGGAGTATAGAGCTCCAGTGGTCCTTTCTAACAAACATTTCTGTGATTCTATAACTGCTGCATGAATCTTGCATAACTTTGCAGATTTCTTCTGGAATTGTTATTTTAAAGTTTTTTCCTTTGTCGTTCAGCACATTCTATCCAAAACAGGTCATTAAGCATAACTGATCATTCAATTTCTCAGCCAAGGGAATGAGAACTGATGAATTAATTTCTGCTAAATTAATACCTCACCATTGTTTGCTTGGGTAAGAATAGAATTTTTTTATCTTATTATTTTTTCTAGCTTTTTCAGAAAGTAGTTACATCATAACAAAGTGAATTACACTACTAACACATTTTCCACATACCAAAACCCAAACATTTTGCTACTGGGCTATACCAAGTCTAGTTACATTAATCATCAATGTGAAGAATGTATTTCTTTTTGTTGTTCCATTATAGCAGAGACTGTTTCTGCAGAGATGTGTTGGACAGTGTTTCTCCCTAGGGAAGCCGGGGTGATTTTTATACTAGGCAAAATCAGAAATGTGTTTAGAAAATAAGACAGGATAAATATATATGGATTATATTGTGCAGAAAGGACAAGTCTGGAGCCTTTTTTCTGGCTTCACTTCACATCAAGGACATAATACTGCAGAAAAATCTTCAGTAGTAATCTTAAGAAAGCAGAGGAGATGACTTATTCACAGTAAGCCAGAAGTATTGCCCTGAAAAGAATGTCAGCTCGCAGATGCATTTCCAAAATATAATTATGTGTATATGTAACCTCATGCTACTGTTACAGACCACGGCCCTGTCTTTAGAAGCAGAGACGTTCATGAGGTTGAAGTGACAGCCTTTCAGGCAATTTGGCTCTGAAAGACCATGCTAAAGTCTGCCTAGGACAGACTGGATAGAGGAAGTGTAAGTGGTGTATAATTCTGTAATGGAAGCAGCAGCTTTGAGAAAGTCTCTGGTTTATCTAGTGGCTTAACTAACTGAAGCTTCTGGTGTGGTATGTCCACTATGCAGGAAATTCCAGCTCACTGAGGCTGATACCAATGTTATTATTGCATCAGATGTGTAAAAGGAGCAACTGTTTATACATTGTTCTGCATAAAAGGAAATGGTCTACATATCGAATAGCAGCATGGACAGATTGTTCAAAAATTAAGGAAATAGAGAAAGGGTGGGTTTTCTTGAAAGATGAACATAGGTACTGATTTAGAATCATCACTGAAGTGGGTCTCAAATTTTCAAAATTTGTGCAAAAATCAGGAAAGCACTAGGAAGCCAATAAATCTGGCCGTTTTTAATTACTTTCAGCAGGAAACTCCAATCTTATTAATCAAATTATAAAGCATATACTTCACCTGAAAAATATGAGACTAGACAAGGAGCACCACAAATTAAATAACTGTGGAAGCAGCTTTCAGCTAAAGTTTACTATTCTCCTGCATTCCAAATATCTTCTGCATCACAATCTGGGATCAATATCTAGACAGCAAAATCTTATTAATAAATTTCTTCTTTAACCTCCATTCCATAAGAAAAGGGACAGGATTGGGTGATGTGCAAAGGATCACTATCAAACAGTGAAGCTGCAGAAATTATTCATATGGATAAATTTATTACAGTGGACTATGATTTTTCTTGCATGTACTAATTAATCCCCACTTTCCTGCCACCAAACATGCAGTTCCTGTTGAAGTTGATAACTGCAGATGTTCAGGCTTTTTAAAACTCAGGTTGTCTTATCTTAGATGTTTCTGTTTACCTCCACTATAGTAATTAAGGGCTAGATCCTCAAAGATATTCAGGCACCAACATGAAACTGATGGAACGTCAGTGTCTAAATATTTTTGCAGATTTTATTCTAAAGGTAAGCCCACATGTTTCAAGAACATCTGTGCTTTCAGCAGTCATTTGATTTCCCACTTTCAGCCTACCAGCACTAATAGGCCATTCAAACATTCCTGGGAGGGAAAAAGAACACAAAGAATTCATTTTTTGGAGGCCAGTACAACCCAATGTTTTAATACTACATTATTAGTAAGAAAATAGATTTCAGAACTTGGAAATTCCCTCAGGAAATTCTGATACATTTACCTAAGCTTTTGGATTGAAATGGGTCTTGTCATTCATTAATACTTGCTGTCATATTTAATTTGAACACATTTGAAAGAGCTTATCCCACCAACACCACTTTCTGGCTTTGAAATGAGCGGATGTGAGTACACCGAATTTGTGACGGTAAATGAGTTTCACCTAACTGATTGCTGTTCCTACATAAGGGCCTCTCGGTTGGTGTGTACAATGCTGCAGGGGGAGATGCGTCTCACTGTTGCATGAACATGTGCTACATCGACTCGTGTTAATAAGCAGGCAAAAGTTTCCTTTGCCTCTCCCAGTAAGTCTGTATTTGCATGATAGCCCCTCCTCAGAATTTATTTCTCTCTATTTGATAGTCCAACCTTCTCAATCATATTACTGCAGTCTTTCTCATTCATTCACTGGTTCCATCACAGCAAAACACTTAGACAAGTAGGCTTTTCTCCTTTTTAAGGCCTGTGTGCACAACTTACATGTCTGTCCAGGACAGCTGAAGATAATGAAGAGTTACAAATTAAATGGTAAGATATTGTGGTGGGTTTGACCTTGACACATTATACTGTAACAGAAAATGCCAACAAATCCTTACAGAACAGCAGAGTCATATTACACTACTGAAGAAAATAAAAAGGATGCTTACACATTGGCTGGATGCTGGGTGCCCACCAAAGCCACTCTATCACTTCCCCTCCTCAGATGGACAGAGGAAGAAAAAAAATACAACAAAAGGCTCATGGGTCGAGATAAGGATAGGGAGAGATCACTCAGCAATTACCATCACGGGCAAAACAGATTTGACTCTGGGAAATCAATTTAATTTATTACCAATCAAATCAGAGTAGGATAATGAGAAATAAAATGAAATCTTAAAACACCTTCTTCACACCCCTCCCTTCTTCCTGGGCTCAGCAACTCACTATTTTCTCTACCTCCTCCCTGTCAAGTGGCACAGGGGGATGGGGAATGGGGTCTGTGGTCAGTTCATCACACGTTGTCTCTGCTGCTCCTTCCTCCTCAGGGGGAGGACTCCTCACTCTTCCCCTGCTCCAGCGTAGGGTCCCTCCCACGGGCTGCAGTCCTTCAGGCACAGACTGCTCCAGCGTGGGTCCTCCGCTGGATCACAAGTTCTGCCAGCAAACCTACTCCAGCATGGGCTCCTCTCTCCATGGGGCCACAGGTCCTGACAGGAGCCTGCTCCAGCACAGGCTTCCCACAGGGTCACAGCCTCCTTCGGGCACCCACCTGCTCTGGTGTGGGGTCCTCCACGGGCTGCAGGTGGATATCTGCTCCACCGTGGACCTCCCTGGGCTGCAGGGGGACAGCCTGCCTCACCATGGTCTTCCCCACGGGCTGCAGGGGAACCTCTGCTCTGGTGCCTGGAGCACCTCCTTCTTCACTGACCTGGGGGTCTGCAGGGTTGTTTCTCTCACATATTCTCACTCCTCTCAGCCAGCTGCTGTTGCACAGGGGTTTTTTCCCCCTTCTTAAATCTGTTATCCCAGAGGTGCTACCACTGTCGCTGATAGGTTCGGCCTTGGCCAGTGATGGGTTCATCTTGGAGCCGGCTGGCATTGGCTCTGTCAGACATGGAGGAAGCTTCTAGCGGCTTCTCACAGAAGCCTCCCCTGTAGTCTACCCACTACCAAAACCTTGTCACACAAAGCAATGACAGATACACGCTGTGCCAGTTGTGCGACTGGGCCAAATTCTGAAAGTTCTGATTTGGGCAGATCCCAATGGGAAATTTGCCTCCATGGACTGTGGAATTTTACTGACAATAAACTCAAGGTACCTTTATTTGTAAGTTAAAGAAATCTGACTTTAAGGTCATGACATTTCACTTGGCCCATGGAGGACATTTCTACAGCCATAAGCCCTGTATGTTTGCCAGTCAGATGGCTTAAAACACCTCTCAGAATTGCGTTCAGCTTATATTATTTTGAGACAAGTACTTTTGGAAAAGCTGAGAAGACCTAAGTGAATACAGCTTTCTTAAAGATCTCTCACACTGCATCTGCACACTTTCTCATCTCTTGAACCAGGATAGCAAACAGTTCAGAGGAAATTATTTGTTGATATCAAAGGTGCAGTAGCTTACCCGCTTCTGCACCTACCCCATCATCCCTTATAGGTTGATCTTTACATCAGGTCTAACACATTAATTTAGTCTCCCTTTAGTTCTGCTGACCTCACTGCCTCATTTTGGGGGAAAAACTTCAGCAGCTACAGCTGCCTCAATTTTGTATGTTTGGTTTTAAACATCCAACTAGATTAATATTTCCTGGAAACTCTCTTAAGTATCAGAACTTCTTAAATATTTGTGTAGTAAAAAGTGCTATCGCTTATTACCACAAAAGGTTTTGTTATCTGCCAAAGAATTCAGAACTTTGTGCAAGCTGGGAAAAATGTATGCAAAGATGGGAAATTATTAATAAAGTATCAATGAGAATAATTAAGATATATTTCCTATATTCAGCAAAAAATATTTGATCATTCTTATATTTTGGAGTTTTTATAAGTCATAACCTTCCCTATCCAGAAGGTAACCTTTAAGTCGTCTTTTCTTGAATGGGTACAATCACAGACAAGAATTTCATAACAGATAAGTATATTATACTGAGTTTCCACCAATCATTGTTCTAAGTCAATGAGATAAATAGAACGACGTAAATTAATTTTCCTTAATTGAGCAACCACTAAGCTGTGTATTACTTTTCGATATGAAAGTATTTAGTCAACAGTTAGATCCTATTAAGATACAATTGTTATCACAAGAAATCTTATCTCAATACTTGGTGTCATCGTGTGCCATGTCAGAAAGTATCAGCCACAGAAATATAGAAGTAGTATATATTATTGCTAACTCCAATTGCATGACTCCGGGACTAAAATTTTGCTTAAAAAAATGTTAATTTAATAGCTTTTGTTCACCCTTTAGTATTTTTGCCCTCTCCTAACACCACCGGGACTAGAATATCACTGAGTGCAAGCTGAGGTACTCCTATATGCAGCACATTTTGATATGGCACTGCATCTACCATCTGTAAAAAGGATCAGAAATTAGGCAAAGTACATTCTAGGACAAAATATTGAATTTAAACTGAAAGAAAATCCCCAGACCACAACCACATTCCTAGCTGTTAGGTCATATCCTTATCAAGACGAAAACATCATTGGTTTTCTTTCAGGGGACAATTTCTCATGAAAACCAGAACCTGCTCCAAGCCTGGAATAAACAAATCCAGTGATGGCAATGAAGAGAATTAAACCTCAGCCCACTTTCTTTCATAACTGTCAGTAGTAAATAAAAACCTCAAACCCTGAGGCAAGCCTTCAAAGAAGCCACTGCTTTGAGCTTAGCAGAGAAGAGACAAGGTCCTATACTTTGCGAGGAAGCCTCCAGAGCTCCTTTCAACAGGAGAAGCACCAGGAAATTAAGATCCCCTCAGGTCTGCTGGTGTTACCAGACCACTCAATGGTGCACATTCTGTCACTTTTGTCTGCGTTTACTGTCCGTCTGTTGAACAGTATCCACAGAAAAGAGAGAATCCACCTCTCCTCATTTCACTATCCCACTCCCGCTGCCAAGCATGCTCACCTTTCCTTCTTTCTTACCGCATCCCATCTGCCGTTTTCTCCCCTGCTTCCACTTTATTCCTATTCAGTTTTCCCCTTAAAGCACTCTGTTCCCAAGTTTACTTTTGCCCATAGAAGATTTTGGGAAAACCTCCATCAAGATTTGAGACCCAGTTCCTTCCAGATCCCTGGAATACTGTTCTCCCATTATGCTGACCAGGGATTTGCCAAAATATGGCCCCAACGCCCTGCCAGCCCATGCACAGGATTTCATTTCCACAGGAATCAAGTGTAGGCACAGGGGGGAAAGACTGGTGAACATATGGATTGGCCTTGACATAAGGCTGGAAAATGGGATAGGTCTGCACTGCTGGATTGGAAGACTAAAAATTGTTCTCATAACTATACTTTTAGACATTATGAGGATGAACATCCATAATGCAAACTCAATCTACATACTGCCCATCAAGCCTACTACATGCTAGCTTCTACATACTTCTACCTGGAGAAAAACATTACTGGTGAAGGGACAAATAAAGTTGTGATGCCTGCTCAGTTGTTCTGTCTTCAACTGAGAATGTTTTTCAGTTTTGAAGTTTCCAAAACCGTCCACTAAAAATAAGATTGCAACCAAAGTGATCCACAGTGTTCAACAACCTGTCATCATCCTGCCTGCCAGCTTGCATTCGAAAGTCAAAAGTAGAAAAGACACCATCTCATTACATTTTTCATCTATTTCATTTGCACCTAGAAATGGGAAGCAAAACAACGTATACAAGACAAGCCCATGCTAGGAGAGAAGTTCACTGTTTGAGATCCCAGGTAAGTTCTGCTGTGTTCTTATTTTCTCTCTTGGTTTGTCATCACTAGCTGAGACAGATGAAAATGAGCAAGCATGAGTTATAAGTTTCTGGAATATGGAAAGTACAAAAAAGAGCAATTTTTACTATCTTCTAGTGACGCACACTTTGCACATAATCTTGTTTACCTCAATTGCCACATTACTTACAGAATTTATGATAGAAAATAACTCAAAACAACACATCACACATTATTTGATGCCTATTTCCAGTAATACTAAGAGATAATCATAACATTACCATGTGTGTCTCAGCATAATGAATTTTGGCTTGGATGAGGACACAACTTCAGTTAGAGAGAGAGACGCACAAAATGATGAAAATAAATCATGTGAGCAGCTGACAGAAACTGCTGCCAACCTACCTCACACATACTCTGAAGCAAATCTGTGATAAAATAACAGCTACTACAGTGAACAAAAGGAAGTATATCTACTACCTGCTATAAAAAGAGGCATTCAAGCCTAGAAGTGTAAAGCAACAGTGTACTTAGACCTTCCATCCCAAGGAAAATTTGGCATGAGGGATAAAAAGGCATTCCTATATAGGGCTGGGTTTTAACAACAGACCTTGAAACACACATGACACCATTTACACAAATTCAGTGTTATCACACCAGTAAAACCTGGGCTCAAAGGATGACACGCACATGGCAGGAGAATGTCCCTAGGGAGATAGTCAGCTATATAATACTGACTTCCCATGCCAAGTAGGAACGCTTAAAAAGTTGCTTCTTTTTTACCTTCTGTCTTGTTTACAAACTCTGATTTATATTGGCCTTCTGGAAACAAGTGCAGGGAATAAAGTCTGGAGCAAATACCAACATTTCCTTGCATCTGGATGTCCTGAAAATTGGCCTAAGGACCTAAGCCAAAACTCTTAATTGAAATGAAGCATTTTTAGTTAATTCTGTTTTGTGGCTAAATAAAAACACTGACAAATGAAGACAAACATGAGCAGTCTCCAACAGAGACACTACTGACTTCTCACTGTGAAAAACCTAGACTCTGTAGCTTTATTAATTCTCACAAGCATATGTACATGTAAACATACACACAGACAGAACTCTGTGAAAAAGCTGGAGGACAACAACATATTAAATCTGTCATCGCAAACCACGCTAGTTCATTCCTAACCCATTCATGACTAACAGAAGAAAAACAAACCAACCAAATCCTAGCTTGATTACACAACCAACGTTTCAGCCAAAGCTCTATAATAAGGTGGCTTCAAACGTCAGACACATAAACTACGTTTTCAGGGGAGGATCCTACATAAGGATATTAGTTTTGAAAATATTAATTCACCTTACAGATTCCTAGTTTTCCATGAAATACATAACTAGTATATTGGAAATAAACATATGAGTTCAGCTCCTTTTACATGATTACATTTGAATCTTTCTCAAGAAGAAAAGCTCAATTTTAGAAACATTTGTTACCTCTGTTTAACTCAGTGGTGACAGAATAAGAGTGTGTTGATGTTAAAGCAGCTAAATGTTCTGGCTTCCCTAGGTCACAGACTGGAACATCTGAGCTGGAAGTCCAGTCTGGGAAGCATAAGTCTACAAAATCTATGCGGAAAAGTAAGGAGGTGAAAACTGGTCCTAACACTAGCATCTGTTGCTCAAAACTGAAAAAAGTCTGGACCACAGCTGAGGAAAATATCTCAGTCCCATTTGACATTATGGCAGGTCCTCAGGGAATAAAAACCTGAAGGGTTATTCTGGCTGAGTTAAGAAGGGGGCTCAAATAGATGATACTAGAAGAAATTTGAGATGAGGACATCTTATGAAGTAATTTACTATAGCCCAATTCAAATTCTAAATTCAGTCTAAAGTTATGGACTTTTTGGTCCTCCCTACTTTACTGTATGAATCCTGGTGCCCACAATGCCTGCATGCTGTGTTAATATTGAGGCTGCACATGAAATATAAGAATTTTGAGATCTATTTCTAACTTAATGGATAAATTCTCTCAGACCTCTCAAGTAGCATCTTGTGGTGGGTTCATTTTGCTAGCCTGGACTCTACATTTTATTGTTTTATTGTTACTGTTGAGGTTTGCAATAATTTTGTTTTATACTTGTGTGGCAATGGGGATTTGTGGATCCACAGAAACAACAGACAACAGTTTGAGAAAGTTTACAGCTAGCTAGAGTTAGACGTAAGTCCCAATCTGGATGTAAATTCACATGTTCCTCAAAAGGAGAGATGCTACTGTTCTTGTGAAATGGGTGTTAGCGGGTTTCACTGTCCCCGTTAGGCCTTCCTAACTTCCATAATGTGTAAGTGTTGTAATAGAAAAAATATTTTCAAACTTTTTCACATAAGAATTCGCACTAAGAGAAAGAAGGTTCTTATAACAACTTGTCACCAAGGACTCTTCTGTCATCCTGGGAATTTTAAAGAAAAAAAATTCCCTGGAGAACCTGTGAAAGTAAAACAAATAGAAACAAAAACGTATTGCAAATTCCCTTACATTATATTATTTTGAACACTGACAAGTCCTATATTTGGTATGGCAGAATCTTCATTGAAAAACCCTGGAAATTAATTAAAAATCCCACCCACAACTTTTCCCACTCTTCGGCTTTGTGGGGGTGCTGGTGAAGAATAGCTGCATCAGCACACAGAACTAACAGTCAAGGTATCAAATTCCTTACATGGTTTTATCACATATAGCTCTGTAACACCTGCTACAAATTACAAATTCTTCTGGGTTTTCTTGCCTGTGAAGAGGGGACTATAATGTCTTACTTGCAAAGAGTGATATGATTCACCACAATTAGATTCAAATTACAGAGTCAATGGCACCATGAAAGAATAATGCCCTACTATTCCTTTTAATAAGTATGAGCAGAAAAAATTTACACTGGGATCACATCACTAAAGGACAATCTGGGGTTTATTACATGTAACTGCTAGCCTTGCAATGTGTGAGGGATGCATGTGAATATCAACACATCTGTAAAAGTTCAGCAGGTTGGATCCTTCTTCCTTGTCAACATTTTTGAACATGATTTTTATTGAATGCAGTTGGGTCTGTTTGGAAGATAAAAGCTAACTGCTGCTGAGAAATAAATTCAAGAGGAAAATCTTTATCGTCACCTCTGCCAAGAAGATAGACGGAGGTTCTTCTAGGCAGAACTTCCTGAAGAGCACTGCAGGTATTATTTGGCTGCCTCTGTCCTTTGCAGGAAATGCCTGAAAGAGCTATTCCACCAACACAAGAGAGTCTCCAAACATTAAAATTCTGACTCCTTCATCAAATCACTGTTTCAGTCTGAATAACAGCTGTCTGTATCCTTGTTAAGTTGAAAGGAATTTATTTTACCTGAAGGTGTACAGAGCAAAAGGGAGGAAGTGTTGATTTAACACATTTTGTCCCGCATGATCTTTGACAAAACTTCTGGATATTTAGAGGGTACCAGGAGATACAAAGCTTTCCAATTTTGTATTCTCAAGTAGAAAAGTACTATTATGAGAATGCTATAATTAGACTAAATTAGAAGTATCACAGCTGTAGTCCTTTATCATTAACCAGGACACCATTTCTCTTGTGATTTCTTCAAAGGACATTGTAGACTTTTCCAAAAGGTTCCTGACTCAGGGCAGTGCTTCTATATAGTCAGATCCATCTTGGCTCTTCTCTCTCTTAAATCCAGCCTCTTCCTACTGTTATTTAAGTGGTGGATGTAACTAGGCAAAGGGAATATCCTTTTTCACTGACCCTGTTCATTGATTTTTTTTCTTGCAGTTTCTCAATTAATTGTTCAGGTAAAAAAATAGAACTTTCTTAGAAACCCGAGAGAATTGTAGAAATAAATTCTTACCACTACTTTTATACTGTAACATAAAATTGGTAACTTGGTAAATTGCAATATCAGTAGTTATTCAAAACTAGGTTCATCAGAATTCCTCTCCCCCATAAAAACACTGCAATCAAAAAGTATTTTCAACACTTCCTCTCTACCATCTTCCTTCATTTGTTCCCTTTGAGCACAGCCCCTAAGTTCTTCATTTTCAGATCTGTAAAATGCACATAAAAAAAGCGGTATACATCATAAAATCTCCTGAGACCAGTGGATAAAAAACTACTATGGACCCACTAACACTACGAACTTTACTGCCTGGCTCGTTGCACCCTCCCTTGTTCATCCCATGAACATTCCTTGCAAAAGTTTTAACATTTAAAATACACTTAATGGCTTTGTTAACAGACATATTCCATCTGACAGGATTTAGCCTGACTGAGTTTACCGACTGGCTGATGCACTTAAACCTCCTGTTCTGAGCACAGTCTGTGAGCCTACAATGCCTCATTGTTTGGCTCCTTATAGGTGATAATGAAATTGGCATTCTGTTCCCACTCCTGAATGGTTTCCATGAGACTTTGAAAAAGTTGTTTGCTACTCCTGGTATTATATAACCGTCTTAGTTTCAGCATGCATAAAGGCATGTTCTTGTCAAATACCTTATCTCAAGGATTGTATTAATAACTAAACATGAGTCATGCTGGGCATCAGACATGTTTGTGTTTATACATGATACACAGTTAGGACTTATTCTAAAAACCAGAGTTAAATCTGCTAGCTAAATGCATTGTCAATGCATTACCCTATGACTTGGGCTGCCCTTCATTTACTATGCAAGTGGCCCTGATGCACTTCTGTCTATAGACAAGCTAACATTACACTGGAAACTGAAGAGAGGATCACAAGCAGATTGCATTACCTGATAGAAATCTTGCCTTGTCCAGCTAAGCTTTAAATTAAGATTTTAAAACTGCATTATCAGTGCTTAATAAGCCAGGCTGCAAAGCACTGAGCTTTCTGACCCTAGTCCAGCAAAATACTGATCACATGCTTACCCTTAAGGACACAAGTAGTACCATAGATTTCAGTGGAATTAAGCAAGCGGTTTAAAGCCTACCTCTATCAGGAGCAGCGTTCAGTACTTTACAAATTCAGTCACCAAAGGAAGCTCAGAAGCACTGAGCAAGCAATACAATGACCTTAAGTGTATACCTACCGTAAGAATAACAACAAATAACTACAACATAGTACTCTTTTTGTGAGATATGAGTGGTTTGAAAATAACAGATAATATTTTTTAAATGCACCTTAGTCAGAAGTAGAATATTCTATTAGGGAAAAAGAAAGGAGTCTTGTTCCAGTAAGCCAAAATAAGAGAAACAAATGTTCTGACAAACAAAATACAGACACATACTTCACTGCAAAATATCAGAGATAATCACAAATTTACGCTGTCCCTGTCAACAGATAGAAGCTGCGTGTGTGGTCCCAGTGCACTGAACTGCAACTATTGCGATGTTCTGGACAATCACATTCATATTTTAATGCTCTACTTAGTTACATTTATAAACTGGAAGTATTAAGAAATGCAAAGCAGCTACTAAATCCCCACGCAAAAGTCTCTGCCAGATATTTCTACAGGTGATGAAATAAATTAAACATTCAGCAACTTATTTCAATCTATTATGTTTGATACAATATCTTACCAGGAAAAAGGAATATAATGAGGCTTTTCTAATCAAGAAATATGTGGAACCATGAACAGTTTGTCTGTCATCAGACCTTCTCAAAAGGACCCTATTCTTCCATAGTTTTTTGTAGTTTCTTCTGTTATTTTAATATGAAATTACTAAATGAATCCCATGCATAAACTCATGCCCTTTGGTGCTTAAAACACGATTTTAAGCCTTTAGGACCGATAGTGCATCTCAGAATAACCCAGGCAAACATCTACCTCATGTTCGAAGTGCCTGAAAACACTAGCACATTCCTTCTTGGCTTGAAATGTACCTACATGACTGTAGTCTTGTGTCACTGGCATTCCTGAAATATTCTGGCCTGGGCAAGGGACGTTACTCCCACCTGAGATCTCCACAAAACCAGTGATTAGACCACCTGGTGTCTAAATCCAACAGTTGAACTAAAGGCACACTGAATGACAGGATTAGGCTCCTTGCAGATACACAGTCATGGTGGTGACTGACAGCACTTTGTTAACTAGCTGGATGAGAAGGCATTCACACGGGATGTGGAAGATTTGAGATCAAATCACTCATGTCTGAATTCAGTGTCTCGACTGAATTCATGTCTGAATTTGGCCTCAAATTCAGAGACTTGTGTCTGGATCAAGGACTCCTACCTTTCAGACATCCTTTCAGGAATCACTCAGGCCAAGTCTCTTTCAGCTTCCTCAGCTTAAGCTCTTCTAATCTGTAAAGCAAAATAATTAGATTTTAGTTGGGATGGGGAGCAGAACTTGTGTCGCTTCTCTTGCAGACAAGTCTTTAACTGGGCTGAGGAGCCATCCCCTACCTACACTCAATGAACATTTTAAGTATCAAATAAAATTAACACTTTCAACAGCACACGCTGGTGTGTGTGTGTGTTGTGTGTTGAGTGGCAGGTCCCCAACTGCTGCATGCCACGTCAAGACAAGGGACGCCCCCGAGGGGCTGCAGCACAGGGGCAACCTACACAAGGGCAGGGGTACTACACAAAAGAGCAGCAGCAAAGGACCAGTAAGAAGCTCAGAGCTGCAGACCAAAATCTGTACACGCAACGCCACCCTCCTGCACCACTCCTCGCCTCACTGGAGGAATTTGTACAGACCAAGTGTAACCCTCAATGAAAATGAGAGAAGTTGAGACTAGGAAGTGGGGAGGATAGGTGTTTGGCTGAAGTTGAGCTTGGGGAAGGGGGAGGAAAGCTGTTTCTTTGTTTAATTGTTTATGTTATTTTCTTCTTAATACACAAAATGTTGATCAGAAGTTTCTGTTAATGGGCAATAAATTAAGCACAAATTCCCCAAGTCTGTTTTAAAAGCCCCATGGTGCCCACCTGGGCAAAAAACCTGAATTGCTCCACAATTGTACGTCCAGTCCCAACCTATCTCCATGAAGCACCATCTCATGAAAGGTAGGACCAAATTAACCATCATTAACACAGAAGCACTGATGTACTCATCCCTGTCTATATTTGTGAGTCAAGAAGTATTAGACTCAACATACCCCCATGACAGAGATGTATAGGACATGTAGGCTCACTGTGGTGTTCTACCCAGAGTTTCCACACCATTGGCAACAGGAGGATAAAAGTGGTGTGCTGCCAGAAACATCTGTAATACAGGCAGGGCCACAATATCTGAACTTGTCTCTCATGGATTTATGCATCCATATCCCATCTTCTCTTCCACAAAAGACCCTAATATTGAGTGACTTTACCTTTTCTTGGCCTATAAAACTAATCAGGTTTCTTGATGAGATTCTTTAATTATGACTTTGTCAGCCAATTTTAACCTTTATTGAGCCCTTCATTTTTCCTATAAAACAGGAGTCAGTTATGTTTACTAGTTCAGTACTGAGAACCATGGCCTGGTTTGTTTTATACTGCAGTCAGCATCTTTTAAAAAAAACCTTAGCATATCAAAATAAAAATTGAACTCAGACAAATAGCTTTTTTACATTAATAGGAAAGCTTAAAGTCATAGAGGCCAAACAGCGCCCACCCCGAGGTTTTGGCTCCAGAAAGTGACTAACTCCTTTTATGCAAATAAACAGACATCTATCTGTTCTTGCATCTATACCTCAATAAAATCGGTAAGCAGCACAGCTTAAAAGCTCCTGTGAAATACAGCACAAAGTTGTGAAAAGCAACACACTATTCCACTTCTTGCAGTAATTTCAGCTGCAGACTTAGAAGCCCAGCTGTATTATAACAAACAAACCATCTGAAATCTGCAGTACCAAAACCATACAAGTCTGATCTGACTGTGCAGACAGTAGGCAGGCACACAGCTCGTCTTAACACATATTAAAAATTCTTGGCACCCTAATGCAAACAATTTGGAATAAAAAAATATCAGTATGAGCAATCCTCCAAGTCTTGCTTGAGATTCTCTTCTTTGTCCCATGATCAGTCTTCCCGCTTGTTAGGCTGAAATGCATAGTTATTTATGTAAGTCTGAGACAAGGAAGAAAACAAAACTCTCTCTCACTGAGAATATTTTCAAGCAGTCTTTTAAAAGTTTAATGCAAACACTGTACCAGTTCCCTTTGAACAACAATACTCATCATGTGCATCCGCAGCTATACACATGCTTTTGTATATCTTTGATGACTTCTAAGAATTGTATTAAGCTTTGTTGGTAGCTACATGCTCAGTATTAGAATTTGAGCTGTCATTTTAATGAATGAAATGGCCAGGCAGTCAAAACTGCCCTAGCTTGAATTTGCTAAGAGAAAACAGAGAGAATAACAGTTCTCAGAAGAAAATTTCCTTTTCTATAGAAATTCTGTTTCATCTAGGGGGTGATTTTAGCAATGTATCTTCTCCTTAAAAATCCACAGCTCTGAATGGCTCTGAGAAGTGTAATAATGCCAGGAATGGTTTTACATTTAAAGTTTAATTATGGACCTTATTTCTATCTTCTTATACGAAACAAAACTTTTGGTAGCCAGTGGGAGTTCTGTACATCTAAAGTCACCTCAGCAAAAGAACAAAACAACCAGTTAAAGATATACTGCCAAGTAGATTTGAATTAGCATTTAAAACATTTATATAATTGGAACTGTAAAGAAAATTTTAGCTATCTAAAATACAGGTTCTATAACTGGCAGTATGATTCAAAAAATGGTGTTAGCATCCTTAGTGTTGAAAATTATAGCCTATCTCTTTATGGGAATGATTAGTTGGCACTTCCAGTTCACTCAAAATAGGATTTTTGATGTCTGTGTAACAAACACTGCACTGAAGGTTCTGTTTCAGAAGTCAATATCCCAGTTTTTTCAATCACATCCATTTAACTGACAATTAAGCTGCCGCTCTGTCAAGACTCCTCTTTCCTTTCTGTCTCTTCTAACTCACCTAAAGCAATTTATCAAGTTATAAAACCACTATAATTTTCATAGAATCATAGAATCATTTAGGTTGGAAAAGACCTTTAAGATTATTGAGTCCAACCATCAACCATGCCCTGAAGTGTGTTGTCTATGTGCTTTTTTAATACCTCCAGGGATGGTGACTCAACCACTTCCCTGGGCAGCCTGTTCCAATACCTGACAACCCTTTCAGTAAAAAAATTTTTCCCTAAGATCCAATCTAAACCTCCCCTGCCGCAACTTGAGGCCATTTCCTCTCATCCTATCACTAGTTACTTGATAGAAGAGACCAGCACCCACCTCACTACACCCTCCTTTCAGGTAGTTGTAGAGAGCAATAAGGTCTCTCCTCAGCCTCCTTTTCTCCAGACTAAACAGCCCCAGTTCCCTCAGCTGCTCCTCATAAGACTTGTGCTCCAGGCCCCTCACCAACTTGGTTGCCCTTCTCTGGACACACTCCAGCACCTCAGTGTCTTTCCTGTAGTGACAGGCCCAAAACTGAACACAGGACTCGAGGTGCGGCCTCACCAGTGCCCAGTACAGGGGAACAATCACCTCCCTGCTCCTGCTGGCCACACTATTTCTGATACTGGCCAGGATGCCGTTGGCCTTCTTGGCCACCTGGGCACACTGCTAGCTCATATTCAGCCGGCTGTCAACCAGCACCCCCAGGTCCTTTTCCACCAGGCAGCTTTCCAGCCACTCTTCCCCAAGCCTGTAGCGCTGCATGGGGTTGCTGTGACCCAAGTGCAGGACCCAGCACTTGGCCTTGTTGAACCTCATACAATTGGCCTCAGCCCATCGATCCAGCCTGTCCAGATCCCTCTGTAGAGCCTTCCTACTCTCGAGCAGATCAACCCTCCCTCCCAGCTTGGTGTCATCTGCAAACTTACTGAGGGTGCACTCGATCCCCGTGTCCAGATCATTGATAAAGATATTAAACAGAGCTGGCCCCAATACTGAGCCCTGGGGAACACCACTTGTGACCTGCCGCCAACTGGATTTAACTCCATTCACCCCAACTCTCTGGGCTCATCCATCCAGCCAGTTTTTTACCCAGTGAAGAGTACACTTGTCTAAGCCATGAGACACCAGCTTCTCAAGGAGTATGCCATGAGAGACAGTGTCAAAGGCCTTGCTGAAGTCTAGGTAGACAACATCCACAGCCTTTCCCTTACTCACTAGGTGGGTCACCTGGTCATAGAAGGAGATCAGTTTGGTCAAGCAGGACCTGCCTTTCGTAAACCCATGCTGACTGGGCCTGATCGCCTGGTTGTCCCGCACATGCCATGTGAGCACGCTCAAGATGAACAACTCCATAATATTCCCCGGTACCAGGGTGAGGCTGACAGGCCTGTAGTTCCCCGGATCCTCCCTCCGACCCTTCTTGTAAATGGGAGTCACACTGACAAGCCTCCAGTCCTCGGACCTCCCCTGTTGACCAGGATTGCTGATAGATGATGGAGAGTGGCTTGGCAAGCTCCTCCACCAGCTCCATCAGTACTCTTGGATGGATCCCATCTGGTCCCATAGACTTGTGGGTGTCCAGACGGCATAGGAGGTCATTAACTATTTCCTCCTGGATTATGGGGGGTATATTCTGCTCTCCGACCTACTTTGTTCCTTAATTTTGTTCCTTAGTTTTGTTCCTTTGGATCAAAGACAAGATTCACTAAAATATTCTGCATCTGCTCACAGTACATTTGTGTATGGTTTATCATTATATCATAAAACAGAGTAGACATTCAGTTTGACAACTGAACAGTTATTGCAGTAAGTGCAGACAGTAAGTGTGTTGCAGATAGTGATGGAGAGTACTATTCTGTTGGTTTTGCTTGTATGTAACACTTTTTACCATTAATTAAATCACATTCTGTATCAAGTATTTATTTTTTCCATGGCAATTCCTTGAAATATATTTACATATGTTATATGTTATATATAAACTTATAAATAAATACAGAACCTTTTAAATAGTCTCGTATGTCTGAAACTGTTGCTTTCCTAGCAGCTGTTTGGGGATGGAACTTCACTGTAAAAGAATATAACAAACATTCCTGTCTTGTAGCTTTTTGACATCTGTTTTCCTCTGCCATCAAATCATGAGGATTTAAAACGCAGAACACATATATACAGTTACAGTGAAATAAACTTGGCAACTTTTAACGATGTTCGGGTTTTATGTTGAGTGATACGTTTTTCTTACCACTTCTTCAAAACTCCATCTAGTGAAATACAACCTATTTCTTCTACAATAGGCAAGTTACCACCGTCATGAAGAATGTTTAAAGTGAAGAAGAGAAAATGACATAATATTGCAGGAATAGTTTTGTGTTGACGAGAGAGTAGATTTGGCTCAAACACAGAACACTGACTTGACTACTTGAAGATGCTTCATAAATAAAACACTTCCCTAAGAAACATTTAAGGTTGCAACACCCAGAAAGTCCCAGAACTCCCAGGAAATGTATTGCTAACACCACACAATGACTAAGCTTTCTAAAAATGGTCTCAAAAGAATGAAGGTCAAAAGGAACAGAAAGAAGACACAAATATACTATGTGGTTTGCCTTTCCTTATCAATCAGTATAGCTATACAGGTCCTTGGCAGATATATGCCGTGTTCCTTATATCTCACCATATCAAGACAAGTTGTAGCTCCATCACTTTCTCACGGCCTTCCAATACCCTGTCCAACTTGTAATCCTTGCACTATGTGACCTCCCAGGAGATCTCCATTCTACTCACCAAACATACTCTCACCCCCTCTTCTGCATTTTTCCTGGTTCTTCTGCCAGGAAACTGATGCTTTTCCGTGACCCAGCAGCTGGATTTAGAGGGAGATCAGTGCAAATCTAGCACTGTTTATAAGGACAAATACTGATCTTTATACATTCAAAACCAACCTCTTGTAGCCTCCTAACCTCATCCCAAAGTTCTAAATTGCATTTCTCCTTAGCGAGGCCAACTTAACAAAACATGACCAAGTCATGTCAATGATGATATAAGCCAAGAACATGACAAGAATTTTGAAAAAAATAGAACTGCAATGACATTTTCAAAATGCTTAAATGTTTATTTTCATCTGGTTACTGACCAAATTTCCCAGGGAAGTCTAAGACTGAAGTGACATGAAGTGTAGAAAGTCATCGGAAGTTTGCTTTCTTTCTGATGACATTGGGGATTGTCTCAAAATTCCTGGCATTTGATGAGCTTTGCATTGAGAATTTCTCAAATAAAGGACTGAAAGCAGTCATGGGAGGAAGAATAGGCCTGAGGTTAAAGCAGTGTAATGGATCTAAGGAGAAATAGGATCACTTTTGCAATATAGCAGGTACATAAGAATGTCATTTTTATGGATCATCCATCTTCCATTCCAATCTGTAGACTGAGGAAAACAACAGATCATCCACACTACTTCGGGTTTGGCCCCTGTGATTAATTTGTATCACAGTTATGTCAAGTACAAGGAGTTTAAAATCTCAGCTGAGACCTCCAGGACCTAGTGAAATATACACACATGCAAGGTAAGAAAAAGGTACTATTAACTGCCCAAGTAAAAATTAAATTGTCATGCTGTGGTAATCATTTAATGAATGAAATTATGAAGACAAACTTCTTTATGTCCTTTTAGGATTGTCAAAGTTTGAATTACTTCCCAATATTAACATTCCCCAGCTTTTCACACTTCTTTAATTCCTCCAGAATTAGGTAAAGATTAACTATTTTGGCTGAAATTTTGGATGCTTGCTTCAGGATGATTAAATTATTACCTTCTGAGAGATTCTGATATCTGCAAAACCTCATTCAAATAAGGCCAGTCTAACCTCTGAAAAATATTAATTCTCTGATGCTGAGGAGCAGATTATAGTAATATAACAGATCCTTTGCTGAGGATTCAGTCTGCACTGGGCATGCTCAGTCCCCACAAATCATTCACCTTTTAGCTGAATTACTGCACAGGCCATTATACTCTATTTCAAGTTTTAATTAATTTGCTATATTTCCCACACTTGCAGTCAGTTACCACTGGGGGGTGAGGACAAGCAAACCAAAGGCAATTAAATTTTCATAATACACTACTCAAATCCAGCCAATCCTAAAGCCAATGAGACTTTATGTCCCTTTTTCCTCCTAGGTTTAAACCTATTTTCCTGTTTTTCAGCAATATTATCTAGGCCGAGATGGAGTGTGCCAAATTTCAGGAATGCCAAGATTTCTCTTTCAGCAGGATATTGTGGGCGCAGGGGTGGAGATGGTGATACAGTGTCAAAATTCAAATTTCTAACAGAGTTGTGGTACAACTTCAGTTACTGAGTGATTACTGCCATTCCTTAGTAACCCACTTTCCTCCTCATGCTATGCCATTAACATTCTGGAATATTAATTAGTGGCTTTGAGGTCATCTCCAGCACCTCAACTATGTGAGGATTCCTCAAAATTTGGAAAGAAGAAACATGAACCTTGTAAGATCCTAGGACCAGCTGCAGAAATAGATCTGTTTTGATGCAACCACATCTGCAAAAAAAGGTATTATATTATTTGCACTCAAAATGTCTAAATTATTACCAAAGACTTCAGCAAAATGTATATTTATCCCTCAGGGGAAGGGAGTTAGAGAGGTGTCCTCTCTTGTAAAGAGACCATAATGTTCTCCACTTCACTGTGTGATCTTCAGGACAAGCAGCAGATGAAGTAAGCACAGAAAAGCACAAACGCAAATACTGCACTCTACAGATATGCCCCTAAGAATATCCTTCAGGCAGACAGAGAGCTGCAGAATGGAAAGGGAGGGATGGGAGGTCTCTCTAAATGATCCTTTGTGCCAACACTGGAAGAGCAATTGATATAGTTGCTTCAGCCTTCTGGGCCTTAGTGGGCATGTGTTTTTCTTCCTAAAGGAAAGGCTTAGTATGCTCCTGAGAACTTCACAAAGATGCCTCTCCAAGCAGCTATTGATGGTGCATTGCCACTCTGTGAGTTTGTGACATCTTCAGAGACCAGAATTACTCTAAGCCAGTTTCCTAGTAGCTGTTGCCTACCACAAGTTGATGAGCTCCAGATACTATGTCTCCACTAGTTCTGCTATTCATCCAAAAAATCTGAGTTCTGCTTTTGGTACTTCTGCCAGAAGTTGCTTACCATTCAGTCCCAGACTGGGACCAGGCATTTGACTTCCTCCTCTTATTTTTGATGCATATGAAAGACTAGTGCCTGATTTTTTTAAATTTTTTAGAGTTTTTTTAATTTTTTTTTTTTTTAACATGACTGAAAGTTTACCTGCTAAATGAAACAGAACAATGGAAATATAGAAGAAAGGTTTTATCTGCTGTTGCATGGAAGTACTACTTGCCACCACAGTAACATGACTTCAGGGTAACTAACATATGAGCTGTGATGTGATAAACAAACAATTAAGAATGTTAGGATAAAAAGATTAAGTACAAATTCCGCCTTTGGTCTCTCTGACTATGATTTTGAAACATTGTTTAAAAAATATTGTATAAACACTGTACATATTATTATTATTTTATCCTGAGAAGTACCATAAGCAAAAAAGGACAAATACCTAACTATTGCCAGTTACTTTATTAAAAGAAACTACTGTTTTGAAAAAGATAGCTCATCTGTAATTTTTCTGAATTACAGGGATGGCCTATCATCATCTCCCAGTGTTTTCCAGTTGTATGCACAATGGTACGCATGGATTCAAGGGCAGTAAGAGTAGTTTACACTACACTATAGTGAGCTGGAGCCAACTCCATCTAGTCTTTTTTTTTTTTTTTTTTAATCCTTTTGGTGTCTTATCTACCACACTTACATCTATGCTCTATGATAAATCTATGTTGCTAATGTTACTTTTGATCTTCCATTCAGCCTAGGGGGCTTAAGATGAAATCAAATTTGCGATATGTAACACGGACTTACAGGAAAAGCATGTGTAAAGGCATTATATAGATACTATTTACCCATTTTTGACTCATTTTTTTTCTGCCCAATCTTTAATTAAAAATAATTTAACAGCTCATTCTCTATAATCCAGAAGAAAAAATTTAACCAGGACACTAAATCTGTATGCTCACTTTAAATCTGAAGTAACCTTTCCAGACTAATAATAAACTGAATTTATGATTTAAAATATACATATATGCATGATGAAGATGACTTCAGCACTTTCTGGAAATTAACATTATTCTACCTGAACTTATTTGAGTAATTTTCCAGAAGAGAGCCAATATATACATGGATGTTAAAAAAAAATCCTTCTTAAAGGAAATTTTACTTGTAACCATCCTATTTACTCAGCCACATCTTATCTGATTTAATTTGGTGAGATCTGAAAATGATTTCATTCTAGCATAATCTCAGCTGCTGAGTTACATATTAGATATCCTTCTGACAGGTTTACCACTTCAATTTCATGACAATTACATAAAGCAATCTGTTTTGCTATAGCATTGTAAAGCTAATTTCTTTTTTCGAAGAATTTAATGCGAACACAGCATGAATATTACAAGAGTATAGTATACAATTAAAATTCTGCAGAATTAAGAAATATTAACTTGGTTTAAAAAACAATCACAATCTTGGATAAATTATTAATTGTAGTAACCTCTGGCACCTGTATAACAAAAAAAATGGCTGGAACCCTGTACACTGATTTTAAGTATAAAAAGGAAGAACCATTTCTCAGCAGCAAGCTACAGAGGAGAGATTTGTGACTAATTCATTCTATAAAAAAGCACAGCTGAAATCATCTCCAGGTGAAAGGCTAAGTTTGCATCTGGCTGGGAATGAAAGGAATAACAGTTTTGGGCTCTTCTACCTACTACTGAACACTTGCATAGCAGTGATAAAACTGTACTGGGGTTATCTCACAGCAAACCACTCTTGATTCAGTAAAACGTGTGCACACATGCTTTATTTTTAGCATGGACTTAAATCACTTTCAATGAAAGCACTTGCATATACCCTTATCAGACTGAAAGACAGTGCTCTGCTGAATACAGACTCCGGTCCCTATTAAGACTGAATTTTAAATGACATGAAGGACATACACTACTGCTACAAATTAAGTTTATAACCCCTCCTTGCCCCCTCTGTCCTACATTTTAAAAATCTGTTAAAAATGAAAGGTTTCATTGATGAGCTACCAGCCTGCATCAAGAGCTTGGAAGGAACTGCTTTCTTAACCACTGATTTGACTCAAATTCTGGCAGGAGGAGGCAGCACCATATTTTTCAACCACACTTTTTTTTTTTTTCTACTAAAGTATTTGAAATAAAAATTCTCCTGAGCACAGAAAAAAATGAAACACAGGTTATAAAGGAACAGGATGACCCAGCTAAAGAATCTGTTGGGCATTTTGGATTACACCTAGGTGCTAAGTGTAAAAGCAAGGCATACAGCTTTCTAGAATGAAAAATTGTAGGGAAGCCGCCTCAAGGGGCAAGAGCAAACATTTATTTTTTTACAGAATTAGATCATATGCCAGAAAGCTGAAAAGAGTTGGAGGAAGACTAGGGTTCTCTGTACAATGTTCTGCATTATCAACAGAATTATTTACTATGGAACAGATCCACAAAGGGGGTTTAGCATCATTGTCACAACACTTACCTTTCCAATACCTCAGGGAATTGATATCTGTGAACAAGGCAATTCAGTTCCTGTTTCAAGGTGTTGCAAAGGTAAGCAACTAAAAAAGAGTTCCGCAAAAGCAGCACATCATTTGGAAGGCATTTAAACTAATAAGGGAATGCTTCCTTAAGCTACAACCCTTCTCCAGGACAGAGGCAATTTTTTTTTCTAAAAGAAGAATACAATTCACAGTTTTCAAGTTTTTTCTTGGAATTCCAAGGGTTTTTTTCTTGGAATTAAAATGTACTTTAACGGTTTCTCACAAACCACAGCTAGAAGAGGCAGCAGAGTAGCATGGGAGATTTTTTTAAAAATGTTTGCACTTTGGGTGTCAGAATTTGGCTTTCTTACAGAACACGATGCATAAATTGCAACGTTACAGTGATTCTCACAGTCCTGAATGAATTGACCTGTTTTTAGGGAGAAAGACTGTAAACTGAGCACAATAAAAACAACAGGGCAGTGGAAAAAATGGGTCCAATTATACCATTTTTACAGTCACTTTTTAAAGCAGAACCATACCATTTGAGAAAACCAGTGCGGCAGGTAAATTATCTGAATGGTTGGAAGGGAAAGTTACTGTAAATTAAGTAGTCTTCAGTAAGTACACATTTTAGAAAAGGTTCTTTTTAACATTCTTCTAATCAATTAATTACTGTCAATTGCTTTTCACAGCAGGCTGATTCTGGATCAGGAACAAGAAAGTAGCTCTCAGTTACAATCGGACAGTCATCTTCGTCCCTACATCAGACCTAATTTTAAAAACATGTAACCTTCAGATACCTGATTAAAAGCCTCTTAGTAGTAACCCTCTCAAATTAGGACCTTAAAGATTACAGCTAAACAGGCCATGGAAATACACTGAGAAACAGTCAAAGACTGTCACTCCTCCTTCTGCGCAGTCTGTGCAACTTCTACTGTGCGTGATGAATCATCCCACTAGGAATCTGGAAACTTGCAGAAAAAAAAAAAAATCACTAAACAAACTAAAGGCTGCAACTGTGTTATCTTTAAGATGAGACATTATCCATAACTAGCTTGAGTGGCTGGAGCAATTATGTCCTGCCACTCAACTACACATTTCCTGCAGCACTTCCTTCTATCACAGTCAATGGAATTTGGTACAGATTAAAATCAGGTCACCTTCAGCTATGCCAAGCCTGGCCAGCCTGAGCAAGGAGTGACAAATTAACAAAGGAAACTCAAAGAAATCACTTAGGTCTCTCCCTAACCAGAAAAACAAACATCCTCTTCGCTATCATAATTTCTTCAGACTGAGAGTACAGTGATTCAGTAAATGACACATCAGGTAGAATGAAACTTTGGAACATGTGTCAGTGCACCAGGGAGAATGGGGACTCTGGGGACACCTGGACACATAGGCTTTGACAGCACTTTCCCTTCAGTACTTCATCCTTATCATCTTCACTAATGTCAGCATATACAAGCAGTACCTTTATGGGGAGCTGTATTCGGCCAGCACTCTGTAATACAGAGATGCTTGAAAATATACCTATGTCACAATATAGCAAAATACTATCTTAGAGCAAGAGAATGGACTTAATTCGCTGGGTTATTTAATCTTTGATACCTCCCCCAAAGTCACAATGGTATTTTGATTTAAGACAGTTCTGAGCTATGCCGAGTGCTACTAAGTCAGAGTTGGTGAGCTGGCAAGAAATATACAAAACGATCTAGCTGTAATCCTACAAAAACCATTCTGACTATACCTTTCGATTGTAGAGGTTAATCCTTATGTCTGTATTCCTCCCCCCACCTCTTGCAAGTTATCATGTCCTCCTTGTAGCCTGGAAGCAGAATGAATAACCTCTAGACTAAACAGATTTTCATCAGACTACCCAAAAATATGAACAAGTCTTGCTAGAAATTCTTTTGAGCATTTCATTATCCCAGTTACCCAAAACGTAAGATCCTGTAACTAGACATTATTTATGGCAGGTATTGTCGCTATCTGGAGATTTGCACATTGCACAATGAAATGGATAAAATCCAATCATGGAGCAAGCATGATCCAACACTGCTGTTTAAGGCATCTTATTTGAAGTTGCAAAGAAAATTGTGCTGTAATCCTTTGGCATGGAAATCAGTCATCCCAGAGTCTCTATCTCCTCCCATTTCTTTAAGCAGCTGTTCCTACAGCCTCTCCTATGGCCACTCATTTCATGGGGCAGGAAAGACGGAAAGTAAATAGTTCTTTTCCACAGGGAAACACTGAAAGAATAAGTAACTGGTAGTTTACAATGAGGACAAAAAAGAGTAAATGTAATGGTCTTATACAAGATACACTTCTACACAAGATTAATAAGCATACCATGATATTAAGTGACTCCCACATATAATTTATGTATCCCACAACATTGCAGTTTGCAACATCATGTAAGACTCTATATACAGAAATGGTATACTTGGGGTCATTTCAGTGAAAGATATGAGAGAAATACAAAACTATATTGGGTATTCAGTTTAAAAACCATCATCTTTTTTCATGGATTCCCTAAAATACATGAAATCACTAGTAATTCCACCAGTTTCTGGCAGCTAACACGAAAGAATGACCTTAGAGACGAAACACTGCAAAATTGATGGCCTTTCCAGATAACTTTACTGTTGTCTACATATCTGATCAAATAAAGACCCGCAAAAAAAAAAAAAAAAAAAAAAATCAGCAAAAAAAAAGAGATAATAAATGTAAATAGTTATTCATATCCAGAGTCCCCCATTCAGCAGCTTACACAGAATAAAAAACAATGGCAGTATCTCAGACACCAGGCTGGTTTGGAAAGTGTTTAAAGGTGACCAGATATTTAACTTAGTCTCTCTTTTTTTTTTTTTTGATTGTAGCAATATCCACAGAGATACAATCTACAAACTTTGCAAATTTCAGCATCAGAAAGTATTACCAGCTAGGGCTTTTGTCAGTGAACTAATGATGTTATCTTCCCCCCTTTTTCCTGATAATGAAGTGGAAAAGAAATCATGTTATATCTGACCACATGATGCAGATTGTTTCAGATACCAAACTGCCTTTGAACTGAAATAAGAGTCAAAACAATTTGTGCTCATTTCAACAGGGCAATTGATGTGCCTTTTACCCAGCCAGGTCAACATTTCCTTGAAGTTTTCTAACAATAAGAAATGTTTTGCACTTTGGTGCGTGAATTTAAAAGGAGCCAAGGTTTCATCCCATTCATACTACACACTGTTTTATTCCTCTTTTCAGGCACCTGGGTCCCTCCATCACACAAAACATGACATGATAAGAACCGACAATGATTGAAGTAAACTGTGGGGATAGGACAAATTTGTGCTGCTGAATTTGTTTGTTTCATGAGCTGAGGTCTAATGAAGAAGTATATTAGAAATGAGTCACTATAGAAGTGAGCAGTTCAGCTTCTATGTGTGATTCATTCCAAAAGCAGCTGGATGCCTGTGTATGCCAAGGCCTCCTTTGAGAAAATAATGTATTTTGTGATTTATATTGTTTCTCTATGTAAGTATTGGGCAATACTTTAATCTTGAACAGATCAGTTTTTCAAACTTTAATTTATTAATAAAACATTAATAGGCAAAAATGTGCAATTCAGAAAGCTGTCCACCACAGCATTTAACTTGAAACAGGAACATAAGATTATCAAGTACTCACATGATTTGAGCAATACTGCTTCTTTTAAAGTGTATGTGAGTTACGGCTGTTGGAAGCATCTGTTTACTCAAATACAGTGTTTGGTAACCTTAGCAATAGTTTATTTATTTATTTAATGCCCCACAGGTCAAGCCGTCGAGCTTGTCAAACTAAGGGCAGTTTCTTAAACAGTAGTAGAGTTCAATAAAGAAAAAATTGATCTATATTGTTGGGTTTTGAGTAGTACTATGTTTGTTCAATAATAAAGAACTTCAGTTTCTAAAATGCTGTTAATCTGGGAGATTTCAGCAGCACTTAACGAAATACAAAACAAAACAAAACGCCCTTGGAAACAAAATTAATTAGTCTGGTTGCCTAACTGATTGATCTAGGAAATTCTTGCCAAACATTCATGTCTTACTGCCTCTTCCAAATTTTGAGTTTTTAATCTTTTTTAAATTACTCTATAAAATGACAAAGCACAGCATTATGCTGGATACCTCATCAACAGAAGTGTGTTTTAGGAACGACTAAATTTAAAACCGTTGCATGGCACTTTGCCCTTGACCTGTATCACTCAGAAAGCCAAGTATGCACACATGGCTGAGAGGCCTGGGCAGTAAAAGAAACACTGAGTAACATCTCAAAGAAGGCTGTCATGATGCATGACTGATAAAAGCAGGACACCTTTTTCTCTCTTTTGAGACACCTCCTAAAGTGCTTGCACACTGGTAATTCCTGAAGTTTTGGTATCTTTCATCCACACGCCATGGGAAATAAATATAACAGGTTTTGGTCTGCTTTCCTGGTCAGGGAATTGTTCTCCCCTTCCCTGCAGTTATTATCGGACTTCTTTCTTTTAGGGCTTTGAAGTTTTCTTCTCTTTATAACAACAGATTCAGAGCCTCCTATGGTTTGAAAAATAGCAGTGTAAATGAGGCATTTCTACTTTATTTAAAACGAACTCTGACATCAGTTAATGACAGCTTGCAGAAAGGCAGTCATCTGCAGGGGTGCCCTGGGGCAGCAGCACCCGACGGCAGCAGCGCTGTTATTCTGCTATTCCGTTATTCTCGAGGGTCTGGTGGGCAGAGGGGCAGCGCAGGCTGGCACGGGGAGGGGAAGGAGGGGAAAGAGCAGGGGACAGGGGTCCCGGCGGATGGGGTGAGTGGGGGGTCCTCCAGCCCCTCCTGCCCAAAGATCGCAGATCTCTCCTGACAGCTGACATGATTCCTCCAGGCAAAGGAGCGGAAACAGGACCGGCTGGATGGCTGGCTTAGCACACAGACAGCAGAACGAGCTGTGGTAGACGTCTCTACCACAACAGGAAAAGCCAGGTCACTAAACACCGCCATGCTCCTCACAGACCTGTACCCCCTGCACAAGCCCTCGAAGGGCACTTCTCAGCACTTCTCGCAGGCTCCAGACAGCGGACACTGCTACAGAGGAGACCAACTAGGGAGGTAAGACCTGTGCAGAGGTGTGACTTCCAAGTCCAGCTTGTCCTGCTGCAGTAGTTCCTCCACTAGACCCTGCTCTGGCAGCCATGAGAGACAGGAGGTGTTTCTTTCACTCCCCTTCCCTACAAGGCCCAGGAGAAGCCCAGCTGAACCACGCTGCCCGAGGGCTGATAGAAAGGCAGAGCCAGAAAACTGAAAACTCTCTCATTTATCAAGGCTTCTTTTACAAGACCCTTTTACTGTGACTTATAACTGCATTTCTGCTCAGAACTTACTCAGATTTCGCTGCAATAAAAATCCACATTTTACATTTCCTGAGTGGGAATGCATAGCTCAGCAGATAGACTCCCAGGTACAGTGCTCTCCTCTCAATGCTCCAGACATCTTCACCCCTTGTGGGACCTGATGTTGCAAAGGTGGATAGTCACTGAATGCCATCCGAATGCAAACTGGCAAGAAAGGTCAACATTAAAATTAAATGAGAAACCCAGGGCAAGAATTTGGAAATGAGATTAAACTGAGCTGGGTGGTTCAGAGGGAGGCGATACATGATCAGAACAAATCAGACAGCAGTGACCAGGCAAGGGCTGGGACCAGAACAGAGACTTGGCTTTGCATGAGAGATCTGCAGCAAGACAATGATGAGACTGAGACTGAAATGAAGAAACTGGAAAGCAGAGACTGGAACTGGACAAGGACTCAGAGTAGGGGAGAGACAGGACTGTAACAAATACCGGCAGAAGGAGATGAGCAGCAGAGTTAAAGCTAGTATAAACCGGACAGAAAAGCAAACATCTTCCCAGGCATGTTCCTGTACAAGATGCAGACTGGAATCCTGGCCTCTGAATAGCACTGTGTCTCCAATTTCTGAACATACTCATCAACAAAAAGCCTGTAAACAGCATAGGGATCCAGATCATGGCACATAACATTTCTGTATTTCCACTCTGCTTTGGAAAGAACCTGCTTTCACCTATCCCTATCAGATGAGGACTATGTCCACCTGTAGGAGAAATGAAAGCACATGACACATTCTCATTGTGCCCAAAAATCAATGGAAACTTCTGATCTTAATGCTTCTACATTTCAATTTCCTTTCTCTAACAATACCCTCCTCCTCTCTTACTGAGATATTGTGAACAACAACGAGGCATTCATCCAGGAGTCCAATCACGGCTCGACTGAATGATCTTCCAGGTCTTTTCCAACCTAAATGATTCTATGATTCTGTGATTCCAGGACTATAGTTGCAGACTTCAGAAGAAATCCACTCTGAAAACAACCACTTGGAATAGAGAACAGGATTTCAGTAGTGTACACTAAAATAACATGTTATCCATTCAACCACAAAGAGCAAAACTAAAGATAATCTCGTTAAATGAAGGCCACTTAGGTTTTACTGTGAATGAGACAGAAGGCTTCTGGAGAAAACAGCCTATTTCCATGTGATTAAAAATAATGTGCGTATGCCCACGCATAAGGAGACTGAAGCTTAATTCTGGCATTCCCTAACTTTTGCAAACGTCATACTGCTCTTTTAACATCAGATACCCTGTGCATGTGTTTAGACTTAGATGGATGAGTGACTCTAATAGTCCATAATGAACAACACAAAGCTGAAACGTCAACCTTTTAGGGCCTTGTGTACAGTGATTTACATTACCTTTACTTTTTCAGGCAAAAAACCCCCCAACTTATAAACAAAAAGACCATATGCTTGAAAGTGTCAAGACAATACACGATGCTGAAAAGGCTATGCTTCTAAGCAGATACTAACAACTTGTTTATATACTTGCAGGAACTAAGTGACCTCTATTTGCTAGAAGATAAGTAACCTTTAACCACAGGCGCTTATGCTGGACATTCAAACAATCTGTGGTTTTAGCACATCATAATGATCTGCAGAGAGTTAGAAAAAAAGTAATCTTGAAGACAAGGATTTATTTACCAAAGAAAAATACCAACTATTACTGAATAATAAAAATATCTATAAGCCAGGAGTTATTTTTAGCTGAAAGCAATTCATTCTAAGGAAGTGCAACCAGATGTGGATCAAGAATGATAAATGGAATGGGATTTTATGAGCATCATAAATGTGAAGCAAAGATTGTAGTCTGATGTGATAACAAGGGGAGAACAAATGACTGTGTTTAGAGGTACCAGTAAATCCAGTACAGTTCCCTGTATGTTAAACTTCAAAATATTCTAAAGGTCATCAAGCTCAAAAGACAGAGTGAGTATTTCAGCATTTTCAGTAGATGAAAAAATAACATCTATTAAAGAAATTCTTGCACCTGGTATAAACATCACTACTGCAATTTTTGATTAAGAACATCCTGTGGAAGCCATTCAGCCACAACAGTATATGTAGTGTTCTAGATATATTTGTATAGTGTCCTACCATATTGATGTAATTTATAACATTGTTTTTAAATTAATCTACATCTTTTATTCATAGTGCATTTGTTTAAATGCTTCAGCTCTAAAATGTGACATTCAAACAGAAAGGTTTTGACTACATTGGAGTTACAGACATATTCGAGAATTCTTGTAACAAAAGCGTGGTATGAACTTCCATTATAGGGATAGTCCTATGAGGACTGTTATAACTGTTTACAGGAGGAGTTGAGGCACACTCCTGCAAGCCACCCAGGGGAGGAGGGATGGTGGCAATTCCATGTTCTGTGCTCTCATTTCCGAACAGCCCCATTAAAAAGAACTAGAATTAACTAAGCTCTTAATCTTTGTAAAAGAGTTGCTGTAACGGCCTGGTGAAGGGCTGGGTTGCCCCAGAGCTGCTGCTCCAGCTGTGGCACAGCCATGCCCCAGCCTGGCAGCGCGTGGCTCACTGATGTAGACCTCACCCCCCACCCTCAGGCTGATGCCCCGTCCCAGCCTCGGCCCATCCCTGTCTTCAGGGAAGTGCCCGACGCCCAGGGCTGTCCCAGTGCTGGCCAGGGCAGTGGGTCGGCAGTGGGACGGCAGTGGGACGGCCCTGGCTGCCAGGCCCTGCTGCCTCCGTGGGGATGCACCGTGGCTCCCGACTCCCCAGCCCATGGGGAGCAGCCCCCTGAGAGCTACCACATAACCACTAGTTCCTTTCTGGTTTGTTTTTGGGGGGGCTTTGTAAGGGTGGATTCTTCCCAATACCAAATTAATTCAAAATGCCAAGCAAAGCAGATTTTTTTTTTTTCAGTGAAAATCAACTAAACAAAAAGAAATATACTTTTTAAAAATGCTTTGTAGAAGTTGCCATTTCAGACCTCAGCTTCCCTTTCTCCGTTATGGCCCTGTCTGTTCTGCTTCCATGATACACGCAGCATAAGAGTCTCTTTCCCCTGTACTAACACCAACTCATCATGGGAAACAATAATTACAATCCATCATGGGAGATGCTGTTTCACAGGCAATGCTGGCCCAACAGAGAAAATGGGGAGACAAACCCTTAAACTTTGACAAGAATTGTCCCGTCTGATATAAGTATAGCATTTCTAGATGAATAATGACCAATTGGCAATCACATAATCTGAATTCTGGGATGGTTTTCCAACTCTTTAAAGTATTTAAAAGACCTTAAAACCCTTTTCTTCTAGTTTTGAAATAATTCAGGCTTAGTATGTAAATCCAGAGCAGGAATAGCTGCTCTGGTTAGCTGGTGCGAAGATGCACCACATCTCCAAAGACAGTGAAAGCTGCAGGAAACAGAACAACAAAAACTTTAAAAAGCAAGTAAAAATAATGAGCTGAAGAAAGCAAGAAGTTGTCTACAGAAAACTAAGGTCACCCAAGGACTGATGCCGCTGTTTCTCCTTCCCACATACAGAAGTTTTAGCTAAAGCAAGTACATTGGAAAACAGTTATGAAAGTGCAAAAGTCACAGAAGAGCAGTTAATGGTAACCTAATGACTACAAAGAAGGCAGTTTGCAGGGAACAGCTGAATTTCCAGGTTCCTGCAAATCAGAAATTTGTGTAAGACCTATTGGAGGCTTTTCAGAACTTAAACCTGGGTTACCTGCAATAACTGTGTCTATGTGGGTTTTTTTCTGAAATCACAGGACTCACTAGCCTTTGGTTCACCCTGAGAGGATTCCTTCAGGCTTCAATGACTAAGAGATTTGCACTATTGCAATTGAAAGGTAAAGCAGGGCCTTTGACTTAGTGTAAAAATGTAGCTGTTTTTCAAATGTTAGATGACTCTATTTGCACGTTGAAAAGTTCAAAGACATGTTAAAGTCATACTTACTTATTGTTATAGCCAACATACTGCTTACTGATAATAAATAGAAAGAAAATTATAATAATAATACCACCTCAGTTATTGATGATGATGATTATGGTAGTAGGAGCAATAATAATCCCTTACCCACATTTTGTGTCTCACTTTTCCAGATTCCCATGATTTATTTTTGTGTTTTTGTCAGAGGAGAGGGTTTAGGGGACTTTTTCCCTTCTGTATCTCAGCCTCAAAAAATAGCATGAAAGGAAGTTTGGAAAAATGCTGGAATTGCTGATGGCTTCTGTGGTGAGATGGTGTTTGCATTTCTAGAAATTCCAACGTCCTCTTAAAGAACTGCAAATTTTCAGCCAAGCCTTCCCTCAAAAGTGCACCAAAATAGAACATGCATATTAAAAAAAATGTAAAGGGATCACCATATGCCTTTCAAAATACTAAAGTAAGTGTTCATAAATGAATCTGGTAAGGGGGATGAGAAAAAGGAGCCTGATTTTGACAGGGGTTTTTTTAATGCAAAACATACAAAATTTTTTTTTATTTCAATAAACATCTGCAGGGATGGTTAGAAATTCTTCTTTTTTTTTGGTGGAAAAAGGGATTATCTAAAACAAAACATTTTTTCAGAAAAGATACTTCAATTTTCCTATGAAAATGAGTCTTTTTTCCTTAGAAAGCCTTTTATCTTTCCTTTTGCCAAACGTTATAAAGAAACGAATTCAAACAAGCTTGACTTGCATTTCAGATTACATACAATACATAGAATTTCCAGATATAGGCAGTGAGGTACCTGCAAAGTTCTAGTAATGCAAACTTTTGGCAGATAATGATGGATGATACATCAACATCTTTTAGTACCGCTAAATTGACTTTGTAATCTTCAGCACCTTTGCCAATGTCTTCGTACACAATCTTGCAGGATGTGTTGTTTCAGTGGCATTATCACAGCTTTTAGAGTAACCATAGTTGTTCTCTAATTATTCTACACTACTTCTCTCTATACAAATGCAGCCTCTTTCCATTTATCAATTGCTACTATTAGGACACACTGATGACAGCAATAGGATTACCCTCTACGTTATTATCCTCCATATTCTTTTCCTGCTGAGAGATTACTTTTGTTTATTTTCATTGTCTTTGAACAGCAGCTATACAGTATCAAATATTTCCTTGGCTTTTAAGAGCATCTCCCTCGTGGAGAGCCAGAGTAAATTCTATTTATAGATGGCTTTATTTTTAAAGATAGCTATAATAATAATAAGCAATCCCTGACAGCTGGTACCATCAATGAAGGAATTTTGTCCCTCTATTACTTACAAATGGATGAAGTGAGATGAATAAAGTCTTTTGCCACTGACTTATTTAATATACTTTTCTTTAATTCCTTGAATTCTACTTAATATTTGTGACACTCCTATATTGTCCTTCAATTACTTATGTTGTCTACTTATATTTCGGCTATGTTTAAACTTTAGTCAAATTTTTACTTGTTCCATATTTTCTTTCATTTTAATTATAGTACTGTAGCAAACTGATTCCCACTACCATTAGCAGTTAGAATCTCCATTTGTGTCTTCATAATATATTTGGGCTTAATTTCTCAATAATATCTTTAGTTTTTATTGCTTTCTTTTGCTAAGTTAAAAAAAAAAACAAAACAACTTGAAAATGCTTTCATTTGAAGCTGTACATGAGATCTGCTCTGTAGAATATATAAAAACACCAGGGCAAACTTTATAAGAGAGGTCTGTCTCTTCCGTCTGTTCTAATTGTACTTCCTTTGCACTTCAGATCAAATCTAGGTGAATTACACTTCCAAGACTTCTTTCATATTCTACATGTCATATATCATTTTCCAAAGAACTATAAAGCAGTTAAGTCTCTGACAACAGGTTTCACCCACAAAACACAAATCTGCTTCTGAAGGTAGTTGTATGGGATTGCAGCAGCCTAAGTGTATTTGCTCAGTTTGTAAATATGCCGTCCTGGGTAGTGACAGGCGTCATCAGAGCAAAGATACATTTATTTGTGGTGATACAAAAGAAAATCTTTCACTCCTACAGATGCTCAAATCTGCTTTGGAGAGAAGCAGTTTAAGTAACTTTAAGTTTCTACCCCAGAAGTGAAAATACTGACTTCACTATGATTCCAAAGCCTTCAAAAGATAAGGAGTGCTTGATCCAAGCTGATCTTTAGGAAAAATGAAGGAAATGTGCCTAGAAATATCAAGGGCCAAAAACCATGAGCATCATCTTTTTTTGTGTAGGAACTAAATCTGGCTCCAGTTCCTACCACACTCAGAATTTTGAACAGTGAGTGGCATTGGTCCACTAATGTGTAGTTTAATTAGAAAGACATGCAAAATACCACTAGCAACTTCCTGGAGGAAGACAGCTATAAAAGCTGTGTAAATCAATTTAAAGAGAAGACCCAAGTGTTAGCAAGTCTGCCTGGATGGCCTGCAATCTCAGCTGTGGTTTCTGCAGAGCAGAAAAAGCTTGTTCCACAAGACACACGTGTATTTCCTTAGCTCTGAACAGACTCAAGAGCTGGGCAACCCCTGGGTATACAATAGCCTGAGCACCACTTCGCTTCACAATAGTGTTCCTATTGAATCATTTGCTTCTTTCTTACTGTATGCCACACACATACCTGTTTCTCTCTATCTTCTAGTGGGAAAAACTAGATAGAGAGGCAAGATAATGATGCAGTCTGGTTCTCCACAGTAGTATCATGTTTCTTTGAGCACAGCAGCTGTATAGAGAAGGGACTGGCAAAGAAGTTGACACGGCTAAGTTTTTTGCAAGTTAGCAAACAAGAGTTGAGCATCTCCAAGGCCCTAGATGGGTAGATTCATATTCTGCAACATTCATCCATCTACTCTGATGTAGCAGATGCTGCTTAACATAGCAGAGCAATCTGAAAAAAAGTTTTTTTCATTTTCCAAGAGTCAGTGTAAAATTTATTCTTGCTTCTCCCAAGATATCATCACATTTCCAGAATACTATTTTGAACCTGAGATTCAATCAAATTTAAAAGTATGAGAAATAAAAAGCTCTCTTTTTTTCCCTTCCAAGTTTTACACATTTTCCATGTAAAAACATAAGCAGACATGATTCTGTTAAAAAAAAAAAAAAAAAAACAAACCAAAAAACCACACCAAACAAAAAGTCACAAATCCTTACCAAAACTCAGCTCAGAGCTTTTAATTATATCAAAACCAGGTTAAATCTCAGCTACTTTCAAATTTTGCATGTGATTGCTTTTCTCATGTCTGACATCAAACAACAAAGCAGACACTTTCTTAAGCAATCTTACTCTTTATGCAAAACACCATTCCAGTTATTTAATTGAAGAAGCCATCTAAGTATTTTACCGGAGAGCAAAGTGACTCAATCTTCTCCCCTTATCAACCAGCTTCTGGTTTGAAAGCCCAAGAATTTTTCTGAAAGAGTTGAGGATTTGCTTGGACTTGCAAGTAAAAAACAAATTACACTTGTCCGGTGCTGCCCTGGTAAAATTGTGGTTGGATTTTTACTTTTGCAATCTGGTTGCACTTAGTATTATTCTTCCAATTTCCAAATTTAGGTTTATGGAACTAATCTATTTCCAATAAGATCATTCACTGAAGCCCCACCAAGAATCCTGCAGGCTGGAACTTTCAGTGTTGTTTAAACTAGAGCCATCTTGTATATTATTCATTTTAAAAACCACAGCTTTTCATCGTGCACAAGAAGCTGGAAAAACACGTTGAAAAAGCATTCTGCAAATCAAGTTTACTGACAATTCAAAATTTCTGTTAGCCAAAAAGTTTTTTGGGTCTTTTCTAGGTACACGGATGTTACAGGAATTTAACATGTGGCTGCTGGCTACGACAATATACATGTAAAATGTCCATTTTGAAATTCTACAACCTATGGAAACAGCTATATACTGTTACACATTAACCAGATCCACAGGTGTGCTAGCATTAGGTATAGGGCAAATCAAAAAGCCATGTCACAAACTGCACTTAGCACATGGCTTTGACCACTTTGTCTGCCTTCTGCCAACAAATCCATTTTCTCTCAGACTAATTCTGACATTCCAGTCCTCTGAGCAATTCTAAACAACCATTGTTTTCCAAACACCAGCATGCCACAAAAATGCTTTCTACTTTCCCTCTAAATATAAAATTTCTCTCAGAAAATAACCCTGGCCTGATGTCGACACTGAGCAATATTTAGTCTTGCAGATCTAGAGATCTATGATGCCATTTTGTGATAGGAAAAACAGGAGGTTTAGATTGTGGAAAAAAAATCAAGTGACTGGATGTCAAAGAAATTATGAAAATTTTTTAATAGAAAAGGGTTTTTTGTGGGTTTTTATTTTAACTCATTTATCAATCAGGTATTTTTGTTTTGCCTCTATGGATCTTTAGACTTGGACTTCCATCTCCAGCATATAGATAGTCTAAGAAGGATTTCGGGGTTTTTTTTAAAAGGGTGAATACACTAGTGCCTTGTCAAAGATGAAACTGGATAATTTTCCAAGAGTCCCTGATCTTACTTATGTTCTCCCTAATTAGGTATAATGAAGGCATGCCTATGCTCACGCAAATTTTCATTGCTCTGAAAGGAGTAATTGCTTTCAGCAAAGCATAGCGTTTTCTTTATTTTGATACTCCTCATTTTGCAAAAAATATACTTTGTAATTTTTTATTTTGCTTTGTATAGTATTAATATTCTTTATAACCTCCAGAAGCCTTTCTTCCTATCTGTACTCAGAGCCCTTTAGACTACTAGAGAGATACAAAGGCATTCAAGTGTAAATGACAATAAAGCCCTGGTTTTCCAATCTGAGAAGAAGAAAACTGAGTTTTCTACTAGAGTTCATTTCCATTACAAAATGATGACAATTATTTCAAATGAAAACAAATTCTCTTTGGTTTCACTGGGGCTATTTTTCACCCAGGAGTTGCGGCCCACCAGAAAACAAACCTTATTAACAATGGTTTAAATGACAAGCCTTTTCCACAATCTGAATTAACAGAGGATGCAGAAACTACCCAAGAGGTTTTGTCTACTGAATTATCTAAGCAGTCTGCAGGTCCTTGATTAATACACTGTGGTTCTAAATCTAATTCTAGCCTAACTCAGTCTTTTTGAAAACACTACTGTCATCTGATTTAGGCACATATAGAGAAAGATACAAAGTAGATGTATTTATCTAGCTGGAGAATAAAATAGATGTATAGTCCATCACACTTTTTTAAAATCCATAATTCAGGTATAAATCTGGAAATTCAGTGTAGAAAATAGATGGCATAATTAAGAAATTCATGTCGGCCACTAGTATTAAATGTAAAATTGCAGACTATGCCACAAAAAAAGAACTAGGGTAAATGAATATGTTTTAAAGCATTTTTAAAAGACCTGGATGCTGAAAGAGCTTTATGACACAATATCATGAGAAAAAGAGAAAGATTAAGGACCATGAGAAATGAACAGGTTTTGCCAAGCAGGTATGGCACAATCTTAGGTAAAACAATTACCGAGAGAGTAGCAAATACTCTGTAGGATTGCTACTCGAATACTAACAAGGCTAGAAATATTAAAAAAAAAAATTAGGGAATCAATTAGAGTCTTTTTGTTCCAGATTGACGAAAACATACTCCTGGACAGAATGATAGCTCAATGTCAGGAATTTGGCAACAAGAAATTCCCTAGGCAAAATAGCCTAAGGTAAAGCAAAGTACTTCTAATTAAATACTTTGCCCTGAAAGACACATATGAAACTCAGCAACATTAGACCTTCAGTCTGCTTAGGCTAACGAAAATTGGCAAATAATAGCGTGAACATAATAAGAATTATCGAACATTATAGCCAGGCTAACTTGATATCTTCCCAAGTGTCAAGAATCAAAAATGATAATAACTTCAAGAACAGCACAAAGAGGTAACTTTCTTTCCAAATGTACCATCGATCCAAGCAAATATAGTAAAAAGGGTCGTGATTTATTAGAATTGTGCACTGATAGGAGAATGCCCTTCAAAAATGGTTAGTTCAGCACAGCAGAGTGTAGAGGCAGCACAGTGTGAGCATATTGATTGGTCCACAAAGAGGAAAAGTAAACGTAAAATATTATAAAAATGTCATGAGACACACTGCATAGGAGGTAGTGCAATGAGAGGAGAATGATGATGACAAGGAAGAATGTGCTTAATACACAGGAATTAAAACAACAAGAAATTTTTGCTCATATTTCTTACAAAGGTCACTCTGAAAAGCAAACTGAACATTAGTCAAATTCAAGTACAAAACCAAAAAAATCAAAACTAGAAAGATAAACATTTAATACAGACTGCAACCCATGGGATAGGTTGACTTCTCTTTAATTGTTGCAGGATAAACACTAAGACCTCCAGTTTCAGGGCTCAGTGAAGTATGGGCTTCAACTGACTTTAGAGAAGGCCCAAAGAGCCTGACTTTTCAGAGTTAAGAAGTTATCCTCCCAACTAAAATTAGCAGGGGCAGGATGGGTTTAAGTCCTTCTCCTGTCTTTTTCACATAGAGTGAGTAGTTAAAAGGGGTGAAAGAGTTACCACTCTGTAAATTAATTAGATGTTTTAAATATCAAAAATGATAAAACAGTCTAATAAAAATATTATCAAAGATAAGCCCTTCTGTGATATTAGTGTATGAAAACAAACATGCATTTAAGAGCAAAGTCCCCTCAAGAGATTTAAAGAATATCAATACAAAATAATGGATTAGACCCTGAAGATCCTACTCAGTTTGTCCTGAGGGAAAACTTTGAACAAATTTAATTAGAAAGTCTTTAAAATCCAACAGAGAGTTTAAGTAATAAGATTAAATCCTGGCACTAGAGTGAAGCAGTATTTTGACAAAGTTTTCGTTTTAGAATAAGATGGAGTCCAAAAAGAGGAAACAGAAAAGAATCTCTATTTTGTTAAAAGTTGCTTGTCATAGTTTCTGATTTGCTCCTCTGTAGCAAGGATATATACTTGCCTGCAATTTACAGTTGAAAAACTGAGGTATATATAGAAAAAAAAAAGAAAAAAAAAGAGTTGTTTAACACTATTTAGATATTAAAAAAGCAGACTGGCATATAAATAATACTAAAATATGGCTCTACATGACTTGCTGTCAAATGGTTGTGAACATTGCAAGCACAGGACCACACTTGTTTCCATGGCTTCATCTCTGAGAAGAAAAAAGGAGAAACAAGGGATAGTGACAGATGGAGATAAAAAGCAGATCTTTGCCTTTCTCTGATTTTTTTGCAAGCAGGTGTAACATGGAACACCTGGAGCGCTCCTCCTCCCCTTTTATATATATCAGTGTAGGATATATCCTGATGACTCCAGTGCTGGATTGTTAGATAGATAATCACTAGAATAGCCAAACCAAGGCATGAGCAGTTGTGCTGCGAAAAAGTCACACATTAATGCTGGTAATACTGGTAAAACTTCTGGGAACATCCCTTTGTTCTTCAGCAAAACAAGTGGCTTTAAAATTTCCACTGTATTTCTTTAGTAAGAGTTTCAACATTTTCTCATGTTCAACACTTTTTGGACATGAGCCAGCAATATGCCCTTGCAGCAAAGGTGGCCAACAGCCTCCTGGGCTGCATTAGGAACAGCATCTCCAACAGGCTGAAGGGGTGATCCTTCCCCTCTAATCAGCATGGTGATCCCCTCTAATCAGCACTGGTGAGGCCACATCAGAAGTGCTGAGTCCTGTATAAAAGGGACATGGAGCGAGTCCAGCTAAGGGCCACAAAGATTATTAAGAAATTGGAGCATGTCTCATACACAGAGTGGTTGAGAGTGCTGGGACTGTTCAGCCTGGAAAAGAGCAGACTTAGGAAGGAATTGTCTCAATGTGTACAAATATGAGGTGGTGGGAGTAAAGGTGACAGTGCCACAGTGAAACGACTTGAAGCAATGGCCACAAACTGAAATCTCCATCCCTGAAGATATTAAGAACCAAATGGACATAACCTTGAGCAACCTACCCTAGCTGACCTTGGATTTGAGCAGAAGGGGTTGGACTAGATGATCTCCAAAGGTCCCTTCCGAACTCAGCTGGTTTATGATTATTCAGGGAAAACAGCAGCAGGGAGGCAGCCAGATTACTATGAACACATAAATGTCTTGGCCAGTTTCTTCACTGAAAATTATTATCCTACATGAAATTAGTACGCAATCTGTAATTTACACCCCAAACCAGGCTAGCTAGTCCAAGTTTAAAGCAACATTGTTTGGGGAAGAGAATTGTTCCCCTGTGAATGGGAGCTGGGTAAAGGGGAAACTTAGATAAAAGCCAGTCAGGAAAGATGCATGTATTTCTTCCCTACAAATGTGACTCAATTTAACTACTGATTTAAGGTAGGTAAGAGAAGTCATACTTCAAAATTTTACTTGAGGTACACTGCATGATGGTATTACTGTTGACAAACTGTTCTAATGCGATCTTACAGCCTGACCACCTAATACCCTTTGTTCCCAAATGACCAGCCTGTTCCTGTTAGATGCAGTATTATACTCATGAGTGGTTGCAAAACAACAAAGCCAATACTAGAGGAAATCTTTGGGCCATAACCACAGACAACCCTGCAGTGAGAGCACCCCTGGATAAAAAAAAAAAAGCTTATATTGATGCCAAGGCTGTAATGTCATTATATGAGAGATGGATGTAGCAATTTTGTCTTAAGAACATTTCAGACTTAGGAGCATTCCCACACCATAGCCTGCAACAACTGATGTAACTTTTTGTGGGTCAGCCCTATAAACTGTTCAAAGAACATACCCAGCTAAAGAAAACTGGCAAAAACTAGGTTAAGCTAATACTGGAGCTGAATTCTCTGCATTGCGCACACTAGTTTTGGTCAGAAGCTAACAAAGTCACCACCAATACCCACTAAAAGTTTTTCAGATATAAACAGGTATTATGCTATTTAACATGAACGTTTTTGTGATGCTGAAAATGTTGTCTAGTGCCGTAAGGTTTAATTACACATTTCCACTTCCCCCCCCTGTATTAAGATACTGTCCCCCCCGTTTTTCCTCCCTGCAGCACACGGGTCCCATGGAAAAATTCAATAGAACTTAACAGAAAATAACACCATTTTTTAAATATCATTATATAGTACTTATAAATGGTGTAGGAAATAGCTACCAAAGACAATTGAAATACTTAATAATAGATATGTACAAATGGAGACCTCATTAGCCTTGAATCACTGAAGCAAACTTATTGCTGCAGCCGATTATATGTGAACTACTTCCCATTAGTCATAACACCTTTACCCCAAAATATCAAAAGCTCTGAAGCTCAAAATAGCAAGGGTATCAAAAGAAAAATAAAAAGGAGACCTTAAGTGAAAAGCAAAGCTCTGCCTTTCAAGTCAAAGTTAATTCTGGCTGCCTAGTGTACTTCTGACCAGCATGAATTGAGTAAAGTTGCTCCGACTCAATCATCCTTATCTTCGAATTACTTAGCTTTTGTTGGTTTCAGTCAGACCCCATAATGCTTTTTAAATTTTTAGAGTTTATTTTTGTTTAAAGAAAAAGCAAAGTGACTTATTTTTGTCTAGACAATATTGTCTTTAACTAAAAGCTTCTGCTGAAATAACAGTAGCTGTTGCGGATATATCCTGAAATTGGCCTTGTGTATAGCTTCTTACATTTGTCTTTTTGCTGGAAGTGAGATAAAGGAAATGAAGATAAAACAGATTTATGTATCAATTCCCAAGATGTTTAAGCAGGCCATTCTCTTACCTACTGCACAGAGCTGAAACAAATGAGCTCAGCTCACCAGGAAGAGTTGCCAAGTGAAAAAAGCAGCTCTCTGCAATTTTCTAAATTAAAAAAAAATTAAAAAAAAAAATCAAAGCCGCATAACTAATTTCAGTAGTTTGCAGAACTACTAGGATGCTGCAGCCTGGTGTGTTTGAAAGTGTTTGTGTGGAGAGATTGCACTGATTTAATCTCAGATTTGATATGATTTGAGGGTTAATAAGATTGTTGGCTCTGAGAAATAAACACACTTAATACCACCTACTAAGTATGGTTTCACTTTCACAGGACTGCCTGCTTTTGCAGCATGAAGGCTCTGAGCAGAGCCTTGACATTTTCAATGCTGCTCTTTGAGTGGCAGCTTTGAAAAACTTGTAGCTACCTCAACAGGTGTTCCAACAGACCTGGCCAGGGACAAGCTAATGAGGATTATCTGATCTTGGAAATATACTCCAAAGCAACGTACTGCAAGAATCGTATTAACACAGGTTTAGGAATTCTAAGTCCATGAAGGCTCACATCCAGCCACATAGGGTTATTATGTATGGCATGCTCTATTTTCAACTCTGCAAATTCATGGACCTTTTTTATGAAAAGATTTAGGATAGCATATATCTTTCTGCATTTATCAAAACCTCATTGTTTAATGAAAATAAATTCAGAATACTTGGGATGGAATACCAGAGCACTATCTGATAGAAAGACTAGGTGGTTATGTGAGGGAAAAATAATCTTTGACATAATTTCAGAGACATCAAACAACACGCAATATAAAAGAAGAAATAGCTCATTCATTTTCCCCTTTAAAATCATCAACATTAGAGGCTCTGAAAGAGCATTAGAGGCCTCCAAAGAGGCTCTGAACTTTGGAGTTCCCAAGCTCTGACAAACCTAGAGCATGAGGAAGCAAAAAATGGTCATGGAGCCCTGGCTCTACTGACTGGACTAACTCAGAGGTAGACGACTCTGATGATACCACTAACAACTTAAAGATCTTATGTTACTCCACATTATCACATTATCCTTTTTCTACAGTGGTTTTAAAAAGCTTCACCCAAGAATAACTGTTGCCTAGCTATCGTCTTAAACAAATAGATGTTTTTTTTTTAATTGGGTTAAATCTCCATTTCTCCCTATAATTTAAGGTGTTTTCTGCGGTATTAGGACTACAGGGAAAATCAGGACATTTCTGTCTTTATATATAAAGTAACTTGTACATGGATAAAGGTACCAAACTTTAGATTCCTACTTTGGGACCAGGTTTTTCATAATCCCTTCATAACTTAAAATCCTAGTTAAGAATTAAAGCAGTAAAGAACCACTACCCAAAGGATTCTTGCATAGAAGGCAAGCAAAAAGAACCACCATGAAGCAAAACACAAGAAGGATATACATAAATAAAGCACAAGGATCCTTTTAACAATATACCCCATTCAAGAATTTTGCATTTTCTGAGCTATATCTATTTCTGTTCAAGACAGTCAAAGATCCCTTACTTCAGTAAGAGTTGGGCTAGACTCTTAATCAGGAGCACAGAGCCACATTAAAAATACCAGTATGAGTTGGTTTAAAAAAAGTATTTTTTGTTGTGAAATGTTCCTTTGGACTTATAAAAGGAAAATGCTTTGCATTTTTTTCTTCTAAAAGAATAGCCCCAGACATTTGGAAAGTATCTGCTCTGAGTCACAGGCACAAGAGCCTGCGAAGTACCCCTTTATGCAATCAAAGACACTCACCCTTCCAGTGTTATATGTACGTCAGTACATCAGATGCACTATTTTGGTTGTTCCACAGGCACTCCGAGATCAGACGTGGTCTTGGCAAACTTTGCAAATCATGTCTCAGCCTGACCGACACTTCCACCTCACAAAGCTGGAGCTTCTAAACGTTCCCATGTCACTGAGCAGGGATCTCTGCACAGAGACTCAAACACATCAAAGAATCCTTTGAGTGCTGAGTTATGAGGAGACTCCCTTCTCCCGAGCAAAGGGTCCAGGGAGAGAGACAACATATTTGCTCTGTTAGCTTTAGAAGTCATACACTCTTTGCAGAAGGGGTTATCTTGTGTCCACACTCTCTGATCTAAGCTAATGTTTGTTTACAGAGACTGTAAAGCAGGAGAGCTGGAGAGCAGGAATGTTTCACAGTATTACTTGTGGTCTCCTATATAAAGGGGTCTTTTGAGACAACCTTTTGGGGTGTGGGGGGAGAAGTCACCTGTAACAGCCACATCAGGAGATGCCTATTTCCAGGAAAAGGTCTAACTCCTTTTGCAGGGTCTGAGTGATCATTTGGATGTATATTTTGCTTTCAATGCTTTCATAGAAAGAGGAAAATAAACCATGAAGAGTATTATAGCTCAGTTCAATCATTTTTACAGCTGGTGAGCCCAATACCCAAAATCAAGTACTCCAAGCCATCTACTGGTTCAGTAGCTCCCAACTAATTTTTTTGCTCACTGCTACTCACCTTAGGTGGTGTCTGGAATTTTTTGGCACATGTTTTCAAAGAAAAATGACCCTCCAGAAGTCTTGAATAAGAAAATGGTGATAATTAACTCAAACACTACTGGCATAAACTTCTTGACCACAAAAAATAGAACCCTCTGCATTGTGATTTTCAGTTTCTACTTCTCTAAAATGTTTTCAATTACTCCTTCCAAAAGCTAAATTATATTTACCAGTAGCATGGATGCTGTTATGTTGATTCTTGTTGAATTCTAACAAAAAAAGCAAACTCCCAAAGCATAAGACTGCTCAGGGTCCCTTGGAGAGAACCTTTGGATCACTCTGAATTGTATATAAAAATACATATTGAGTTCCTCATATGCTTATTATTTTATTACTGTTAGCCCCCCTGCTTGATATAGGAATTAGAAAATCTGTTGAAAAAATAAATCAGTATCAATAGCAGCTAGTCAAAAATATTAGAGCAGATCTCCACTATACTAACAGGTAACAAAAATATTTTTGGAGTGGGGAAAAAAAAATTTTGTGACTCTAGGCTACTTTCAGTTTCTGAGTTGTCTTCTGAGCATCCAGCAAATCTGTGATATGCACGGCCCATTCAGTTTGTCACCTGGAAAAAATGACAAGGAAATGCTGCTTATCTTGATTTATCAGTGATCCTTTTACCCTGAAGTGTAGCCAGGAATACAGGCCCAGTCATGTACTGGATGCATGAGGGCATGATGATATGGTTGCTTATCTTGCAACTGTATAAATCACACTTGACAGCCCTCAAAACCAAGGAGAGACTACCATTTTTGCAGGCACGTGTGTTTGAATCAGGGCTTGGGGCTATCCTATTCATAAAATGTCAATCAACACCACTTTGTCCTGCAATTCTTTATGTGTGACCACAGTGGTTTAGTGTGCACACACTATGCTTCTCATAGCATACTCTATTATTCAATCAGGCATAAACTTATAAAAACAGTAGGGGGTCTCAGTACTGTTTTAGCAATAGTATTATTAGCTGCTAACTGCTGTCTGGCTATCTGGAATTTTTCTATGTTAGCTTCACTTGTTTGTTCATGAAATATTCTATGCGCATTTTTTTTTTATTTGCATTGTTTAGATTAAATTTCTCTGTGTAGTAAGAAAAAGCCAGGTTACAATCCGTAGCATTTAATGATGATGAAACAAGGGCTCTTTACTTTTAGTTCTCCATGTCTGTGAACACTGGGAAAGCACCCTTGCTTATAAAAAATATTGCTCCGAAAATAATACTACCTGAACTAACCCAATGCTATTGTACCATTTCCAGAAACACGGGAACAGGGGTTTTTTGAAGTGGTAGGGAAAGGCGGCTTTAAATTTGATTTTACTTATAATCATTTTACAAAGAAGATATGAAAACATTTCAATAAAATCCCTCTAAAAACCATTATCAGGAGCTTCTACAGTGTCCTTTTTCAAGGACTATGCAGGCGCCATGCCTGATTTAGGTATAACATACTTGCAAGTCACTGGAAGGTTGAGAATACAGCCACATCCAAGAACACTTAATACGCTATGTGATCTCTTTACACTTGAAGGAATGCTTTTGTGACAGCTCCAACTCTGAGAACTGCCGACTACTCAGAGCAGTGAGGTATATGCCAGTATTTACAAATGGCTGATGTGTATGGAAACTGCCATCTCTGAAGACAGAGAGCTGAAGAGCTTCTCAGAGGCTTCATCTCTGAAGCTGCAGTCCCTGACTGCTATTGATCTCAGGGCTTCTGCAGGGCTGTACATGTTCAGTTCATGGTTTTAATCAAACCTTGTCCACAGACAGTGCTAAAATTAAACATGATACTCAATTTTTCATCAGAACAGGATGACTTCAGATCCTAGCATTTTGGAGGAAGAGAAAGAGAGAGGACAACAAAAAAAGCTGTTAAGATTTTCCCTTGGCAGGGTGCTTCAATTTTAAATTATGCTACTAACATTTTGTAACACAGTTGTTCGGAAAGCCAGCTAGTATAATGTGGAGTAAGTTTAGTGAACTCTGTAGAGCTGTACCAGTTTACACCAATAATTCCAAATTTCATCATCTGTGGAGAATTTTTTCATTTGTTCCCTGCTGTCAGACATAGCTTAACACGATAATTTCTTGATATATATTCAGCTTCATGCACATTCTTTTGTTTTGCAATTTTTTTTTCTACTATTGTCAGTGTTCAACTTTATTTACATATTCTTCTGTCTCATCACTTTAGAGTGTGAATACCTTCTGCACTGGATGCCCTTGTGGTTCATGGTGCCCATGGCCTGAGTTTCAACCTACGGGCTAGACTTACTTTTACTGTAGCTTTTGGCTTTCTCAAAACACTAACCCTCCTCCTAATCTGAGAGTTATGCCAGGGGCCCCGTGATTCCCCAAAGCTAAGGGCTGCTTGGAGAAGAATTCTAGTAGAACTTTTTAAGAGATTGGGAAAAATACTCCAGTAACCAATGTCAGGATGGGATAAGGCATAGAAACATTAGGCACCAGGTTTCCACAAGATTCAAGGCCATCATTCTACAACTAGGTGGAGCTGGTTTTAGCAGTCCTTGCAACTTTGCTCCACGTATGAGTCACTTCTTTGACATGAGTATGGCCATCTAGATTACTTCACCTATTGGTTTTCTGGGTGAAAACCAACCTCTGCTGTACTCCCTTACTCCCCGAGGATATTTTAACCTGCATCACTTTGACAATCTGGCACTCCACCCATATGTACAAAGAGCTAAGCAAGCATAGTGGCGAGGTGACACAGGCTGTGAACAGATTAGGTTAAACCATGCAGCTGAATAGTCACAACTTATGTCAGAGAGTTTGGGGAGACAGGCAGGAATTACATTTGACATATATTCAACAACAAATTTCTTCATTGCTTTAAAGATTCACAGGTGAAAAAGAAAAGTCCCATGTATACCTTAACTCTTAACAAGTAATCCTTGTACAACTAAAATTTCAGCAAACAACGAATAAAATAGGCAAATGCCTAAATTTGTGCTCTTCGGAAACAATTTATCGTTCTTGAACCATGATTTACACACAGATTTGGGATCTGGAGTGGAAAGTTCATAGGATATTCTTAATTCTAGCATGCTTTGTGATGCCTTTCTTTTATCAATGGAACCCATGTCAGACTGAATGAAACATTCTTAATAAATGTTAATAATAAACTAACAAGCCCAGTTTACTAGCAGCCTGCCCATCAGGCCTTCCTTCCCGTCCTGGTTTCAGCTGGGATAGAGTTAACTGTCTTCCTAGTAGCTGGTACAGTGCTATGTTTTGAGTTCAGTATGTGAAGAATGTTGATAACACTGATGTTTTCAGTTGTTGCTAAGTAGTGTTTAGACTAAAGTCAAGGATTTTTCAGCTTCTCATGCCCAGCCAGCAAGAAAGCTGGAGGGCACAAGAAGTTGGCACAGGACACAGCCAGGGCACCTGACCCAAACTGGCCAACGGTGTATTCCATACCATGGGACGTCACATCTAGTTTAGGAACTGGGAAATGGGGGGCAGGGAATCGCCGCTCGGGGACTGGCTGGGTGTCGGTCGGCGGGTGGTGAGCAATTGCCCTGCGCATCATTTGTACATTCCAATCCTTTTATTACTACTGTTGTCATTTTATTAGTGTTATCATTATCATTATTAGTTTCTTCTTTTCTGTTCTATTAAACCGTTCTTATCTCAACCCACGACTTTCACCTCTTTTTCCCAATTTTCTCCCCCATTCCACTGGATGGGGCGGGAGTGAGTGAGCGGCTGCGTGGTGCTTAGCTGCTGGCTGGGGTTAAACCACGACACTTCCATTCAAATAGCAATCTTTAAACTAGGGAGATATTTAGCTCTTGTTTTCTCAAGCGCAGAGTGGAATCCTTTATAAAGCAATGTTGAAGACCAAGGTGACTTAGACAGTTCCAAAACCATAATTCACAAAAGAGAACAACCCTTTTATTTCCTAAGAGGAAAGCCATGTTTTCCATCTGTGGGATAAAAAAGAATAAGCCAAATGTATCCTTTAGAAAAGTAATTCCTGAAAAATCCTTGTACAATATCAGAAGGCATTTAATCCTGCCTTGGATATGTCCAATTGGGTCACAGATACATTTTATTTTTAGGGAAAAAACAGAATCATATTTAATATTATTCCAGGAAAAACATGTCTTATGCTGTTTTCATCACTGAAGATCAGTGATCTATATTTAGTTTAGAGTTCCCTTCCACTTTTCCAGTACCCTATTCATTAAAAGATTTAATGTCATTCTAAGTGCAGGAAGACTTACACTGGTAAGCAAGTATCATTTTACATACAGTGTAACATTTCAAAAAGGTTATGTGTTTGTTAACAGTTCTGGAACATTTATCCCAACCTTTTACTCTTCTTTTATGCAATGCTATTCTTGCCTTTTCTGCATGAAGCAGCAAAGCGATTATATCCATTCCCATGATATATAAAGTAGTTCTGAGTTCAGGGTTTCTAAGACTTAAATAATATAACTGAGTCAAGATTTTTGCTGCATCCACACACAGCTTCTCAGCTGGGGCTTCTTCTCCTACCACTACATTTCCATTCCTGCAAAGCTTTTAAGCATGAGACCTGAAGAGATTTATTAACTCCAAAGAGGCATCTAATGCTTTGCCTTTTTCTGTCAATGCAATTTCTTTTAAAATAACCACTTCTTATTTCTCATTGTCTTTCAACCTCACTTAGTTCCCATTTTTCACTTGCTAAAGTTTCCATAAGAAGGTCTAGACCATGGCTCAGCAGTTTAAGTTTTCTGCTCATTTGACTCATAGCCTAGTAAGAATTGGAAAAGTACTCCAAATTCACTCCAGTTGGTTTTCTACTGAAAATGTTGGGGCTTAGCATAAGCAAAACTTCAGATAAATTGTAAATACAATTTACATATAGTAGGAGACCAAGCTACACCTCTGCGATTCATCCTGACAAGACACAGGCAAAATATACAATGTTGACAGTGAGTTCAGGTGTATCTTATACAATTTCAAAAATATTTGGCCCTTACAATCACTTGAAAGAATTCTTGTACTGTGTTTCTGTTGGATTTTTCCAAAGCCTATGCACAGTTTGGGTTTGGATTTTTTTAATAAATAAATCAAACTTTTAACAGCTTTATAATTGTAAGTATTGTCTCTGTTTTTACAAAATACTTCTGTTAAATATTTCTTACTCAAAAGCAACTGAGTCCTAGATTCTGCAATATTTACTGAAGGTGAATTTTAATTTATATCTTCAATTAGTCTTTAGATCTCATAGGAGCTACGTCTAGATTTGGTCTCAAGTTCTTCCCAATACACATAAACAACCGAAATACCCATTGAGCCAACTTTGCCTATCCATATCTACAAAGCAAAATGAAAAGTCTGAGTGAGTGAGTTATACCACATTAGTAGCCTTGCAGAATTATGCTTGCAAGATTATAGCCTAGAAAACCCAAACATGAAAGGAAGGTATTTTCTGCCATGTAGCTGCTTCCTGACAGCATTTCTTAAAGTCAGCAATACAAGTTGTAGATGAGCATTACCACAGAGGTCATGCAAGAAGCAAAGGTTCAAAGCACAAAGTAGTGCTCGCACAGTCTTCAGCTTGACAAATATGGGGGAACATTTAGTCCCACATAGATGATTGTGTTGAAACCTGAAAATATTTTGTTCTTAAATCCATCATTTTGCTCAGAGGTTTTATTTTAGACTGTATAAGACCTACTTTTATTTAGAGACACAGCATAGAAGAGTGCCTTGGGTTCATTAAGCAAGCTCTACAAAAATAATTAATGAACAGTTATAGAAAAGTGTGGCTGTAATTGATGCTGCTGTAAAATGTTTTTCATTATCATACACTGTAATAAGTTGAAGATAATGTTAAATAAAGACAGCCACATGAGCCATTAACTGTATTAAAAAACAATGGGGAAGAGGTCATTTGTCAAGTACAAAAGCCAAAATGACAAAGAAATAGCTCCCATTTCTAAGAATACTACAAGCACAGGACGGTTTTAAAGTAAAGGAATGGAGAATAGTCTAAAGATGGAATCGGAATAATTTAAAACATTACATGAAGGAGAAGGTGGACAGTGACAAATGTACTGATAACCATTTATAAGAAGCGTTGAAATGAGTACAAGTTTTCAGAAGTTTATAGAGTGGTTATTAGAAACACATTAATATATTCTGAAGCCATTGTACATGGATTTAAAGACCTGTTTAAACCTGCATTATTCATGCTCACCTTGTTCAGCTCAACAATCGCCATGAGCTGTACAAAAATCCCTATGAGTAAAGTATTTCAAAAAGATTGCACTGTTTGCAAGCAGGTGGTTATTAGAATTTCCTAGGCCTAAAAAATTGTTAGAAAATTCAACAGGTCCAGCTTTCTGTAGATATCTCTGTAAAAGGTTTTAGATTTTCTTTTGCCTTCATCAGTTATTCAAGCAAAGCCTTTCTCACAGCACTTCAGCCATATTTATTTGCATTTTTATGACAAATCAGCTCTTAAAGGAAAAGGTCTAGAAGTCCCTATTTTTTAAATAAATGAGATTTCTTCAGAAGGTTTAAGTGAAACTCCAGGATTCAGAGATTTATTGTTTACATAATGAATTCTAGATTATTAACATCTATTCTGTTTTTCAAATATTTAAAATAGTTTCCATACAGACTTGCCCAAATTCTTGGGGGGGGGGGGGCGCGGGGGCTGATCTCTTTCCTCTTGGATTCTATAGTACAGGGCATTCCTGGAAAGGAGTAAACTGGAGTAAAGCAAAAAAAAAAAAAAAAAACCACACAAACAAACAAACAAACCAACCCAAACCATTTAGTTCTCTTTAGTTCAAAGGACTAGGCTGAAAAGGAAAATTTGAGCTGCTCCTTAACTTTCCCAAATCAGTTTGTACTGTCTTTGTAGTAATTCATACTATCTTGGTAGAGTATCTTTTTCCTTAACCCATTTCACAATTGGTACAGGTAGGTGGTCAGAAATTATTCTCTTACTATGACTGCTGCATGCTTAGGGTTAGCTCGCTCTCTCTCAAGAAGGAGCCAGATGTCTTTAATCAGCTCTTTTTAGCCTTTTGTTTACAACTCTTTGAAAATGCCTTCTTTTTTAAAAAAAAAAAACAAAACACTTTTACAGTGCGATACTATGTATCCTGAAGCTGTTATTCAGGGATTTTTGTCAAATCCAGATTAAAAGTAATCTGTATATTGCTGAGATCAGAAATAGAAAAGTCTTAATTGAATTTATAAATTCATAATGTACCTATTTTGCAAGGAATCACAAGACCTCTGTGTAAAATTATACTTTTGTCTCCTTTTTACTACCAGTATCTTCCTTTCTTAGTTCTTTATTAGTGCTGTTTTCATGTTTTTACCAAGATGATCACTAATAGATTCTCAGAAAGGAGAACTGAAGACTCAGAGGTCTTTGCACAAGTCATAGGAACTTACTGCTGCTAGAGAGCCAAAAGGTACCTTAGATCAATGAGCAAATTGTGAGTCTCATTTTTCAGCACGTAGGGATAAGATCCACAGAAAAATTTCACTTTGCTTCACTTCTTGGGCACACACTCCTTTTTTTCCTCTGCAGTATCTGGACCAAATTTCCTGTATTTTACCCTCAGCTACTGAGGGTGAAAGCACTCCAGACAGTCTAACTTACAGCAACAAGAGTTTCTCAGAAATGGCTTTGGTTTTATGCCGGAGAGCAGCCAGGAACTGCTTCTCTTGCGTTTGTCTCTAAAGGACAACATTCATGCTGTAACATTGAAGCACAGTTAAATCAGAAATGCTATTAAGCCTCCTAAAGAAACATGTTAACACACAGTTTAAAAAAAAAAGTATGTAGAAAACCCATTTTTCCACAAAACTATGTTTTGCGGGCAGAAGAAAAGCAAGCCCCCATAAGCTACCACATGATTAGTATGACAAGCCATTGCTAACCTCCTACTGGACTAGGTGCTGCTGCAATTCTAAAAAGACCTTCTCTAAGGGAAAGCAGCCTACAGTCTATGTCCTTGCCCATGAAGTTTGTCAGGAATGCCAGCTGAAATGTTGGTACTTAGTATTGTAGACTGTGGTTCTTGAAGACTAGATAGAGAATATCATCTTTGTCATTTCAAGATTAATTTAGAATGTCATTTCAGCCACTCAGTTTGAGGTCAGCATCTCCCCCATGCCAAAAAAAATTAAATAAATAAATGGAGCACACTGTAAGAAACACTTCCAGAAACTTAAAGGTGGCATTCATAGACAAAGGTATCTTGAATACTTGGGGATCCCAAGTCAAAGGCCTTCCCATATCTTCTGCATTGTGCAATGCTGTTTAAAATACATTAGTTCAAGGTGTAACACATGTAGATGGTTCGGAAGGGAGTATCCATACTACTATTTAATCTATGTTGATAGCTGCTTGAAATAGTTCAAACTGATCTCAGAGAAAGGGTTTTTGCAGTTTTTGTTCAAAGTACAGAGTGTACTGGGTAGATCATCAAGTTCTGGTGTGTCACCCACCCTCTACGCAATCCTTAGCCAAAAACAGGGAATGGCTTATAAAGGCATGAGGTTTCTGAATGACAGCGTTACTGAAATATGCATACCCTTTTTTACATCACAAAAAAAACCCAACTAAAATATAACATATTAGATCAAGTCAAGCAAGGTCAGAGCAGCAGCAAAATACTCAGTTACTGGCTTACATTTAGTATGAAAAACCAACTTATTCCAGGCCAAGTCTCTTACGAAACCTGAGCCTGAAAGGTTTTGTATGTATACTTTTATATGAATATAGTATACCTCTTTTGCTCTTAAATCTTTTTCAGTTTCTAGACACTTCAACTTTTTTCAGCATTGGCAAAAAGTTTACTGTTACAGTAAATGTAAGCCTTCTAATAGCAGTTAAGCAAGCTCACTTACTAAACAAAGCTCTTGCAGCATGAAGGACAATTCATAGGGACAAGGATTTACCCAGCATTATGCAGGCCAGCCACAGGAGTAACAATGAAACTCCTCACTTTATGACTCTGGAGTTTATCCTCCATGTTCTCTAGAGTTCTAGTAAGCTCCACATGGCATCATGTAGCACTGCCAAAATCACAAAAACTCTAAGAAGAGGGAAGCAGCACTGCTAATTTGGGAACTCCAGCTATGAACACACAGTTGTTCTGAGAATGGGATATTCACAGAGACAACTGGATCCCAAATAACTGGGATATCACAGCTAGCATATAGTGGGTTTTTCCACCTAGCCCAGATTTTCACAGTATTTCTGTCATTGGAGTATCACAATTCTTTCTAGTGTAGAAGTGTTGATTTTGGCAAAATGAGATAAAGCTGAGCAAATGCAGCAAAATAGAAATGAGATGGACCTGGATGTAGATGGGACATGATGAAAGGTGGAAAAAGAGTGGGTGTTGGGAAATGCAAGGTAGTGACATCTTTAGAGTCAAGCATTTGGGTTCCCAAGGAAGCTGACTCCAGGATTTAGAGGAATCTTTCCTAAAGTGCAGGTGCATTTGAGCCAGGGTTGATTGGCTGCCTTCTGGTTTGAGCAGGATCAGAAAGCTGGTCCAAGTTCCACAGTTAGACTTTATTATGTGACATCACGTGCATGATCCACATGAAGAGACTCAGGACAGGCTTGTTCACAGGCTGACAAAGGTGAAAGATTATTCAATTCCCAGAAAGGTTTTCCCATTACTGCTGGTCAGTTAAGAATGCAAGACATGCGCAACATCAGTAAGATGCCCTTACTGTTAAAAAGTTAAAAGCAAAGGACAGATCACTTGTGTGGATCCTGCAGATTGAGAGAATGGAGAAGTGGAATCTTTCTGGAGTGCCCTAAAACTATTTCTGGCAATGGGAGAATGCTGAAATTAGTAGAGCGGTCTATTTATTGTCATGTACATTCTTCCAGAACATTGGCATCTGTAAACCAAGTATTGGGTAATAATAGATCTCATGCTCAGCCCTCCTCTTAGTACATCCACTGCAGAGACGAGAAGAGAGCACAGCATCTCAAATTTTAAGAGCTTTATCATCAGTCAGTTAGTTGGCCAAAACTAAGCAATGAAGCAGCATGGACCTAAATAGCCATTAAACCAAAGAAAGCTTAAAAAAAAACCCAAACAAACAAAAGGAACAATTGATGCCCTGCACCAACAGAGAATAAGAAGAAATATAATTCAACCTAAACAAGGAACTGGTAAAGCATAGTCTCATTTTCTATTCTCCTTATGGTAATACCTTTTGGGCTTCCCAAAACAGGAAAGACATTGATAAACTGCAGCAAGTTCAGCAGAGAGCCACAAAGATGGCTGGGGGCTAGGGCACTTTCCCAGTGAGGAGAGGCTGAGGGAACCAGGCTTGTTCAGCCTGCACAAGAGATGGCTTTGGCAGGGGGACACACTTAACAGCAGCCTGCCAGTACCTGGAGGGGGAGCCAGGTATCAAGAAGACAGAGCCTGTCTCTTTAGTGGTACATGGAGGGAGGACAAGAGACAAGTAGTATCATTTGAAACAAGAGAGCTCCAGACTGGATATAAGGAAGACCATCTTCACGGTGATGACAGTCAGGCAATGGAGCAGGTTGCCCAGAGAGGTTGTGTCATCTCCAGCCTCAGATGTTTTCAAGATGAGAATGGATAAAGCCCTGAGCTACTTGGTTACTGACCTCATAGTTGACCCTGCTTTGAGCAAGAGATTGGACTAGAAACTCCCTGAGATCCTTTCCAACCTGAATTTTCCTACACATCCTTACAACACAAGGCTGCATTATTAAGCATTTTAAATTTACTGTGTACGATTAAAGATTGAACATCTACATACAACACAGCTACCCATACTGTAGAAGCAAATTCTAAGGTGTTTAGGTTTATAAAAATATCTAAGAATAATAAGTATTCTTACATTGTTCAAATATTCTATATTACTGTTACATTTTTATAATATCTTATCCCCCTCAAATAATTATAAGGACTATCTTTTCTGACATTTTTCTAAATCTACATAGTAGCTACCTCTTACATTGCTACTCAGTGTGGATTCAAATGTTCCCTCTAACTACTAGTCCTCCAAAAGACTGAACTTTCTTTCCATGAAAAAAAGACAGAACAGTGTCCATTCTGTTTGGGGGGGGGTTGGTTGGTTGGGGTTTTTTTCCCCAGCATTTGCTGTTTCTCCCAACCTACACCCCCAGGTCTCTTATCACACCACACTTTGCATATCAAAATGCTGTTGAGCGCGTGGATGGAACTCAGGCTACAAAAATGTGAAATTGAGTCAAATTTCCCCTTTGTCCTAAGACAGCACCTGATTTTGGATACTAACATAGGAAAAGTGAAACAAATCAGGCAAGCAGAATGGGAGACTGTGTCTCTCCCATTAGCTTCCCTTCACATCAGAACCTCCCTTCCCAAATTTCTTCTGAATAGCAACATTAATTAGTAAGATATTTACCCTCAGCAACAAATAAACAGCAAATGGTAGCAAAAAGAGAGAACAGCCAAAGCTTCAGCTTTAGATGAGGGATTTAAAAGTCCCTCAAGACACAAGGAGAAAGGGTAAATTATCATCTAGCCCACTTGCCTGACTTCTACACTGGACTGTGACTTCCTTCAGTGCATTTCCTCCTACCCACCCACACACAGAGCAGCTTTGGTTTGACCTTCTGTAGAGGGCTTGATATAAAAGACACAAAATCTATTTGCAATCCAGGTCCAGATTCCAATCTCATTGCCAAAAAAAGGAGAGGAAAAAAAAAAGTAGTTGCTGGTTAAGATTCATGTCTCTAAAAATAAGCAGGATGTAGACAAATTAAATTCCTTTTGCAGAGTGGGATGCATACAAGAAACCACAGGTTTAAAGATAATAATTTGATAGGAAAGTTAATTGGCCAGCTTCTGAAAGGAAAGTATAAAAGAAAGCTCCAGATTTTTCTTCTTTCTTTATTTCAGATCACCTGTCAGGGCTTCTTTTTCCTGAAAGTCCTCAAAACAGAGCAAGTGGCCAGATGCTACAAAACAGATTAAGCAGCTATGCATGCAGTAGGGCTGTTAATTTTGCAAGGAACAGACAAGAGAGAGGGCTTACCAACTCCATTACTGTAATCATTTCCATTTAATGTCAGGGGCATAATGTGACCTTGAATATAAAAGCAAAGCTATCAGCCTAAATGAAGGAGAAACACCAGCTAAGGCCTCAGTCAGACTGTACTGATTTACATTTCTAGAAAATTAGGCCAATGGTATCCAGTTCTGAAGTTGCTGTAGGGTTTGCCAAAATTATATCCACCCTACATAAGTTGAAGAACATTTGATCCTGCAAACACTGTCATAATGAGACCACTCAGACTGGAAACGAGCACAGTTGGGCTTTTAATATATGGCTTGGAGCGAATCGGTTAACATCTGTGCCATGTACAATTTGTAGAAATAGGAACAAAACCAGCAATCTACCTGATATGGATTGTTGTAAAGTGATCTCAGATCTGTAACACCAAGGAAAGCCAAAAGACTACTGAAATGCTTGGCTTTATATCCACTGGAGCTGGCTGCTGCTGTTACTTAAAAATGCTGGAGTTCCTCTTAGATTGATTATTTGAGGAACATTCTTCATAGCACTTGGCCACTCCAAAAACTCACTGCATACTACAAAATACTGAGTAAACAGAAGCCATGGATCATTTCTTTGATGAATGCTCTGACATCTGATCAAATGCAATATAAATTGCATCTACATTAAACTGTTCCCTTTCACCACTTCTTTTGTATGAAGACTTATAAGTAATGTCCTTTTTTTAGTGAGTTACAGTATAGACAGAAATAGTTAGAGGAGATTGTCCCATGGTGTAAGCTGGCATAGAATCACTGAAGGCAATGAAATAGTGACAACTTATATCCTCTGGCTATCTGGCCATCCTGAGTCATTAACACAATTCTTAAGCTATTTAAATTGGACCATGTTTTCAGACTGCAATCATCTTCATTTGACAGCACTAGTACCCTGTCTACCTACAAGAGTCTGTACAAATACTTCTGCACAAATACTACTCAAAGTTTATATTCATTTATATTAACAATTTTGGCAAAGTGCTTGTTTTTATTGGATAGTAAGATGATCAAATTTGAAAGACACCTATTCTGAGATGTTTAATTTCTTTCAAGGAATGAATGCAATTTCATAACTAGAAGAAAAACCGTTTAAATAACCTGGCAAACATTACTTTAATAGAGTTTAGTCAAAAGACTCAGATCTTCAGTGCAATCTGGGAGATTTCATATTTACCCAAAAAGGGGAAAAAAAAAAAAATGAGGACAACATGAGAACAGAAAGACTTAAAGTGACACAGTAGGCTTGTTTGTTACCTGAGAAACTAAAAGTTTAAAAAGCAATAGAAAAGATCATGCCAATTTTGACAATGATTGCCTTGAATATTTCACCTGTGCTTTGTGATGGTACTGCAAGTATAGAAAATGAAATTTAAAAAAAACCAAACAACACAAAACAAAAATAAAACTAAAAAACTCCAAGTCTAATCTAGGAGAAAAGAAGAGCTCCTTCCACAGAGTTACAGTGGTATTTGCTCTTCATAGGATCTGTATGTGACAGTGTTCAGAGGTATCCAGTTCTGAAACACTTCTGCTAATGTGTCATTTTAATATGTCCTGAAGGAAAACTGAAAGTGAAGGGAAAACTGAAATACAGGGAAAGGAATTAAAGATTTGTGTTTTCCCATATGTTAGTCATCAGTGGAGGACTCTTACAAAAGATGTATTCTTGATAATTGCTGTGGAGCATGGAGACAACACAGAAGGACCTAGAAGGCTAGGAATACAATAAAGCAGTAGGACTAGTAGATGTGAAAGAAATTAATTCTAGCAAACCAGAAGTTGAAAGGTTACTGGGATGGGGAAGGGGAGGGAAGTTGAGGATGTCATGGAAAAACAAAGTCTGGTGGCTAGAATTAAAGGTACCCTTGAGGATGTTTAAGGGACACTCCTCCCAGCTACGGGATGCAGCGCAACAGAAAGCATGAAGAGCATTGTACTAAAAAACAGTTTATTGCATCAGCGGACTTATTTTCCAGTGTACTATAACTAAGCCACACAAGAAATGACAGACGCACCTACTACATTTCTGGCTGCTATCGTACTGCACCAGCAACACATTCAGTATTGGCCAAAAATGTATCTGGCATATACCAGATAGTTGGTTTTGTTTTGGAAAACAGGAAGGAAGATAGTGAAATTCTCAAGACTACTTTTAGACATTTGTTACCATGAAATTTGGAGAGCCAAACACCCTTGGTCAAGTCAAAATCTTCTCTTAAATCTGCATTTAGGTCATCAGACTGACAGAAGGTTAAAAGGAAACAGTAATAGGCCTCAGTTTTCTTTTTCTTATAATCCTTAAGGTCAAACAGGAAAAGAACACCAGTATAAGAGGGTGAATACCTGTACCTCTAATAAAATAATTTTTTTGCACCAAATAGCCTGTTTTTACACAACTGTCAAGAATGCAAACAAGCACTAAATCAGAGACTCTCCTGCTAGCTGACAACAAGGTATTTATTGTTGAATTTAAAGAGATATATTGTCATTTCTTCTAAATACAAAATGCAGTACAACACAAAAGATACCTTTCTGCTTCCCTCAGATATCCAAATCCTCCTTCTTCCAGTTTTATGCTTTTCAAACACCAATTTCATAAAATTAATGAGCTTATGTAAAAACAGACCACAGTGGTTTCCGACCAGCCCAACATTTTTATCAATTTTTCAAGGCCCCTTAGATAGTAGGCAACATATATCCTGGAGATCAATGTGGTTTTACTAACAATCCTGGCAAAGTGAAAACTTCTCCCTCACACTGCAAAATGAGAAACACTTCAACTAAACACAGCCCGGGCCTGTTGCCACCAAAGCAAATATGACTTTCATTACTCTTTTCAAAAGACTGAACTCTTTTGCAAGAATAGTATTCACATCACCTTTAGTCAAAGCTTTTAACACACAAGAGCTAAACTCACAGAAAAAGAAAGGAGCAAAGAAGGAGAGTTAAGATCAAAGTTCCAGACTCCTTTCATAGAGTAAAACCTTTCCCCTAAAGTCTCTCCAAATAATCCATTTCACCAAATTATTTGTAAAGGCACATGAGAGAACATCTGGCACAATCTCATATGGTAAGAACATGTGTAAAACATCTTTAAGATGTTTGGTCTGCTCATCCTGCTTTGTCATTCTTTCTAGACTCTCTTGGCCTCCTTGCTATCGCTGTCTGACAAAGCTCTGTGCCACACCATCTGCGTGCCAGACTCCTCCAACCGCACCGAACCACAAAAAGGGAAGGACTGCAAGTTCTCCAGTGAGTGTGCTAAGGCACTGTTCCTCTGATGACCTTCTTTAATGAGTCGCTCCCGGAATACTTTTTTTTTTAAACAAGGCAATGGAATCATAATGTCGTTCACACAACTGGATTAAAGAACATTTCACTTCTGGGAAATGGCTATTTTACTCTTTGGTTGGGCAAGAAAAAAGGAGGAGTTGGAGACTGGAAAGAGCTTGACCTATTTAGCACAGCCTCAGTTTACTACAGGTCACAGACAGAAGACTGAGTGGTTTTAGCCATCCCCCGCCTGGTTAGAAAGACTTATTTCCTATGTGATAAAAGAATTTCCAGTATACTAAAATTCCTGTAAGAATTTTGACATTTGTTTATACCTCCAGAAGTTTTTTCAGTAAATCTTACTAACAGAAAATTAACCAACAGACTAAAACCAAACACATTCCAGTGCAAAGGCAAGAATAGCCATTCAAAGGTAAGAGTCACCTCGGATGTCATCACAACTATCTGTCATGATGTCAAGCCAAACAAGACTGGTATAGTTAGTGGAGGGAGAAGTTGCCAATAACCAAGCTGTGTGCTGTAAGTCAGCATGTGAGGTACTTCAGAGAAAGGAACTGAACACAGCATCTGTTACAGCATAAAGTAGAAGACATAAAGACATAGCTGGCTGCAGACCAAGTCAGCCATTTTTAATACTCTTATTACCACACAAGGTCTTTCTGAAGCACAAAAAACAAACTAGTAACTTCAAAAAGTCTCACAAATGTTTTTCTTATGGAGGAATATGGTGATCCTGGAGTCTTGTGTACAATGCTAGCAGTTAATCTCACCAGAATAAAAAACGTAACTGCAGCCTTTACTCATTCTCATTATATGACTTAGCACTAAGCCATCCGGGAGCAAGGCGGCAGTGGAAGGGAAGGAATGGCTTTGAGAGCATTATTGTAAAGTGGACTCTTTTGATGAATAAAAAGAAGCAAAGTTTCCCAAAATAACTTTGTTATTTATACCCAAATTTTTATGATGTGGTCATTCACCGGTGAAATCTGAGTCCTAGAGACAATAATTGGGATGTTTCCTTTCCACAGCTACAACCTTCAGTTATGAGGAGTTCATCAATGATTATTCATGCATCAGGAATCCCAAATATACATCTATATATAACATGGATAAGTCATAGCATGATGCATTCAACACAGATGAGTCAACATACTCAACAGCTTAAACCATGTATGGGGAAAGTTCTTCCTGTTTATTAATGACTAACATTAGTCAGTCCTAATAAGCAGGACCAAGAGAAAAAAACATTTGTGACAATTCGCTGCCTTGTCTTTTTATTTATTTGTTAAACAAAGGTTTCTTGAGTTCATGCCGTCTGCACAACAGTATTTTAGCCTCGGGTACGTATTTCTTGAGGTTTTGGGTTTTGTTTCTTTAAAGTCACAGCTGTAATAATCCAGACCCTGGAATTCACCAAGTCATGTTATCATACCTATCACTTCAATAAAAATAATATCCTACTAAAGAAAGCTGCAAGCAAAAAGACCTGATTTATCACAGCATTTTACTACTATTAAGTCATATTTTAATAAACCACTATGAACCTTTTCATCAAGCAGCTCTGCATTAGCAACATTATGCAAACAACAAGGGTACCGGGTGAACAAATCAGTAGATTCTGTTCACCATGCTACTCTTCTGAAATACTGAAATCGTAGGAATTGGATGTTAGAGAACAAAAGATAAACGCAGTCTGAAGATTCTAATTTTTGGTAGAGAAGTAGCTCTTCATCTCATATCACAGCAGCATGTTTTGCTCAAATCAAAGTTGATATTTTTAAATTTCAAATGGCCAGTCAAAAGTTTTACTACTAAAGGTCATGCTACATTTTGAGTGGCTGTAAAATTGTACACTTGAAGTTGTGTTCAATTTAGCAACTGTATTATATTTTTGGATGTTTCGTAAGACTTCTATTCCAAGAGGGTAATTTCCCATCAAAGTTGCATTGTAAAACATCCATGAAACTGTTAAATGATGCAGCTGTACTACCCAAAGAAGAATTTGACTTTTAGTCACTGGTATTACTAACATACAATGGTAAATTTTAGGCTGTGTGTCAGAAAAGCAATTAAGCCTGACTTTCACTAAATATACAATACCACCCAAACTGATTCAAACAGGATTGGATAATAGCTGGTGTATCATTTTAATCAGGAGTGCTCTTCTGAATCAGACCTTAACACAGAATGACAAACATCCAAGTTATCACAGTAAGGGTTTCTCAGTCTTAATACACGAACAGGTGAGCTCTGTCAAATGGAGCTCCAGCCTCATGGCAGTATTCCTGCCACAGCAGGTAGTGGGACAGAACACGAGCACGCACTTCAGCCTTCCCAGTACAAAGTCTGGCTGTTGCCTCCAAGCTGCAGAACTAGATCATTCTCTCCCACTGACCCTATTACGGAAACAGCAACCTCCAGCAGGCAATGGGAGCACTAGGGCTTTAATTTTCAAACCACCAAACAAGATTCTCTACAGCTCATCTGTCAACACACTTATTCCTGTGACATTTGGGGTGACAAATGTGGTGGCCAAGAATTTACCGCAGCCTATTTCCACTGCTAGTCCATTCACTTGGCTTCAGCTGAAGCACTTAAATCCAAAGGACTCCACAACCAATATTTTCTTCTGTTTTAAATGAGTAATCTCTTAATTGATTGTTAATTAAAGGTTCTAGAACACCAACAATGCAGACTGAAGTCATCCCCAGAGGCAGCACAGCAATCCACAACACAGCTTCTCCCACAGCACCTCATTTCATTTATCATCTCTAAGCAGACAGGTTTTGCCTCTGGGGTAAGAGCAGTGTTTAAGAACTGTTTGGTCATCCCCTTCTTCTGAGCCTGACATGAAGAACAGCAATTACTTCCAGCTGAGAATAGACTGAGAGCTAGGCAGAGGTCATCAGCTTATTAGCTCAGCTCAGCTCTAGGAAAAAAACCTTTAAGATGATCAGACTGCAATAAAGTGGGATTTAACTAGTTCATTTGGAAAACAACACATATAACCGAAGGAACAGGAAATGCAGCTGCTACTTATAAATGACAAGCAGTCAAACCATTACTGTTCTCCTTTTATTCTTGCCAGTTCCTCAATCACTGAGCATTTCCGATCCAGTACAACAGCTGTAATATGGTATATAAATGTATTAATGCTCTAGGGAGATGTCATGTTTGGGAGAACACATATTTTTACATAACTAACTTAAATAATCTTTTTAGGTTTTCTTTTTGTTATCTCAGTACTGATGATTTACAGATTTCACAGGAAGCATCCTATCAGCCAAGGCATGACTGCACAACCAAAGAATCTCCATATTTCAGGGAAACACGTAGGCCAATTGTTTGTTGGAAAATGTACAGATGTAATCTGGGAATGCTCAAAGATTCAACAATGGGTTATTTTTTTGTGATGTTTTTCTGCAGATACTTAGCTTCCACCGGAACTCTGGCCTTATATGTAGAAACACGGGCCATTATTTCCTGTGACGTGCAACATGCTACCATACATGCTTTCCCTTTAACTCACCGAGTTTTCTAGGCTGCTGCCCACTCTCTGATGAAAGGAATGTCACTACGTGTACTACACTAATTCATTCCAGTGCTTGAAACCTCACCAATTTTCACACCTACAAAGGCTAATGCTTCAGTGTGTACTGCAGGGCAAATATTACCATGGATTTGGGCCAGGAGAAAGATTTTTAATTTTTTTTTTTTTTTAAAAGAGCTGATGTCTTAATGAGATTTTTAAATATACTGCCCCAGAGTATATGTGTCTCTGAGGACTTCTTCTTGACTATGCTACACTTAAAATAATGAAGCAAGGAAGCTCAGCATATATATATATATCATGATGATCAAATGATTCCAGAAGGGAACAAATGACAAAACCCCTCAAAAATAAAATCAAGGCCTTGCAATTTGTAACAAAGAGTCTATAATACAGCATATAATTTTCCCTCTTTGCTCATTATCATAATAAATGCAGTATTTCATCGTATTCTGCTTTACTAAATATTAAGAAGGACATTCTGATAATATATTCCAGTGGGTTGCTGTTTAAATGCAATGCAGAAACAATCAACCCATGATGAATATTCACCTACTATGCAACTGTAATCTACTTCAAAAGACAAAGAAAGTAAATAAGTAACCCCCATAACTTTATTACAGGATGATACCTAAGCTATTCAACACAGTAGGGATGAACAGTACTGAGAAGTTCTGGATTTCAAAACTGTGCGACCTCACTGGAATTTTATTATGCAAACTAAAATCGTACTGGAAATTTGAACTTGTGGAAGAGACATTCACATATGAGAAACAACATATGGCAAATTCCACTAGTGAATTAGACAACAGAACAACACAAAAAAAATTCATCACTGGATGTTCACACCATAAGCCTCTCAAATGAATACCCAATATATACCCCTTCCTCTCCTGCTTGTTTCCTCTCCAGACAGGATTCTTACCAGTTCTCCTTCTGTCTCCTAATTATCTGCTTTCCTTTCCAGACTACCACATCCAGACTATAGGTTTTATTTAAATCATAGTGCAGGGTACTGGCAGTTCTCAAACTAATAGGTCAAGCAAACAGTCTTTCACGATTTAGCTCTTTGGCTTGTGTATTTTTTTAAATCAGTGTTCCGCAATCCAGTATTTTTCTCTCCTACGACTTCTACGGGTTACTTTATTCCACATTAGCAAGACAAAACAAAAGGGCAGGTAAGATTTCATAATGTCTTTGTCATTCAAAAAAAAAGAGTGAACTACTGCAGCCTCTCAAGTGCTGAGAATGAACTGTGAAAATGTAACACCCAATAATTATTTCTGCAAGTCTACCACAGCTTCATTAAGCAGATTAGAGGAAGACAGTCCTGATTACAAACAGGTGAAAGGAGGAAGAAAATACAGCTTTGGCTTTTTTCCTGAAAGTGAGGGAGGCACTAATCAATGCAACAAACCAATCTGTCTATTTGATCCTCAGTCATTTGTCAGATGCAATGAAGGAAAAGTAAAGAAACTCAAAGTATCAAAACTTATACTGTTTTACTGCAAATATAACTATTGCTTGTTAAGTAATAATTATTATCAAGTAATAATTATTAAGAGGTAATAATAAAGAGTTATTACTTATTGTCACAATTCTTTCTGTCCCTGGTGCCTCTGTTGCTGGTTGCATTTCAGAGGTGAAAATCTCAGGGTGAAGGCTAGTTCAGCTTACCCCATAACTTCACATAGAGACAAAACAGCTGTTGCAGATTTAACCTAATAATACTGCCACCACCATTTCAGAGTTCTGGCCTTATTACTTATAAGGATAGTATTAGTTTTTTTAATCTATTACAAGAGTAGGAGATCAAGGAGAAGCAATTAATAAGGTATAAATTTTGTTTACTGAAGCTTCTGTAATTAAATCATACAAAATTTCACTCTCAAAATTAAACAAATCTTAGAACTGGATGACATAATGCGGAAAAAACCCTGACTACAAATGAACTCAAAACCAAGAGGTAACAAATAAACTGTGGAGTAGAAAAGCAGGTAAATATCTAAAAGTAATTCTTGATTGCATTTTTTTTTGCTCATCTTTAACCCTGTCTGAACAACATTATGACTCATCATTTGTATCTACTGTATATTCAAAATAAAAATTAGAATCTCATCCAGTCCTAATGAGTGAAGCATTCCAAGAGCAATCTGTTCACACTGTTTGGACTCTCACTAGTACCTTCAGATCCAAGTAGTAGGGAACCAAAGCCAGGACCTTCTTTGTCTTCAAATCTAGGATGTACCTCTCTGGCTGATTTGATGCAGGTAGGTTTGGTGATTTTTAGGCAGGCCACAGGAAAGCCAATAATAAAAAGTCAATCATTCACAATATTTTAAACTTTTTTTTCTTGCTGTTTTTCATAAAATAATCCAAGATCAAAGCTTTTCCATTTTTTTGGCAATTAAAACACTTTTTAAATAATGAAAATATCAATCATATTATGAAAAGTTTCCAGAGTTCATTTTTTAAAGAAAGAGGGGGTGGACTTACAGTTTGGCTTAAAACCATTTTATTTGTAAAAGTTTTTATATCTCTCTCTCTATATATGTCTGTAGTTAGCCACTGAAGACTTGCAGGTTCTACTGTGGAGCTCTACCTAATCTAGTATTTTGACTTAAAGAGGTGCTAGCAAAAAAAAAAAAAAAAAAAAAGGCAATTTGCACTAGAATTATAGCTTGAAGTTTCAGGCTTCCTGCCACTGCAACTACTGGATTTCTGCAGTTTCTTCTCCACAGTTGGAGCTTACAAGGAATTTTAATCAGACTTGTTCTTACAACCCAGGAAACACTTGGGGTTTGTCCTTAAAAGTCCCTGTTGCTTGGTCTTGCTCCTTTCTCTGTATCTACAGTGAGAGATGTAACCACAAGTCCAGTAAGATAAAACTCTCATTAAAAGTACACAGGAGGGTACCTTTTTCTTTATGTTTTTTAAACAGGAAAGAAAGAACTAGAAGGGAAGAAAGAGATCACACAGCATCTACTCCAAAGCACGATCTAGAGGAGCCGTGCAACTTCCAGAAAACAGGAAGGAAAGATCATTAATGGAACGGATTTTTTTAGAAGCAATATCACTGCTTATTATGCCTGTTCCTCCATGAGTTCCTTCAGGCTGGATGCTGAAGGGACCGTATAAGATGGCAGACTGTGGTCAGGGACATGGAATCAAAGTTGCTGCAGCCTTTGTGCAGAGATACAAAAGCTGCGAGAATCTGATGTTTGGGAAGAGCAGACAAGCTGGCAGTCACAAAGCTGAAAGCAAAGGACAATTTCAATAAAGCACTGGTTAGAGAAAAACCACTGTAGGGCTGCTTCAGGGCCCATGGCACATGACAGGTTACTTAGTGCACACATCCCACACCTAGAGAGATCATATATTTGTCCCTGAAGCACTCCCCTTTCTGCTATTTAGCATTCCTATTGCATGCTTTATGAGGGTTTAAATACATTAACTTCTGTTCCTGCACTTTTCTGTGAAGCAAGAACCACCTTATTTGGATGCCAGTCAGCGCATCTCACTGTGTATTCTCTTTTCTTTAGTGAATCCCAGTTTCAAGGGTTTATGTTGAGTGAAAAGAGGACCTTCCAAAAACTGTGAAGTGTCTATTTCCTTAACTTAGCACACAGATACCCGAACAATAAGAACCCTGAAAGAAGTTAATTGGCACCATTCAAACTCCCAGGAAACTCGGCAGAAGAGATTACTTTCTGGTTAGCACGTCACATTCCAGTCTAATAATGAACAGAAATAGGATATCTAACCACAAAGCTTGTCAGGTTGTGCACTAGTGTAAAGAAACCTCTCTTTCTCTTGCGTGCGTTTACACACCATTTCCCTGAAAACACTAAAACTTTCTTTTACATGTTAAAGAGGAGTTATTTCCACTTTTAAAAAAACAAAGCAAGCTGCAAAACCATTGTTTTCAGAAGCACACTGGCAAAACGTTATCTAGCATTTTACTCCACTTGCACCCGAAATCCAAACTTTCTTTAAGGTTTTGTTCACATCCTACTGCTATGAGTGCAGGTAACCAATTCATAGTGTCTGCGTGAATCTGTAGTAAGCCTGAAACAGCTCCCTACAGAGTATTTATAACTTTATAAACAATCACAGGATAATTGTAACACTGAAGAGACGGAGCAGTTTAAGATACGTAAAAAGCAGCTTGTCTCCACTCATAAAACTGGCATAAACTCCCTTCAGTTACTTGAAGTGGGCATTTCATGCAAGCAATGACTACCACTTGTAAACAGGCAAAGGCAGAGATTTACCAATGGTAAATGCCTGACCCATCTAATTATCTTCTACGATAAGATGACTGGATTTGTGGATGTGGGGGAGCAAGGAATATCAGTTACCACAACTGTAGCAAGGCTTTCAAGCACTCTCTCTCACAATATTCTTGTGCCCAAGTAGGGACATTACTGTCTGAATAAGTGGATGGCTAGATAGCAAATAGCAGGGGTCTATCCTGGGATCATCCTGTTGAACATCTTCATCAACTCTCTGGAGGACACAATGGAACAAACAGGTTTTTGTCAAGTTTGCAGATGGCACCAAACTGGCAGAAACCAGTCAACACACTTGAGGGCAGGGAGAGAGACCTCAGCAGGCTGGAGAAAAGAACTGACAGAAACTTCATAAAATTCAATGAGGACAAGTGGAAGGACCTTCAGGGAAGGAAGAGACTCTTGCACTGATGGAGGCAGGGACTGACTGACCAGGAACCAGCACTGCCAAAAAGGACCTGGTGGACAGGGAAGGGCACACAAGCCAGCAGTGTGCCCTGCCAGCAGGGAAGGCCAGCCGCATCCTGGGCTGTATTCACAGGAGCAAAGCCAGAAGAGCAAGGGAAATGATCGCTGCCTCTACCCAGACCACTAGTTAGACCATATCTAGATCCTGCATCCAGTTCTGGGCCCCCCAGTATATGAAAGGCATCGATGAACTACAGCGAGTTCAGCAGAGAGCCACCAAGATGGTTGGGGGCTGGAGCACTTGCCCTGTGAGGAGAAGCTGAGGGAGCTGGCCCTGTTCAGCCTGCACAAGAGGCGGCTTTGGGAGGACCAAACAGCAGCCTGCCAGGGGGAGGAAGATGCAGTAAGAAGTGCTATTAGCTACCAACACAGATATATATATAAACATTTAGAGTAAAAGTGAGAACCATGACCTCTCTCCAGAGGCAGCAATGCTTCTTGGCTGTACAGCAGCCATTCTGCTCTCTGCTACATGACTGAGGAAGAATACCTCAGACAGAAAATCATACAAGAGTGTATTGGAAATACAGCTCGACTTGGTCACACTCCGTGTGCTTATCTCCTGTGAAATCAAGCCAATAAAAGATCCATGATAAAGACTCCAAACCAAAAAGCTATCAGCAATTAACAATAAGATTCATATTGGTCCTACAGAAAGCCATAAACATTCTTTGTATTACAAGTACCAATTCCTAACATCCTGCTATACACCTGTGGATTCACAGCCAAACGTGCACAGGTCCACCCTCACACAACAATAGCCCAAAGTTTATTACCAGAATTTTAGCTTTTTCTTCTAAAGTAGTTTGCTGTTCCCCTCCCCCTTCCCAGAGTCCAAGTTTAAACCAGGACTGGAACTTCTTGCCTCATATGCCTACATGAAAAAAGCAGATACCAGTTATTTTCAGCTCTGCTGAGCCCTTAGCAGGGTATGCGGCAGAGCCTGAACTAGTTGTACCTGCAAGCGGTAACAGGTCAGACAGCTGCTCCCCTATTACTATAGTTGTGAGATACATACCCTGCAGTTACTGCAGCCCTGTTCCAGCACAGTACCTGATCTAAGAGTCTCACAAGTTCTCTCAAAAGCTGGACACTGCTCAGTTACTTGGGCTCACTGCAACTGCTTGGATTCCCTCACTTCTACACACAAGTCCACCTCCCTCCTACCATGACAGTCACATGACAAATTTCACTTTTCCACAACCAGGGAACACAAGGGACGAGCAAAGCTACTCCAGCCCACCTATGGCTCAGTGAAAGCATTGCTGCAGGTTTTCCACTCACTCTGTGCTGCAGGGCAGGACCTTAGAAGACACAGATGTCCTTAGAGACTTCCACGTGTGGCCAAGCTTCCTCTTTCCCCCAGAATCAAGGTCCCCCTTCAGCTCACCCAGAGAGAGGCTCTCCTGAGCACTGGCCATCCTCACTGCTGGAGAAGGCAGTAACTCCCCCCTCTAAGCACAGCCACACCTGCTCCCCCCAAGCTCCGCTCCCTCCTGCTCCCCCAGCAATCACAGTAGCCACCTGGGCACCTTCAGGCCTCACCACGTAGCCCTTCCCTTGCCACTCACTGCATGCACAACACCTGTGCAACAGCCAGCCACAAAAATTTAGTCAGGGATAGGAGCTCATGTGAAATCATCAGTATTTATTAGGTCCTGCCATTTCTGGTTTTGCTACAGAAAATTAGCCCTAAATCAGGCAAAATTTTCTCCCTGTTGTGATTTGTCCTCACTTATCATTTTATAGAATAAAAAGAATACTTGGGCAAAATTTGTGCAAGCCACTCATGAATGTAAAGTAGACGAAGGATAAAAAGTAGACATCAGTAGCAATCAAGACCCATGACTGGGCTTCTGATTGCCACCTGTTCTGCATTTGTATTAAACGAAGGGAAAAAGCCATTTTCACCAGTCCATAGGACAAAAGGGTCCTGGGGCAGAGGGATTTTTGTGTGTGTATCTGTATCTGTTAGAGAGATGCTCTTTTGTTTCCCCCAAATGACTTAATATATCATAGATATTGATATTTGGTACAGCAATCCTGCTCTCAGGGCACTGTGTATCTTTAACACTAACTAGGGTAGGGCTTTGCCACCTGGATTGTTTATACCATTTGTTGGCCTGCTGTTACTATGTGCATTACACTGAAATGTGCTTTTCTTACCAGGTTATATGCAATTTTGCAACAGCACGCTAGAAGTTTAAGCAAGGTCACATAGAAATAAATACCTCCTACAGATACAACCTATTTCTGTCTTGGGTTCTGCCCACGCACACAATATTTTAGTCAGATTCCTGTAAGGAACCAGAAGACTCTGAAGCACATTTTCATGTTGTAATGACCTCAGAATTAAATCCTAGTGATCAGATGTTTGAGAATTCATGGGAGGGGTCTTCAGCTAGTGTCCATCCCTGCGGCTCCACTGACCTCTATAGAAAGTCTCCAAGTCCCCAACAAACAATTTAAAAAGCTGTTAGGACCACACGAGACAAGATGCAAGCTCAGCATGCTGATGAAAATAGCTTTAGAAAACATCGGTGCTTTGGCAGACCAGTGTTGCTGGGGCTCCATTTGTTAGTCTTTTTCCATTTGATCCATCTTCTTCCCTTTTCCATCTATCTTTTAATCCCCTCCTTTTTTAGCCTTTCTACTTATTTCTTTCCCCATTCCCTTGCTCACTGCTTCCTCATAGCCTTCCCTTTTCTACCAGCTGCTTGCCAGTGAAGTGACACAAGATGGGAATCCTGGATGACAGAGGCATCTTTGATCCTTCTCTTGCTAATTCATTGAACTACACAGAAGGAAAAATCCTCACTGCTGTTCTTGCTACAAATTGTCTAACTCTGAAGAAACAGTAGATCTTAACAATCTCCATAGACCTACTCATTCATTCTTTGTGCTTACTACCATGGCTTTTTCTTCACATTTATACAATTCAGATAGAGATTTGGGTTCTGCTTTCTATCAACAGAAATAAGATAAGAGATTTCCTTCCATTTGTATTTCCTCCTGAAGCATATTCTCAACATCTTCTTTCACCTTAGGCCAGATATTTTGCATTCTTTTTATAAAGATTAAAAAAACCAAACCAACCAACCAAACAAAAAAACCCAACCCTTTTGTTCAACTCTGTAGACACCACTATTTTGATGTAACATAAAATCGTGTCCTGGAATTCAAAAGCTTGCCATTCCTAGACATGCAATGATGTAACACCACGGATAACTCATTTTCAGTCCCTCTCTCCCTTAATGTTTTCAGAACAGTCTGGCAGCTGTGACTGGTGTGATCTGACATGAATAAAATTAAATGAAACCTCTGTCACTCCTCCTTCATATTTCTCTTCACTTCTTTGGTCAACATGGTAAGGGCAAGACATACACTGTAAATGCTGAAGATCTATGATCACACCTTACAGCTTTGCCAGCCAAACCTGCAACTTGTGTAGTAAATAGTGAATGAACAGCTGTTGTAAACAGGTCCTAAACAACCCACCAGCTATGGGTGTCACACAAGTAGGTGAACACTCAGCTGAAGTCTCTCTTTAATACTGGATGCAGTCTTTGTTCAACGGCTGTAAACAGTTCACAAATTCAGACAAATCAGCCTGTTCATAGCAAGCTGGCAAGCAGGAAACAGGACTAAAACCGCTACATGAAGAACCTATGTAAGTCTTGCTGTTTGCAGGATGAAATCACAGTCAGCAGAGCAAGATCCCTTCTACATTCCTCTGTGATTCTGGTTGGTTTTGACTAGTAGAGTTTAAGTTCTTAGTAATACCTAGTCACCTATTACATTTGTGCAAAGATACCATTTACCACTGGTTTATCTCAGTTAATGGAAATGGGGTTGGAAGCAGTAGGAGGCAAATTAAGAATGTCTGGCAAGATTTGTCTCTTATGTCCTTGACACTTTCTTCTCTGCCAACACAGGTGTCTCAATAGAGCACGAGCATACGTGTAGCAAAGGGCTACGTTACACACTCGTGCAACTCCGGGAAGTGTGACAATACAAACTTTTTTTTAATATTCATGATTATGCCAGTGGAAGCTTGGCTGTGATTACTGTGTGCTCCTGCACAGCAGAGGCAACTGTTTTCACCAGCATACCTTATCTGAACTATCTTTGGTGTCCCTTTTTATCAGTTCTGGCTCCAAATCCCCATCAAATTTGAGGATTATTTCCAGACAGAATCTCAAAATCTACAAAGTAACTCATAATGAAATAAGGAATTATCCAGCAATTAGAGTTCTTGATACCTAATATTATCCCTTAAAACAGTAATTTCCTGTGTGAAAACAAAACTGCTGAACTTTGCCTCCCCGAAGACTCAAAACAGGTTTTCTCCTAAGGTGACAGTTTAAATTGTAGTTATCACAGTATTCAAAACAAACATACAGGAACACTAGAGTCCTGTTCTCCTTTACAGCTGATCCATGTTAAAAAAAAATAAATAATCAATAAAATACAGAAATTTTATCGTTTTCATTTGCACTATCATATATGAGTCAATGCAAGGACCCTTTTGTTATTTATCATCTGTTAAAACAGAACAACACCACTATATTCCAGTTAAAGTATACAAACGTTGGAATGTTTTGGTTAGATTTGTGTTTATTCATTTTTGTATCATTCTGGGTCATTAGCTTTTAAAAATTAAAACTTCATCCTTTTTTTATATTTAGCCAATTATATCACTGCAGACAACAGGAGTCTCTGCACAGGAAGACTGGATTGATTTGTGGCCCAGGAATGATTGCCAGAATATTCAAGCCCATTAGCAGTACCTACTGAAATTCCCTTAAAGACCTGGTCAAGGTCACTTGCAATGTAAGTGTGATACAAGTAGGCTCGAGGTAAGACTGAGGGCCCCCTATGTGTGACAAAGCGTGATGATTTTAGCAGTTAATAGAAGGAAAACAGACCAAGAGTGATCACAGGAGACAGAGCTGGAAATCTAATCCAGAGCTCTTGGGTCCCTTCCAGCATCTTGTTCACTAGAACATGTTGCTTGCAACAAACATGGACCAAGACATGATTAATAAGCTATTAGCAAGGGAATTGTTGGGCATTTGTGGAAGCAAGCATAAGGTTCAATGCTATTTATCAAGAATAAAATTTATAATTTTGAGATTTAATTGGTTTAATCTTGCTTAGTGTTTATGACAGGTTGATGATTGCTCATGAATTGTTTTCTATCAATAGCCACAGCTAACCAATAATCTCCAGAGTGAACAATAACCTGATATTATCTTTGGTCTCATTTTCTGGAGAAGGGACAACTAAGTGATCAAGATATTTCACTGTCTGTCTGCACTTGCCCCAGGAACTTTTGATCCTTCTGGCCATCTTCAGCCAAGTTTGAACATGGAGTGGACATCTTAAAGATACAAATTTTTATGAAATTCATTAAAGTGGGTAGAAACAAGAGACTCAAATAGTGCCCTGGAGAGACCACCAAGCAGAATTCAGCTAATTTGTATTCTGGTTGGCAGCAGATAATGAGCCAGTCAGCAGAGGGTTTGAGACCAAAATATTCAGCACACATGCTGTCACTAGTCTGTGGGATGCTGTAAGGAATGCAGGAGAATCTAAGACTCTTTTGGTGCTGAGGATTAGGTTAAAAATGTAAACTAGAACATAAACCTATATGAAACTGTACTTCCTTAATTTCATTGCTTGTATAGAGCTTTTATATCCTTCCATGGTGGCAAGACTGTGCTAAGCAATTTTTCTGAGAAGAAAAAAAAGAGAAGGTCCCAACCTCAAAGATTTCCTAAGCTAGAAAATAACAGCAACATCACAGATATTGCTGTCTGGGTTAGAATGAGATAAATAACAAAACAGTAAAGATTACCAGTGACAATCATTAACTGCTATTTCTATTATATCACTGTACATTCCACTTCCTTTTTTTTTTCACTTTTCATTCTGTTTTACACAAACCGCTCCAAAACTTTCTAAAATAAAAGTAAATAAGTCAGCAAACTTTTCACTTCTCTTTTTTATTCTGTGTAAATAAACTTGAACTTTAACCACAGCTACTTTCACCTTATTTGGCCTTCAGATAACTACTTTTCAGTTTCCCCAGCTCACTCCAAGATGACCTTTGCAGTCAGTCAGGAAATGTCTAGAGACTACGAGCAATCAGTTGCTTTGATGCCCTGTAGAGCTGGTGCCACTGGCAAAGAACACTAGTTTTTATTTTAATTTTTATCAATTTTCAGGGAAAGAAAGAGCATTTTTTTAAGGAAGATTACATGTCCAGTCTTGCCTTTTTTTACAGACTTGACTTCCAGTGACTACAACAGGATGCTGCATGAGCATAGGACTGGATCCTTACATATAATTCACACTACGCAGGATTTTTTTTCAACAACTTTGTACAGGAAACTCCTAAGAGATGGATACAGGCCAAACTGGAAATAAAGCAGTATAAGTCTGCCCGTATATATCACACCTCTCTTACTGTTGTTGCTCTTTTACCAGAGCAACGATAGAAACCACCTTTCCAAGCCCGTCATTTCTCCCACATCTCACAGATCCATATTTATTGCCTTATGCTCTTTGCCTTATGTTGCAACAGTTATAGATTTGCAGAGTTAGGGCAATGCCAGTTTTTCTCCAGGTAATAACCTTGCTGTTTTAAAATCTCCTTCACTATAGCCCTTGCGTCCTACATGTGGCAATGGATTGTGCAGTTGGTCCATGTGCAGAGCTCCCATTGCCATCACAGGGACTACCACACACATAGTTCATACCCAGGATCAGCTTGCTAATCCCAAGGAAAATGAGAAGTAGTCTGTATCGATATGATTTTTCTTACCACTGGACAACAGCCAAAATAAAAATCTTGCTGCTGATACTGTTTTATTTGATTTATTCAATACTATTTCAGGATATAAAAATCTGGAATATTTTAACAGCTCTACCAAAAGCAAGTTTTTGCTTCTGATGTGAGGAAGCCTTCTTTCTCAAAGATGTGGCTGGTTAGTTTACCTAATACACACCTTTAAATATAGAAGTGGTACAAATTCTGAAAACAATTTGTGGAGAAATCTCATGAATCAGCAGAAATGCTTTAAACTTACCATTGGTTTCCGGGTTCTGATAGTTTTGCTCTTGAACGAAAACAGCAGAGTTGTTAATAAAAACATCAGCCTTGATGGGGAATGAATAGCTCTTGGTATAATTAAAGCATATGGCACACATTCAGCTTTTTCAGGAAGTAAGTCAAGGGGACCACTAACATTATGAAAAGCCTGACCTTTCTCAGCTTCCACTTCTAGTCCTCACTATAGGGACTTGCTAAATCTCCCAAATGCATCTGAAATATTCTGCATCAGAGCTTTGTCCTCCTACTGTTCCAGGGTTTGTCTGTTTATCAGGTTTGGGTTTTTTTGCCCTAATTTCTCACCAATACTCTGCCCTTCTTACCTAGGCCAGTCTGTCATTCTGTTTTATATAGTGAAGAAATACCTTGCATGAGTCTGGAACTGACCCACTTCTAAGGAAGCTCTTTGTCCTTATCTTTTATACATAGATGTCCCTCTGCTGACACTCAGGTCTCTGCTCTGTCCTCATGGGTAAGGCAGTATGGAACATGCTGATAAGAGGAATAGCTGATGAAAAAAACCCCAGCCAGCAGTTTGCAAGGATACAGCATTCAGGCATACCACCATGAAGGCTGGGTCCCTGGAGAGGGATATATCTCCCCTAGATATTGCTATCTCAAAGTGGGCCAATTAGCCTAGGTTTGTCATCTAGGCTTCCTCTGTGTCAATGGGGAGAGAAACAAAAGTCATGTGAGAGAGGCAAATCTGTCCACCTATCTTAGACGCCTGCCTTAAGAGGGTATCTCACCCACCTCCCTCCACGGACAATGGATGCCTGGTGGTAAGATAGCTAAAATTAGTCACTGCAGGGTTAAAAACAGAACAAGTGGAGACTTCCGCACTTCCAAGAGGAAGAAGAACAAGCATCCCAGGAAAAGAGCAGGTTGTGTTAAGGATCGTTCTTGCACTTAGAGTCAGTGATTGCCTCCCTAGGTCAAAACCTTTAGAGCTGGACAGCCAGAGGAAATAAACAACACATACTTCATTGGAACTGCATGGGGTGGGTGTACACACATTAAAAGAAACTGAAAAAACATATGGTCCATGGGAGCCAGGAAAGCCATCTGCAGAGGAAGTGTACAAGAGAGCATGCGAAGCAGCAAGCGGCGAACGCTCCCGAAGAGCCGCGCGTGTCTCGCACAGCAGCACATGTGACACAAACCACATGAAAGAGGCTCAGCGTTCTCTGCCGTCAAAACTGCCAAAACAAGCAGACGCAGGGCAAGCGGGAGCAACAGTACAGTCACAAGCACATATTGCAGATACACTGGTATAAGGGGAATGTCTGAACTGCAACAAGCAGACAGAAAATCATAGTGGAGCTTTGAACTCCAAAAGTAATTTTTGCTACCCAAAGCAAGGGTCATTTTCATCTTCTTCTATTTGCTGATGTCTGAACTACATTGTAAAATCTTTGTGTTTGGTTCATGGCTGGGAGTTCCAAGCAGAGCGTAACAAATCCAGTGTGATAATGCCCTTTCTTGAGATAGGAACCTCTCAAAGCTAAGCTAGAAATAATGTTAGAAGCAATGTTTTCATGCTGGCTCAGCACATCTAATAGTTCCATTTGAAAAGAAAACAAGAAAGAGTCAATCATTCTTTTGAAAGCCTAGGAAAAAAGCAGCAAGGGTTTTTTTGCCTTTTTTTTTTTGCGGGGGTGGGAGAGGTGTCAGCTGTTATGTTGGATGCTATTTCATCTGATCCTGTTCATCCATCAGAAAGTACTGCTGCTGTTGCTGCCCTGGTGTTACCATGGAAGTAGAACCTGGTATCAAGGTGAGGTTTTAATCACTAAGGCTCTAACAAGAACTTCTGAAATAAACTCAGAATAGTACCACCAGTTGGTATTTAGAAGATACAGTACCTTTCTTCCTAAAGTCTTCAAGCAATTTTGGATTTTATAGTAAAACCCCTATGTGACTTGACACTAAAATGATCTGCCAGAATACTCCAATTAAGTTCCAGCAGGAACAAATCTGGCACATCGAGTGTAGTTGTAATACACCAACACTAGGGAAGAAATCTTATTTGCAACAGCCTCTACTGCTATTTTTGCACATAATTGACTTCTGTACATTTCCCTTCCTGATCCTACATACTTTCATGGAAGAACAGAATTAGTTCACAGAAGTACTCCTGGAAAGTCTCTGCCAAGATCCCACACAATGAGTTGAGAGCATGTCCTTAGCCTGTCATTATGGAAAGTCCCTTGTAATTCATTCTCTCAGATTTTAATAAGAGGAAAATTCAGTGTTATAACTCCTTATCTGAACCTGGCTTTCTTTTGTGACATGATACAGGATGGGAAATTATACCTTTACAAGTAATAAAAGAAATTCTAAAGACAACTGAACACTTGCTTTTATGTTTATTTTACTAAGATATGTCATAAAGCTAAAAGGCTTAATTCTTGCTTTTCCTCAAAGCTTAGTTTGTGAGACAAGTTTTCTTATTAAGTAAGGCTTAAAAGAAATATTATACAAGTCTGCTCAGTGGCATTTCCCTCTGTGCTGCCTGCTCTTCCAGTCATTGCATATGTGGGGACCAGTGCACCTGATGCTCAGAGAGAAGGATGTCTTCAAGCATAGTTTAAGGGTTGTACTCAGACTAAAGACAAGTAGCACTTAAAACTGAATGCAGAGCTTAAATGTAGCAGAATGTAGGGCTTAGAACCCTCCAGAATATATTTCTCTCTTTGAAATCGAAGAAATAAGACATTATGTTTACTTCTGTTGGCTGACAAACTGAATAAATGCCAAGGTGCCTGTTTCTATCCCTTATGCAGATAGGTACTCCTCAGTACATACAAACGCTCATGTTAATTACAGATCTTTGCAGCTTCTGAGTAAAATTCTTACCCTTTGTTACATTTGTTCTAATGTCAAGCATGACACACTGTGGTGACAGCAGAGTGCTCCCCTCAGCATCCCGGCTCTGCCTCCACTGTGGGATCCTCTCAACAGCTTGTCCCAGGCTTCAAGAGAGGCTGCAGGGGGACTGGCCTCTGACTATGACTGCTACTGTAATGATTCCACAGCAGAAAAAGTCCTTCCCTTCTTTCTTTTGAATATTTTTCATTTGTCATAGACGAGTTCCCTAAGCAGCACCAAAAATATTAGGACCAGTACAAACACATAAAAAAACCTTGGATCTCAAAAAAAAAAATCAGTACAAGTAAGAACAATCAGTGACTGGGTTAAAAAGTAAAAAGAGTTGGTGGGGAGGGATGTCGAAGAAATATAAAGATACTTCACTGAATAAAATATCAAGTAGTCATTGCTTGGCTTACAATGCTTACAAAGTACATCTGTCCTAAGAAGTGACTGTGAATCCTTGCCATGGCCTTACGCAGTAAACTTGTTATGGGAGCAGATTAATCGTCCTTTCTGTTTACTTCGCTGACTCTCAGAAATAGCCAAAAGTAACCCTAACCAATAAACAACCTTCCCCTCATCTTTGTAACCACAGTGATAAACACATATTTCAGTACCTCTTTCAATATATACCATAAAGATAAAATCTGTACGTGCACCTGGTTTGGCCAGTCACTGCTCTTTTCACTGTTTATATGCTTATATCTTTTGGGGAAAGAGATTTTTTTTGAAAGAACCTAGGCAGCCCCATGTCTGACTGACTGTCAGTAAATGTTTTCTTCTAGTCTCAAAAGCTGATAGATTTTAGTTAGAAGAAATATCTGCTCTTTCAACTAGCACAAAACCACTCCCTCAAACCCCCAAACCTCAACACACACACAAAAAAAAACCCAACTCAAAAAATCATCAAATCACCATGGTTCTCAAATGCGTGCCTGTCTATGGTCAATGGGATAAGTATCATTAACATCTGAGTGGAGCAGCAAACCAAAAAATTCTTGTATAGTGTAGATTGTGTACACGGGAGAGGACTGTATACTGTAGATTGTAGCTCAGTTTATACCATTTAGCAACCTAACCTCAATCCAATTATGTTTTTCTAATGAAGCACTATTACGACTTTTATTTAGATTTTCCAGTTCCAGATTCTCCTCATGCGATATCACCTGTCAAGAGAGCCAAGAAGAACAAAATGGCTGATATGAAAGCATCATTCTACAGGGAGCTACTTCATCATCTCGCAAATTATGAAGGGATTAACGACTGAATGGAATAGTAAGCAAACATCGAGAGCACAACACAGGGGAAGTTTACACTGCTGAGAAACCTGACAGAGAGATTCGAGTTCCTGGTTCATTAGATGTTCTCTAGCATCATTACCCAGGAGTGGAGTACAATTCAGGCCAGTATAAGCAGGATGCTGAACTAGGATGAAGCTGCATAGAACCACCATTGATGTGCCTTTGCAACATCCCTCCCCCTTTTCCATCCATGGTAGCCAGATGTTGGACCCATAATTTCAACAGGCTTTGCAAGTTCCCTGGACTAAATATTGTCACAACCCATGCAGAATGTATTTCCTAGGCCACCGATCTTTGTTAGAATTGTTGGCTGTTTCTGAAAACACTAGCTTAAGAAGCAGCACACTGGCATGCATGTATTTCCACAAGTCCTCTTGTTTTCCCTTCCTCTTCCACAGCTGATGACAGAATTTAGTTTGCATCTTTAATACCTGTTTTCCTTACATGCAGCAGACTACACTAATACCAGCTCCTGCATGCATGATTAGATTTATTTGTTCCCAAGAGAAATCCTTCCTAGCTTGCACCGAGGATGCAGCAACTGTTCTCTCAACCAATATAAGGCTGTTGATCCCTTTACAATGACCTAGATAATGCCAGTTTGTTCTTGTTGGCGTACAACAAGGTGTATCTCCCTAGATCTCTTTGTCTCCCCAGTCTGTTCCTCCATCTCTTCCCTAGTCACTTAGACAGAGCCAGGCTGGCTTTGCCCAGAATGTGTCCACATCCTCTGTGCCTCAGTTTTGACCTCCATGAACAGCACCGGAGCTGGTCCTGCATTCTGCTCCCCCTCCGTGTTTACATATTTAGCTCGATGCCCTTACGATGCTGTGGTAACACGCAGCTCCCATCACAGCCCATAGAGGAGCACCTTGCAGAGCTACTGGATCCATTCCTTTGCAATAGGTTTATGCCTATATGGGTCATTTCTGGAGACATACCTTTGGGATGGGTACAGAGAAGGTTAGATGAGATTCAGATGGATTTTAGAGCACTACACAAGAGCTGGACTTCTTCGGGTGTGGATGCCAGTCAAACTGCGGTCAAGGATTTCTGCCCCAAATTCAGAGTCTTCCCCCCTGTTTTGTAGCAGCTGGCCTAAAGGAATGTCTCTTTACTCAATCTTATATTAAAAAAATTTTCCTGAGTGGTTAGAATAGTATCTGTTATGTTTTCAGCAATATGTTGCATGCTGCTTTGAAAGATTAAAATTATACAAAATTTGAGTAAAACCTTTGAAAGCAAAATATCTGCACAACACTAAGATTCTGCAGCGGAACAATAACCATTTTCATTGTCAGAAGTCCCCTCTCATGAAACAAACAAGGAATCTCCTTTTAGCTTTTGCCATTGGCAATGAAAAAATAGCATTTTTCAAATAAATATGCACAAAATGGCCACACTGTGGTCTGACCCAAAATCTGAGGCAGATTTGAATCTACATTTTTGAAAGACTTCCAGCTACATCTGAATTGATACTCCTAAAATATCCAGATTGCAAAAAACCTACCACAGTTTCAAAGGAAGTGCTGTGCATATGATTTAGTTCTAGAATAAAACAGTTTTTTAAAACAGCAATCATTGATGTTGGCCTAGTAGAGAAGAAATGCAGTCAAGATAGCACTCATTATGACTTTTCATATTTGACTGATAAATCATATTCCTGCAATTATTTCTTTTGCATGTAGGTACTACAATCTTATACAGGACTACTGGGCTTCAGACACTGTGAAAGCTTGAAGACAGCCAATACTTTAGGCATCCTAATAACCATAAAATGTTCCATCCCTTATATGTTCACGTAACTATACAGTTCCAGGCAATCAGCCATAAAGCCCTGTCCCAATGTCATCAGGTCAAAGTTTCTGAATAAGTGGACTGAAATCTCAGGGAAGCTTAAATGAAGTTTAACTAACTTCTCACATTATAAAATGCATTATTGTTGTTGTTGTTGTTGTTATTCGGGCAATATTAAACATATCTTTAGATCCCACAGATGAGGCTAAAACATATCTATAAAGCTACTTAGCATTTGTTGACCTAAGAAATAGAAGAGAAAGGAAAAGGGAAAGGAAATCTGAGAGAGAGAGGAAAATAACGAAAAGAAGAAATAGAGAAAGGCGCGCAAGAGAGAACGACAGACAGACAGAAAGACAGACCACGCTACTTCTGCAAGAGAGGAAAGTACTTCAGAAAGGGAAAAAGTGAGATGTTATTTACAAGAAATTTTCATAGATAAGAAAAAATAAATGAGTCACAGTGACACAACATGATGGAATTTAATCCAGCTGTTTGTGTCCTATGGCAACCCCAGATAAGCAATATCAGAAAAATGAATTAAGAAATCCAGATGGCAATAAATATTATTCTCATCAATAAAGAACAGATGCCAAAAGTACTTTTGACATATAAATATTATTTTACTGTGTTCCTATCCTTTGGCTATTACACTTTAAAGTGAAAGGTTGGACAAGACACTCTTGATCTCCTTTTCTAAGTTACTTCACATGCTACTCTTACTTTTTCATATACTTCTGTTACTGTGTTAATCCCCTTCTGCAGATTAAGTAACATATGTAGGCACATCCTTTATTTTATAATAAATCCTCAAATCTAGGGGCTTTAAAATGCTACATAGGAGCAATTTTCAACAAATACTATCTTTTTGTAAAGTGGTAATAGCATAATAATTGTGTAGCACCATTCTGGAATCCAAACACTTTAATGGACATTCTGGTCATTTTTTGATCTCTTTGGAGCCCTCAAAACATCTGTCTGGAAAAGATAATTTTCTTCAAAATTATGTGAGAAACTAAGGAAATATTTTCTGTTGTGAAAGCTAAAAAGTACAAAATAAATTGAAAAAAGAATTGCTCCCATTTAATCAAAATCAGAATTTATAGTTTTATAAAATTATATTTAATGAGCATTTTAATAAGAAAATAAAAAACAGCTCTAACCAAATTCAGAACTAACAATTATGTTTTCCATTATGTCAAGGAGGAAAATTCCTTTCTTTATCAGCTACTGGGAAAGTATACCCTGAGCTAAGGTAGTATCTATTCACATTTGCTTCAGAAATAGCATTGGATATTTTCTTCCCTGCAATGTTATTCAAGTACCTTTTATTTATTATTTTGTTAGCAGCAGAATTAAAGGATAATGAGCAATTATTAAAAACTTCTAAAATGCCTATGCAAAAAAAAAGCACAAATTAAGACTAAAGCACCAGCCTATGCTCTGGTGTTTCCTAACAGGTATTCAACTTCATCATTCTAACAGTGTTGACATATGGGCAAAAGAGAGTTATGCATAAAAATCAGTAGATTAGTAGCTAACCTGTGGATGCATCATGTTCTTCCAGGCATGAAAATAAACCACTTTCAGAATGCCCTCACTTATCCATTATGTAAATCTTTATCATAAGCCTTATTTTAAGGGGCAAGTGGGCATGAAGAGATACTCAGTTTCAGCACCAAATGTAAAAAATCAGTATAGGGAAAAATAGCTGCCTGTACTATCCGTGCCACTAGAGAAGGGGAAAAGTACTGCTATTCCTCAATTCCAGCTCCCATAGGAGACATAGGTGTGCCTGGTAGTTATGGCAAAATATTACTGTGGAAAGCCAAAAGGCTTTCAGTGGAGGCTACCAAAGCTAGCAAGCTGTACAAGTTAAAACGAAACAAGACACCTCCCTGCTCACAGTGGCAATGGGCTGCCATTCTTATTTAAAGACAGGTGAAATAGTAAATCACAAACTGAGAAATTACATCTGCATCAGAAACACTTGTTTAAATAATAAATCAAAACAGAAAGAATTGTAGGCTGCTTGTCTCTTCCCTACTGGAAATTCTCTAAAAGGGAAGTACCTACCTCTGAAATATGTACATAAGACTGAGAACTCTCCAGTGACAGCAAGCAGTGCATTACCATCTTTCCTCAGACATCTGCATGTAGCTCTTTCTGCCTTGAAATTCTGCCTAGCTACCACATAGCTAAGATAGAACAGTTGAGGCATGCATCATGGAGATGTACTGCAGAGGTGGCAGTTCAGATTCAGCTACAGAACATGCCACATGCTAGTATTTACCAAGTTCTGGTCTTTGCAGAAAAAACATTAAGAAATTAGTTGAGGGGGAAGTGCACAAAACTAGTACAGGCTTGTCTTTCTTTTGGTTAGTCTATAGTAAAAGTGCTGAGTGATAAGCAGAGAGCTCTGTATGGTACCTGAAGATGTAAGCCTCTTTAGATGGCTTCCAGCAAACTTCTCCAGCATTTAGGCTTCTGGATAAAAACAAGTTGAACTAAAGGATATTCTCAAGATTGGGCCATGTCTGCTGTTGGTATGAAACCATACTGTTCTGCTGAGGTTAGGTAAAGCATGCTGTTATAGAGGAAAATTTGGTTAAATTCAGTCTGATGGGCCTGCCACATCAGTATTTTCTCCATACAGACAAAACTGGTGTCTAAAAGCAATCTCCTTGGTGAAGGCCAAGCTACATGATCAACTTTCTAGGAGAAAATGCAAAGTATTTTCTAGGGAAAAAAACTGGTAACATGACAATGCGTCACTGTAATTTCCTACCTTTCCCAGCTGGATATTTTGTATTTGGAAGCTTTCCCTTGACACTGGTGAGCTATCTAATTGCATTCAGAATCATCTCTTCCTTTTAAATAGGGGTATATTTATCTCTCAGTTTTAATGTTATAACACTGGCCATCTGGTTGTAACAAATTCTGTATGTTTGTGTGGTACCTCCTGCAGTGTTTGCAAAGAGACTTCAAAGCATTCACTAAAATTACCCTTAGTTTTACCTGATAAATTTTACTTTCTATCTCAAATTCCTCCCTTTGCCAGCAGGAAACTTTACTTGCCTAAGCATAGCAGATAGTATTTAATTCATATATGCCATTGGCAGCAGGATGTGCAGACAGGATTCTGTACACACCGAAATCTAAGTCCAAAATTACCAGTGCATATTTATCCACTGCCTTTTGAACCCTGTTCTAAGAATAGAAGCAATCAAAATGAGGGGAAAATGGTTTTCTTAGCTTAAACATAATGTCAAATATGCAACACAGCTCAACCCCATTCTCACAACATGCTGTGGATCCAGGAGATACATGCAAGTGTATGAAGACCGGTAGAGGTTTGAAGGTTGAAATACGTAGCTGAGCGTTATTGCTTTGCATTTTGCATAATAACTTTGTAAGACAAATTCTGAGTGTTACAGTGTTGACAAGCCTTTCAACTGCAGCAGTTCAATGCTTCTGTCATTTTTAGGCAGGTATAACAGAGCAGATGCACCAGAAGCATAGACAGGCCTATACGCACACTGTAGTACTTCTTTGCTGAATTTAGATGGCTATCTGGAATATTTGGCAACAAAGAAAGTATCAATCCGAGCCAGGTCACTGTAGCATGAGTGAAGTTGGCTCTGGCCAAAAGGGAACTGTTCCAACTTCTCTTCTTTTTAATTGCTTCTGACATCTCATGAAGGAAATAAAACAACAGAGAAAAGCATTCTGAAAAAAAATTTGATTCTGTTTATATTTCAAATACTCTGGGGACAAAGGGAAGGATGAATTCTCACCTGTTGCTTATTACCAAGAAATACAAAAAAGTCAAGAAAATCAGTCTCTTGAGTATCCATCTTTTCTTGTTCCTTACACTCCTAAACTGCACAAAGGCCCAGCACAAAGGCCCAAACTCCGCATAAATACCCTGCTTAGTGAGACAGTGTTGTGGATAGGTCCTGAAGTTGGTGACTTATGACAACTGGTGTCCACCAAGGGGACATGAGTGACATTATTACAAGCTCAACAAACAAAAAATCCATCAAAAGCATAACACAAAAAGTATTGTAGGTAGCTTTATAACTCAAGATACCTAAAACAGTTAGTCTTAAATGACATGGGACTGCTTTTAACCATTACACTTGTAACAGCTGCAGAGCTCTGAGGAATCTTAAGTGGTCAGGTAATGTTCCTATTGCTCAGACAGGAGTGTGTTTCATACTTTAGTATGGCACTGTTTGCTTACCTGTTATGACTTTTTAAGTGAAATACACAGTGTCGCAGATTTTGATGCACAAACGTTTATACCACCACTCCTGACTAGCTTGGTTCAACCTAATGCCTTCCACAGCACCTGTATCAACTGAGGCACTGCCTCTCCACACCACAATGGCAAAAAATATAGGGAAGGATTCAGTTCATCTAAAATCTAGATGTTTTCCATGTTACCTCTATAACCACTGGAAAGAGACAGGATCACCCAGAAAGTGAATCCTTCCAGCTATCTTAGGCACTATTCTTTCAAAGAGATGGGTCACTTGCTGGAAGTGTCCATCTCTCTCTCTACTGTATAGAAGAGATGCCCAGGCAAGTAGATTAGACTAGATGCCTGACTTTCAGTTGCCTAAAACTAGATGTGATGAATCTCATTGACAATGCAATATTGACAATTTCCTAACACACCAGTAGACTACCTGCTATTTTTTTGTATTTGAAGCTTTTCTCCAGAATCCAAACTATGTCCTCTCTGTGGTTGTAAGCAGATGGATATGTTGCCTAGCAAATGTATTTTTAAAGAGACCGTGCTGTCCCAGATGGAGGGATGGTATCAGTGGTCTCTAAGCACTAAACTCGTAATTTCAAAGTCAGATCTCCATCTGACTAAAAACACAAGGATTGTGTGTCCAATAAAGGACTTCCTTTTTCGATGACGTTTTCATGTTTCCAAATAACTACCAGAAAGAACTTGTCTGAACTCAATCTGATCTTTCATATTACTGTACTGAGATTCTTTAGTAAGACTGCTTCTTTGTGCTAGAAATGCTGCCCCTTTAGAACCTCCTGAGATATAGAGAAGGACTTCTTAGCTTGGTAACATCCACTGGAGAAAATGATGTTTGTGTCTCTGCTCCTCCCGAAAATGGACTGTTTCATGAACAACCACAAATGTCTATGCATTAACATCCATCACATCCTTAACCTTTACGAGGCTGCAAATAATTGTTCTCCAGGCATGGACATTTCTGCACAGAATGCCCGTTATTATTCAGACTGCTGCTTCTTCTGTTGTTTTCTGCCTTATACTACAGCGGGAACTCTCATCTCTCTGAAAACTCCAAGAGAAGAAAAAGGAGAGCAAATGTCACATATTTGCTATATCAACTCATAAAACCACAACACAGACAAGAAGAGGGTTTAAGCCAAAAAGGCTGGAGCCACATCCCGATCTGAGCCCTCCCACAGAATGAGCAGACTGAGATCCTCTGTTCTGGTCTGGATTCAATTCTGCTGTGGATGGAAATCATTTATACTGATTAAGAAAAGACTTGCCAGAAAAACATAACAATGCCGCTGAGTTCAAATTCACTATCTTCATGTCTCTCCAAGTCCATAATGTGTCTAAGAACATGCAAAGCTGACTGTACTCCTTGCAAGTAAATCTCTGGGGTAGAAAGCAGGAAAAGGCAAACTCCTTAGCTATCCATTGAGTTGACAGATCAACTCATTGACACCACCCTACACACTGCTTCTGCCCTAAACTTTGCCTTCTTGACACTGTGCTACACCTGCTTCTCAAACTGGACTTCTGGCTGTTGATGGTGTGATGGTGTTGATATTACAGATTTTGAGGGCTCCTGCTCCAGCCAGCCAGTCATTGGCTACAGTTGTATTTTGCTCCTCTTAGACTTTGAACCTTGGGGGAAGGATTTGTATTGGCCTGTTCAGCCTCCTAGTCAATACATTTGGCAACAACTCCAGGCAGTGCATAATTACATCACCTCCCAGCACACTGTCCATTCAAATGAGGGCTTGTGCAGCCATCTTTAGAGAGATCGATGACTAGTCTCATTTCTACCATTTGGTGATAACACATCTACCCCAAGAGAAAAAATATTATTCATACCATAACAGCCATTAAATATCTTCCTTTATTAAAATCTGATGAAAGCTGATATTCTAGGAGACACCTGACTTACTTAAAAGTTTTGTGTTTCTCCTGATGCTTTCTCTTCTGGCATCAACTGCTTGCCTTAGGACAAGGAAAAGAGCTGGGTTCAGGATATCTGAAGCCCACAATGTAAGCTGGAGACTCTCACACAAGCAGGTGAAATTCCACCTCCTACAGGCAGGTACTTTCCCATGGCATCAAGGAATTAGTAACACCAAGGTCTGTGATAGAGCAAACATCAAAGCTACCAGGCTCTAAGTCTTTGGCTCAAAACAGGCAAAAATCAATGAGAACAAATGCAGGGGAATTTTTCTTCAGCAAATATTTACTCACATGCTAAAACAAATATTGGGTCTACCATTTTCTAGGTTGTCACTCTTATTTTTTAAATTCTTCGTATAGCTTTTTCATAGTTTTTAGTTTGTGGATGGGAGTATTTAATTAATGTAGATCCAGACCACTGGATCTGATTGGACCACCTAAAACATCTAGCATTGCTATGAAGAACATTCACAGAAAATTAAAATAAAACTAAGGGGCTGCAGCATTACCTAATATCAAATTTTAAATTACCTTAACCTTTTAAAAATTGTAGAATCACAATGCACTGGTTGGTCCCACAATTACTACTTCAGGGAACACAAAAAGCATCTCCTGCCTTAAATAAGTTACCAACTCAGAAAAGACTGAAGAGTCACATCACTCACCCTCCACATTAAGCCTCAAAATTAAATCCATGCGCAAAACTGTAGTATTGGTGGTGTATGTTTTACTTTCAACTGACTCAGCTGGAGTCTCAGTGGAAGTTGCAGGAACCTAGATCCACTACAAGAGAAAGAGTATCTTGGCTTATTTATTTATATGAACATCTTCTGATTAAAATAATGATGAAAATATTGACTCACCTGATGCTATAGCCTGATTTAATGGAGCAAATGGTGACAAACATAGAAAAATATATCTGCACCTAATTTTTCTATACACCTATGAAAACAATTATAAAATCTAAAATGGTTACTCCACTCATACAACTTGATCTAAAGTTCTTATATCTCCTCTGTTGAAATCATGTAGCTTTCTGGTGTTAAGATACTGCATGACAGACACTGGGATATCTCCAGTCATCCTTCTGCTTTAGACATGGGAGATGTATATGGGGAAACCATAAAACAACAACTAGAAGTTCTTTACAGAAAATGGGCCCTGGTGCCAGCAGATGTTGTTCATTGATAGCTTTTCCAGAAATATGAGGCCTTACAAAATAATGGGTTGACTCAAGCACAAGTAGGAATTTACTGAGCCAGAAAAGGGTTGGGATTTCTTGAAATTCCTGTGGGAAGTTTTCATGAGCTTCTTGATATTGAATGTCCTTAAGGAAACCTGTACCTTCACCTCCTTTTTTTATGATAATGCAGATATTCACATCTTGGAAGGGTAAGCTGACACAAGGGCTGAGGCTGAACTGCAAAAGCCAAAGCAGCACATGGAAATATTTATATGCCCTATTAATACTTACTTTTAAAAAAGGGGAGGGGAGGGTAAGAAAAAAACACACTACCAAGCCAAACCTTTTAACATAAAAACAAGCAGCTCCTATGGCAATTGGATTGAACTAAAACTTGGAATTGGCTTGTTTGTTTTATCTTCTGCCCTCCAACAAAGACAGCCCTACAGCCTCTTAGCACTGTAAAGGCTGGAAGTCAAATGCAGGTCTGATGGGAAGATCATCAACAAGCTGGCTATGGTTTTGCACTGCCATATCAGGAATCAAACCCAGTTTGCCCAGACAGAGCTCCAACAATCAGGCTGCTGCTACATTTTCCTTCTCTAAGGAGTGAATCATCCTATTTCTTTTGTGTACTCCTCCCACATGCAAGGTCTCATATGAGGCAGCCTATCCTTCCTAGCAAGAAAGGCTGCACAGAGATTCCCTCGTGAGCATGTGTAATACTGCTGCTGAATTGGCTAAGGATGTAACGCAGAGCACCAAGAGAATGAGCACAAAGCCAGCCTGGGAGCAAAGAGCAGAGCTTGACCTGCAGTTCCACCAAGCGCTATACGGTAGCATGGGACTAGGTCAACTGTATATCAAATTACTGCCATGCTCTACAGATGATGGAATGCTAAACAGGCAAACAGCCTGTTTCTTGCATTATGTTTTTCTGTCCTTTGGGGGGGAAGGGGGGGAGAAATCTTGTTTAGCTCAAAACATATTAGTTTTCCAATAGCATTTATCATGCCAATTTCAGTGATTCTTCGCTTGTTCAAAATGATTCTGGATCACTTTTAGACAATGTTTCTGAAATTGTATCAGAGCTGAGTAGTAAGAATGATCTACAGATAGTTTTTTTCAATCTTCTAAAAGTAATTGTGAACATATCAACCAATTATGACAAAATAACTGTGTTGATACTATCAATTTACATTTCTTCTAAGAAGGCACAGGCTCTTCTATAAAGTATCTTTAAATCATTGAGGATTCGATTCATTAAGCTGTGAGAGGCAGACAAGACAGTATGGAAGATGGTAGCACTGCCTAACAATGCACAGTAATGGCATTTTCCATGACACAGTAGTATTGAAAAATAGTGCATTCTACTGAGCCTTAACATTTCATGCAGGGATTATGCTCAGAAGTTAGTCATGGTAAACTGTGGAATAAAACCACCAGAATTATTACCCTCTCCTTATTAAAGTGCAGAATAACATCTTTAAGTACTTGCCAAATAATTAAGATCACGCTTTTGTTTAAAATCAGAAGAAAAATTGTTTTAGCACCAAAGAAAACACATGTGTTAGCCCTACAAGAGGCACTGTTATAAGGCAGTGTCAATGGACAGAGCAGCACCCACTGGATTCCTACTCCATTTTGGTTTCATACCTGTGGTCTCCAACATTGCTAACTGAATCACTCATCTGGAATTAAAGGTCATTAATTATTTTCAGAGGGCAAAGTCAAATTATTTTTAGAACATTTGCTTTAAATCATACTGTATTCAGAGGTGAAGTGATGCCTATGCATTTTCAGTCCCAGGCATATAATAAAAAAATGGTCTTGAATTTTCACGTTTTATAGAATTAGGAAGTTTAAAAGTAACAACAGAAACAGGTGAGACTTTGCATCATGCTGGGAAGTAGCCATAACAATCCATTTAGCGTGGATCTTTAGCAGAAAACATTTTCACATGTCCCTTCAAAAGATACTTCAATTGGAAGAGTATTTGGTTCTGCAACATTTAAGTAAATCAGAAAAGTTTCTTATGCAAAACAATTTTAAAATTATTTGTTACTTTAAGTTTGTGGGAAGCTGAGGTGGGAGGATTTTTGGCAGGCAGAAGGATCTTTGGGGGTTTGGGGAAGGTTCTTCTAAGACATCAGACTTGTTGAAAACCTGCTGGTTTAGGAAACCTTAGTTTTGTTGTGTTCTTTCAGTTTTCTAAAGGCTTGTCCCTACTCAAGGGAGTACCAAACTTCAGGGACACCTGTTGAGCTTTAGGGAATTCATTGTCTGATTTTTTTATATATAATGTAGTATTCTAAGGGGAGAAAATGAATGATCTCAGCATTATGATGACATGTTAATGGAAGAACTCAGAGATCTAGTAAGTCATTTCCATCTGTCATTTCTATGACTCTCGCATTTGCAGTGTGATGTAGTTCAAATGTTGCTGTCATACAGAGAGAATGTAATCCAGAAATAAGTTTATTAGCTCTTTGGGGAGCAAGGATTCATGAATATGTACTGAAGACTTGCATTAATCCATTCTGGAAGGCCTATTATATGACACAAAAAGAAAAACATTTTTGCCTCCAGGATATAAAACAATCTTAGTCAGAATGGAATAATATTAATTAATCTTTCATAGATTTCTTTTACTTCTTATACCTGCAGAGATTTTGCAATGAGTTCATGATTTCCCAATAATGCTCTCTATACCAAAGTACCTAGCTAATACTCAGGCATAATGCTACAGCTGAAGCATATAGTCATTTCAGTTCTGGATGAGACCGCAGGAATATGACAATCCTGTTTCATATATGTCAATGTATACACATTTAACCTTAACAAGTCAAAGAGCCTGATACTGAAAGGAAATTAGCTTTAAAATGGCTTCCATCTAAAATACTGTCAGGACATTTCTTCTGAGCCTCACTCAACACATCTGAATGCATTTAGGCTTCTAAAGTCTCACTGAGAAACAGCAGTAACAAACTATAGACTTCCTCAGTCCACTTAAAGTGACAATAGACAGAGAGAAAGGAATGGGCATTTCAGGACTTGAACTTTTGCACTGGTGTCCAACTGATCCTCAACAGCTTTAGCATTTATTTAAAAGTAAGCAGACACATACCATAGATTGGCAAACAGAAAAAATATCCTGAGTGAGTAATCTAACCTGAAGGGTACCACAAAAGCTGTGAAAGAAAAACATGATAAGCAACATTTCAGAGCAGTGTGCTAGATTATTTAAACCTTCAGCCAGTGTTCGGTGTAGACACTAACTTACTGATGATTTGCAAGGGATCTGTCCTAGCTACATCTGGCTACATCGCATAAATGAAAAGCAAATGAAAAAAATGAAATCTATCACATGCGTTGGTTGGACTTGATGATCTTAAAGGTCTTTTCCAAACTTAATGATTCTATTGTCAATAGCATCACTTCTTGCCCCTATACCACCTCAGAGGCTAAATTACCAATGGACTGTCATGTGCAAATGCTGTCTCCCAGCCCCTCTTCCTAGGGATGTGTGAGTTTGACTTTGTGAAAACTCAGGGAAGTCTGTCCAACTGATAAGCAAGGAAAGGGAAGCTGTGGGGAAGAGAGAAATGCCTGAAGCCAGAAGGACCTGGTTCCCTTTGGAGCCTGACTGAAGTGCCTAGAAGATGCCAATGGCTCACTGGAGGTTTACGAGATGCTGCCTGTAGAAAGTTTTCTTTGGTTTTGTTTGGAAATCAAGCTTTTGCTTTGACTTTGGTACGTGTTGGTGCAGATGGGTCAGGCTATATTTCCGCCACTGAATGACTTAGCTCAAAGGGACAATGTGCCCTGATCTTGTCACACAAGAATTTTATCTCTTCCAGCAATTCACAAATTCTGAGGCCAATTTTCTATTACTTTGCCAAGAAGCAAAATTAGCAGTTTTCACTGAAATAAAATATGTGACCTAGTTGCTGATGATAAAAAATGTTGATCTCAGAGAGAGAAATCGCAACTGAGCAAGACATGAATCAAGCCAGCTACACGTAAGGTCAGAACAGTGCAAGAAGAGACAGAGCTCTGTCAAACCTTTTGCGAAAGTTTGATACCGATCTAAGGTTTGTTCACAGATGCCATATACCATAGCAGTTGCTTGGAAAAGAACAACACAGGAACCACACTGTTTATTACTATATACTTTATAACTTTTTCTTCCCCTTGTTCTTTCATAAACACATTGGCTGAAAATCATTATTTTGCAGCTGCCAGATACACTAAATCTCCCAGCACACTCACACTCCCAGCTTTAGCGTTTTTTTCAAAGAAAAGGCAAACACTGTAAGATTTAGTAAACAACTAGCCTACAAACTGAAAACGCCTCAAAGTCCTGCCTGGTAAAGTCACTTACACAGGATTGAAAACAATTTAAGACAGCAGTTCATAATTAGATTTTCTGGCCAGGGAGGAAGGGGTACAGTGTGTTTTTTGGTTTCATTTTCTTGGGCAAAATGAAGACTTTCTAAAATTTGACTTCTGAGTTTGTTAGCTTTCCCTGTGATATGCACAATGGCAATTCAATATCATTTCTCCTCCAGAGACAGAGGGGGACACATACTGTTTATGGCAAAAGGGAAGGGATTTTGTGCAGCCACCAGACAGGAACACCCCTGAACTTTAGGAAAGGCTGAATCTGGATCTGGCATTTAGGGCTTAGGCTCATTTCTGGAACAAACAGTTCTGCTGTGCATGCTGCAACAAATAGATGAGTGATTCACTACAACGTGCTGGCCTAAAACAAAGCCATTTATTCTCTTTGGAAGTGGAGGTTCACTCAGGAGCCTGCAGTAGGTCAGGGTCCTGAATAAAAGCTCATTGAAGCCAGTAGGAGCTTTCCAGTGGCTATAAGTGGCTTTGAATCCAGATAAATTCCCCTCCGTGATTCAAATACTCCTCACCCTCCCTCCAGGCTTGCATATCAGCAAGGAGACATGTTGGAGAAACCCAGACGAGCAGGATGGGACTGGTAGGGCTCAGCAAAAGCTCTGGGAGAGTCCAGGCCCCTTCCTCATCTTGCTAGCAGCCTTCCTTTTTTCTTCACTGTTGATTTCCCCCCTTGTTTTCCAGACTTTTCTTTGGTCATGTTATTTGGATTTAAAACATTCTGGAATTGCAATCCTTCCACATTTTTGCCTTGAAGACAATTATAAACAAAGATATGTTAATAAGATTCATACTCAAATAGATTAAATGGGGAAATCATGGGGGAAACTGTGACAGTGATGCAAAACCCACTGTGTGAAAATCCGCTGGGTAAGATAACTTGCAGAATTTTCTACGAATACCCTGAAACTATTCTTTAAACTAATGCTTTCATCCAACAGCCGCTCACAACTGGGGAGTTTATAGGTCTATTATAAGCCTGCCAAGAGTACTGTGGTCACAGTCAAATCCAAATAGCCTCTCAGAAAAAAATCCACATTGGGACAAAATGAAAAAAGTTTGGTTTCTATGACATTTGGAGGGAGAAGAGTAAAAGAAAATTCAGTGCATAACTAACAATTGCCATCTGCCATGCTAGGAATCAGTATTTTCACTTCCCAAGATAAAAAACAATAGGCTGATACCAGGCTCTTACTCATGACTGCAAGTGGCTATTTTGAGGGGAGGCTGGTTGTGAACTTAAACATTAAAATCTAACTTTAAATTGGCTCACAAATCACAATTCTCGGAGTAAGCATTCAAGGACATTAGGGAGGGAAGATGCAAGATCCTGACTCTGAACTGTAGGCCTTTTGCACAGTTCCCAGTGAAGAAAAAAAGAAAAAACAAAAAAGAGATCAAGAACCACACTATGAGTACAGGCAACGATCCACCCCAAGAATAAATTCATACTGCAGCCCAGAACAGAAGTGGGATAAATGCACCAAATAGACATCCATATTTCTGCAATTGCTATCGGAGCTTAAAACATAAACCTCACTCCATACTGAGGTCTCCACAGTGAAAACTATCCATGCTCTAAATTTTCAGTGATGTCCTCCAGGCCCAGGAGCTGGGAACTGGCAGAACAGGAGGGGGTTCACCTAAGTAAGGAACTTTACATTGATCTCTGTTGTGCTGAAGACTATTTCTCCTGTTATCCAGGTCCACAATTGGACAGTGCAACCTGAAGAGCTATTTTCTTCTGCTCTTCAAAACCGATTGGACTGGATTTTGAGATCACTCCCAGTATTTATCACAGGATAGATGGGCACAGTAGTTTCCTCAGGCAGGCCATTCTGATCTTTTGCAGAAATTGGTCTCTGCTGGGTTTTTGGCAGCAGCTCTCAATCTCTTGCCAGCTCAAATAACCTGCCAGCAGCATTTCACCACTGCCATTCCCTATGCCAGGCTAATAGTCCCGAGTTTTTGTGCCTCCTGCTCATGCCAAGCCATTGTGCTCTGTGACACTGCTATGGGACTCAGCTCAGGCTCAATGATTCTTGCAAGGTAAACAAGGCCATAGACAATACACTAAAGAGCTTAACTAATCCAGGAATAACCCCGCTATTAGACCTGTTTCTTCACAACGAAAATTAAAGGAGAGGGGGTGGGTAGAGGTCAGGAGCAAAAATGAACATCTAATGAAGGTAATCCTGCCAGACTGATGTGACGTGCTATGTTGATTCTTCTGGAGGGTGTGGGTATGCGTGTGTGCATGCGTGTGTGTGTGAGAGAACATACACATCCTGAAGAATTCTAGCATACAGAAACTTTATGGCCCCAGAAATTTCACCATAAAATCTGTATACATTGAAAACAGAACAAAATGCCACAGGACTGAATTTCACCTTTTTCTGGAAATCTCAGCCAGACATCTTTGGCACCTCACCAAGAAAACCTTTACTTCATGCATGGCATTTTTTGATCCTAATTCCTTAAACCTAATTTTGACCAGTGTAAGATCCTGCATCAGTCTTCCCTGTCTATGTAGACAGCAAATACCTAGCTGAGGTCGTATTTCTTTTGAGTCTATCATCAGAATATATCACTTCCTTTAACAGGATAAAAGCCAAGTTTCTTTGCTGACCAATGACAAAAGCTGCATGTAATTTTCAGACACTTAAAGCATAAATGCTCAGTTGGTTCAGACTGTCACATGGGCCCCTTCTCTAAAATGCAGTCTAGGAAAGAGATTAAGGCATCTTGTGAACTCACATACAGAAGAAACTTACGAGGAGCACTTGCTGGTGTTAACACATTAAGAAATTTCTGACTGAGCAGCATTTAGGAAGCATCCTTTACTGCAAGAAGATTTTCCAGTGACAATATGATGACTGAATTGAAGGATGGAATTTTGACCATTGACTATCCCATCACAAGGTTATCAAAAAGTACATGGCTGGAGAAAAAAATTAAAAGACTATTTCTCTTTGCCAGATTGGGTGATAAGTCATATCATTTGAAATAATTATGAGTGTCAGTGTGTATTTGTGAGTTTATTTCTAGCTAAGTAAGGTCAATGACATTGTAAAAGACATGGTAAAGGCCTCCCTTGGGGACAGTATACAAGTCTGATCATTTATATCCAGGACATATAAATAACATACAAGTAAGCGTGGCATTCTAGACCACAGGGAACATTTGCCAAAACTACCTAGAATGACTTCAGAGCCAAAATTTCCATCTCCAAAAAATATTTTGACCTTCAGTTTCTACACGGTTCTGCAAGTCATTGGATTAAAGCTGTAAATCATATTAGGCCATCAATGCTACAGCAAAATGCCACCAAAAATAAGGTCGAGCAATGGTTGAAGTTTTCTTATACCAAAAGGTACAGGTAAAAGAAAATAGAGGAGGTTTCAATTACACAAACCGTGTAAGAGCCTAAGACGCTTCAAGCATTTTAAAGAATTTTACTGTCTTTCTCTATTTGATGTGTTCCCATTTCCTTTGAATGGATACCAACTTCTGACCCAAATGGAACTTCAAAACAGACTTTTATTTGGAACAATAACCTTGCCTCAAAAAGCATAATACTATCTTGCTCAATTTACTAACAGCAACAAAACCCAATTAATGATTGAATCTGTGCCAAAATGAAAAGCTGGGTTGGTTGAGGGTTTTTGCAGAAAAACCTGTTAAGGATTTCATACAACTGCAAAGAGTCTTGCTCTTTGCAGCTACATTTACCCCTCAAACAAATTATCGGAGATAGTATCAGATTCTAAACCTGACAGGGAAAAAAAAAAAGAAAAAAAAAAAAAAAAGACCACCACCAGAGGAAAAATAACCAGTATTGTTCTCTAGCAACATAGCAACTGTTCGTTGTTCTGGCCATTGCAACACACAAGTAACCACTCTACTCTTCACATGGTATGACACACTCATACTGTCAGTGATACTCCTCCCATCTCAAGAGGATATTTTGTCTTTCTTTCTGAGGTCTTTTCAAAAACAAATATTTGTTCCCATTCTGCACATCCTGAGTACTGATCCCAAACTCTTTTGCTAGGAAAGCATGTTCTAGTGTATGTTCTTTTGTATGAATAATTTCTACAGTAATCTACTTTCCTTTCCCCACATGACTGGATTAAAGTTTTATGGGGCCCAGGGTAAAATCAAACAATAAGAATAATCTTACTGTCATCGTCACCAAGTTTCACAGCGATTCTGTTCTCATGTTTTCCTCATTCCATCCTTTTCCTCCTCCCTTTTTTAGACAATTAATTTCTCTACTTGCTGTCCCTCAGTCTGAAGTCTTCCCTGCTGCTCACATGAAAGAGTGTAAGTTACTGACTGTTGAAAACATCAGCTGAAATGCAGCCAGGTCAAGATGAGGTTATATAAAAGTCTAAAGGCAACTTTTTTAGGTCACATTCTCAGCAGCGCAGATTCCAAATGTTTCGGTAAGCAGACTGCACTTAACACTGTAGCTGACAGTATTCATTAAATTAATTCTGTGTCTATAGACAGTTCTTACTTAAAGTGCATTTCTACCATTCACACCCTATAAGCACAAGCTGTACTTGTAACATTCCCAGACTACCTATACAGCCAGGCATTTATTTGTACTCATGCACAGAAAGGAAGAAACTTTAAAGTAGCTGTTTTTCCCAAAATAATTTTATAACAAAACTATGGCTTTTTTTTTCCTCTCTGTATGGAGATCAGCTAATCTTTGAAATTATAAACAAAATTAAAAGCCTAGTGATTCTAAATACTTTGTGTATGCTTGTTTTCCTTTCTTACCAGCATTGCATGTGCCAATTCTCATCACTGCGAGGAATCTCTCCAGTACACAAAAGGAGTTTACTTTTGTTTTTTTCCTTAGTAAAATGGCCTTTACAGTATTTTGGTTAAGCATTCTTATGACTGGAGATTTATCTGAACATTTTAGCCATGAAACCTCTTGGGAACTCTTGGGAATGCATTCAGTTTGGTTGCAAATCCTCAGAAAACATGTTTATTTGCTCATAGCTTCAATAAATTAAATAGAGCTTATGACTGTAGGCATGAATGGACCAGAAGAGAGCAACAATATAGCTCTAACAGTAGCTTCAAAGTTTATCCTTAAGAAAAAGATTGCCACATTTTCCTTGTGCACTTCTTTACGTAATAAACTTCTATAATCCCATACCATATGGCTGCCGATACTCTTTTTTACCTAATGATCAGTATGTTCATGAGAATATTACAGCATTTTATGAATTTAGGTTGTACAGTGTCTCACTCCAGACCCCACTGTACATCACTCACTGTTCTGTGGTAGTTTTTTCAGGTAAGTTGGTCACACCAGTGACTACAGTTTTGCATCATATATCTAGCCATACTCTTTGCTAGAATTTCAATAATGAGTTCCATCTGCAGCCGAAAACTAAGCTCTGAGGAACAAATGCTTTTCTTGCTGAAAACTTGGAAAGAGAACATAACCCAAAGCAAAATACAAATGACAGGAAAAGAAGTGAATTCTGTCACTTGATCATCAGGCCAAAAAAGTTCACTATACCCACACATATCAGCTTTCTGGTCTTACTAGATTAACACTCCAGTATCATTCCCTGTGATTTTCTTAACATCACATCCTATATGAACACTCAGAAAGGAGGAGACAATAACAAAGAGCCCGTGTAAATGTGTCATTCGGGATCAGAGTCCAGGCTGCTGGTAACAGCTTGCTACTCCTGTCCTCATTGGTAACTCTCTATACCCCTAAAGATATACCCCAGAAAGGGCACATTTAGTAGCTTGGCAGTTAGAGCTATTTAAATGGACCCCAGCAAGATGCCGAGGAGAAAATGCAGAAGCCTGCAAAAGACCCAATTAAATTCTGGACTGAGGATAGCAGCTAAATTCTGCCTTAAAAACATGAAGTGTGCAAAAACCAGCAGGCCCATCATTATTGTCAAATCCTTAATCAAAAATATTTCCCTTTGCGAGGTTTTTGTGCAAGAGATATAAAGCATTTCAAAGCACAAAAGAGCTTACCTACCAAAAAAAAAAAAAAAAGACCCAGCCCTCTTCTACTTAGTCCTGCTCTCTGAGAGTCATCGTCAACTATCCCACCCTCCAGAAGCCTCCCTGAGCCTTCAGTTCTTGGCCACATCTTGTTACCTCACTCCAGACACCTGCATAAGGTTTAAACTTTGCTAATGCAGTTCAGCTGAAGCCTCCTCACCCCTTCCAATGCAAACAGCATTGGGTTTTAAGTTGTTTTTTAAAGCAGTTTTGTAAAGAACTAGTACAATTCATTACCCTCTTTTTCCTGCTGGCTTTTGACTGAAATGGGTAAATAGAAGTCTGGTGGAATCTGTAAAAGCAATGTACTATTTGACAGAGATTTTTTTTTTTCCAAACTCTTCGAATTCGTAACAGCATCGTATCTTTGATATGCTCTATGTATTTCATGACTATCCTACTGTTTGTGCTATGGTCCTCACTGAAGAGATGGGCAATCTGAGGTACGGAAAACTGATTTAGCTTGCCGCACAGCAGGCAAAGCAAGTGAATGGCAAGGCCCAGACATGTAGGCTGTTCATCCTTTGTACTCCCACCAAATGTTCTCATAAATGTTCTCTTCTTTTCCTTTTTCCCACTCAAGTTCAAAGTTTTCACTTCCTACCTGACTCTACAGTCAGTCATCTTTATGTGGAAAACTCTGTGGTCATTTTGCTGCTAGACAAGTTTACGTTTTAATAATTGCCTATGCAGAATTACACAAGCTGGGAAGGCAAAGAATTAAGTACAAAACCAACATTCCAAAACAGGGTGAGCTTCCCACTGTAGAAATAACAATGGTAATTAAAGAGGAGTTTTGCAATTATAAAAATGCTTTAACTATGACAAGGAAATAAATGAAAATACTCTTGGTGTCGCTAACATCCTTGCATGATGAAACAACTAAAAGCTACTGTTCTTAAAGCATCGTTCACAGGGAGAAAGTAATAAGCCAGCAGGCTCTAAAAGCAGATGAATTACCATACATGAGTTAGCATTCCCCCCATAAATGTATCAATGCATGCATTATAAATACTGTCAAAATTTCCCTTTTGTGGTTACAAGTGGTATGCCAATTAAAAACCCCATAACCTTTACATACATACTTTCTGCATTTCAGTTGTGTGTATTCAGTTATATGGTCCTCTTTAACCTATTAATATACTCAGTATCTTGTTTATGTATGAAGAAATTAAGACACAGAATGTCTTTGTTGAATGAAGAAAACTTCTCATGTTTCCTTTCCAACAGAATAAGATGTGGCTAGCAATCTGTTCCCCTTAATAAGGATGTCATTAAAGAAGAAAAAGAGTGTTTTGACTGACAATCTACTATGCATGAAAAACATGTGGATCGTGATGTAGTCAATAGCACCTAGCTCATTCAGGCTCAGGTCCCAAAATCATGGTCATAACTGGTACAGCAACATCTGACTACTATCACATTCTGATTTGTTAAAGCTATTCCTCTCTCACAACCTTATGTTGGGGTGCAAAAAGGTGTGCAGAATTTTCTGTTTCCAGTTTAAGTTCATCTATTTAGTTACTTGCTTCTAAAATCCAGAGACCAGAGGTACTCAGAGACTTTCTCCACAAACATGCCTTTCCTTAACATATCATAGGCAATGGTGTTTGGATTTATGTTGTTTTTTTTCCTGCATCCTACATGGGCTACCTGACCTCAAATAACATCCTCCAACAGAGAAAAAAGGAAGGCGTGGAGAAAAATGCCTACTTTTTCATACCAATCACACATTCCACTGCCTTTTTAGTTTCTGTGTCCTGAAAGCTCTGATTAAACATGACTTCCTACTTGTTCGTAGAGAGGTTATTTTATATGGAGTATCACTGGCTCAGAAATAAACATCTTGTCAAACACAAAGCAACACAGACTGATTTATTCAGCAATACAGGGGCAGTTTCTAGCATATGATGAACTGAAAAGCTACACACAGATTTATTAACCCCAGAAACTAAAAGTCTTCCTGATTTTAATCATTTTTTCCTATTTTCATCTAAAAGCAGAAATACTCTGTTTCTCTCTCCCTGAGGATACATACTTTATTAAATGCAATATATACTTTATCTGCTTATGTTTCTACAAGCGAATTGGAGGCTGTACTTTATCGCTGGCTTGTGACTATTGTTCACATTCCAAAATATGTTCTAGCAGTTCTGGTTTTCTTGCATCTGTATGTTAAATAATATTCTCTCTTTAGCATGGCAAAAAAGTTGTTCGCATCCACAAAGCCAGCATTTGGTTTTGTTAGGGCTCTTAGCATATGGAGTATGTTTGTAGGTAGGGCCGTAAGAGGAAAATACATATACTGGAATTCACACAGTGCCTACAGTTGTTTCTCAATGAGTAAATTCAGTGACAACAGAGAAAAGTAGAAAGATAGAATTAAAAATGACCAAAAAGGATAGGCACTTTGGATCAAGAGCAATATCTTTTAAATCTGTACATGCCTGAGAATGTGAGCAAGGGTACTGGATGTGCACACACGCACGCAACAGTTAGCGTATCTCTGCATTGATGAATCACCTCTTTTGATAAGTACATTTAGCACCACTCTGCACAGGGAAACTTCAGGTAGGCAAAAACTCCTAAGTGAAAACTGCAGTTGGTGTCCTCAAATCTTGACATTTATCGCTTGTGAAAAATGTTAGGCTGCCAGTGTGAGGCAATACAGCACTTCATCCACCCATTGAGGATAAGACTGAAAACAAAGATTCAGTGTTTTCCTAAACGGACAACGTAGATAGTCTTGCGTTAACTCCACTCATACACTGAGCCAGCTAGACATGCACCAGCTGTCGTATAGAGACACTGCCGGTTAGTGCCGTGCCTGAGTTAATAAGCATAGCTGTAAGGCTGTATATTTTACTTCAGACCCTTTGCCAAGACATAAGATTGTGTGTACTCATAGATACAGACACTCAAATTACATTCCAATTTCTGCCTTGGCTTGATGTTTTCAGATGGGTTCCTTTGGTCAAAATTTTCCAAACAGCCTTCAAGTTTGAATGCCTTCACCATTGCAGGAAATCAGGCTTATTCTTAGGAAGCAAATAGCTTACATTTGGCTGATACATCTAAGGCTGTTTTGCTGGAACACAAAACTTGCACTGGCTCTTTTTGAAAATGTTACTGTCAAAACCTTCATGCCTCTGATTTCCACCCCTGCAACTGAATAATACAACTCTCTACAAATATTTAAAGAATGTTCTTGAATACTTCTGTAATAAATGCTATAATACTGATAATAATTTTCAAACAGACGATAAGCTTTCCTGGCTTGCTCTGTGCAGGTATATCAGATTCTTGGTCTTCACTTACCTTGGCAAAGTTGGCTAAACCCATATTCAGATACAAAGAGCTCTACCCTATAAACACTCGTTTATGCAAAATAGCTAATTTCATCACAGTGAAGACCAAGTCCTGTACTTAGGAAGAAGAAATCAAATACAATGTGAAAATAACTGGCAAGACAACAAAAAATATTGACAGGACTTGAGGCCTGTATTAAACCACAGGCAGAATACAGATTAATGATATGACACTGTTGCAAAACTAAAATTAAAGGAAAGAAAAAGTAAACCACTGTTGTGCCAGCATATGCCACCAGAAATATTCTATATAAAAGAGAGTAATTATTTTTCTTCACTAAGTCTTATTAAGGCTTCAGCTGGAACATGGCATTGCATAAGAGTTTTGGTTACCATGCTTTTCAAAAAGCTAAAGAAAAGCTGGATAAAGTCCAAAGTGGAGAAGAGGAGGTTCAGAAAATATGACCTATGAAGAAAGATTGAAGAAATTGGTTTTATTTAGTCTAGAAGACTGAAGGGAGACATGATAGCAGGCTTTCATGTGTGAAAGATTGCTTGTAAGGGGACAGTAACCAATCTCTCTCTATGTTCACTGAAGGAAGGACAAGAAGAAATCAGAGCAATTTGCAATAAAGAAAACCATATTATGAAAGCACCTCTACAAGTAGAGAGCTGTAAGCAAACTGCATGGGGAAACTGTGGAATTTTATTGAACAAAAGGTTTACAAAAACAGGTTGGGCAATTATCCCTTTAGGATGGTCTGCTATACTTGAGCCTGGTTTATCGTAGAAGGCTGGATTAGACAGACAATCATCCAAGATCTCAATCCCATTTTTCTATTCTTTTCCCTCACATTGCTGCTATCATTCTAGAATACTGTCTACAACACAGAATTTTTACAAAAACAAGTAGTAGTTTGGGTTCCTTTGTACTTGTATGCCATGTTGCATATCTTCTCATTTCATCTAGCTCTCTGTGCTCTGAGATGCCATTTGACAGCCCCAGTTTCTTCTCATATTGACAACCTCATCTATCTACTCTATGTCCTCGGTTTCCTGCTTATTTCATCTGCATGTTGTCTGGGAATAATGAAGCAAACATTAGGGCTGGTTAAGAGTGCTTGCAAATAAATAGCATGGATGGAGCAGATGACTGGCCTTCTAGCAGCTGACTGGTTCATAGAAGCAGCTGACTGACACCTTTACCTGTGTCATTTGGGTTGTCTTTCTGCCAACTTTCTCTGTTCTGTCTTCAGCTGCCAATTTTCATGTGACTTGTTAGAACTTCCTTAAGATTTCTGCTCCTCTGTCAAATTTGTGTTTGACTGTGTTTGAAAACAGGTTTAAAGTTATCAGGTGGGGAGGCAGAGAGCAGTCTGTTACACAGATATAGCCAAACAGACATACAGCATGATCATATATGCCTCATTTCCTTACAAAATTAGGCAAAAAACCCTACCCCTACTAATTCCACTTCATTCAAATCAAAGATAAAGTAAGTAATTTGGATGTCTACGTTCTCAGGTCCTAGCAACTATTTCCACTGCCGTGTTCATTAGACTGCGGTGCTTGCTAACAAAGGGAGGCTATAAAAGAATATGCTAGGCTGTGAATTTAAGGCCAACATATCCCACACTTATTTCCTAGAGGACTTCCCTAATGTTGAGTGAAAGCATCCCTAGGCAGAACTGTTGTTGTAGAGCACAGTGCTTGTGCTTTAGTTCTTTTTTGTAGACCAAGCCTTTAGCCTCAAAAAGGGCCATAAGAAGTTTTCCTCACTAAAGATCAAATTATTTGGTTTCTCTAATTCTACTGCGAGTTGCCAGATTGTCTTATTTCAGATATTCCATGAAGCTTAGTTTCAGTGAATGTGGAGGTGGCTGGATAGTGGGAAGGATTAGTTTTATTTTTTCAAGGGAGAGAGGTAGGTATGTGGTACACGTCACACTTGTCTATCTCCTGGATGACTCTCCAGGACAGCTTACTTCACTCCACATGCTGTGCAACTAGGCAACACTATGGTATCAAACAAGCTGCAAAGACAACTTTCTCAAAATTTCCAAAATTAATGTGACACAGTTTGAGAGATGACTGTAATTGCTACAGGTATTATGCTATATGTGATTTGAATTTAGAAGGTGTGAGTCACAGCAGGCTGCATTTCTAATAAAGCAGTGTAAGAACCTGATCCTGAAGAATTTTACTCATAGCAATAGTCCTTATTTATGTAAGCAAGTCAACGGGGCTAATGATGTATCTAAAAATTACAGGAATGAGAAAGCCTTTGCAGGAGTCAACACTGCTGTTATGACCTCTGGGATAAAGAAAAGGCTAGACACAATCTGAAATTGCAAGAAATGTGCCCATATTTTCTATGCACTTTTCATCCCATGTATGTACATTATGCAGCTTGCAGTTCCGTTAAGTAGCAGACTGCATGGGAGTTTCAACTGGGGCGTGTCAAGGATTCTTAGTCATAAACTTCATAGATCATTTTCTTTGCTCAAAATAATCCCTTGGCAAGACATCTTACTTCCCTGCCCCCAAGGAATTGTTTGTAATAAAAGCCTGCAAATAACTATACCAGGCAATTTTGTTATTCAGTCTCCTTCCTCAACATGAAACAGAATCTCTTCCCGTCTGTGTTCTTCCTAAAGTGTCTACTGTTACTCTGTATGTACACATTGTGCAACAGCTGCTGTGTCAAACTGCTGCAAACGCTTGTGCAGAATAAGGGAATGACTAAATGCCAGTACTTTTTATTTTACAGCTCAACAGTGAAGTTCAGCATTTGCCTTATCTTGTTAATCTAGACCAAGTGTGTAACACAGATAAACTGTAATATAGGATGCTCTATCAGTTTTCATGAAAGTAGAAAAAAACAGGCAGCTACATATGTTGTGATAACATGGAGAGGACTTTGGAAATGACAATACAGGCTTTTCATTTTATATTTCAGTCCCTTCTAGACACTACATTTTAAGAAATTGGCCTTCAAGAAACTCCCAGGCACATCGCTTCCTAGCACAAAGTTAATCTTCCTTCTCAGGAGCACGCTACTGTTTATTCATCGCTTCTCTTAGTTATTTTAAATGCGTATCTGTCAAGTTGTGTAATGACAGCACAGTCCTTTTTTAATATACATGTTATTCACTTTCTCTACCACATGGCTGCCAGCAACACCCAGCTATGTATTGCACAGATCTTTCAATGCCTTTTTCCCTGATGCTTAAAGGATACTATGCAATATTAAGTAATGGCATTATTAAGAGCGCTCTGTTGGACCTCTGAATAATTGATTGCTTCTGCCTAATTAAAAGAAGAAAAGGACAGAGTAAAGGTTTGTATATGATATGGCATTTTGTTCAAATGTGGTTTCATGTTGTGGTAAAATGCGTATGTTCTGTCTTGTGTATCACTGAATCTTGCCCGATTGTGTAATATGAAGTTAATGCTGGAGATGAGAGATGCTCTGTTTGATAGGTGAACATAAACTTAAGTCTCTTTTTTACTTCATCTGTGATTATCTTGAGAGGAATATAAGCTCTGCAGCTGCTTGTTTACAACACACAAAAACACACTGGGACACAGACTGCTAAGGGATGCAAATGAGCAGCTTTCATTCACTTCATGGGATCAAAGATCCCAGTATATAGATGTACAAACATATGTACTTATGCTCACCTCTGCTGAGTAAAACATTTGAAAATGCATGTCCACAAGTATGCTCTGAATGCTAATGAAAACCAAGGAAACTCTACCATGCGCTTGAATTTGAATACATGCTCTAATGATTCACTGACTAGAAATACTTTACTGAGGCAGAGACTAGGTGCCTATATCTAAGGTTACCTTTGATCCACTGCTGACAAAGGAAGTACATGAAAAAGCCTTTTGATAGGGAATACTAGTTTTTTTCATCTTTATTCCTTCATAGACAAAGGAAACCCACTTGAACTTTGAAGTACAGTAAACGTTTTTAGTTTCAGGAATAGAGTGGGGGGATATTTTTTTGCTTCATACTGCAAATTCTAACTTTTTTAAAAAGAAATGGTTTTCCCTTCTAGGGAAAAAAAGGCTTAAAAATTATTTAATTGCTTCACTTTTTATCTGGTACTTCAGTAGTACAAAACTGTATGCAACTTCAGTAAGAAAATCCTATCACTACAGTTAATTCCTTTAAAGCATATTCTTCTCATCAAACTAGAGTACTTTTTGCCAACCCCAAAATCTGACTAACAGTAAACAAATGTGCTGGGCACCCATTATAATTCAGAAGAAATTCAGCTACAAATATCTCTGCTTATTAAGGGGTTAAGGCTGAGCTCAATAAGCTAGCTATCCATTAATCAGACATTGCGATTTCCCACACATTTTTTGATATGGGAACAGGTCTGCATTTGATGCAAGAACTTCAAAGACAAAAAATATCCAATCTAATTTGTGTATGCAGGCAGCTTACAGCTGTGGTTTGCATAGTGAATATGCCTGCAAAGAAAGAACACTGATAAGCAGGGTATCCTTGTCAAGCACATATGCACCAACATATTTTTAAACTGTAATTTATGTAGAGTGACTCTTTCACAGATATGACATAGATGTGCCAAACAATCATGTTCCGGATTCCACCCCAGAAGGGAAGGGTCATGCCCTGCATTCAAATCTGCACCCCTCCAGCAGGTATCTATCTCCTCTGGGAGCTCACCGTTAGCTTCCTTACTGATAGCACAATAAATGCCAACAGAGGATATGCCACAGAAAGTTGTAAATGGTGAGCTCCTTCTCATCTGACTTTAGCCATTAAAGCTAAACTAGTTAGCTGTTTCTTTAGGAAACACCTCTAGGAGGGGATTCATATCATCCTAAAATGAATGAGATCTTCTGAAGACCCTATTTAACAGAGGAAGGACATAAGCAGCAAACGTGGACTGAAAGTCTACCTTTCAGCTAGTAGGCAAAATGAATTCCACCAAAAACAAGCCAAAAGAATTTTGTGCATCATAAAAACTTTTTAGATCTTTGCTAAATTGTAAAATAATAATAATAATAAAAAACAACCCAACTCTCTGTATCTTCAATGCTGTGCCATGAAGTTGATATTTTATATATTTACATGTTTATATTCATATACTTTATACCTTTATAAAAAGGTATATTGTATATTTTTAAAGCTTTCCTTCTATGTGACTGAAACATATCAGATAAACTGGTGTGAATTGTTTTAATACCATGCATTTCAGTAGCATCATTCCAATGTACATTGTCTGTCCTATTACCCCTAAATTACAGTCTCAGCATAGGTTATTAAGATTCCTTTTTCTATTTATGTAACTTCAAATGAAAAAAAAAAAAAGTCTTTTTGTGTGCTAAGGGATAACATTATAAAGAGATTCTAGACAGAAGGTCTTATCCAGAGAAAAGTTCACTTCTATTATAGCACCTCTGTATTTCTTTGTGGTTTGCCCTAGAATCAAACCATACTTGAAACCACACTGATTGAGTCTTTTTTTTTAAATCTGCATATTTTTATCATAGCAGATCTGCTGTTCTTCCTTATACTTTACCATTATGCTTATGGATGTGAAACACTCTGTGATGTGATATGATATGATATGATATGATAGCGCATTCACTTTGCTCTTCAGTTTTCTGCTGAGGAGGAGGATACTGACTGCAAGAAGAGAGCAAAATAATCTCTACTAGTATAAAATGTGAACTATTACAGAGCTCAGACAAGCTGAAGATCCAGCTCTACATTTCCTCAGATTTTTTTCCAACATTGGCACTTCACAAATCAGACTCTTATCAATACTTTGGTACCGCTCCTCACACTGAAAATTAATCTGTTCAAGTCGATAGAGTTTATAAAAACCTCTGACATTTTTCACTGAAGGCTTTATGCAGTAAGTAAAATTATTCTGTGTACAATAACTGCAAAAGTCCAAATTAATTCTGTGTATATCACCAATTAAATGAAGGGTACTGAAAAAGAAATTAATTATTCAAATTCTGAGGGTAGCATGAACATATTAACTAAGTCTGAGCCAATTACTACAATGAAGTGAGATTACATTTACACTCACAGGAGTGAAACCATTATCAATGTTCTCCCAAATACTTACTGTATATCCATTACTTTTTTCCAACTACTTTTTTTTACAGTCTCAAATTAAGCAATACTAAGAAGCTTTGGACTTGTAAATATATTCTGCAATGAATATTCAAAGAAAATATAAAAGGACCCTGAACTCCAGAGAAAGTAAGGAGAAGGATGTGACTCCAGGATTCATGGCAAGAGAGTGAACAATGGCTTAATCACATAAAACATCCATGCACTCCCAAGACCTGGCTACCAGTTTTAACAGAGCTCACATTCTTGAACACATCCAAATGACAACACGTAAATTCCACTAAAAGTGTTTAAACAAGTCAGTCATCTCTTGCCTACTAGAGCAGAGCTAAGTGTCAAATTCCAGCATCAGCTATAAGGGTGTAAATTGGTATTAGCTCCACAGAAGTCAACAAAGCTAGGTTTACACGCTGTGGTAAGAATTTGAACGTAGAAGTGTAGGATGTGCTGAAATTATGGGTCAGATTTTTACCTCAATCATTGTGGCGTACTTCTGGTGTAATCAGATAGTTCAAAGTTGAATTAGTGTTTTAAAGGCATTCTTTAAAATTTAAAGATGGGTCCGAATTACAAAATCTCACGATACCCGTCAAGGAATATTCTGACAAAAGATTACAGATTCATCCGCATACCTTTGGATGAAATAAGAGATATATTTTGGACATTATTTTTCATTTTGAAGGAGACGGTTTCTGGCTGCCGGCCACCATCTCCTCACTTAATGTAAAAACACTTTTGAGCTTCTCTCACTGCCTTTCAAATCTAACCTCAGCTTGACTTACTGCCACACGAAGAAAAGCTTGATCATAACACCCCAGGCTCCAAGACACAAGCTCACATGAGCAGCAGCCCCTTTGACTTCCATGAGGCAATCCATCAGAGAAACTCACTGGCATATACAGGGGCTTAGTAGGCTGACCACTAAGAATTACAACTACCTGTCAGTTAACCCTGTCCAGGTAGGAGCAGTCAGTGCCTCTTTCTTGCTCTCTCTCTCTTGCTGATCTTTTTTTTCCCGGTGGGGCTCTCACCATCATCTCTCTTCTCTCTCGGTTTTTTATCTCGAGACACTTGAGGTTTTTCTTCTATGAATCATTATGCAATAAAGAGGCCTACTTCAGATGGTATACTCTATCTCTTAAGTTAAAAGGGCAGGCAATCATTTTGGCTTTATCCTAATGTACACAATTCTGCAGCTATCTCATTCTTTGGGTCAAGAATTTCCGAAGGCATTTCCTGGGATAATCTGCAGAGCAGTAATGCCTCCTCATACATTAGCCAGTCTGATTGCCTGATGCATTTTACACAGTTCAGTTCAGAGTCCAACTCAGTCACTGCTCAGGGTTGCCAAGCTCACTCCAATTTTCCCTCACCACACATGCAATCGCCTGACGGGATCCTTCTCGTTCACTGACACTCAGCTTTCCACAGAAGCACATGCCAAGCATACAAAGGCCGGGGAATGCAGAGGAATTAACCATTTTTGGAATTCGATTACTTCAGAGCTGTTTCACACACTCAAATCACTTTCGGTCATACAGAGCACATATGACATGATGTAGCGAACCTGCGTTTTTAACCTTTAAAAGCTTTCCTCTTACCTGAAATCCGGACTACGTGAGAAATTCTTGGCTGAAGTAGCGTTAGTCATTTTGTTCATTAAACAAAGCCGCTACGGGAGATTCTCAGCTGCAGTACAGCGTTAGTCATTTCATTCCTTAAGCGAAGTCGTTAACCTGGGGTCATTCCCACGCACTCTTCTCCAGTGGCAAGGAGAAGCGGAGTGGGAAGGAGAAGGCGCCAGGCTCCCCCGTCCCTCCGGCCTGCCTTCCTCCCCCGCCATCGTTGCCCTCGCTGCCCCCACACGGCCTGGCCCGCGTCCTTTCCAAGGGTGGGCAGAAAGAGCGAAGGAGAATTTACGTTCCCCCCGCTTCTGCGGACCCGCTGTCCCGTGTGCTGCGTTTTGCGACCAGTGGGCAGGAAGAGAAGCTCCCCGTTAAGCGAATTAAGTTAACGAAGTGAAGACCGCTTTCCTCGAGTGGCTCAAAACAGCCGGAGGCAGCGGCGCTCAGGCACACCTCTGCCCCACGGCCCAGCCGGGCCGCCGGCGGGCACCTGCGGCGGGCTGCGCCCCCTCAGGCGGCCCTCCTTCAGCGACGGCTGGCTGGCGGGCACCGCCAGGCCAGGACACGCTCAGCCCTCGGCGCGGGGCTGAGGGCAGTGCGAGCGGCCGGGACCCGAGGGGCCGGAGGGCAGCGGCGGGACGGGACGGGACCGGGACGGGGCGCCGGGCGGCCAGCGGGACAGGCGCGCAGCGGCGGGGATCGGGTGCCGGACGCGGTTCACCACAGGTTCGGGGGGACGAGGGCCCCCGACGGCCTCGCCGCGGCTCCCCGCTGCTGGCGGACAAGGCGACGGGGAGCCGGCGGCGTCGCGCCCGGCCGGCCCTGAAGGACGAGAGCCGTACGAGCTCGCGGGGCGCCCCCAAGTGGCGCGGCAGGGCGCGGCGCCTCCCGGCCGCTCCCCCGGCCGGCGGCGGCGGCGGGAGCAGCAGCGGCGGCGGGCCCGTCCCCGCCCCCCCGGCCCCTGTGGAAAGTTGTCTCTGGCCGCGGAGCCACCGGGCTCCCGCCTCCCGCTTCCTGCCCCGCCGCCGCTGATTGGCCCGCCGCGCGCCCAGGAATGCGAGCCACCCTTTAAAGGCGCGCGCGGCGCCCGGCGCCCGCAGAGTCCCGGCAGCGCCGATCCCGCCGCCCGCCGCCTCCTCCTCCTCCTCGCCCGGGACCCGCCGCTCCGCTCGCCCCGACGAGGCGCCGCTGTTCGCCCGCCCTCCCTAGCCGGGACAGTCGAGGGCTGCCCGAGGATACTAGTCGCCGGTCCCCGGAGGTGCGGGAGGCCGGAGCCGCCCGCCCGGATCGCTCTCCCCGGAGGTAAGTGCTGAAGCGGCTCCCGCCGCGCTCGCTGTCCCCTCCGAGGGCGGCGGCAGCGGGGGGCACCTGCCCCGTCCCCGCAGCCTCCCCGCCTCTGGGGAGCCGCTGGGCCGTGGGACCTGGGTGCGACGGCAGCGCGGTGACCTCCTTCCTTGTGCCTGCCCGCAGGCTGGTTCAGAGGCAAGACCTCTGCCATGGGGCCGACGGCGGTTCTCTTCCTCCTCCTCCTCCTCACGCTCGGCGGCTCGGAGGCCAGGCGCACTGCAGGTAAGAGCTGGTCGGCGCTGGTACGCGGAGCCGTCAGGGAGGAGGTGGGAGGGGGGAACCGAAAAACCCGCCACTTCTTGGTGTCTCTGCAGGCAGCTGAAACCGTGCTCGGGAGAGCGATGAACGGAAACTTCTTAACCTGAGCATCAGCTAGTCGGGAACAGGAAACTTTCTCTGGTGTGGGAATCTCTGTAACCTGCAGAGACTCCGGGACTTGAGCGTGTGGCTTGTCCACCTCTGCACTGGGCAGAGGAGAGGGGGAACGTGATGTAGGAACTGCCTGAAGAAGGAATGGGGCAGTAGCTGCTGTCATGGTGCTATAGAGAAGCTGCTATTGGGCTCGTTATCTGCCAGCCAGACTAAGCAAGCTGACTTTGCTGCATCCTAGCATAGGAATACTGCAGTCTGGGCTTCTGCTGTGTGTTTCTCCTCTGCTAGAGTCTAATGAGGTGCCAGAACAGCTGCTACCTCTGTGTGTCAGTCAGCAGGTACCTGGCATTCCTGGGCCGACTGGCTCCTGTACAAGAACGCACACGCACTGCTGAGCAGCAGCTCCGCGTGGGACTGCCGTACTATCAGAGCTACTGTCTGTGCTCTTGCATGAGGTGCTGTACCTGGCACAATATGTGCCACGAGCCACTGTGTTAAGCAACCCTGGGAGATACGTACCTACTCAGCCTCTTCTTGTCCCTTGCTCATGATGCTTGTTCTGATCTCTCTGCAGAGTCTAGGAGCGATGATAACAGTGTCTTCGATCTCTTTGAACTCATCGGCTTCATTCGGAAGGGAGCTGGGCGCCGGGCACCCGGGGTGCACCTGGTGAAGGGACCAGAATCCTCCAGCCCTGCTTACCGCATTGAAGATGCCAGTCGCATCCCTGCTGTCCCTGACTCCAAGTTTCAAGACTTACTAGATGCCATCCATGCTGAGAAGGGCTTCATCCTCCTGGCCACTCTCCGGCAAGCCAAGAAGAGTAGAGGCACACTGCTGTCCGTGGAACAGAAAGATGGCTCTGGTCATGTCTTCAGTCTAGTATCAAATGGCAAGGCAGGCACCCTGGACCTGAGCCTTTCTGGTGATGGCAAGCAGCAATTAGTGTCAGTAGAGGATGCCTTGCTAGCTACAGGACACTGGAAGAATATCACCCTGTTTGTGCAGGAGGACCGGGCTCAGCTGTATGTGGGGTGTGAGAAAATGGAGAATGCTGAACTGGACATCCCCATCCAGAACATCTTCACTAGGGACCTGGCCAGCAGTGCCAGGCTCCGTATTGCCAAAGGGGGAGTCAATGACAACTTCCAGGTAAGACTTCCACTTATGTTTTTGCCTAGTATTTTCAGTTATTGGTCTTGAAGGTGCATTAGCTACTTAACCAGCCTAAATAGCTACAAAGACTTGGCTAATAGGGAGAAAGGGTTCCACCACTGACTAGTTTGTGTACACCTGATATGGATGACCTCTAAATCTACTAAACTTTAACAATGGAGTTTGAAGGGTGAAGCATTAGATTTGCGGGGATAGGACTTGCTGCAGCAATAAGAAAGCACTGAAGCTTCCAAACAGGTAGTTGTAGCTTCGTCGCTCAGCTTCTTATGTGAGATTCAGAAATTTGTGGGGTTTTTTCCTTCCTGCCTGAAGAGTTGCCAGGTCCTTGTGGTCAACGATGAGAATGTTAGGAAGCAGGGCTTGTTATCATTAAGGAGAATAAAGCAACATACTTCACTTTGCCATCTGTCTGTCATGAAATTACTCGTAATGATCTTGCGTCACCTTCAGTGCCTACAGGCTCTCTCCACAGAAGTTGTACTTTCCCTTGCAGTCGCTGCAAGTAGCTGTAATTCTTCCTCTGCCCACAGGGACTGCTGCAGAATGTGCGGTTTGTGTTTGGAACCACTCTGGAAACTATCCTGAGGAACAAAGGCTGCTCCAGCTGTAAGTTTGCAATCTTCTGAATCCAATGACCTATTAAAAATAAGATTCCTCATTACGTTGGAAAGACAAGTTGAAACAGAACTCAGAAGTACGCTGACATGCAAATCCATGTTGCATAAGAAATAAGATTATATTTCTGCAGGCACCCTAATGAACCTGGTGGCAGCTGTTTAGCAGGTGTTACCCTGGAATGATAAATGCACATGGTAAAAAATGCATTTACCTTACGTGTGTTTTTTGTTTGTTAGCCACTAGTGCGATCATTACTTTGGACAACCCCATCAATGGTTCCAGCCCAGCTATCCGCACTAATTATATTGGTCATAAAACAAAGGACATCCAAGCAGTCTGTGGTTTTTCCTGTGATGAGCTAACAAATATGTTTGTGGAACTGCAAGGGCTCCGGTCCATGGTTACAACACTTCAAGACAGAGTTCGCAAAGTGGTGAGTGTTGGTTAAATTCATGGTACCTTTCATTAACTGGCACTTAGTGAATGAATTATAACCTGCCCTTTGAGAGCTTGGATAAACAGTAGTAACTTTATGACTTTTGTGGAGAAGGCTGTTTTCTGTATTAACTTCTAAATACCTTCTCTCTGCTTCACTTCCCTGCCTCCCCCAAGACTGAAGAAAACGAACTCATTGCCAAAGTGGTCCAGATCACTCCTGGAGTATGCATTCATAATGGAATCTTGCACAAAAATAAAGAGGAGTGGACTATTGACAGCTGCACTGAATGTACCTGCCAGGTAAGATTCCTCACATTCATAAATCCTCTGTACATAAATTCATGAGTTGAAATTAACAGCTATTTCTAAACCGACATTTTTGTTAGAAAGCAAATCCTACACAGAACTGGGCATACTACAGTAGCCAGAGAATTATTCAGTTTATTTCATCCTACTAAATCCCTGGTATAAAGGCAGCTTTCATACAGTGTTACAACAGCAGTATTTTAGAAAACTATATGAAATGTCACTCTGATATAGCTGTTGACACACTTCTAGTTCCTTAATTTGGGGAATGCCTGTATTCTTTATGTAAGTCCATGAGTAAACTAAAAGTCAGCATCAACGGAACAAGTTGATAGTACTGTCAGCTTTGCTCCCTGGAATGCTTTAGATCCACCTTCTGTCCTCACTGAACCTCCTGCTGGCTTAGTAGGGAAAGACATTCTAGTACTCAGTAAAGGCTCTTAAACTTACGGGTTTTTTTCTTTAACAAATGCTTCTAGCTGTGTCCTGTTAGCTGTTACAGATTATATGGAACAGCAATCCCTTCCATACTTCAGTTTAGTGGTTTAAACCCCAGGATCACCTTGCAAGATATTTATGCTTGGTGTTCAGCTTCTGCAGAATGTTGTAAAAGTACACCAAAACATAGTTTCAGAGTTTAAAGAAACTCTTTGCTTGCTCCCTTTAACTGTAAGTATACCTTAGCAAAAGCATCTTGGAGTACCAGTCTACCAAAAAGTGGGTTAACTTGCCTGCCACAGTTTAGAAACAAAAGGCTGAGTATTTGTACATGTGCAATCCAAGGCATCTCACCAAGTTCTGCATCTGCTTCAATAGGCCTCTACATCTTTTGTCTTGTAGTCAGCAAATGATACTGACTTCTGCATTTGCCTCTTTCCTACCAACCCTCTTACTCAATGTTGGCTGTAATTGCTTTACTGTAGCCATTTGCTTGGGGAGATTAAAATAGTAATCATGAGAGCATTCTTCTGACCAAGCTGCTACCTTCAAGAAGCAAAACTACAGGCTGCTCTTTAGCTCCCATTGAGATTGGAGGTGGGTGTCCTTACCCTGCCCACTTGGCTTAAAGATCAAAGACCTCTAAGTATAAGTTATAGATTTCATGGTTCTTGAGCAGAGTCCACTAAACTCATTTTATCTTTACCATATAATCAGCTTAAATCCATATTAACTGAAAAGAAAGTTGGCTTCTCATTCTTATTTCATTCCCTTGAAGTCTGACCTTACACTTGAGTATCACGTGATAGTCTGTTACTCTAGCCAGCATCTGGTAGCTAGTCTTGATCAACCTCTGCAAAACCAAAATACTTCTGCTCTTGGCTGAAAAATAATGGGTGAGAATGGGAACGAGATGAAGTTTGACTAAATACCAGTGTGGCATTAGCTCTAAACACAAGGGTCTCTGCTTTAGATGTGCTATTGAGTCCTTTAAGTGCTGCAGAAAAGATCTCTTTATCACTTAACCAGACTCCAGACATTGTTTATATTCAACTTGCTTATTGCAGTTCTCTCAATTCTTTATAGAACTCTGCCACTATATGCCGGAAAGTGTCCTGTCCTCTCATGCCTTGTTCCAATGCCACTGTGCCTGATGGGGAGTGCTGCCCCCGGTGCTGGCGTAAGTACTTAATACCTTCACACTTCTATAGCAGTTGGCTTCATCTAGCTAGACACATGCTGCTTTTAAGTATACTGCAACTGGATATAACCTTGCACCACTGGAGTAAGGTTAGCATGATGCCTCTTTGAGGTTAATCACTTGAGCAATGCATGTGAGCACTGAAACATTTGAGTTCATGGCCTTTATCTTGTACAAGAAAGGAAGATGCATGTGGCTTTTGAGGACAGTTGTGTCCTTTTTTTGTGGAGAGATGGGTGGAAGAAAAGACTATGGAAAAACACATACCTGGAGTCTTACTCAGAGCTGTAACAGAGCTGTATCCCTCTGCAGCTAGCGACTATGCAGATGATGGATGGTCTCCTTGGTCTGAATGGACTTCATGTTCTGTGACCTGTGGGAATGGGATTCAGCAGAGAGGGCGATCCTGTGACAGTCTCAATAACCGCTGTGAAGGGTCTTCTGTACAGACTCGGACTTGCCACCTTCAGGAGTGCGATAAGAGATGTAAGTACTTAATCTACTCACACTGGTAATAAAAGACAGGCTGCTTTTATTGGCTTAATGTTAACAGCAAAGATGCCATGTAGCATTGTCACTGGGATGGAGCATTGGCTTCTAGCTTTAAGGACTTAAATTAATTGGGTAAAGGGAGCGGGTAGTTAATGCAGCAAATAAGCATGTTTGGGCACTGCTCCCAGGACAAAATTTGAGGCCAGATTAGTTATGCAATTTCTCTAGTGACAAAACAACTTGATCTGGGACGGTGCTGAGGCTATCCAATATATATGGAGTCTTTGGTACAGTTCTGGTACTGGCTATGTCCTAGGTGTTGTGCAGCTGAAGTCTGTTCTTCAGAAACCATTAACAAGAGACATCTCCCTCTTCTAGTTAAACAGGATGGTGGCTGGAGTCACTGGTCACCATGGTCATCATGTTCTGTCACTTGTGGCACGGGCATCATCACAAGAATTCGTCTCTGCAACTCTCCAGTACCACAGCTGAATGGCAAACCTTGTGAGGGTGAGGCAAGAGAAAACAAATCCTGCCAGAAAGATCCTTGCCCAAGTAAGTGTGTCCAGATAGTAACTACTGTTCAGTAGCTTTAAAAATGAACTTCCTGTGTAGATTACTAGAACTAGATTATATAGCAATCTTCTCTCTTTAAGTTTAGAGGTGGGCTAGGTAAAACCTCACAGGTTAGTTTCAGATGAAACCAAGCTGTTTAGATGAAAGTAAACTGTTTTCTATGGCTCTTCCATGGAGTCCATTAATTCTGTCACTGATGGCTGAAGTGCTGTCACTATAAAAGTAATTGTCCTTAGTCAGGTAGAAACTAGGTGTACCACTGAATTTAAAGCTATGCATGTCTTCTATCTCCCTTTAGTTAATGGCAACTGGGGACCGTGGTCTCCATGGGATGCTTGCACAGTGACATGTGGAGGAGGACTTCAAAAACGTAGTCGTCTCTGCAATAATCCTGAGCCTCAGTATGGTGGGAAGACTTGCGTAGGTGAAGCTAGAGGGACTCAGGTCTGCAACAAACAGGACTGTCCAATTGGTGAGTATCTGTTTTCCCATAAACATCTGAAGGTTGTGGACAATACTGAAAATACTGATTAAAAAATTTGACATAAGTCTGTAGAACACAAGTGCTAGAGTTTTAAACCAGCTTATCAGCCAAATACAGTATTGCAGAAGCATGGTAAGTGTCCCTCATCTTAACACTTTCTCATTTGTTTCTCAGATGGGTGTCTGTCTAATCCCTGCTTTGCGGGGACTACATGTACCAGCTCCCCTGATGGTTCCTGGAAGTGTGGTGCCTGTCCTGCTGGCTACCATGGTGATGGTGTCCACTGCCAAGACATTGATGAGGTAAGAAGACTAGAGTTTGCTCCTCAAAAAGGGAGTGAAAGAAAATGGGAAGGAAGAATAAAATCCTGGTGTTTTATAATGCTAATTATTGTTCTTCTCTATCTCAAACTTGTCTTTCAGTGCAAAGAGGTTCCTGATGCTTGCTTTGTCTTCAATGGAGTGCACAGGTGTGAGAATACTGAACCTGGGTACAACTGTCTGCCTTGTCCACCACGTTTCACTGGGACACAGCCATTTGGTCGCAGTGTTGAGGATGCCATGGCTAACAAACAGGTATTGTCAACTTGAGAACTGTTCTGGGTTATGAAATCTCACATGTTGTTTTGTAAACAACAGAAAGCAGCTATGCGTTTCAGGGAAGAAGGACTTGGTACATTTAATAAAATGCCATCCTCTGTGAACAGAGAGAAGGATTAAGCAGTTTCTACTGAAGTTCAAAATGACTTTCAAAAATTGGTGTCCTCAGCCATGGAGGGTTCTGATGTTATACATAATTTTAGAGTAATTTAATGAGTATTCACTCATGCCAATGGCATCCTGGCCAGTATCAGAAATAGTGTGGCCAGCAGGAGCAGGGAGGTGATTGTTCCCCTGTACTCAGCACTGGTGAGGCCGCACCTCGAGTACTGTGTTCAGTTTTGGGCCCCTCACTACAGGAAAGATATTGAGGTGCTGGAGCGTGTTCAGAGAAGGGCAACCAAGTTGGTGAGGGGCCTGGAGCACAAGTCTTATGAGGAGCAGCTGAAGGAGCTGGGGCTGTTTAGTATGGTGAAAAGGAGGCTGAGGGGAGACATTATCAGTCTACAACTACCTGAAGGGGGGTTGTAGTGAGGTGGGTGTTGGTCTCTTCTGTCAGGTGGCTGGAGATAGGACAAGAGGAAATGGCCTCAAGTTGCGGCAAGGGAGCTTTAGGTTGGATATTAGGAAAAGCTTCTTTACTGGGAGGGTTGTCAGACATTGGAACAGGCTGCCCAGGAAAGTGGTTGAGTTGCCATCCCTGGAGGTATTCAAAAAGCATGTAGACGAGGTACTCCAGAACATGGTTTAGTGGGCATGGATGATGGTTGGACTCTGTGATCTTGAAGGTCTTTTCCAACCTAAACGATTCTATGATTCTATGAATACGCACCTTGGAGATATTTTAGTGCTTGGTTCTATTTGAAAATAAATAAGGTTTGAACAAAAAAAAGATTAGTGCTAAAACTGCTACTGGAGTTGGAGTGGAAGAAAGTAATGTATAAAGCTTTTTTTTTCTGATTGAAGGATAGCTGATCATAACAAGCATGCATTCTCCATGTTTTATTTGAATCTCTGGGGAAAAATGAGGGATAAAAAGATGTTTCCAGTGGATTTAATTTGTGTTGTCTTCTAGGTCTGCAAGCCACGTAATCCATGCACAGATGGAACACATGACTGCAACAAGAATGCCAAATGCAATTACCTTGGCCACTTCAGTGACCCCATGTATCGCTGTGAATGTAAACCAGGCTATGCTGGCAATGGCATAATCTGTGGAGAAGATACTGACTTGGATGGATGGCCAAATGAGAACCTTGTTTGTGTTGCCAATGCCACTTACCACTGTAAAAAGGTAAGTTTATCCTGTTTTCCCATCTACTGTTATAATAGCCTGCCTGTCTGAGAAATACACAAAATATGTTAGGTGTGAGGTATAAAGTAAGACTCTAGTTAGAGCTATTAAACTATCCTCTCTGCAAATAAAACCGGTAAAATACCCCTCTATGTAAGGATACCATTGTCAAGGTATTGCTAGGAGGCTCTTGTTGGTTTAGATATTCCTGCAATATGGGGGAAAAAATGAAGCCTGACACAATTATAAAAGTTTGTTATGAATCTTCTAGGAAGACTCTAGTTTAGGCTATACCTATATCAGCTTTGCTCTGACAGGTATCTGTCTCCAAGGGAAGAAAAAGAGGGCAAGATTCTCAAAAGCAGCTAAATCCTTGTTTTAAAAGTTATTTGAACTATGGCTTTCTAAGACTTATCCTCACAGTAGCAACTAGCTAAAATAAAGAGAATTACAGTTAAGATAACACCTACCTGACTGAGGTATTATGATTTTGCCTAATGATTAGATTTTATGTGCTAAAATCACTATTGTAGTCATGCCAGGAGTAAACGCATCTGTACTTTCTCCTTTCTAGGATAACTGCCCTAATCTGCCAAACTCAGGGCAGGAAGACTATGATAAGGATGGGATTGGTGATGCCTGTGACAATGATGATGATGATGATAGTATTCCTGATGACCGGGTAAGACAACACAAAAGAACAGCCTTTGAGAATGTAGCTTTCCCATTCCCCTTCCTAAGGCTGGGGTCTAGCTTCTGACCTTAATCTTGAGAGGACCATAGGACATTGCTGGCACTGACAGCTACCCTAGAAACCTTTAGAGATGCATAACTATGGAAACAAACTTTCTGCAGCTGGCTGAGCTTTGGAAGTGAATCTTCATTTTTTTATTCAGCCATTCCTACACTCATGCAAGTGACAGGGTGTTTTGAGATAGAAGCATTGCAGTTTTAACTGTTTCCCTGCCTTTTGTTTCTCCTTTTGTATAGCAGTACAAATATAAGCAGAATCTGGTTAAAGCTTTAATTTGACTCTTTTTAAAGCTTGACTTCTTTCTTGCTCTTGCAGGACAACTGTCCATTCATCTACAACCCACAGCAGTATGACTATGACAGGGATGATGTTGGTGACCGCTGTGATAACTGCCCTTACAATCACAACCCTGATCAAACCGACACTGACAACAATGGAGAAGGAGATGCATGTGCAGTGGATATTGACGGAGATGGTAAGTGGCCTCTAATCACTCCTTTTGATCAATCTGTGATTAGAAAATCATCTAAGGTACCAAATGTACCACTGATTTCCTACCAAAATTTATCCCTGAACACACAAAAGTTCTTCTGGTGGTTTCAGGACATAAAGACTACTGAAGTAAGTCATGGCTAATGGAAATTTGCTTTGAGATATACATATTTTGGCACAGTTAGATTCTAACTCTACTCTTGCAGGCAGTAGGAACAGAAGTGTGTGGCAGAGCTAGTGATGAGTCAAGTTTCAAAGCTTTCAAATGCTGCTCAAAATGCTTTGAAAAATATATCAAGAAGTGTGCAGTGGCTTTATATAGTTCTCTGCAGCATTTAGATGTCTGACTTAACATGAATGCACTCTCCTTAATTTTGCAGGGGTCCTTAATGAAATGGACAACTGCCAATATGTCTACAATGTAGACCAGAGGGATACAGACTTGGATGGTGTTGGAGATCAGTGCGATAACTGTCCACTGGAACACAATCCTGACCAGGTAGGGGATTTGCACTATTTATACAGAAGACTGCTATTCTAAACAAATAGTGTTGTGTACTGTAGAAATTATTTGAACAAGTTACAGCTTAAATTTGACTTGTCACAAATCATTCTTATTAATCTGTCAAATGGTGCCTTTATCAAATAACATGCCCTCACAGTTCAAACAGCTGCTAGGTATTTTCTGAAAAGTAACTCTAGTGACAATCTGTGAGGCTACTGCATGTACTTGTCCCCTAAACATTTCTTTTTTTCCCTTTCTTAGGAAGACACCGATTCTGACCGCATAGGTGATCAGTGTGACAACAACCAGGACATAGATGAAGATGGCCATCAAAATAATCTTGATAACTGCCCCTATGTGCCCAATGCCAATCAAGCTGACCATGACAAGGATGGAAAAGGTGATGCCTGTGACCATGATGATGACAATGATGGTATCCCTGATGACAAAGATAACTGCAGATTGGTTGCCAACCCTGACCAAGCTGATTCTGATGGTAAGATGGCCAATACCACAGTAACACTTTAAGAGTATCTTCCAATAGATTGACGCTATATTTTTTCACACTATTTAAGGTTGGACAAAACTTCCAAGTAACAAAAAGACAGAATGTTTGTACTGCTGTTATAGTGCTCCTCAGGAGTAAGCAGCAGTGTAAAAATGACCATGTATCCAAATTAGGAATAAGTTGCTATCAAACTGGAGGGAAAGGGCATTTAAACAGTAGCTGTTGTGGCTTCTATAGTGTGTTAGCCACCTGGGCAGTTAGAGATCTGCAATTAAGATTTCAACTCCAAGTTGCAAGACTTGGAAGCAAACAGCAATGGTCACATAATGGTGAAATGACTTGTCACCTGCAGGTGATGGACGTGGAGATGCTTGCAAAGATGACTTTGACCAAGACAGCGTGCCAGACATTGACGATATCTGCCCTGAAAATGTGGACATTAGTGAGACTGATTTCCGAAGATTTCAGATGATTCCCCTGGATCCCAAAGGAACATCCCAAAATGATCCAAACTGGGTTGTTCGTCACCAGGGTAAAGAACTGGTTCAGACGGTCAACTGTGACCCTGGCCTTGCAGTTGGTAAGGGGAAAATTTTAACTCTTAGCAGGCATTACACTGTTGTTGTTCATTTGTTTGTTTGTTTTTGGGGGGGTGGGGGGGGGAAGAACTTGAGAAACTATTAAGGAGTTGTTTAAGAACTGCAGAAGAGCAGCGCCTAAAACTTTCTTCTTTAATGCCCCCATAGGTTTTGATGAATTCAATGCTGTGGACTTCAGTGGCACCTTCTTCATCAATACAGAAAGGGATGATGATTATGCAGGCTTTGTATTTGGCTACCAATCTAGCAGTCGTTTCTATGTTGTCATGTGGAAGCAGATCACCCAGTCTTACTGGGACTCCACACCAACCAAAGCTCAAGGCTACTCAGGTCTCTCCATCAAAGTTGTGAATTCCACCACTGGTCCAGGAGAACACCTTCGTAATGCTCTGTGGCACACAGGAAACACTCCTGGCCAGGTAAGAGTGGTGCTTTAATAACCTACTCTTCTGCACTGTAAGGCAGGCTGTTCTTCCAACAAGCTAGACGCAGGGGGTCTGTATGTGCTGATCAGAATGGCATAGCATTCTTGACAAAGACCAATCAATAATCTTGTAATTATCCCCAATCATGCAAAACATTGTAAAAAAATTAACAGGACTGTATGCTGCAGATGGGCTTTCCAGCAGCAGTGAATCAACTGTTTCTGGAATTGTGGAGTAGTTTCCTATTAACATATTTAAAAGTAAATTTAAATGCAGTTGATTTCAAAGGAATCCATTACAGAGCCTAATGACTGACTTTAAGCCTTTACTAGTCATAATGATGATCATCAAGGCACCCTCATGTCAAAATAATGGCTATGTTATCTCAGGCCTTTGGTTAATAAAAAAAATACTCTTTTGTAGGTGAGAACTCTGTGGCATGACCCTCGTCACATAGGCTGGAAAGATTTCACTGCATACAGATGGCGCCTCAGCCATAGACCAAAGACTGGTTACATCAGGTAAGCATCATCCTCTTCTCTTAAGTAATTATCACAAGGAAGGCAGATGACTGTAAAGATGAACCTAACAGCAGCTTGTCATAGATGGCTGACCTATTGCCTCTTTGTAGGGTTGTAATGTATGAAGGGAAGAAAATCATGGCAGACTCAGGACCGATCTATGACAAAACCTATGCTGGTGGTCGGCTAGGATTATTTGTCTTCTCTCAAGAAATGGTGTTCTTCTCGGATCTTAAATATGAATGCAGAGGTAAGGAAGACATTGTATTTAAGAGATCCTATATAAATGAATTGGTTCAAGAAAACTGCTCCCAAGAAAAACAGAAGGGGTCAAGAAATAAGAGCTACAAGGGAAAGATCACCCATGGATCTTTCATGACTTGATCTAAAGTGAGTTCTGCAGGCAGAAACAGGGCATCTTCTGGATGAACTCCTTACAGTAAAAAGTTTAAATGTAAAAAATCTAAGTATATTTCTATCCTGTTATTTCAAAGTATCAGAAATCCATGTTAAGTTCCAGATATGAAATATGTCTTGAATCTCCTTTTAAAATGCTGACTAGAATGAATCAATACAGCTGACAAAGTCCAAGGTGAAAATGCAAAATATTGATTTTAGCAAGCAAGAGTAGTGCCTGACATGTAAAAACCTGATTTGCTTAAAAGCAAGCAAAGTAGGTTGTCCATATATTGCACTCTTGCAGTTCAGTGGAGATAAGTGAATATGACTAGTTCCAGGTGCCCTAGTCATCTTAAATTGTGACTTCATTATGTAATGGTTACATAGACTAGATTCTGAAGTCTAACTCAAGAAAGCACATAAGCACTTTCAGTTTTCTCTAACAATATGTTCTTTACAAATGTCTCTAAGGATTAATGTCTTAGATGTAATCAAGCATAATACACAAATATTTAAATATCTTATTTTTTTTCACAGATCCATAATCACAAGGTTATTGGATCCAGAGACTATTTAAAAATGCTGGTATTGCACCTTCTGAAACGTTTAGCCTTACGAATCCTGGGACCATTATATTATTCCTTCCTTTCTTCTTTCTGCATAAATGTGGACTCAAAACACATGATCTGCCTCAAGAGAATGCTTTTGAGAGAATGAAAGCGAGAATATACTTGGTATCTGACCTCTGCTGAAGTGGAAGGAAACAAATGTGTCTTGCAAATGAGAATTGTCTTCACTGAACAAGCACACTTCTTTCAGTAGGAAAGACATTTGTTTGCTGTTTATCACAGTGCAGTGTCACTGCCTCTAACTGGAGGTCCCATGGAGTAGCATTTTGTAAAAAGAACATCTTTGGATGTGCTGTGGACTACTTAAACTGAAGACCTTTCATTGTGTGGGGAAAAAGGGTTTTTGGGTGGGAGGGTGAACTCCAAGTCTTCTTTTCTTTATAGGGGAGAGGAATTTTTTTTAATGAGGGCTGTGCTACCTTGGTTTACATCCACTTAGCTTGGAGAAATGATCATCATTTTATGTCATATCTTTCAGAGGAACACACAGCCTTTTTACTCTATTTGTGGTGAGCTAGATCAGCTGCTCTATTACACAGGACAAAACAGATATTCTAAAGCTGATTTCCGTGGTGGGAGGGGGAAAGCAGATAACTGGCACACTGGATCACACCAGCTTTGGGAGAACTGGGTTTTACAATTAGATTCTGTTTTTTCCTGATTAGATGCAGATCTTTCTTACCTTTAAATGTTTTCTTTCAGATATGGTGCCAGAAAGCACCACCATCTCAGCTAGCACTGTGCTGTCCTTCAGGAAACCAGCACGTGCTTTACCTTTTATGGTTAAAAAGGCACAAAAATAATAGTAATGAAAACATTCCTTTTCTACATGCCAGAGATGCTTTAAACCCCTCACTTCTTTGGAGGGAAGGGGAAGGGGCCTGTAGATATAAATACTGAAATTGCAAAATATTTATTTTTACCTATCCTTGATGTTATAATGACTGAGATTATTGATTAAAACAACAAGAAATGCGTCAAGACTATCCACCTAATCATTGTTACAAGTCTTCACGACTGTAAGATTGTAAATACAGATTATTTATTAACTCTGTTCTATATTGAAACTAGAGGGGTTTTAGTTGAGGGGAAAAAAAAATCTTGTCTGGAACAGATAGTGGTGATGTATTTGTTACAAAGAGCAGTTTTCCCATAATGGCTTTGAGGCACAGGGAAAAGTGGCAGGGTGAGGAATGGGATGTTTGTTTTTCTCAGTCTGAGCTCAATGTTGGCTTTTCCTTTCTTTGTGCAAGGCAGTTGGTAGCCTGGCAGGCAACTGTTGTGCTAAAACTCAAGTCCCTTTAGCTGGTAGCAGTTCCTGTGCTAGAGATGAGGGAATGCCATTTACCATCTTAGTGGTTATTTAGTGCTGGGAAATGTCTGCAGTGCTTTAGCACTGGTCAGTGGGCCTGACACAAAACTAGAGTACTTGCCCTGAGGAGATGGCAGAGAGGCACAATGACTGCAATCAGTAACCATTCCAACTGGCTATTAGTGCCGCTGCACACTAATTACTGTAATTAGTGATGTGCAGCTACAACAGAAGGAATTCTCCACGGACTAGACAGAATTTCAGGATGCTCCTTGCAAAAGAGGGAGAGGGCTTGGTGTACATTAAAAGACTGTTTTCCCCAACAGAAGGAGCAGCATCCTTATACCTATCATCTTTCCTTGTCTTTTCAAAAAAGAAGAAATGAACACAGTGAAAGTTTTACGTACAAATATTACCTCATTGTTGTGTGACTGAGAAAAAAACCTTTGGATTAAGCAGAGTTCAAATGTCTAACAAACTTTAAAGCTACTGTAGTACTAAAAAGTTAATGCTGTACATAGTCAAAATTTCTCTGCAGAAAATGTATTCCCAGTAAGGAAATGGCATTGGAAAAAAAAATGTCAAATACAATTTCTAATGTTGTGTTATATTTTTTCCTGTCATCTTGTATACCATTGCTTGTATTTTTATAAATTATTTTTCTCATTGCCATTGTAATAGTTAATCACATAATTGTGTAGATACGCTATTTAAATAATTTATCATGAAATGCTACCTGTAGAGTTAGTATTTCTATTTTTATAAAATGTTTGCACACTGAACTGAAGATTTTTTTGCTTCCCTCCTCCCAATGTTTTTGCTAGCATAATTTTCTAAGAACATGCTTTTTTGTAAACATTTTTAACCATTTTCCATTTTAAAGTTGTCTAAGTTGTACAATAAAGCTTGTTACATACAAAGAACAATAAACCAACAAAGACATTTATATTTACACCTTTGTGCTCTAGTTTTATTCATGTTTTGTAATACTTCTGTGGATGACAGATATGTTACGTCAAATTAGGCTTCAAAGCAAGACAGCTCTACACTCTTTACATTAAAACTATGCTGAGGGGATGCACCTGAGCTTTCACCCCAGGTGTAACAGCTCGTCCACCCGAAGGCACTTCAGCAGTTAGGTAGCATGGACAGCTGGCAAATCTGATTCTGAAGGCTTCACTGAAGACTTCTGTAAGTGTAGACACAGCCATGCTGCCCTTGATGCAGCCAGAAGGCAAAACACTCTTTGAGGGATTTCAATCATCCCCAGCCAGGCCTACCCCCTATTTCTTTCTTTCATGTGAAAAGAAGAGCATGATGGCTATCTGCAGGGGCAGATGAATATCTGTTAATATCTCTTCTAGACTGAGACTGCTAGTGTGATCAAAAAGCTGATGTGTGTTGTAGTTTAACCCCAGCTGGCAACTAAGCCCCACACAGCTGCTCACTTACTCCCCCTCGAGATAGGGGAGAGAATGAGAAAAGTGAGAAAACTGTTGGGTTAAGATAAAGACAGTTTAATAGGTAAAGAAAGAGCCATGTATGCAAGCAAAGCAAAACATGGAATTCTTTCACCACTTCCCATGGGCAGGCAGGTGTTCAGCCATCTCCAGGAAAGCAGGGCTCCATCACACATAATGGTTACTTGGGAAGACAAACGGCATCCTTCTGAATGTCCCCCCCTTCCTTCTTCTTCCCCCAGCTTTATATGCTGTGAATGATGTCAGATGGTCTGGAATACCCCTTGGGTCAGTTGGGGTCAGCTGTCCCAGCTGTGTCCCCTCCCAACTTCTTGTGCACCTCCAGCCTACTCACTGGTGGGGTGGGGTGAGGAGCAGAAAAGGCCTTGGCTCTGTGTAAGCACTGCTCAGCAGTAACGAAAACATCCCTGTGTTATCAACACTGGTTCCAGCACAAATCCAAAACATAGCCCCATACCAGCTACTATGAAGAAAATTAACTCTACCTCAGCCAAAACCAGCACAACATGGCACTGTATCAACTGCTGGAACATGCTGCTAAAAATAAGAGCAGTTAAGACTAGTTGCTCGGTCTTTACTTACAGCAGCACTTTGTTTCATGAGCCCTTTAGCAAAGCCAGGTGCTATATTAGGAGTGCTAGATATCCACGAGAAGTATATTTACGGGGTCCTGCAGGTATACAGAATTAATCTTTACATCCCCTTTCCCTGAGGATGAAGAGTCCTGTTCTATGAAGTTCTTTTTCCTATTTTTCTGTCACTAAACTTTTGAGGACAGTCCTCTATATTTTATTTTATCGCACTGAGAACAAGGAGAAAAAAGACAAAGAACTCCTGACCTGTTGCTTCCAAAATATGAGTGGCTGCTGAATTTCTTGTCTGCTTCAATTCTCTGGAGAGAGACGTGGTAGCCTCTTGTGGGAGTGCACTGTCAGTGTAACCTGTCTGATCTTATCCAGGCCTGCTGTACCAAACATCCTGTGGTTCTGGTCTTGAACTCTCTTCTTGCCTCCCAGGAGCACCAAGAACAGCGAGAACTACAAAAAACAAAGAAAGTTCCCACCTGGAGAAATCTCTTTATTGTACCTGCAGGAAGAATGAGATACTCCGGATTTAGAAAGCCAATCAGTTATATGAACAGATATATCTATATATGGATATATGTAGGTCTTATCAGAAGTTTAAAAAAGAACTGCTGCTGATGTGGGGGAAGACAGCCTTAGCAGCCCATTCCAATGACCTTGTCTGAGCCCAAGCCAAACTTTCACACTAATTTATTGCATGCATTTGTGTAGTTTCTATCAGTGTATTATCTGAATCGGGGATGATACATGCCTTAGAATAATAATGGCAAGCCATATGCCTTGTGTTAAACCATAGGTTAAGTCCACCCACTTGTTGCTTGGGGAGCGTGAATACGGTAGGACAGAAGAAAAGGCTATACCTGAGATAAGTTAGGCCTATGCTTGCCCGAAGAAACAACTGTCAAAGAAAAACTAAACAGGAAGAGCATGGAAAATGGCCACACTTCACAGGGCAAAAACTCCATAGGTGAAGCCTGTGGGAAATATGCTGTTCCCAGCTCCCTGGAGACTCATCAGTTGGCATACCAACCACGTAAGCATACCAACTAATGCATGCCACTTCTAGTGTTATTGGATACTCGGCCAACCTTTTTGCATAAATAATCTTTGAGTTTCATGCTATTGCAGAGAGTCCAATGCTTTCTTACCATAGCACAGTCTTCTCACAGCCCATGCAAATACAGTACCTTAAATTTTTAACTGGTCATCTGCATCAAACCTATGTTCAAGAGGTGTAGTAGTTTAACCTGAAGATATGGATAACCTATGGAGATAAAGACTGAGATAACCCTAGCAAGATCTGCATCTTAATGACAACAGTGCACTTTTTACTGATACTGCCATGATTTTGTAGTGAAGTCCATAGTATGGCAATTGGCTGATTTTCAACATAAATTCATTTTGGAAAGGGTTGCTAAGGTTATAGAAGAGAGCATCTTAATATACTCACAATGAGAGTTCTAGCTCTTATTTCTCATCTTTTCCAAGAGAGAAAGAACAGGTGCACAAAGGTGTATGAATATTTAAGTGGAGTTATGACAAGAGGAAGAGAACTCATTGGAGAAAAATGTTAGGCAAGCAAAAGCCTTGAAGATAAAATCTTCCATAGGAAATCCATAAAATTAGGCAAGTATCACAGAAAAACTTGGCTTTTCAAATTTACACAAATCCCAGGAAACCCAGCCATCATTTGTCCTTGCTTTTTCAACTCCTTTCAAATTCAAGAACTGCTAGCCTAGGCAACACATACAAGAAGAGCTAAACTCAGTGCTGCTTAGACACTGTGTCAGTCTCCCTTGATGACTCCACTCTCAAAACGCGTATGGAGAGACCATTTCAGTGTTATTGTAAAATTAGGGTAGAATGCCTCTGGCAATACCCTTCCCACCAAAACTATGCATACCAAATACACAAAGCAAACAATAGGAAAATAATGCCATAGAACAGTATTTCCACAAGAAGAGAGCAAATTTTTAAGTGGAAAAAAAGAAGTTCTAAATACAGAAAACCTGCCTATAAATCAAAATTGTTCATGCGCTTTAGCATTCTAGAAATTCATACACACTCGTGAGTATTCCAGTTTGCTGGTTTTTTTTAAAGCATAATAGATAAGGTACTGCAGATTCAATTGCAAGCAGTGAACTATTTCACATAGACTTAAACGACGGGGAGCCTTTTATTCTAACTACTGCACCTGGATTCCAGCCAATCTCTCAATGAAACGTGTAATTGGATAACTGTAGGTTATAGCATTAGTAGTATTCAAGCGCCTCTATTCTATTTAAAAAGGAAACAGTTTTCCTGACCTTTAAATCTCACTACAAATAAAAGAGCAATTATTTCTCAATAAATACATCTGTTGAAAATTAAAAAAGAAAAAAATCAGTTATTATTTTTCCTAGATTTCAAAACCCTTCCTAATTTAACAACTTCCCAAGCATCTGCCAAGCCACCTTGTCTTCTGTGTCTATCCTTCAAACAGTGAGATTCCCACATGCAAGGCTCTTTTTTTCTAACTGGGGGAGGAAGCACTCTTGGAAGTGTAAATAAACAGTGTAGCAGATTTTGCACCTAAAAAGCAAGAGAAAGAGAGAACTCATTTAAAGCTGTGGTTACAAAGCCCTTCTAAGAAGCATCACAAAGAGAAGAGATGCTTTCTCATATTATTTGCTGAAATTTTATCTAGAAAATGGGGGGGGTAATAAAATATATAAAATCTAATCATTATTGAAATTACAGAAATTGAGCTGCAAACAACAGCCTCTCACCTATCCCTCCCTGATTTGGAAGTAAAATTGCACCCTTCCTAGCACAGGAATTACTGGCATACTTTTTTGCACTTCTAGACTAGTCCTTGCTACTCTGATGACATGTTTAAGCAGCCCTTTCCTCTCTGATCTATGCAGCAGATCATTTTTGCACAGCCTGTTTTCACTCTGTGCACAGCATGTCCACTGACTCTGCAGGAGTTCTGCTCGGGAAGTGAGAGGGAAAGCATGCGCTACAGATCCGCAAAGTAGATACCAGCCATCATCTGGCTTGGAAAAAAGCATTTGGCTGAGAATTTTTGTGGGGCGTTTTCCTCTTCTCTCTCTCTTTTTTTTTTTTTTTTTTGATGAACCTGGAAGTTTTTTCACCCCTTGATAGAATTACTTCAATTTAAACTTGAATTCTGGACACATAAGAATAACTTCACTCCTTTTATCATTGTTGTCTATAGTCAACAAACTTTTTCTTTTTTTTTTTTAATCAGGGTATTTATTCTGTCACTTCTGTTTGAAATGGAAAAGACCCTCAACTGCTCTAAATCTGCATAATAACTGTAAAGCTGGACTGAACTTCTTGTATCATTACAGTACACTGAAATCAATGCTATAGTTCTTCAAATCATCCTACTCAAATATAAGTATTTATGGTATATATTATATATATTAAATTAATACATTTAATTTCTTATATCATTAAAATGATTGAATCACCCTTATTTTCCTCTTTTAGACAAAAATACTATGGAGTTTGTAATTTAAAAGGGCAAAGCATGCAGCATCAAAACAGCCACTAGAGTAAATCAGTATCAACAGCTGTGAGTGCTGGCCACCACAAACACCAGCACTGTATGTATATTACTAAGGAGTCTCAGTGACAATGGCAGAATGGTTTGGTCATATATTGCTCAGCAAATAGATGCAAGCACATAAAAATCTTCTCTTCATAGGTATGTTGCTTTCACCAATATTAAATTTTTGGAACAAAATTATCTATCTTGCACTGTAAAATCATAGTGGGAAATAAGGTCAGGAGCACAAACCAGCACAAACCTACATGCAGACATGTTTTATACTGAGGAATAAGAAATTACATCTCAAAGCCCAAAAGTCAGAAGGATAACTTTAAAAATCAATGTCCTGTGCTCTCCTGTGTTGTGGCACGAAGGGAGCTAGGAAAGACTGTAAAGAGGCTAGTTGTCAGAATCTTTTACCAAATATAACTTACGCTGAATGAAGGTGTGTATTCTGGAAAACCTGTTCCCAAATCCTGAGTTAGGTTGCAAATGAAAATTCATTTTAATATCTTAATCATCACTGCTGCATCACTCCCCAAGGAGAAGCCGCCGCATTCCAGTGCAGCTGGAATTCCAGTGGCAAGCCCGACGGAGGGGTTATTGCAGGTCACAACAGAGAGACACTAGAAAAACAAAGAAAAACCCATGAATCCTCCCAGGCTCAACTTTCCTTTTACCCTGATATTGGTGATGTTTCAGCAAATGACCTTGTCACTACATTTTATGTAATATCTCTGTTATTCTATACCTCATTCCAGTAACCCTGTTTTACCAAATAATTTTATTTCCTACAGTTTTATTTAAAACTGAAAATAAAGAAAGGAAGGAGGACTTGAATTGGTATTTCACCTGTAACATCAAGCAAGAAAGGAAATCTTCCCAAAGAACCTGTTACTTATATAATGCAATAGAAACCAAGCACATACAAATATTAGGTCATTAATTTTTGACAGTCTCTGAGTTTGGGTACCAACCCTATGTGCCTTTGGAACAGCATTTCACGAGCGCTAGGTCCCTGCAGTTTGCAGTGACTACAAGTGGTGCAGGGTGCTCGGCCCTTCCCAAGACCTGAAGTAACAGAGTTCCTGTTGGAATACACACTTCAAGTTAGTAGTCATTCAAACTTACGTGCTTATCCCTGAAATGCCAGATGTGAATAAAAAGTTGTACTCGTGGCTTCAGGAATGTTGTAAGGCTTAGTCAGTGACAGGTTCTTCCTTGAGGGTGCTAGGAAAAGCTTTTTCATAACAGTGAGAGATTGAAGATAACGAAATACGCCGGAAAAGTAAGAATTCATTAGTATTTCTCTTAATACATGTTGTAGATATTCTACATGCAAACTTGAAACAGAACTTAGTTTTCTTCATAAACTATCTGAGCACTTTAACACTGGTTTTGAGAAGGACTCCATAAAACACAAGTTCCATCTGAAAATAACTGGACCGTGGAAACATTACAGCCAGGGGACAGTGCTGCGTGAATATCATACAGGCACAGAAAATACTCTTGAAAAAACTTGTCGGCATTGCTTTGATTATATTTATGGTAAAGAAATTATGACATAGGCTTAAAATTTTTAAAGAAGAAAAGAACTACATCTAGGTGAGATTTGCAAAGCTCCATGAAATGTGCTTACAGCAATCCTACGCAGAGCAATGGGACTGCGCAGAAGACCCAGTATCCATGGGTTTGTTATTGCGTTGCAGAACAAGTAAAAATATCAGAAAACAATAAATAGCACTTGCTTTTCACAAATATAATGTCCCACTGACATTTTTAATTAAAAGAAGGTAGGTTAGATTCTGATCTCTGTTATAACCACACAATTTCTCAGGAGTGTACATCCACTCAGACTGGCAACTCTGTAAATGAGATTAAAATCTGGGCCAATGTGTGCATAAATGTAAACATTCAGTTTAGTTCAAGTAAGCCCTATGCCATGACACAGCCATTGTATAGTTAACATTCTATCCACACATCTTTTCTTATTGAATGTTAAACAGCTAGTATAGTATCTGAGAAAGAATTTGTCCTTTTAGTTTGTCTCAAATGAGAGCTTATCAATGGGAAAATCTAGAGTTTTCTTTGCTAGAATATCTCTCCCCCCTCAAAAAAAGCTTTTAAAGAGAGAACCACATTTTTTAATGTCTTTTTATTCTGAGACTACAGTGCATGAAATGAGAAACTAACCATCAGCTCAGTAAATAAGTAGAATATTCAGAAAAAATAGTAGTTAAAGAGTAGACAAGCAAAAACTTGTAATGAAGTTTTATTATTATCTCAAACACAAAACAGCTGTATTGCCCTCTCCCCAGCTAGCCATTACTGTAAGGTTTCACAATCCAGTAACTGCTAGGGCAAACTTCTGAACTTCACTTCTATCCACATCAAGCCTCCAGGAGGGACTGCGATCTTTCACCACTTAGTTATGTTTCTTAACTAGAGGATAAGACTGTTCGCTATATGATTACACTCTTCACAGGATCAAGAATCGGACACAGCTGAGCAGACTGGTGCCGATGTTCTGATCCAGCAGAGGACTTGTGCAAGCCTTTACCTTCAACCAAACCAGCAGTCTAGCAGACAGCAGAAAACTGAGTACGTATTTGGGTCCTTCACTGAGTCAGGGCTCAGCAGTCAGACAGGCTGCAAGCTCCAGCAAACTGCACTGGGATAACAGAGGCCAGGTTTTAGCTAACTTCATGAAAAAAAGTAGATTGTGTGTAAAGGAATAAAAATAAAACTATTCTATACATTTCACATCCACTCTAATAAAGTCTCATCAGTAGAAACTGAACTTTGCAAGTTTTATTTTACATTTTTCATGAACAAAGACACGCACATCTATCAGACACACAGCTACACAAATGTCTATGTACATTTATGTATTAGATAGAACACCCACAGCAAATTTAATAGAAATGCAAGAGTTTATTTTGAAATCAAACTGCAACAATATATGATAATGACAATAATAATTATCTCTTAAGAATAAATCATCTCACGGAACAGTTTTCAGTGATGATAACTCATTCCTTTCAGGTTGTCTGAAATGATACTGTGTCAGTATAATATCACTGATGGAGGTTTAACCACACTTTCAGAAAAACAGTTGTGCAAAGAAGCATATAATCACTGTCCCCTCAACTTTCAGTCTTCATATCATCTGTAAAAAAGAAAAGAATCATATGCTGAACTGCTGCAAGCACAATATTATTTGCAAGAGGGAAAAACAAGTTTGTGATATAACTTCTACTTAAAACTTAATACAGCCCCTAAAAAAAAAGCTGGAACTAATTACCAATTAGGTCATACAACTGAGAAATAACAGCCTTTTCATACCTGCATGTGGGTAAGTCTGGCTTCTGTTTATCTCAGTAAACATCACCTATATTTACATGCATATGACCCTGATGTGGATTACTGCTTCTTTCAAGAAACAGGAATTACTTACCTCTGAAGGCACATGAGAATTTCCTTCAGATATATATATGTACAAGTATATATATGAATTATGTTAATAATTATGCTTTCCTTAAAATATATGTAATTTAATGTATTAAGGTAAATCTTTATCACAGACTACAGTACCATAATGACTGAAAAACAGAAATTCTGCTAAACCAGTTTCACACAAACACAGTTTTGTTTGCTTACGTAGCACTACACAGAGTTTAAACCACATGTAGCAGGCCAGAAAACCAAACAATTTACAGAAAATTATGCATACATGTTTAAATGTCCTTTAGAATTAAGACCATAACAAAGCTCAACTATGTAAATATTTCTTCAAAATAAAAATAACACCTGACACTTCTCACACCTTCATCTGCAGATGTATTTGCCTTAAACTGGACTCCACTGGGATCGCCATTCCTCAGTACAATTAGCACATCTAATCATGTCCAAACTAACAACAAGCTTACCTATAGAATACATTAGGCAACTTTACAAATCTGGTAAACATCACAACCTTTTGCTTATGGCCAGGAATAATTGCTTAAGACAGAACTGAGCCACCTTTGCAGGAAACAAATTAATTCCATGGAAGGGTATCAGGGTTTTCTGTTTTATGCTGTACACTATCTCATAAGCAGTACAGTGACAAAAATAATAAGAATGGACTGCTGTCTATTTAAATGTTAATTTTGGATATATGTTTTAACATTAGAGTAACATTAATGGAATACAATAAATCTGAATATAATTCAGTTAAACTTCTAGATAACTGCAAAATATTTAGCACTAATGTGAAAACAATTACAAACCTCTGAAGTGGGTTTTATTTTGCACTTACACTTATTGTGCCTAAAGATTACCTGTTCACACCATTTTTAAAAATCAGACACTGACACAAAGACTCAAAGCCTGATGAGGTTATGATACCTGTAATTATATCCTTGGTTTTGTTTTTAGTAAAAATGAAAAGATTTAGAGACTTTGATAATTCAGAACACTCCCCCCCCCAAAAAAAAGAAAAAATATTTGGTAAGCAAAATGACCATAAACCCAAGATGTTTATTAACCATACAGATTTGAGGTCTATATGGTTGAACATTACTCAGCCACTACTGAAAACAGACAACTGAAACACCCTATTGCATTGCTCTGACACAATGCATGATTATGACTCAAAGATACTTAAATTATTATGTGTAAATGTTAACACATTCACTTTGAAGACTTTTACCATGAGATGTCCCATATGGAAATTTACTTAATAGCTGAAATCTCCTTTCTCTCTTGTGCAATAATCTCATAGTGACTATGTCTAGCACAACAGGTATAAATGGTTACCTGCTCACTTCACTACATAGTGGCTACAGTGCATGGTGTTTTGCTTGATTTAACACATCGCATCTTAGAATACACTAATAAAGACAGATGGTAGTTGGGGCTGAGTCACACTTGACTCTGACTGCACTACATCTATTCAGACTAAAGGAGAACTTTAATTCATGTGAAGGCAGCAAGTTAAACTTGAGTTTTTCTCACTGTTGGTTGCTGAAGACGACTAGCGGTGTAGTATGTAGTCATGTTACTCCTGCATGAGATCAGGTTGCCACTGGCAGAGATGGTTCTCTCTGGTGTTCCCTACCACCACCACTGCCACCCCGCTCTCCTCTGGGGCAGACCACTTCCTTCTTCCCTTGCTCCACTCTTCTGATGCTTGCATCTATGTGAAGAGCAAAGCTGACATGGGAAGTTAGCTGAAAACTAACCTACCAAAAAAAACCCAAACCCAACCTTTTCTACAGCTGTTGTATTTCTGTTTTCTTCCTATTGCAGCTATCGCCTAAATCTCATAATGGGCAAATATTGCAGGTGAGTCTGGATACCAAGTTTGAATGGCAGTGTAAAAACAGCAATAACAAGCCTTCTTGCTTTCTGATAGGTGGAATCACTTCGAAAAAATATTAACATTCCTTTCACTGTAGAAAAGTTAAGTACAAACAACCAGAGAAACAGTTGCAATCATACTTAAGAAATGATAACATAGTAAAGAGGTATTAGGATGTTCTTCTGAATTACCAATGACTGTGAAAAAAATGTTTCTCTAAATTCAGAACAGATTACCAGTATAACAAAGATCTAACTTGACAAACATAGCAAAATTTATTGATTTCTAATACAATTAAGCTATAGCACTTTAATCACAAACAACTCCATACTGTCACAACTTTTATGAAAGAAATGAAAGAGGTAGATGTACCTGCCTAAAATCTAGCTTATTTGAACAGTTTGCTTTCCAGAAAGAGACGTGGTTTTAGGCTAAAAATCTAAATATAGATTTAGATTACTATATCACTATATAATTGCATTTAAGTAAAGGACATAAAGAATAGAGACATTTCCAAAATCTTTTTATAATACCAGATAGAGTGAATTTAATTTTTTGCTGATTAAAGTCTATTCTTTCTTTTACTGAACTGAAAGTAATTTCTAGAAATTATGCATTATTTGTTCATTTTGGTATCTTCTATGTGTAAATTTGAACTCCCTGAAAGCTATTTATTATTTTTAATATAGCTAGGTCATGTTTGTTTCTATACTACTGAGTTTACCTTATTAAAAACATTCAAGAAACACTTGGATTTTTGTGTGAATTGTTATACTAACTACTGGGAGAATATTTTCTCTCCACAGAACAGTGAACATGACTTTCTGCTACCAAAAAGATAATCTGTATGTGTTGTCAACAGTATTTTCCAGTTGACAGAATTAATCAACATCAATATTATATTTCATAAGAGTCCTAGTCTTATAGTCAATTATGTCAGGGCAAGAATTTTAATAAACATTCTGTTATTTTGTGTGTATTATTTCTGGCACAGTTTTATGTTTTATAGAAGTACATCCTTGCCCGACCATAATAATCGGTGTGTATTGGTGCATACCTTTGGTGAGAACCTGCTTGGTCTTTTTTCATCATAATCAAAAGCCTATTCTAAAGGGTTCTTAAGAGTCTCACCTCCTTTGGTTTGCAGTGGTATGCTGAGAATGTCAGCCTCTGTGGATGGCTCATTGTTCATGCTGATGCAATATAATGGTTCACCCAAGAAAGAAGGTTTCTTCAACCTTTTTGTGTTGAGTGCTCTTGACATAAAGTAACCTTCAGTAATACTCTTATCTGCCATCTTCTGTAAACCTTCTAGGTCATCAGATTCCTCTGTTTGGGCCAGTGAATCCTTTGATAAGTGACTATCAGCCAATGCTTTGCTGATATAGTAGCCAGGGATTTCACTCTCTGCATTAACACATAAGCTTTTGTCTTCAAGTCCAGCCTTTTCCTGAGCCGTTAACATCCCTACAATATGGTCTTCAAATAACATTTTGGAAAGAGTAGATGTGGAGTGAAGAGTGGAGTCTTGACTTGTGTAACAAGGGGGACTTAATCCAAAAGAAAGAGATTCCTGAGACTTTGGCATGGTAACGTTGCTTATTGTTCTCTGAGGCTGCATACATTCTTCCAGAAGGGTCTTAAGCTGCTCTTCAGAGAGGCCCGTTTGTTCTTCAGTCTGAAAAAAAAAAGGGGCAAGAATTTCTTCTGTCAAAATATAATTAATGAAAAGCAGCACCATAAAACAGTTTGAGAGATACAAAAGCACTGGCAGAACTCTTAAAACAGATATCCATGTTTTTCAATTCAAATGGAATTTAAACATACATTTACATAATCACATCATTTATGTAACATCTTCACTAGGTTCTAGATAGATTAGATGCTGAAAGTTAGGAAAGAAGTCTGATGTCCACAAGGCACTGAGAGGCCTTTGATTTTGCTTAGTCTTCCACTAGATATCACTGCTTTTTAATTGTCAAAGCACGTACTTCTTCATAGATCTTGGTTTGTTATGTATACATACAGACACACACACACTTTAAGATTTTAGTTACTGAAAGTAAAACAGCACGTTGCTAAAAGACTTTCAGCTGTTGGGGCGATGCAACTGGGGTCAAAAATGGTTTTGGACAGCACCAGCCCACAAAGATTGTCACGTATTGACTGAAGTATTCCCAGCCACTCACGGTAGAAATGCAACGTACCCTCTCTCAAACATGTGACAAAAAGCACATCAATTTCTCAACTATAGGACCTACCACATCAGGTATGTCCCATGGCATATGACAGAAGAAAGGCCCATCTTCTTTACAAAAGTTTTACTGCTTTCTACAAGCTGTTACTGCTTGGATAGCTCACGGATGTCTTTTCAGTCAATTTCTCATTCAGACAGTGGCACGCTCCTACCGTTTTTATCATGCAGGTTTCCTTTACTGGACATTTCTTAAAATCTGATATTAAAGATAATGACTGATATTAGCTGGTAATGGTGAAGAGTAGCAATGGATATTTTGCTCAGAGAGGTTTGCAATGGGGAGTCACTTCTAGCCTTTACAATTCTTAATGCTCCTTGGTAATAAAGCAGCACAATGCTACCTGACAATTTAAAGATTATAATGAAAAGTACAAGACATATTTTAGATATGCATAATGCATTTGCCCATGAAATATGAGATACAGAAGATATAATAATATATATTATAAATGTTATAGATACTATGCAACATTTAATGGAAGAAGATGCTTTCTACAATCAAAACCTTGGTTTTACCTAATCTCCAAGAGACAAAGGATCAGTTGACAATCTGATGAACTCCCTAAGGCTGCAGTGATTTATGTCAAACAATGATTTTATTCACTGTGTAATGACTTACTACACAGAATTTACTTTACATTCTGCTAGAGCATGGAACTACTGTCATTTCAGAGGAAAGATCAATATCAGATATCTAGCTGATTTTTTTTTTCCCTGAAGGTCTCTTATCCAACTACAGGAGTGATATGACCCTGTTTGATGTATACGACGTGATGAGATCGCAGCCTAAGTAACACAGGGTTATGCCTGAAAACTGATTATTCATGTTCATGAATGGGGACAATTTTCAGTCAGGAAGAAAATAGTATTTCTTTGTAAAACTTGTTGTGGCTATTAAAAATTACAAGGTGACACTACAGAGTGAACAAGAAAGACATTTTAGTTGACTTCCAGTCACCATTCTGTATTTACATGTTCAAACATTAATAATAGCCAACAGCCGCTACTATAGACTGATTACTTTACAGTTCAGGCACTAGTTGATGTACTTAAACTCAGTTTTATAGATTTATTCAACCCACTAGGGTCTTCCTGCACAGACCAATTTCCTTCTCAAAGACACTTTGAGTTCACTTCCTACACATAGAGAAGAAGGCAACTACATTAAAGAAATTGAGATGTCAAGGGCTTAAACAACAACAACAACAAAAGAAAGAGCATGAAAGACTATCATTATGTGTAGAGAGCTTTATTTAGATTAATATAAAATCAGGTAATTACATTGAGATTCAGCTAATCTTGGTATCAATCAATTTACTTTTGATAATATAACTGAAATCAAACCACAACCTTAAGCACTTATTTAGATAACAAAGAAAAAATTATGACCTCTTCAAACTTTTCTCAGGCTTCTAAATTTTAATCCTAGTGCAGAAGGTACTCACTGATGAAAAATAAGTCAGACAAGCAAAAACAATTACTAGCAAAACACATGACAAATCAAAAGTGGAACATGGAATTTTTCAAATTTTCTCTCGCAGTCTAATCTACTAGCCCATACTGAATTGCTTACATTTCTTGAAGGAGTATTTTAACTTGCAGGACAATGTCGGTTTACAAATAGTCATTATTAGAATGGACTCACTATAAGAAACAAGATGCATTCACTCAGGCAGAGCACCACAGTAACATAGTTATACCACTACTGGAAGCACAGCTGCATCTAAAGTGCATCCATAGAGCAGAATACTATGCTACACAAACATAACTATATTTGTACCACAGAAGATTCTCACATCTGGAAATTCACATGGATTCCCACGTGTTTTTGAGTGTGTGGTTCTATACTAACATATTTCAAAGCTCTTGGCCAAGATCATTTGGAGCTAATTTTATGTTAATGACAGGGCAATTCACTCACTGCAGAAAGGAATTCTGCATCTGGAGTAAATGAATAACTACTTACAAAATGAACATAGCGAGGAAGATCATATTGTCCTGCCTTTCTTTTGTCCTTTTATTCCCCCCAACTCCACCCCATTTATCTGCAGTCTACTTTTCCTTGTCCAAATTTATTTTTTTCCTTTTTCCTTTCAGGAGAATCACATGGCTTGTACTGACAATTAGTTCATAGATTACCTTGATTATTACCAGAGGGCTAGGTGGGGAGATTTAGAGCCTAAGGCAAATGGGGAGGTAAATGAGTCTAACAGCTAGAGAGTGAAAAAAAGTTTGGTAACTTGTGGGTTTGTTTTCCTCTAGAGTGGCAGGCCTGCAGGCAAAGCAGACAGTGTAAAACATTACTTAGTTCTGTTTGTACTTTATGTCTTCCTCCCTTTGGATTGTTTTGTAAGACATGCTTGCAAGGATGCAAAGATAAGGAAAGAGAAAGTATTTAACATACCTCTCCAAAATTTACATTTTTAAATACTAAAGGCTCACTGTTCGCCATTTTCTTGTGCCAAAGTCACTTTAGGGTTAAGGAGAAATATACAGTAGAGGAGAAGATAGCTCTTAAATAGCCATCAGTCATCCACTCAGCAGCAAGAAGTTTACATTGAAATGAAAGCAGAAAGGCTGCTGTTGAAATCAGAAAACTGAGTTTAGGGAAACATGTAATACCCTAAGGAGAGACACCTCACACCAAAAAAGGCTGTGTATTTGCAACCAAATGAGCATTTTAGCTCATGGAATCACATAATACAGCAACTGTATTAGGAGTTTGCAAAGTACACATTTGCACACGCCAGAAGAAATCCTGTCACAGCTAACTGTACTAGTTTAGAGTCACAAGATTTGGAATCAGTAACACAGTCTTAGGGAGACACTAGATTCTACTTCTCCCAGGCTTTCACTGCCCTCACTGTAAATAATTTACAACATCTATACAGAAAAAATACTTCAGGACATTTCTTTAAAAATACAAGGACATAAAATTAATGTAATTCAAAATGCAGAAACAGCCCACTAGACAAGGGAAAATGAACTATCAGGTCTGGTTCCCATTAGAAATTGGAAAACCTTTTAATTGTTCTGGCTAATTTTTAATAGGACACTGAGTCCTATTCATTTCCTAAGCTTTTTACCGTTAATGATCCAAAAAACCTAATTCCTAGCCAGGAGTTTAGGAGCCTGCTAATGACCTTTACTGTTTATGTGTGGCTAGCTTTTCACACACTTGTGGCCCTTCTCTGATTGAAGATTTCTTGTTCCTTGCTGAATTCCTCGGTGACATGGGTCTACAGAGAAAAACTTACTGCATGTGGTAGGAATGCAAACTTGCAGATAGCTGTGGACAGACCTGCTGTGACTACGGGCTTGCAAGTTCCAATCTTTAGGCTTGTTTTCCACATCTACACAGTAACAGAAACAGACTAACACTGAAAGGCCTTATCAGATTTTAGCATGGAGATAAAGCTAATAAGTCAGGATTATTTCTAATTATAGTAAAAAATCATAAAATGACACACAGTAATGAATAAGCACTAGAAACTCAGGACTATTTAAGGACTCATGTAGCTGGCATATCTATAAACATGCACATTTTGTTGCTTAATCTGAAAGTATTACAATCAACAGTTCATGATACTTTATTTGCTTGAAACTATTTATTTTGATGCTCTAATTTACTTACATTTTTACTGATGTGTAGGACTGCAACAGTCAATTCTAAAGTAACTGTTCTCTTCCTGATAAAAAGACTTCATTTTAAGACCATACTGATCTACTGAGACAACATTCAGATTTTTGACATATCAGCACAGAAAGGTTTTGTAAGTTTTAGTTATTTCATGACTTACTGATAGTTTCTCAAACAGCTCTGTTTTGCTTCGAAAAGGCAATCCTTGCCTTGTACCTCCACACTGCGCAACTCAACATGCACCATCAACTCCAAGGTCTCACCTTTACGCGTCACACCCAAGCACCATGCGCTTGTCTATGAATAGTACTGGTCAGCGCTACTGTGCAATATTATTAATATGCTGCATACAAAATCAGACACATCATGACACTGTGGAAGAGCTTCTTAAAATTGCCAGAAATGCTAAATGCCTAAAGTTCTTTTGCACCAGAGAAGTCAGGATTGGTGTCCATAACTTGTAAACTAATTTAAATTATGGGAACATATCCTTATGAGACTGTTGTGGGTTAACCCCAGTAGGCAGCTAAGACCACACAGCTGCTTGCTCACTCCCTGCCTCCCCGCACCAGTGGGACAGGGGAACAGGAAAGGAAGAGTAAAAGCAATAAAACTTGTGGATCAAGATAAAAAATGTTTAATAAGCAAAGGAGAAGGGAAAGAAGAGAGTAAGAAAACAAAACAAGTGATGCAATGGCAATCACCCATCATCTCCCATGGGTAGACCAATGCCCAGCCAGGTCCTGAGCAAAACATGGGTAACTTTCTAGAAACCCCTCTTCTCCCTCTTCATTGCTGTGCATGATGTTACACAGCATGGAATAGCTCTTTGGTTAGTTCAGGTCATCTGCCTCATTGTGTCCCCTCCCAGCCCATTGCGCATCCCCAACCTATTCAGTAGGAGGGCAGAGTGAGAAACAGCAGGCCCTGATGCTGTGCAAACACTGGTTAGCAACAGCCAAAACATGGGTGTGTTATCAGCATTGTTTTGGTCGCAAATCCAGAACACAGCACCATACCAGCTGCTATGAAGAAAATTAACTCCATCCCAGCCAGACCCAGTACAGAGACCCATACATCCACTTTTACAAAGAAATTCTTAAGTGTCCAGCATGTCACGTTACGGCTTTTAGTGTTTGCTTGTTTGTTTTAAAAACACTATGTTACGAGAAAGAGCTTAACAAATGTAAAAGAAAAAAGTGAATCTTTCCTCTGTAAGGCTATTTCAGAAGGGTTATGTCAGAATGTAATGAGAGAAAATGTAACTACAGTAGATCAAAAACATGCTTACAACGCAGTGAGCGTGTTTCTGGAGAGGACAGTAAAGTGTATCGAGTTGATGGTGTTAAAAATTAAGACTGGAAGCTGAATAATGGATTCAGAAAGTAGGAGCTCCTTGTGCTACAATCATGATTCACCATCTGGTGGTCCTGTGCTTAAGTCTACTTTGAGTGGGTTTGGGGAGTTCCGTACTGTTTCAGGAAAGACATAAATCTTTAAGAATGAACCGTATTCCTGAGCCATAGAAGAAAAACTCTTGCTTTTGCTGTTTTCCTCCTTCTGCTATCTTTCCTTCTGTTAGTTACATTTTCCTTTCTCTTAATTTTTCCATGGTTTCTGTTTGTGTAAGGGCAGAATGAAAAGGTCTGGTAGTCAATTTTCTGTAGCTGCTGCTGCTCAGAGCCAGAAAGGACAGAAGTGTCTAGGCAAGAAAACAGGAGCACCAGAAAAAAAAAGAGGAGGAGACTAGTGGGCATCTGGTAAAATCACTGTCTGAAAAGAAAATTGAACCTGTAACATCATGAGCCATCAGAACCACAACATCAAACCCATTATCAGCCTCATGGAATCATATAAATTCTCCATTAAAAAAAAAAATTAAAAACAGTATAAAATATCAGAAGAGAAAATGTACTTCATAAATAAATTGGAAATAAAAAACCCTATAGGATTTTTTCCCCTTTCTCTAAGAGAAATCTTAACAAAAATCAAAAGGGGACATGATTTAATACAATTTTGCTTTTATTTAGAGTAGCAAAGTAGGTGAAAATTGTGAAGAAGAGACATTGTAATTGCAGCAGTTAATTTCTTTTTAATTTTTAAGATAGCCTACAGGTTATAAAGTAAAAATAATTATGACAAGTTCTTGCAGGCAAAACTAATTTAAACATGCATATTTTAGTCATTACAAAGAGGCATAATACTTGTTTTTATTTTATCTTTCTCAAAAACATCCAGTCAATTGCTTGTGATTTGAATGTGCAAATAATGAAAAACTATGCTTCATCAGCTATGCCACACCCTGTAGACTTTAGAAAAAGAAAGCAACTGGTTGCCAGAGGTGACAGAAGTAGGGAAAAAAAAAAGGAAGCTAAAATATCTTTTACAATCGTTTTCTTCTCATTTGATACCATAGACACTAAGCTACATTACTTGCAGCTGTAGAGTTTGCATGGTACTACACTAGGATATAATGAAGATGTTTTGGTGGCTGTAAGTGTGAATCTCTTCTTGGAAGCATATGGAAATAATTTTATAACTTTTAAAGATCCAAAAAGCTTTATTTCTGAATTGCTACGTCGTACTTTTTACCCTTATTTTCTGAAGCTTACGTTCAATTTTAGATTCATTTCATGGTAGCTTTTGATCTACAGGTTGTATAACTTTTTCTAGGTGCCTGCATATTAGCAACAAAGTTTTCACCCATGGACACCAAAATCTAAATGTGTATGTCCTCACCAAAGTTTTAAGAAGGTAACTATAGGAAACAAAATTTTAAAATGTCACACAGGTTTTGAGTTTCTAACACTCCTATCAGGCATGTGTTTATTAATAAAAAAATAGTATTTTCAAAGTATATGCATTAGAGGAAGATCATGACTTTGAAGTTCCATTTTCATTAACTGAACCAAATATGGTATTTGTAACCTCTAGACCCTAAACAGTATTGGATTCAAACCTAAACAGTTAAAATATCAAATATAACTCATTAAAATCTGTATTTCCATTAGCATGCTGAGCTAATATAAGACTTATGCATCATGTTATAAAGGAAAGCTAAGTGAGTTTTGATTTCCTGTTACAAAACAGTAAAACTGTTACAAAAACTCCTATATTTTATTACCCAATTAACTTATGAATAGTAGCTTTCATACAACAAAGCAAAGGGTTGACAAAGGAATTTCAAAGGAAATTCTGAATATATTGTATATAATACCTAAATACAAAAGCAAATAAAGGGTACTAGAAATTATTTTAAATTAAATTAGAGATATTTTTCCTATTTAATTAATCTTTCCTAAAATACTGGTTAGTGTGAAACTATGGCTAAATCTGGTAAAGTCTGACGTTCATAAAACATAAACTATTATACATAAAATAAAAAATTATATACAAACAAAAACAAGTTATAAAGAGTGTTTCATTAGTGGCTGCGAATTGTTACTACCTAAGCAGCTGAGTCTGCTGAGTTAAATGAATCGATAAGCCAAATTTTGATAGTCTCTTTCAGAGGTACTAAGAGATATTTTATGCATTTGAATTCTGTTTTCTTTAGTTCAATCCTGTTTCAAGTGAATTTGAGAAACCAAACAGGAGCTGGAGGAGCAAGCAATGACTTTTGATCTTCTGATGATGAATAAAAACAAATGCAAGAAGAGACCTAGTATTCTAAAATTGCAGAGACTTTTCAAGCAATAGGATCGATTCACTAGCTGCAGGTAATACTTCCTTTTAACAAGAAAGCAAGTACCTTTAAACAGAGTTTGTCTGTTTGTTTTTTGCGTTTTTTTTTAACATTTCCAACATCATAATGAAATCTGGTTCTGTCCAAGAGATACTCTAAAATGTTATAATGTTATTCTATTCTCCTCCCTAACTGCAACCAGTGTTTGTAGTGTTCTCATACCTCTTGCCCTAAGATCCAAATCCTGACTGTAATTGTATAGCATATTAGACTTTTGTATATATTTTATAATAAAAAATTTCATCAGTTAAGTTTCAATAGTTTTTAAACACTGTTGTCTTGCTACTGAATTATACTCCAGCTTCCATCATAAGCAGCAGGGCACAAATTTTTAGTAAGCAGGAATCAACAAAGGAAGAAATTTTATTCAGTATCTTTAATAGAACAAAAGGTAAGAACTACAGTTCTAAGTAAACATACATTGAACTGTGTAATTAAATGTGATAGAGTGTATTTTCCTGGCTAGGGCAAAGAGGTACTGACTTGATGTAACAGACATATTTAAGTGAAAATCAACATATCCTAGTAGTCACTAAACAATAACTCAACCCTTCTTTAGAGAAATAATTAAAAATCTTAAGAATTTTAAAAGCTGCATAAACATGATGTAAACCCCCCCTTGATTTAAACACTAAACTATGATAAAAGTCTCTGATTTAAATCACTTTGAATTTAAAATCCATCTACTCCAAGGTTTCTAACAGATGTTTTGCAAGAATTCGGCTATTCTAACTTCAGTTTAGTTCAACGTTTAGCTCAACGTTTAGCTCATCTAATCTACTGCATTTGTAGACAGAAAAAACTAAGCATTGTATTATATATGAATCACTGTATAATTTTTTCTCTCATTTCTAAGATCTTTCTCAACAAATGGATCGTTGTTACACCACTTGATTTCATACACTTTCAAGTATTCTTAGGTTAGGAAGCAAGCTGTTTTTAATTGAACACACTAAACGTGTGCAAAAACGTCAGACACAAATTCCTGAACTGGCATTTACGATTCATCATTCTGAATAAGGCTTTCATTTTCTAGCCTCTACTGAAGAAGCAGAACTTCTGTAATCTAGGCTATTTAGCATTCAAAAACAGTTTCCTAAACATCCCGTTTTGTGTTTTTAACTGTTTGTTATTAAGCATTTAACAGATTTCATTCCATAGAAATATCTTCCTTGAATATTATTGAGTTGTGGCTTTAATTTTCAGCAAAGCCAGTATAGTAGACAAAAATGCCTTGATGTGGTTGCAGCTGTTTTCTGTTACAAAAACCCAGTTATTTTTCTTTTTCTGGTCATGTTGGCTTTTATTTTTCCAAGAAATAGATACAGTGTAGCATAATGGTACCACAGACTCTTATTATAGCAATTTTAAAACTCTGCAACAAAGTATTTTGATATTTTAAGAATGCTTGCAAGTCTATAACCTATTGGGGCAACAGAAAATACAAACAGCAATCAAACTAAGGGCACAGAGCTTTGTTTCTTCATAATGTAAGAAACTTCACTGCAAGTGCTAAAACACCAATAAAACTAACAAAACGCCCCCGTCCAATAAGAAGGAAAACAGGGAAGCCACAACCACATGATCTAGATGACCTATGTAGGTAGGTGTAGTTTAGTCTCACTAAAACCAAGGACTGGCCCAAGGAGCAATAAACCGTAAAGACACATCAAAAGCAACTATAGACAGAAGCTTAAAAAAGAAAAAAAATAATAGTTTTTGTATTCTAGGAGTTCAGACCGTGTTTCCTGATATTTTTTAGGGATATCTTTTAAAGTGACTCTTCTTAATTGGCCCTGTGTATCAATAGCAACAGGCACCTCTGAATACTAACTTTTTCTATATAACATATATATGTATACGGTAAACCTGATCTATGATATATATTTTGGAGATGGAAATGTTCTCTCCCGATAGCGGAAGTATGATATGAAGGAAGTTCTGCTATATGTGAAATAACAAGGTACAGAAACCCATAGTGTTCTCTAGTGAAGTCATATAGGTAGTGTACAACCACAATTACCCAAGTTAAGGAAAAAAGCACACAGTTTCTTTTATAAATGTGGTTTTCTTACAGAGTTTTTGACTCTGCATTAAATACAGATGATAGTAGTATTCTCTCTGTTTCACATTCATGCCACCTAAACCAAGAGCCTCAGCCAAAGGCTAATGTCAGCTGTAGTTCCCTAAGGTCCTCACAGGTGGCAGAGAGACACCAGCACCTCCGACTGTAATTCAACCCAGCTAAAATCTAAAGATAGAACACTTAGAATTTTGCTTACAAATTACTGTTTTAAAACTGAAGCCTTTCTGACAATACAATTCAAAGGATACTAAGCAAAAAGAGAATAAACGGGAAGAAGTAGAGATCAATATTACAACAGAAATTTGGTAAATCACAGAGGATTAGAAAAAGGTATGCAAGACACTACTTTTCAGAAACTTGTTTCTGAGAAATATGTTGAAGTACAGAATTGCAAAGACACCTAGTTTTAAATAACAAGACCCATAATGTATCACACTGGCTTAGCTTTCATTGTCTTATTGTTGTAGTTCATCCCACAAGATCAATAGAAAAGCATGTACACTATTGCCACGTATTGGCAAATGCAAGCACTTGAACAGTGAGAGACAGGACACCTCTCTAAAAATACCAGGTCTAGTACATCTGAAACTGTATTTGTTTTCTTGTTTTGATCTCTTAATTGTTACAGTTTTAAAGAAAGGCTTGGTTTTGTATCTTTTTTAATAGGAGCAAAGATTCTAGTGCAATTACAGAACTGCAAAAATCTAGAGCTTTTACAGAACCAAAAATTATAGGAAAGAAAGAGAAGTTGCAATATTTGTCATCATGCGAATTGCAAATACAGAATCCTACCTCACAATGGCAGGACTATTAAGTCTCTTTAAAAAAAGGAAAAAATCAAGTTTCCATTAACTGCTCATGAAACTGCAATGAAGTTTCTGACTCTTCAAGTCACAGCATGAATAATTACACTCACTAAGGAACATCCTGTCAAAAATCATGAAATTGTCATTGCCTTTTAGGGAGAAATCACTGTACATGAGTATAGATAAATGAGTAAGGGTAGGGATAGTTTTGCCACCTCTCAGTCTCTGCTTATGAGAGGTCAGAGGAAGAACTGATAAAAAATTTGATTTTCTTTTTGTGTTTGGTGGGGCTTGTTGCCACAGGCCAAGTGCAAAGTTTCTATAGGGACATCAGGTTGCAGCTGTGCTTGTCAATGTGGGCATATATTTTATGGAGTGCTGAAAAAACATTTTTAAAAAAGAAAGAGAATAATGAAGAATCTTTTTCTTTTCTAAAGAATGGAAGGGTATTTTGAAATGAGATACCTGCATCTGGCTCTTCTATTTCCATTCAAAACGAAACCCAAAAGCCTTTAGGAAGAATGTGATGAACAATATTGCCCCAGGGAAAACATCTTATTTGGAGTTTCAAGCCTGCCTGCACCCGTTCTTAATTTTGAGTAGCGGGGTGGGGGGGTGGGGGGGTGGGGTCCTTTCAGTAAGTACAAGAACAGGAGTTAAACCTTGAAACATTCAAATATACATTACCAGAAAATTTACATTTACCACATAACAATAAAAGAGCTAAGACTGAGATAAAACAAGTGCTAATCTATTATTATTACTTGATGTTTAACAGCAGGGTTTTTTTTAAAATTAGAAATGCAAAATGATACTATTAAATTTTTTGTCTAACTACAAAGGTCATTCTTCAGAAAGTCTAGTTGTTAAAGTAAACCTTAGTTTTGATTGTTTATTAAAACCCTTATAGTTTTTCCTCAGGCTTGTCAAACACATACAGTAAATGTGCAACAGTACCATATTCCTGCTGGCATATTTTTATAACCAAAATCCATGTATTTTATGTCCTTGCCAAACTAGAAACAGCATAAACATTATAAGACCAGGCAGGAGAGCCAACCTCCTTCTTCTTCTGGGGCAATGAGGAAAAACCTCACAGTTACTTTCTGCCACTAAGTTCATAATAGTTTTTAATTCTCTAGCCCTTAGGAAAAAAAAAACCAAACTTTTCAGCACCTTCTGCTGTTCTATTTCTGAGTCACAGATCCTTTCTCATGTCCCAGAACAAAGAAATCTAGAAAAGTACATGCATTCAAAGTATTGCAGTTCCTTATTGTTATTATCCTGGTTCATGTAATCAGAAGCACAGGTACCCGCATATGGATAAAAAGCAAAAAAAGCCTTTACTCACTTTACAGAGACAGTAGGTTGATTTGACTATGGAAACTATAGGCCAATAGGTACATAACGCAATGTTAACATGGTACACATTTCCTTCCCTCCACTTACTCATTTCCTGGTAAACCCCTGCCTGATAAACAAGAGATGGCTATGTGTTTGTAACTAGAAGCAACAATGGCATTCGACAGGTCACACAACCACACTGGGCAGGCTCCTGTACTTACTCCCCATCACCAACGAGAATGCCACAAGCCAAGTGACAGATGTACAGGAAACCAGATAGCCCAAACAGCATATACTAAGCATAAGCATACCAGCTTTCCTGCACCAGGGTCAAAAAATAATTATGCTCATGTAGAAATCTAAAGGCTTTATAGTAAAAAGACTCACAGTTTAAAAAATAATGTCTTGAGGATATCGGAACATTTCAGTGTTTGAATTTTTCACCTGTTTTCTGCAGAACATGCTCATATAAAATGAAATTCAAAACAGCTGTGTAAACACTGATTCTAAGAAATTTTGCTTTTCGGGCAATTAATACAATTCTAGAAACAACAAACAAATTACCAAAATGTGAAACGGTACAGCTGCATGTAGCTCACAGAAAAGTTAGTGTTTTGCAGTTTGAAACGTGTAATTGCTATAGGAATATCTAAAATGCATTTTTAAATGAAGCTTGGGACAATCCCATTTGTATTCAATGATGTACACCACTGCACAAAAAGCAAAAAAATTCTAATATTTCCCCCAGTAAAAGACAAGAAAGCACAAAAAGACTCATGTTTTTCAAAAGAAAGTTATGTAAATTTATCATGCATTTGGGATACAGGTGACTCTACTGGAGCTGGGGTCTGTCTTTTGCCCATGAAGTCAAAGTTCACATGTCACTCATAAGATCTGAAAGATTAATTTACAAAAAGTCTGTGTGATCACATTACAAGGTCAATGGCTTAAACACAAAGCACTGTGCACCCCAGTTGCTTGGAACTTTCTTTACTGCACATTGGAATGTTTTTGCCCAGTTGCTTTGGTAAAAAAAACACCCAAAGTTCACAGCTGTGTTTCTGATGAATTAATGATGACATTGTTGGTTTTAGAGGACACTACACTACTCTCAGTTATGTGGAATCACAGCTACTGAATCAGTAGGCAATGACACAGTCAAGTGTTTTGTGTGCTTCTTCCAGGCAGTTAGCAGAAAGCTACTTATTCATTAGGCTAATTCAGATAGAGAGTTCCTGTGGAAATACACTGAGAAAAGAACTGGTCATATATTTTGAAACAAAAAGTAGAAGCTTAGGGTGGATGATAAATACTTAAAGTCATAACTTCTTTAACCAAGGACACTCACTGCTTAGGTTAACATGCTTTTCCATTAAGCTTATTAATATTTCAAACTTTTAAAGGAGTTTCAGAATAGATGGGCAAATTATTCAAGTTAAATATACCAAGTATCTGATTGAAACTGTTCATATGTCAAGCTAAGACAAGTATAACAGACATTCATAGAAAGATATACACCTCTGAGAACACATAGTTTAGCAGCAGTTTCTAGCATTATTATACTGCATAAGATGCAATAAGAGCATACTGGAAGAGATGGAAGTTCTAAGTATCTGATATTTTACGCTAATGACAATAATAAAACCATACATAAATATCTAACCTGTTGTTGTTAGAGACATGAAAATCTATATAAATACCAAGACTGGATACAGCTGCAATCTGGAAGGATAATGCTGTGTAGTAGTACAGCCTTTACAATGTGATTACGTGTGTGTATACCAGCCTGGCTGGCACAATTTGAGAGCTATATCTAATTGCTAAAACGAATGAGTTTTAATTAAGACAGATATATCATGGTTCTGAGCCACAGAATTATATTCTATCCTTTTCAGAGACATCAGAAATCCATTCATTCTGGAATTTTAAGGATTAATTGTTCTGGATCTCACTGGTCTGCCTGGCAGGAGACACAACCAACTTGCTCTTGCCTTGTGGAATCTGTTCACGCATTACGGTACTAAGCACCACTTGATATGGGAATTCTTTTAATGCACCTGATGCTTTTGATGCTGTCTATGTTTTACTTTATGCATTACTGGAAGTATATTCCTTACATGGGTCATTCATTTGTAGTTTTATGTGAGCCGGTTTAAAATTGGCTAGTGGGAGCAATAGGCTGCAAGTCCCCATACTAAAAAGCCATAAAACGGAGTACGGAGAGAGTAACAAGGGGAGGGACACAACATAGGTACTTTTGTATTTTATCCTCAAGTCATTCTTGGAAAGGGGATTAAGGCACTTCAGTCTCCCTACTCAGAGCTGGACATGCTGAGCCCTAGGTCATAACATCTTGCACCTTTTCAGGCACGCTCTCTGGCTTGCCTTTCCTCACATAATAGAGCCCAGTTTCAACAACAGCCGTGAATAGTACTGCACTGAATCTATTCTATAGTTTATTGAGGATGGATGGTTTTCTCTTAGATCACAGATGTAGTTTGAAACAACAGGCTTACAAAGAACTAAATTCAGTTCTACCATTGCTAGGCAAATGTTTGTACCATCATATATAAAGAGTAATTAGTAGAGCTCTTCCTTGTTTGAAAGAAACATGTTTTAAATATGCCTAGCTTTACAAAGTTCCTCTAGGTTTTAGATCTTAAGAAGACAAAGGCACCTGACTGGAGCCCACATAAAATACCTAAGCTCCAGAAAGGGCGAGAGTCCAGACAGGTTTTGGTTTGGGTTTTTTTTTTTGTTCTTATAAGTTAGCCTTAGGCTGTTCATAGCTCCGTAAACTGGCTGCTCTGAATATTATTCTAAACCCACATAATCCTTGCCCTGAACTGCAGAGAAAGCCCAGGAATTAACATACATTCACTTAATACAGCTTTAACTGACTTGTCCAAGGTGGGAGGTCAGAGAGTTAGCTGAGCCACTGTACCCACCTTTCTCTCATGATGTTCCTAGGGCCTACTTGGTAGAAATTCACATATTGTTTAAAAAACAAACAAACAAACAAACAAACGTCTCACTAATGAAAAGGAATCAGTGATTTAAGTCTCTCTCACTTGCTTGATTTATATCTATATATGTGGAGTGGGGATGAAGGTGTGCAAGTATGTATGCATATATGCACTATGCACCCTAATGAATTAATTTAATCAGTTACTGGCCTATTCACATAACCAGAAATATCAGGATGGGCACAGGAAGAGGCTGCAAATGAAAACAGTACAAAATAATAAAGTATTAAGAATAAGTTAGTGAGTGAAGTGGATGCATATAGTGCAAATTCCTATTCTGCAGTATTAGATAGTCAATTACATAATTTAAAAAAATCCCAATATTCGACTCTAGGACATGCAGAGAAAATCTGGATCACTGTATCTTCCAAAACCACAAAACAGACCCATATGTTCATGAAACAAACCATATGGAAAAAAATCCATCCTTTAAAAATATCCAGGAATACATCAAAGAATTCTAATAATTTCTATAATGAGGAACTTAGGATTTATTTTTCTCATGACACAGGAAAAAAGTTCATGTTGAAAACTTTAAAAGGTTACTCGGGGGGGGGGAGGAGCGGTGGATATTTGTTAATACAACAAATATAACGAGATAAGAACTAAAAGGACAGCTTCCCTTCTCCAAATGAAGCCTCTTCATTTCCAATGAGCAGTACTTGGTTGAGAGTTCTACCAGGAGGGAATCTTCTGGCTTTTGGACGGCCCTGAGGGCCAAGTACTCTACTGCCTATGCAGAAAGAGGCATACTATAGCAAAGAGGGGAGAGAAAGCCTTGTCCTGCTCTGAGCGTTTACATCTGGTTATAGCTACAGTATAAAACCACGCGTGTCTGAAGTTAGAGCGCTGCATAAAAGGTGCCAACAGATCTTGGGACAAGAACAGTTTGAGAGTCAGGGAACTAACGATCCATCTTATTCAATCTCTTGTCCTAAAACAAAAGTAAACCTGATACTAAATTTAAAAAACATCTGTGGCTATTCTGACGCTGCTGCAAATTAAACAAGAGGAGTTTAACCTGCTAAACTTCAATTGCTACTAAAAGTTCTATATACAGTTTCTATCATGCATGAAATAAAGACCAAAGATTCTGTACTCATAAAAGGGTAAATTATGTATACCATCCAATTTCTATTCCTGGCTTTTCTATTGAAGTTTTTCTGTTCAGCCATTTACTATATCTCAGTTTATCTACCTGAAAAAAATTGCTATTTAAGGGACAAAACGGTTCAGTCAAAAAGCTTGACTGGAGAGCTCCGAGTTCCTTGAATAAAAAATATTATATGATGTCAAGAAGGAATACTAATATGGGCAAGCTATGCAATATTGTATATGCTCAGAATGAGAACTCAGACCTACAAATCACTTTGCAAAATGCTGCGGTTTTATTCATGTAAGTGATTGCAAAATTGAGATTATAGCAAAAAAAATTTAGAGTTTGAGAAAGGTAAGCCCCAAAAAAGTCAAACAATGAAGAGAAAACTGCATTCTATATTTCTTCTGAAAACAGAAATTAGAAACAGTAGGACACTGCAAACGATTAAATGTCACATTATTTGAACATTAAAGCAAAATATTTTATTGAGAACCATATAGTGGTAAGATTACTAAAAAATAATGGAAAGAGGAAAACATATTGATGAACAGAGCTAAAAATGAGAGATGACATACATCATAAAAATGAAGGAATATTTAAACTTCTTCAATTATTACTGCCTTCATAAAATATTTCATCTAATTTAGGACTATATACTTACACCATCATCTTCTCTTCAGTTACCTCACACAAAGAAAAATAACATAAGCAAATGGACTACAGCCTATTCATCAGCACACATCTTCTAATCTCTGCATATGCTTGACACAGACTGTAATCACGTCTGATTTGTTAGTGCAGTTCAGTGAATCCTTTATTGCTATTTAATCCTGACTGCTATATATCCTATGATTGCTAGCTATTTACATAGCCCTATTGCACAATACGTCTGACACCATAAAAGTGCAGAACTGTAATTAAAATTACAGCTTTACTGAACATACTAAAACCATTCCTAAAGATGAGTGCCAAAGGTAGCTTTCTGAATGCAAGTAGCTTGCACATTTTACAGTACTATCTGAAGAAAACATTACATTTTGAACATATAAACAATTCAGATAATAGATAATACCATGAGGTAATGCCATGGCATATAAATATGCTCTTTGCACCTGCATATCTCACTATTCTTGTCATATAACTACAAGGAGCTTGAGTACAGCCACGGACAATATCCAGATGTGAGATTATATGATGGACCTTTTAATAGCATCAAGGAACTCACAGCCTACAGAAGGTAAAGGGCAAAAGGTTTTAAAAAACTTCTTTTCCTTTATAATTTTGGCTTGTTCAAGGGGTTGCTCAGGGGCAAGGTCCTTCAGAACCACTAAAGAGTGGCCCACTGTAGTTTGACCCTCCTGCTCATCACTTCCCTTGAAATCTACATACAAAAGGAGTTCTTGTATAGCAGTATTAAATACCTACTTGTATTTCCCTGCTTGAGAGAATTTTTCTCCTGTAAAACACAAGACCTTTAGGGTTCCTATATATCCTCTAGCACTTTTACCTAGGGTATTTTCCCCCCCAAAGATAAACATATCTAGACAAAATTTACTCTTAAAATTGAAAATTTAAGACATGCACCTTATCCCAACCTTGCCAAAAGTCACAGATTACTATCATTAGATACTACCGTGATGTAATTAGTAGAAATAAGATGTGAAGTATGCTGTTCATACGCATGATAATCCAAAGCTTCATATTCAGGCTTTTAAAGTATTTCCTCCTTTCTTGATAAACATTAAGAATACTGGGCTTGTGTGTTTTTATTCAGCATGAAACAGTCAACCAATACAGTACGTCCAATAAAATAATAAAGTATAAGAAAGCTAAAATACAAAAATAATTTGTTTCCAAGAAGCTAATGTAAGTAGATATCAAATATTGAGTCAGATTTCTTCAAAGGTATGAACACATTTTATCAGATATAGAATCACAGAATCATAGCATAGTTGAGATTGGAAAGGACTTCTGGAGATTGCCTAGTCCAAAAACCCTGCTCAAAGTGGAGTCAACTAGAGTAGGTTGCTCAGGGCTGTGTCCAGTCAGGTTCTGAGTCTCTTTGAGGATGGCGACTCCACAACCTCTTAGCCACCTGTTCTGGTCTTCAATCACTCTTACAGTTGGTTGTTGTTGGGGTTTTTTTCCCCTTATGTTTAAGGGAACCTCTTGTATGTCAATTTGTACCCATCTCTTTTTCTGCAGGAAAGGATATAGAAATAATGCTTGTGAAGCATGATTTGTGAGCTAGTTTCCACCAATTGCATTCTGATTCTAGTTAAACTACAATAAACTTGAAACACTTACAAAGAAGTGTCTGAAAAAAATTCACACAATGCCAGGAATTTAACACTCTTAACCAACACAAGATTTTAAAGCTCTTTCTTAAAAAAACTAAAACAATATGTGCCACCATCAATAAGCACAAGGAAGACTATCTCACATTTCATCTTCTAACACCAAGTTAATTTTCGTTTAACAGTCTCGGTAAATCATCGTAACAGTTTAACAACACATTGTTCACAAACATTTACATCCTTTTCTAGGCTTGCTAAAGTTACTATTTGCTTGACTACTCTAAAAAAACCAAAATCATCAGCCAATTGTTGGGTTGCATAAGATGGCTAGCAAAACAAAGCTTCAAAAACACCAGACAGACATCTTAAATTCTAAGTACATGAAAGAATGGATGAAATTCATCTGAGTTTTACACTGTAATTTGTTGTCAAGCTAAACATTTACCAAGAACTTTTTAGTACAAAACTGCTCTGTGTCAAATACATCAAATGCATGTGCAAGTCTAAAGTTGTGTCTGGATGGCCATCCAACGGGATGACTGCTCTTTGTCAAGCCATACATAAACTATCTTGAAAACAGCTGTTAGCAGGAAAACCATGGCAAGAGAACTCAACCTGGGCCAGCTATTATGGAATCTACTCAGGATCTCCCAGACAGCATTTGCAGTCCATGGTGAATCCATTCTAATGACAGCTCCATTATCAGTACTAGTACCCCTGCTGCAAGTCATACTTCTGGACTCTTTAGAGTGAGAGATGGCACAGCGTGATAAAATACTCATATTCTTAATGTTTGCATGAATCCATACAGAAATTGCATACTTCTGCTTTATCTCCTAACCCTCTTGGGCCAATGAGTCCTCTCTGCCAGTCTTGCTGATCTCTACCCTCAAATACACTTTTTTCTTCCCTCCAGATGGTTTTAAGGACAGCTGATTTACCAAGCACTCACTGGATTTGTGCTAAATATCACGTCTGTTCCCACAGTGTACAGGCAAGTGACTTAAGAGCCGCAACCTCCTCCAGTTCACAGTGTTTCTTTCTTCAACCACAAAGAACAAGCCCCAGATTGCAAGTTAGGAAAAACACCAAAGATTTCTAGTATAAGAGTCTAGACATATGACATCTGTGCAATAAAACTAAATTGATGCTTGCTATATCCCATCATGAAATCCAAGTGAGTCATATAGCTCAAAGATTATTTTAAGCCTCTCAGCCTTGGCTTAAAGCTCTTCTTTTACTCACAAAACTATAAATTAATACTAACACTCAATCGACTTCTTCAAAGTCATTGTCCCTATTGCTTTTCTCCCTGTCTCAGTGATACTGATTACTAGATTACATAGATTACTAATTCCATGAGTTTTCTTTGAGAATGAGAAATTTACTAGATGTGCCTTAGTAGGCCAATAATTCTATTTAATCAATTGGAAAATACTGTTCTGTACCAGGGTTACATTTTTCTTCCTAAATGATTCACTATATATCAGTAAGGTATTCACATTATGAAACCAATTCCAGGTCTCAGGTTGTTAATACTGCATATCCTGAGAAGCAAAGCATTTTTAACTTTTATTGAGGCTTCATGACTGCTCAGAGAATCAAATCCATACTTAATGCTTTCAAATGCAACAGAATTAGAAATGGAATAAAAGAGAAAATACATTAAAGAAAACATTTATTTGGCAATGTTATATAGACTGTTAATGTACCATGAAAAATAAATTACATTACACAGTACATGTTGATCTATCTTCTTTTAGTGAAAGAATGCTTATCTTAATTCTCTTTGCTACCTGAGGATGTTTTACACGCACTTCATAGATGACTGTTTTTGGATTGCCTTCAGATGTACAATAGTTTGTGTTCAGCATTTTACAGGTACAGACGTACTGACAATCTAAGGAAACTGCAGCCTCCCCATAATGTTTTATGCAGCATCTCTACTCCAGGTCTTGTAATAACTAATTCTCTTGAGGATGGCAGTTTCCCTATTACTAGTGTCTGCCATGTTATGAGTGCATCTAGCTCTAACTTTTAAGAAATTCTGTGACATCTCCTTTTTGCCCATATAGAAAATCAGACATTTTGAAAACAACCATGAAAAAATCAACTAGAAGACACTGCAAGAGATCATCTATTCCAAGCCCTCCACAAATATTTAACTATCCTCGTGCCATTTCCAATACAACTTTTGTCTAACCTCTTTTCAGGCCTCTAATGGATGGAGGTTACATAAAAACCCTAAGCCATTTATTGTTTTCTTAATAACTTATCTGGATTTTTTCTTCTTCAAATCAAGCACAATTGCTCTTTTGTCTTTTCACTATGGAAACAATTTCCTTCCTTCCACTTTGCAGAAGCGCATGCTTGAAGACTGTTACCACATCCTCCCAAGAGTTCTCTCATTCATTCCGACTCACCCCAATTCTTTCCATATTGATTTAAGTTTTTTCTAGGTCTGTGATCTAGGCATCTAGATACTGTTTGACACCCTCCTCTGCACTCTTGCCAAATGGTCCACAGCTCTTTTACTAAGGTTCGCATAACAGAATGTGGGATTCTAACTGAGACGTAACAAACCTGCATAGAGCAGAAATATATCTTAATTTTTATACACCGCAGTATGATGTTTCATATTTTTTGCAACATGACTCATGCAGTTCATGATCAGCTACAAACCTGAAAAACTTTCCACCTAAACAGTTATTCTCGTTTGTATTTGTGCTGTTATTTCTAAACATAGCACCTTGCTGAACTGCATCCTAACTTTTTTGGGACCATTTCTATACAATCCTCATTTTTTAAGATATTGACACATCTGTCAACTTCGTGCTACCAAAAATTAATAAGCATACTGCTCATTTCAATTTCCAGACCATAAATGAAATTTCTGAATAAAACTGAGCCAAAGACAAATCTCTCCAGAGCCACATTTCACTGACATTTTGACAGTGAACCATTAATATTTCTAGCCTGCTTGTGTAAATAATTTGAACCTAACTTCAATCTGTTGTTTCCATCTAAATGGCTGCTGTCTGCTACCCTGTCGTAGGAAGAAGTCCTTTGTCTTGATACTATTTTTCTTGACAAATCTGTTTTCTGTTTCATCCTTGTTATTTTTTCCTTATTTTTAAAAAATAAGCACCACTTTTGCCATTTCCAGTCTCTCAGTAACCACTCTTGTGGCCATCTTTAATTGTGACTGTTGATATTTCTGACATTTCTTCATGCAGTAATTTAAGTTGATGAGGTCCATCAAACAGAAAATTTGAAAACACCCAGTCTATGTACAGAATCTACCCTGGTTTTTTTTTAGTTATGGATAGAGATGCTAGTCCACGGATACTAGAAATAGTAAGGTTAGCACTTGTAGACAAATTTTTTAGCAAAGACTAATGTACAAAAAAAAAAAAGTATTACAAACTTTCTCCTTAGCATGACTTAAAACAGATCTTTACTGAATGGTGGGTTTTGGTCCTCCTTTTAGTACAAGGAATTTCTAACATACATGTTGCTTTCCTTGACATATCTTGCTCATTTTAGCTCATATGAGCCTTAGACTTTTTGAAATTATCTCTCTAAACTGAAGTTTTCCTTTTATATTCACCCTTATTACCTTATTAATGCAACATTATTAGCCCTTTTTATAGGCTATCTTAGTTTGTTTGAAATCAACAAGTGAGTCCCAATCCTTCCTTTGCAATTGGATTACCTTCACTTGTGACCTTTCCATTTTAAAAGAGTTTGAAAGTTGGGGGTGGGGTGTTTTAAAAAGCTTTCCTTTCAGTCCTTATTCCCTTGAGATCTTTAGTTCTATTAGTTCTCAGAGACTGCTTCTTGACATCCACTGTTTCTATTTTGTTTTCTTTGCTAAACATTGTGAGTACCATCATATCAGTGTCACATCAATCAAGTTGCCTTTCACTTGCCCATTCCTAGCTAGTTTCTCACTATTTAAAATTACATCTATAGAAACTTTCCAGCAAGTAGCTTTCTTTTTCCTTATCAAAAAATAATGTGGACTATGACATTACTAAAAGAAAAAAAAGTCACCACTGAATGCTTGTTAAACTTACTCTATTATACCCTTCTCAAAGGATATCAATATATGAATATATTATAACCTGACTAATTCCCCTTGTAACTCTCTCACTAATTAGTAGGCATAGAGAAGAATAAATCAGAATTAATATTTTAAGAGATGTTCAAGATGGCTTAAGATTTGGTAGCTTATTTTAAGCTGCTTTTTAAAAGCTCAGCCATACCTTGGCTTTCCCTGCGCTAACACTCATGTCACCTATTACTAATGAGAAAAATGCCAAAATCGTTAGAAAGACTAAATGGTTGATAGTAAATTATACTGGAATATTTTTCCTAAAGGAAGTTAAAGATGGTATTACAAACCTGAGGATACCACCACAGGCAATATTCAAATTCAAAGATTTAATATAATTTGAAAGAGATTTAATATCATCAGAAAAGAAACCTACCATCTGTGTGATCTTGCATGCTATAAGCAGAATCAGCTTCAGCTCAAAATTTGTACAAGAGACATCTGATTAACTCCTAGTTCATGACTCAGCTGACTTTTTGAATAAATAATGGATCTTTCTCCTGCAGAGACATATGGAGCTTCTATAGTATGACCAGACTTATTTGGAATGAGACCTAAAATTGGGGTTTTTAACAACCGTGCTAAAGAGATCCCTTGGCACTTTAAGCATACAGGTTTTAGGTTTACCACCTAAAAATCCAAATTCTACTTCGGGTACTATTCTTTCTATTTAAATTCTTCCCATAGTTTCCACTGGAAGAGATATTTGCCCTCATTTCCTGCAACAAAGCTGTTGCTGTGCTCTATTAAAACAACTGTGCTATAACCCTGCTAACATCTGTGAAGGGTTATGTTTAGTGGTTGGTTTGTTTTTTTGTTAAATGTGGTAAGAGACAGTAAAAGTGATTTAAATTGCCAGGCATTAAGCCTAAGCAAAATAGAGGTCAGTAGGGCTTAGAAATACTATAAATTGGAGGGAGGGGGTAAATCTTTATATATAAAAAAACATTGATAAACATATTAATGCAGTAATGTGAGGAAAGCCATTCCTATCCAATTTGGCTCTCATTTGCTAGATATGTTTTCACCTCCATAATACCCTAGGCTGACAGTCACTAGCAGGGCAACTAACAAGTTTGATTTAAGTTTAAATCAGGTAAGTGTTGATTATAATTGGAGAATACCCAATACAGGTTTCAAATACCTGTAGAATCTTTTGCTTTTTTTAAAAAGCACCTGCAGAGCCTTGCAGTGTTCCTCCGCAACTACTTATTGAGAGATAAAAGGGCAAGCATTCAAATATGAAGCTTTTTCTTTGCAAAACACAAAATGAAGTACCATGGTGGACTGAGACCTTGTAAATATATCTTCCTTTAATTTAAGATGTAGAAATTTAGAATAATAAGAATTATTTCTGAGAGAAAGGCAACAATTGCAAGTGAAGTATTCCCAACTTCCAGTGAACATGCTGAAATGCAGCAATATGTTTCATACATATATAAGTTTGCCCTCAAAAATAAGGAAATTTGCCCAGAGTTGGAGAAGCAGAAATCTGTAGACAGTAACACAAATGGTAGTAGACAACGCTCTCAATGTTTATAAATAAAAAACAAGATAGAAAAATCAAGATAAATAATTTTAAACAAGAAAATATTAAGTAATCATATGTATAAAATTTAACAATTATTGTAAATGAACCTGATGTTAAAATTACTTTCATATCAAATTAAACCTCCAAATAAGTAGATAAAGAAATGAACTTCCATTTCTGAAATAAGTTGAAGAACATCAAATGTTTAGTTATTCAGTAGATTTTAAGACTACCCATTTATTCCTATTTAGATGACGTGAACGCATGAAGAACTGAGTACTCCAAAAGGCAAATCCAAGACAATTACAGAAGTGGTTGTTCAGTTTCTCAGTCGGCATTTAATATATACTCAGAGTCCTAACCTCTTGCTTCTGATTTCAGCTTTGTCATATTAAAGGAGCTCTCAATTTGACTTGAGCTTCATCTGGTTAACAGAGGTGATCTGTTAGCCCTCAGTTACTCCTCAGGATAACCAGAACCAACTTGCTTCCTTGTTCTTGCTGAAATGAAAATTATGATCAGGTTACTCAGGGTTTTATCCAGTTGAGTCTTGAAAACCTCCAAGGATGGAGATGAAACAACCTCTCTGGACAACCTGTTCCACCGCCTGACTGATCTCATTATGAAAAAGCTCTTTCTTTCATCCAGTCTGAATCTCTTGTTTCACATTATACCCATGGTCTCTTGTCCAACCACCACGAAGAGCCTGGATTCTCATAGGTGTTGGAAGATTGCTATCAGTAGCCACCTCTTCTCCAGGCTGAACAAGACCAGTTACCTCAGCCTCTCCTCACAGGCTAAGTGCACTTTAGTGATGTCTTTCCTGAACTGGGGCATCCAGAACCATATAGAAAATCTAGATGTGGTCTAACAAGTGTTGAGCCGAGGTGTTAATTGCTTCCATGACGATCCTGGCTCTGCTACTGTGAATACAGTCCAGGATGCTGTTGGCCTTCTTTGCTGCCAAGGCAGACTGCTGGCTCCCATGCAGCTCGACCCCGCATATCCACCAGGACCCCCAGGTCCTTTTCAGTGGAGCTGCTTCCTAGCCCATAGGTCCCCAGCCTTTACTGGTTTTGGCAGTTCTTTCCCAGGTGAAGGACTTGGCTTTTACCCTTGCTGAATTTCATAAAGTTTCTGTTGGCCCACTCCTCCAGCTTGCTGAAGTTTCTCTGGATGGCAGCCCTGTCCTCAAGTGTATTGACTGGTGTCACCCTCCACCCCTCCCCCACTTTGGTATAATCTTCAAACTTGACAAGAACACTTTTTATACTGTATTTTATAATCACTATGAACAAAAGTAGGTCACCTATGCATATAATGCTTCCAAGTTTCATCCTATTCTCTGGAAATACGTTATTTGAGCTAAGAAACCCATGACTACATAAAATCTAGACTATCAAGAAAGTGTCCATATCCCTTCCCATCTCCAATTAGTAACTAAATCATATTTCATTTTCTAAAGCGATGGAATTTTATGCACTAAGCAAAGCTTTATATCCAGCTTAAATCAACTCTGACCATTACAACAAAAGAACCTGAAGTTACATGCCTCCTCTGACTGGCTGGATTTCTGCCATTCATGCTTACTATACAACACAATACCATTAATTGATGTCACAGTAGAGGAATTTTCCTCCCCCAGAGTCACATATTCTAGAGACGCGAGCATTCAGGACAAATACCAAATTCAGTACTCAATTGCAGGTTCATGCCGATAAAGACTGAACAGAAGCAAGGAAAAAATACAGCTGTATTATTAATCACAGTAGTACTCCAAATAACAAAAAAAATCTCTGTAGTTCATACTCACAATACTTCCCCACAATATAAAGTTAGAAGTGACAATGGACCAAGTCTTTCTCATTGAAGGGAACTTGGGCAGAAATAACAATGCATGGTGCATTGAGAGCAATAATGCAAGAAACAACAGGGGTTGAAGGATTAAAAACAGTTTGAATTTAGACAACAAAGAAACAGACAAAGATACCAAAAGAATAAGTTCACCTATTTTTTAAAATATTTCTTAAAGCATTATTCAGTGATCCACTGTGCACTATTTAATTCTTATTTCAGTATGAAGAAAAGAATCTCATCAGGGTAGGTATTGTGATGTGGAATTCAACAAAGCATTGTTCACAGACATTGTCTATTCATCTCTGCCACCTGGTTTTGAATCCAGTCTCACTAATGACAACTAAAAGCTTCTTGAATTTAAAAGCTTTACAGACTACAAGTGGAATAAATATATACAGCCTCAGTGGAGCTTTAACCAAACAGGGATTTGTGCTGTGTTTTAAAGAAGCATGGAAAGTGGCATGCTTGGATTGACCTGAAATAAGGACTTTAATTTTCAAGAATTGCAAAAAGAATATTCTACTATTCTCAGAGATCTAGTAGCAAACCAATTATATAAAATACAGTTGTAATAGATAATGGCTCTGATTTATTAGCTATGAATGCTTTTATACCTTGTTGAAGGATTCAGTAATCATAATTTCTAGATTAAATAACTAGATTAAAACTTAGATATTTTTTTATTTCAAGCCTTCAGTTAACTCTTCCCCTTTTTACCACACCCACAAATAAGTTTACATTTATTTGAAATTATAAATGACAAGATCTCCAATGTCAATGACAATTAAGAAAATCATCCAGTTGAATGGCAGTAAGAAAATGAGAGCAATACTTACGAAAATCATTGCACAAAACAAATCTTTTATTATGATCTTTTATTCCTGTCTTACAAGTCATCTGGATGGTGATTTGAAGATCCAAATCTTTGAAACAGAATTCTAACACATTTTTTAATGGCTTGGAAAAGATAATCAGGCCTGCTCATTTGGTCTGGGTAGAGATTTGTCAAGCTGTTTCCCTACTAGGGAAAAAGTGTTTCTAAGAAGGTACTGAGAGTAGGGAAAGAATTTCCCATTCTGATTCTACCTCCTTCTCTGCAACAAGGAGAGAAAAAAAGCTCAAAGGAGATTCTATACTCTGTTCATCTATTCTTACTCTCCCCTCTCCATCTTCTCTACAAAGACTAGTTTCTACAGTGACCAAAAATCAGAAATTTCTTGCAGGAGACATGGAAGAGAAGGAGCACACAGGGATCAAGGAGGGAAGCTACATAAACTAAAGGAGACAACAAAAGCATGAGAGTGCTAATGATGGAAAGATTGTGTAAGAAATGAAGGGATGAGTGGGTTGCAACCATCATAATCATTTGAGAACAACTTAGAAGAGATCATCACTAATGTGGGGAAAACAGAGAAAAAGGGGAAGAGGAAAAGAAAATTACATCAGGACAGGCAAATATAACACAACTCAAATTTGAGAAACAAGAGAGGGGAAAAAAAACCCCCAGAACTATTTTCTACTTCATCAAAACAGTTGATTTGCCTCAAAATTCTATCAAAAGCCGTGAATCAGAAGCCACAGGTCTGCTCACATTATCAATTGCCCTGCTACTTTACCACTTGAAATCACCTGTGGGGGAAAAAAAAGAGACGGAGCACAAGAGGCAACCCTGCACACAAAAAAAAAAAAGGGGGGGGGGGGGGCAAGTCATGCTGAAAATAAGCAGCAAAAAAGAAACTTTCAGAAAACAGTATGAATGCTGAATGTTCCCTCTAACAGTGTCATCTACACCAAATGAATGCTTTGAGCCTCTTGTTACTCGTGTGCTCTACCTAGGATAAGAAATAATATGACAAATGGAGAGAGAATGTATTTGCATCCCCTTTCACTCTGGCTAGTATTACAATGCTTTTAACATGATAATGTTATATTCAATAATCAGTCTCAGTAGTATAACTGTATTTATTATGGATTCCTTTATGGCACAGTGTTTCTTGGATGACTTCCAGTCAGAAACTTCTCATAGACATTTTATACCCAGAATGACTTCTAAAATGTTCAGTAAGAGTGTGTCCTCAGCCACAGAGAACTAGTCAAGTGAAAATGATGTGGGTTATTTGGTTGTTTGTTTGGGTTTTTTTCCCCCAGTATGACAGCATTCTCTCCAAGAGTCTCATTCTTTATATAAGGGCACCTACACAGTACTCCTCCTTCTGGAATTAACCACATGAATTTATTGAGCATTATTTACCAACATGGTAATATACTAATGGTTTAAAGATAGAAATAAAGTAGTAAAATAAACTTATTTCCCTGAAATAATCTAAAAAGCCAAACCCCAAAATCTATGGAAGCAGTCAAAGGAGGATAAATCAACCTACAAAAAGTAGGCAAACTGGTAACCAGTTAAGTACTCACATTCTGACCTGAGTATAGGGGTGTAGATGACTGGGTAAGTCAGTCCTAATAGAATCATCCTTACCAATTACACAAAGAAACAGATCTAGAAACCAAGTATTTTAACCCTATACAATGAGATTTATAAAAACTAATTAGGCAACCAAATTCCAATTACTTCAGTGTGAGCTGTGTGTTTTAATTACTCAAAAAAATCTCCCGCCCCAGAAATCTTATTTCCCCCTTTGAAACACTGCATACATCTCCTTGCTACTTCTTCAGTTATGAAGTGTTTTAGACATATAATTGGTACAAGTTAAGTATTGTTCTCCCACACTTTTATTCCTGATGTTTGTACAAATTACAGATGTTAAAAGGATTTCTAAAAAATATAAACAATAATAGAAGACAGAGGGTTTATGTACTGAAATGTTATTAGAAATTTGATGCAATATGCATCGCAGTGTATCATGATCCTGTACTAGTACTTTGCACCCAGAATTTACAAGTAATAATACCGTAAACCTGCAAGTTCTCCCAACATGAAAAAAATGCATTTGCTAACTCTATTTCCTAGAGACCTGTTTTTTTTCCAACAGCTAGATGTCCTGAACAGATTTGCACTCCTATTTCTACAACCAGAGGATTACAGAAAAAGTGATAGTGAGTATTCCTGTGCTTATCCAAAACCTAAGCTACTTCTGAAGATTTCCTTCTAAATTTAAAAAACATCTTTATGGACTGTGTATTTATATGGTGTACTTCTGAACAGTAGTCAACAACTTGTCTGTCTTCTTTTTTGTCTCTGTCATTAATATTAAAAAAACCAAACAGGTGCTCAAAAGTTTTTATATAGGTCTTCAAATTTAAAATCACATATCTGCTAACATAAAAATGGTGTTCAATTAAACATTTTTAATACTAGTAACATGAAAACCGGTCATATCTCTTCACCTGCCTACCCAAGTATTTTATTACAGAAGAAAATTAAGAGTTAAGTTCATTATAAAAATAACAATGATTTGCTAAAATTTTCAAATCCAGGACATGCAGTCACAGAGTTCATATTAATTTTATTCAAAATCCACATGACTTTGAAAACAAGAGAAAGTATTGACTACAGGGTAATTGCTGTTTCACCACAGCATATCTGCTTCACACTGAGTAATGACTTGAAGTTCTTTTAATGTGTTATTTCCAATATCTTCATCTTACTACCATATTTTTCCTCTGAAAGAAGGCTGAAAACTAGGAAATAATACCAACAAAATACTATAATTGAAAGAGATGTCAGGGATTTTGCTGGGTAAAGATAAACTATCATCTCCTTAAAATAATGATACCTATCTAGTTCATAAGAAGAGGTTATATATGCACTGCTTATTTATATTATAGTTAGTGATGCAAGTGGACCTATATTTTTGGCTCATTGCTGTTTCCCTGAGTTCCTGATATTTAAGTCTTAAGGATAATGTATTTGAATTTCTTAAGAATATGATAAACCTACATCTTTCAACAAGTTTCTGAGCATCTCCAGAGTCATCACCATACACAACACATGTTCAGCAATTTGTTGCAATTTTATTAGCACTACGTACCTACACTCAGTAAAGTCATAGGAAGTACACATGCATGTAATGTATGCTTACAAACAGCAACAAATACACAAAATCAAAAATGATAATAATATGAGGAATTGAAAGATTTCAATTTATTACTTTTAGTTCTTCCTTTTAGAAATATTTCTCCAACAAAAGATTAAGCTACTTCATCTCTTGAAATTAATCCTGCAGCCAGATATAGTCCTTATAGCTATGTAATTTAAGAAACAATATTAAATCTTAGCAGTAAATCACCTTCAATATTTCGCGTGCCTTTGGTATTGAATTTTACATCTGCAGTTAGGGAAAAAAAAGACAACAGTCTTGCTATTACTCAGCAGGATACAGATTCCTTTTTGTAAGTGGAATTCCAGACATTCCGTCTGTTTCCCATGAAAGTAGAAAATAGTTGGTCTTAAAGTAGATCAGTAATAGGACATCTAAATAGTGTAGGTAGAAACCACATCCAGCCAAACAATACACCTACAGCAAAAAAGTTTTATTCCTTTATACAAAATTCATGCATATGAACCATTGCTTAAGCAATGATATGATTTACCTATCAGAAGACTGACATTTCTTGACCAGTAAAGAGATAAATCTGACTTTAAAAAGTTTGTTTTACAAACTGACTGAATATAACAGACAACTACCAATATGGAAACAAAGGAATATCTATCCCATTTTCACTGTCTTTTTCACTGGCTGTTTTCACAGCCAGCCACCTCAAGGGGCTATAGCTACCTTGCAATGTCTCATCTGGTCATGCAAGAACTCTTTTCACATGATTAGAGTTATGCATCTAATTTATTATGTATACAGAATGGGCACTTTCTTATTGTAAAAGCAAATCTCCACATTGCTATGTAAAAAGCAGTAACTACATTTGCAAACATTAATTTGCATGAGAAAATGACTCTGCACACAGCATATGTCCACTATACACAGTTTAGTGATGTGATAGTGTTTCCAAAATTTAGTCCTGGTTTCTGTTGCCTGGCTAGGCAAGACAGCGTTCTAAGCAAGCATACACATCTAAATACACACGTACATGTACAAAGCTCATCTAACGATAATTCAAAAATCACACAAAACTCAAACTTCACACATAGCACTGTCATAATATTTCTGTCCAGTTTTTAGTGTAATAGGAGCAAGCTCATAATTAAGTTATTGTCATTAAGTTATTGTCATAAAGAAAATATAAAAAAATCAAAGCATTCCACTTACTACTTGTAACCAGAAAACTGCACTTTTTCTCCTAGAACTATGCATTTTTGCTGTGTTAAGAAATCTCTGAAATGGTCTAAACCTTTTGTTGAATTATTTTTAAAAAATTTTCTCCTATGCATAGGCCACAGTAATGAATTATGCTATTTTTCTCTCACTTTCATAATTTCCAGTAATGCAAATTAAAGGCCTAATCCTAAATATACACAGGAGAAAATTCAATCATAAATATTTCTCTGAATTCATATTGCAAGAATGGACCTACAGGATCAGGCTTTATAATATTGATTTAAGTAGTGAAGACAGAATCACAAACCCTTAAAATATGAAATAAGTAAAGCTTTCTTTGTGTACCTGAACAATCTTAAGCATGTGCACATAATTATGACAAACAAAACCACTCATTTTACCACTTCACAGTAATGTAAATGCATCATGAAAACATCTATGAAACTTAATCTACACCACAGAAGCATCCAAATACACAAATACTGACCACATATTTTAAACAGAGCTATTATGTTTGTTCTGGAGAAGCAAATCAATTGAAAACAGAAGTGAGAAAAAAGTTACATCTAGAAATATTATTATATATTATTATATGTCTTTCATATGTGATATGAAAGAGAACTGAATAACATTTTTCTGAAATAAACCACTTTGAAATCCAATTTGAATTCTCAACACTTAATCACCTTCACTGTTTAGTCTACTTGTCACACTAACAAAACCCCACTTACAGCAAGGTTTTCCATTTTATTGAAGACTGTTGTGCAGATATATTTCAATAAACCATAGTCATAATTAAAAGATGCCAAGAGCTAGAGATGAACTACTGACATTTCAGACACCCTGAGCCAAACTATCATCCTGCTTTTATAAACAATAACGTAACAGTAACACGTCTGTGACTTGTATACATTGTTCTTTCTTCCACAGAAAATAAGCCTAGGACATTTCCTATTACTTTATTTTTATATGAATGGTCCTGATAAATCTATCAGAATGAAAAGAGAATTATGGTAACTCAGGAGGAAAACTATTTCTAACAACTTCTATACAATAATAGCTTTAACAGTTTTGTGACTAATATTACCTTTTTCCAACAAAACCAATAACCTAAGTATTAAGTCTGAAAAAATGAAAAGATACAAAACAGATACTGTACTGAGCTAAATACATGTCATTCATTGTGCTCTGTATTGTACTGCTGTTTCAGCCTAAGTATTATATTTTGAATGGCTTTTTTTTCCTTACTGCTTTGCACAATTGAGGTATTACTAATGTTCAAACACTACATATTCCTTCTGACTTATCACAGTATTTTATTTTATTGATAACTTTACTATGTAAAAGAAGTCATTCAGAATCAAAGAAGAGCAATGAAATTGGTGAAAGGTCTAGAGCACAAGTCTTATGAGGAGCAGCTGAGGGAGCTGGGGTTGTTCAGTCTGGAGAAAAGGAGGCTGAGGGGAGACCTTATCGCTCTCTACAACTACCTGAAAGGAGGTTGTAGCGAGGTGGGTGTAGGTCTCTTCTCCCAAGTAACAAGCAATAGAATGAGAGGAAACTGACTCAAGTTGCAGCAGGGGAGGTTTAGATTGGATATTGGGAAAAATTTCTTCACTGAAAGGGTTGTCAAGCACTGGAACAGGCTGCCCAGGGAAGTGGTGGAGTCACCATCCCTGGAGGTATTTAAAGGACATGTAGATGTGGTGCTTAGGGACATGGTTTAGTGGTGGTGGACTTGGCAGTGTTAGGTTTACAGTCGGACTCAATCTGAAAGGTCTTTTCCAACCTAAATGATTCTACAATTCTGTGAAAACCTTCTTAGTCAAAACTACACTACATGGAAGAACCACCAATTTTATTTTTTTTTAATTTATTTCCATTTATTTCAAAACTATGTATCTGATACTTTCTATGCTGAACTAAGATATTTGTGATATTTCGATAATTTTTTTTCAACAACTTGTACATTAGCAGCTCACTAGGGAAGTCCAAGATACAAGGGCCCTCTTTCTATTATTGCTAGTTTTCTATTCCAGAATTCATTGTGAAGACTACTGTGCTCAAACACAAAATATCTACAAAGAGAAAGAAGATAAATGTTTTCAAGAAAATTAATTCAGTTTGGAATCTTCTTTTTCAAATAGATATTCCACTCTTTCTTGGTCACAACAATAACGACAACATAATAAAGAATAAGGCTCTTGATTCTCCAGCTTGAACATTTATGATAAACTGTTCCAAAACCCATAAAGATTATAGCTCATTGAACAATTAGCTAGTTTACCTGTAAAGATTATTATGCATGTATGCTTATATCTAAATAAAATTCTTCGTTTTCAAAAGAAGCAGTAATTCTGAATGACTAATTTACAAAGTTTTAAGAAAGCATAAGAAGCAGCAGAGTATCTGACTATCCCCCCCCAAAAGAGATACTCAAGATGATCTTATTTTAAAATCTATGCCACAGGTAATACATTCCATTTGATTCATTCAAGATTTAGACAGGCAATAAATGCTGAAGGAAATTACCACATAAATGACATTCCTTGAAACTAGATGGGCCTGAGAATGAAAGAGTTGTTATTTTATCCAAGCAATAATACTCATCCTGTACTCAAAATATAGAATAACAGTATTCCGCTCAAAATGAAAGGACAGCTCTCTACTTTGTAGTTCTTCAGAAGGTAAATTGGTAAAAATCAGTCTAACAGACTTTTTAATGTTACTAATGGCAGTCATCAGCTGTGACTTTAGCAGGTCCCTTAAGCATTTCAAATACAAACCATGAAACTGCATGGGGAGGGGGGAGGTTTATACCTTTTAGACAACCTGATGCCCAAGCACAAACGGCATTCACATGAATGCACATGCAGGACTCCAGCTACACTAAACTAAATAAATTCCACTTTCTTGCACTGTGTACTTGTTTATATAACATCAAGATTTTCTATAGTGATCTAGTGATCATTCTTGTAATGATTTAAGCACTTAGATGTAGCTTATCTGAAACAGATGTAGTGTTTTAATAGAATACGAATTACCAGATTATTCAGGAAAAACAATAATCTTAATTACCTATGGAAAAAATGAATATATGAACTTATAAATGATCTTATGCAAGGAATCTCCCTCTCTGAACTTAATCTGACACCTGCCTAACTCTCTGCATCTACAGTTAAAACCTTCAGAGTAGAGCAATATGCATAAGCCAGTTTGCTTTCTGTACGTAGGCATTCTGTGAAGGATCTGGCAATACAAAGAACTTTGAGCAGACTTCCCCTTTCTTGACAAAAAGAAACTCAAAAGGCTGAGAGAACATCAGTTTTCAAACGTATGATCTCAGTACTAAAATAAATCTAGTTTGTTCTTGGTTTAATTATTAATTGTTTGCAGACTACATTTTTTTGTGCCAATGTAATACTAGTTCACCAAGTTGAAATATGCATGTTAACTACTTTAAAGCATTTTACACTAGCTGGCTATGCAAGAGTGATTCAAAGAACATTCCTGCAATTTCAGTCCAAATTAATACTTAAGTGTGATTTTAAGAAGTTTTTTCTCTTTTTTCTTGCAATAACAAGTAACCAAGATTTGAATGTTTTGCTTCAAAGCAGAAACTACCTTCAATTCTCAGCTGTGGCAGACAACAGGCTGTTGTGTAGATGAATCAAACTCATTGCAGGGGGCATTCGTTTCACAAAGTTGTGTTAATGATTAATTAGACTGCACTTGAAAAGCTGTCCTATAGACAATGTTTAGCTAGTTCAGCCAGATCAGTTGTTAAAAATCACTAAATTAAAAATTTAGCGCTCTATACCATAAACCCCACAAGAATAGGCACTTTTCAATCTTGCATATTATATTGTTCTTATACTATATTGTTTTACTTGCTTCTACCCTCTTTTAAAACTTTTATTAAAGACATTAGCAGTTTCATCATATTAAAGAGCTCAAAGTAATTCCCATCTTTACTTTGAATAGTTTGTTTCCTTTTGTCTACATCACATTTGGTCACATTTCGAAGAGAAGTGTAGGCTTTTTTAAGGCAACAATTTTTCTTTTTTAGTGGAAAATGACTTAGTAAGGCCTAAAGATATATGAAGAGAAATTAACATATAACTTGACTGTTCTCTCCAGCTTCATCAAAACATACACAAGTTCACTGTATTTCTGCATGAGATTCTGGTATCCTATACCAAAAGTGTATATCAACGCTACTTAATTTAACCTAACCTTAAAGTTTATATAGTTAGTGAATTTGCACATCACCTGGCAGCTTACAATTTCAAATAAATTATTACTAGATAAACCCCAGAAAGGGTTTAAAATGGAGAAGGTTAAGAACAAATTGAATTAGAAAGTGTTTGCTGCGTGCTATGTTCTAGAAACAAAATGAGGGAAAATTATAAATCAAGATTAAAATTGCACATTAAAATCTGTTGTCCTCACAGTGAAATTTGTTTTCAGTTATTTGCATGCTTAATGGAATTTATAGAAGTAAACGATATTACTCCATATTCAAGACTGACTAAACATAAGAGGAACAGCACAGAACCATAGGTGATAGCATCCTAACTCTACAAGCAGAGGCAGAGATCTACCATTGCCCTGCTTAGTATGGTTAGTCCACTTGCAAACCATGAAATGCAAAGAGAAGCACTACAAATAATAATAAGCAGAATACAAACAGAAAGCCTGATAAACGGCAGAAAAGGAAAAGCGACAGTTAAAGTTGTCAAGAGCACTTTCCAAATAATCCAGCCTCTGGATCTACCAACATCTTGGATACCAGCATCAAATACTCAGTGCCACAGTGTCAGGTGTAACAAGTATTTTACTTTATTTACAAGTATTTTTGGTAAAGGAATGACAAGGAAAGTTGTGAATTAATAACATTTAACAGTGAAGGATGATGATGGAATGAAGTTTTTCCACAAGCAATGTTAAGTTTGCCAATATTCAAACACATTTTTCCCCATGAAATAGTATTTCCCATGTTTTTTGGTTGGTTTTTGGGTTTTTTTTCCTCCTCCATGGGATTACAGGGAGGTCAACTGTGAAAGTACAAGTAAGATTTAGCCTAATCATTTTCTACCTGGCAAAAATCCAGATAAGAAGTCCAGTAGTATAATAATATAATTAGTAGCTTGGAGATGTTTTGTTATATGTATTTGCTTGTGAAGCAAGCTCAACAGTGTATCAAACTTTAACTGTAACGCATCTCTAATGGTTAACCAAGGTCTTCCCTTCCCATATTCTCAGCATCAATCCATTGTTTTTATCCACTGTTAGCTGTGTTCTCAGATGATTTCTGTCAAGCATGGAAAATATTTTCGTGAAGGTCTTACCAAACCAGACATTCCAAGCATGGCTGCTAAACTAAGCATTTACTGAAAGGTCTGCGTATCAAAACCAAGTAGCAACTTCAGCATTAAATTTTAAAATTACTCTGCCCAGGCAGATCTCTATGACTACACATACTCCTCCGTGAATTCTCTGAAGATTCCGTTGGATTACGGTATGTCTTAATTGATGTAATCTCTAAGAAAATGCAAATACAAAAGAGCCCTAATTAAAGTAATTATAAAGTAAGAATTAATAACAATGCATAGAGCAGATACACATACAGAAAATAATTATTTAAACAGTTTGTCTAATTTTCTTTTCTCAGAAAGGACTTACAGAAAAGAAAAAAAGATAGGATTCTTCAAAACAGAAAAAGTCATTTACTGTCATGTGTCATCTGTCTGGTAGACGGGAGGTGCCTATTCTCCTTGTTTAACTGTATCAAAATGTATTCAATATACTCACATAAAGGTTACCCTAATATTTAACAATTCAAATATTTAACAATTCAAAATCAAGCTATTCAAATAGCAGCTTATTTTTACATAGCACCTTTGTTTCTAAAGGCCCTTGAAGTGCTGCATGAAACTACCTAAATTATTAGTTAGAAAAATAAGTCAACTGTTGAGTAATGAGTATCATTACAAAGAAAGGGAAAAAACTAAAAAAACAAAACCAAAAGACAACCAAACAACATACAACTGGCATAAAAAGAAATCCCTGACACCAAAGAGGAGTTTAATAAAATTAGGAATAATAAAATTAGCTGAGCTGGAGTGGGTTCTGGCATTGGTGCTTATTTCTACTGTAGTTAAATACAATTCTGATATTTAAAGATTAAAAATCCTATTATTTCAGTTCTGTTTCACTGTATATACTGCCAAGTTCCATGTCAAGAACGTTAAAAGAAATCCAGATGCTCTACTTGAAGAAAATCACCAAAACAGGGGAAACAGGTTTTATTCCAAGAGTACCTTGAAAATTGAGACAACAGGAAATCTAATTTTATTCTGTTTTGAATATAATAAAGATACTTTTTATAAATGTAATAACTTAAAATAATATCTTGTAACTTATTGCTCAGAGGTGAAAAGTAAGCAAAAGAATCAAAATCCCTAATTTTAACATTCCATCTTATTAAAAGATCATGAAGTTATCTCTGAAGCAGCAAGCACTTTTAAAGATTCACATTTTATATAGAGAGAAAATAGTCTAGTAAAGCAAAAGATAATTAACTGTAGTGTAAGACTGATGGCACGAGTTTCTGCTCTAGTTCTTTCCATGACACCAAAATTAAAAGAAGAATTTAAATCGAATGATTGCAGTTACATCATTAACTTTGTCACCAGCTCACTGAGACCCTGGCCATGTTTCTTTGTGCCCACTATACCATTCATAACGTATCCAGTTCTCTAAAATGCTTTGACTTCTGTAATACAGTACCAGAAAAAAAATAGTTATGTAATACACTATTTTTCTTTTAAGGCTTTCATTTTCCAATACAATTTTTCTGATTTTAAAAAGCATCAGTTGCTCACATCTTCTTTATTTTGTTTGCCTACTCTTGACACATGCAGTTACTTATCACATGGAGGAAAGTGTCTGGTTTATCACTATGATCTGAGGAATTCGCATTTGGATTCTTGATTTAAAATTTCCAAGACTTTCCAAATTAGCAGAATTAACTGAATTAGGAAGAAACCACAAAGCAAAAGAAAACAAATACACTCACTTCCCTAGACGTTCCATAGTAGTTTAATCCCATAAAATCCAAAGTAAAGCCTGTTAGATATAAAAGAAAAGTGCAAAGCTCCCAATTTAAGGGCTAGTTACAACTCATTAAAGTAAGGACACATATAATTTGACGCATTAGAATGTATGCTGAAATATAATTAGTGGCTATGAATCAAACCTGGCTGGATTAAACTAATTCCTGGAATGCTATTATGGAGAGTACCTTGTGGAGAAAGAATGATCCTTCTGTTTGCACAGCAACTAAACAGCTTCAATTTACTTTTAAAATTGACTTGAATAGAGATAAAGGCACAGCATTTCAAAATGTGGCCTTCTAAATATAATCAGCCTGAATTATGCCTGTTTCACACCGCAGTACTTGCAACCTGGTTACAGGCAGCAGGGATAAGGCTGCACTCAGCTTATTTCACTGCTTAATTTATATGGTAATTACCACACCACAGCCAGAATAGAGAGCATCTGCCAAAACTGAAGGCCCCAGAATAATAAAACTGACATGTGCTGTGATATTGTTGAAGTGCTGACTAAGAAACTTCTTTTATCTCCTCTTGAAGCTATAAAATGGTATTCGTGTTATTACTAGCAGGGAATTTTAACAGCCTTGCATTGACAGCAATTATGTAACACATGCACAAAACAATAGAGTTTCACATCACTTAATAAATCCTTGAGCTCTCTTAGCACCAGATCTCTCGCTGGCTGGATTTTATGGTCTGGTAGTTCTGTCCGACCTTCAGAACACTGAAGTATACAAACCACAAAAGCACTAGAAAATTATTAGAAACAACTGGCTTTTCTCACTGTTGGATCTATTTAATGAAGAGGGCATGATGCATAATCATGGAGGTTAATTAAAAGATTTGCTCACTCGCTTTTCTCTGCAGCTAACTGCTGTTGTGAACCCCTGATATTAAAACAAGCAAGATACAGGTATTACTTTTCCTACTAAGAACATCCTCTTATTAAGCAACACTTGCTTTTAAAAAAACAAGCAAACAAAAAAACCCCAACAAACAATTCTTATAGCATGTAACAATTGAACAAATTCAATCTAATTTATCTTCTGTTAATTTCTATGAGAATAAAAACATGTCATTAATGTAAGGGATCGAATTTTGCAGCTGATTTTCCTGCTGAAATTATCAATTCAGTTTCCAATACTATGCTTTATTTTTTTAGCTTTAATATATTGCACCTGAAGCTCCTAGCTTCAGTACAAAAGCTTCATAAACAAATGAGAAACATTCTATTATAAAGGTTTAAAAAACAAATTGTTAGATAAGGAAGTGTGGGCAATTGAAAAATAAAGAATACAAAGAAAAGTTAAAAGGCCATTTCTGTATCAAAACTTATACTAAAAGATCAATTCACATGGCACAAATCCTCCCTCCTTCTCCAATCAAAAATTATTTGATAGGTGTATCCATTCAAAAACAAGTGACACTCTTTCACCTTCAGAAACTAGACAGTCACTGAAAGTCACTTGGTAATGAGACAGAGAATAAGCCAGCTATCAAAGTTATTCATACAATAATTTCAAACACTGAGAATTCAGTTTTCTTACTATTTACAACTAGAAAGACATTTGTTTGCATTATGATGGTTTCCACGAATTCATTACGCACCACTTATTTCTCTCCACACTTCATATCTATACTCCTGATCTATTTACAGGTTAAACTGTGTATCATCCTTAAAGAGTTTGATTAATGTATGCATAATTATTATTTCTAATCTTTGTCCACAAATCAGTCCATACTCTCTACGTTCTATACAAGACTTACTTTTGCCATTTCTTGAATTCACATAATTCAAGTTCATTATTAGTATTATTAGAATAATATAAGTTCAAGTTAAAGACATGCCTTTCTAAGGAAGCGCCCCGAATCCATTATCACACCATACTTGAAATTACTCTTATAAACATAGGCCACAATGCCTTCCTTTATATACAATACCAAAAAGGTCACTATTCTTTTGCTGCTTTATTACACTAAAAATTCTTAGCTGCTTGTTGCTATCACTTTGAAGTCACTTTCCTCATTACTGCCTTCTAGCTTTGTCGCTAAAAATACTAGTAATAAAAACATTTGTCATTGTTTACAATGACTGCTTACAGTCCACTTACATTGGATTTTATTTCCCCAATCAGTTATCTTAAACAAAAAATTAGTACAAGATATTGCATATGAGTGATAATTCTAGCAATAAACAACGCTAATTACTTTCCCAATTACACAGGTATACCTGTTAAATACATGATAAATCAAAAAACCTTTAAAATGTGTTATACTTATATGCAACCCTCCTCATCCTATACACGAATCTTTGGATTTTTTTTTTTTAATAGAAAGAGCACTAACTGCAAAAGCCTGCATTGGCAAGAGCTTCTTTAATAAGAAGATTCTATGAAATTGAGAAAGTAATACACATGGCTTCAACAAAAAGGGCTAAGTCCTATAGACTGCTCCTCACACGCCAGGAGCTTCCAGCACTCTCCTAATAAGTTTCTATTACACTTAAGCCAATAGCAGAGGACAGGCACAAAATGTTTGTTTTCTGTAGAATGAAGACTCCCTGCTGAGAGACACCACTTTTCTTGAGATTTCTTTGAAGGAAAGCTTTGATTTACAGAAAGAAAAGCAGCTAGGAAGAAAAAAGGTCTACTACAACCACATGTTCATGTTTGTATAAGCAGTTATCCAGTTTTAATCTTTTTCCATGAACATCCCAGAAAGTTAAACTATTTGGAACATTTAGAGTTACATAGTCATCTTAGTAACAAATATTGTTTAGTGTTCCATACATACATATATATGTGCACACACCACAGTATAATTACACTACTTTGCAATAAGGCATTAGAGAAGAGAAATTCACTCAGAAGAAAAAATACATACCCTCTAACCAAAGACGGTCAATAGTCCAGGCAGAAAAGACTGTATGACCAAGACATGAACAGCAACTAGATCCCACAAGAAAAGAATGGGGAGCCCCCTGCACATCAGAAAATTAAGACAACCACATGAAGAATGTGGAGGTGCTCTTAAAAAAAAAAAAGGGCAGTCAGAGGGCACACAAAGAGAGATTCTTAGTATGGAGGTGCGTTCAATTTTGACTGCTTTTTGCATTGGCGAAAAAAATGACTACATTATTTGGTTTACTCTTCAAGTTACAAAGGAAAAAAAGAAAAAAAAAAGAAAAAAGCCTGTGAAGATATAGTGCAAGTACTCTTAAAGGAATAATTTAAAAGTGTCTTTACTTCTACAAAGAAATTTCTTCTATAGAAGAAATTCAAATAAAGCTATTCTCTTCTAAATTTAATTAGCAGAGTAGAAAAATAAAAATTGGTCATATTAAGAAGTAGAGGAAAACATTTCTTACGAAGTCCACAAAGTCCAGTCGGTATTCAGTCTTTCAATGTCAACTTATAATGGGCTTCTTTTTTAGGTACTACCTGAATAGGTAAAACTAAAGGTAACACACTATTTAGTAAGCATATCTCCATAAATAAGTACTCTAGAAGCAAAAACTTGTAAAGAATGATCACTGTCATGCAATATTATGTACCAGTATGCATTTCTCAATATTTGTAAGCAGAATAGTGCCAAAATGAAGCGATAATGGAGGATGTTGGGGAGATCAAACCCAAAACTAAATCAGACAAAAGAAAAAAGAACCAAAGAGAAGAACCTACAACCCTGCTTCTTTCAGAATCAGAGGACTGTGTTAAAGATTAGGATTTATCACAAAGTATGTGGCCATGCCTCTTACATACACGCAGTCAGGTTATATGATGACAATTACACTTGCCCTTCATAGTTACAAAAGTACATGCCCAGAAAGTGATTTCTAGGTCTCAAAGTCTCAACCTACTTCCCCTTTTTATGATGGGAGACCTCAATGACAGGGACATAGGCAAGTCTGAATAAAAACTCTCTTCACCACAGGCCTGAAACAAAGCACTAGGAAAAACAGAATTCATCATGTTAGAAGCCATTAATCTAGATCAACGATGACACTGTCATCTGCAAAAAGGAAGTTCCTATTGCCCACATAACAATCTGTTTATGCATTTTGCATGAGAGAATCACAGTCTGTACAAGCAGTGCTCAGAATGTTACCTTTTCTTCCAGAAGAGCATTCTGCCCATCGCTAGGCTAGAGAAATATCATCCTTCCAATTTATACTGGTTTGGCCCTGAATTTTGTGGTCTTGGATGAATATCTTAATTTCACCACTGTAGAGATGATGCCCTTCCTCCTCTCAAATTTACAAAAAAAAATATGTAGGGGTTAGGTCATTCTCTTGTGTGAAGAAAAACAGAGACAAAGCTACTGAGATAAAATTGTTGAGGTTGAAGAAGGTAGAGGAGTACTCCAAGACAGATGCTGACTTCCTAGGTTGTGTTTCTGAAAGAAAATGGGCAAAATCTTGATCATGACTGGTAACGTGCTTTGTACTTATGGCTGCTTGGGTGTATTGGCATGCTCTGAGCATGTCTAGCAAACAGAGCCTATAGACAAAGGAATGCTCAGCCTGGTAATTAAAAAACAGACTTAGACATGAGATAGGCCACGAGATGCCGAACTCTGCCAAACTGGCAACCAATATGAACACTCAGTAGCAGAATGTTAGGTATCAACATAATTTTTCCTTCAAAAGTTTATATGCCCTCAACTTTTCAGATTCTAATGAGAGGGAATATTATAAGCGAAGATTTTCTGGAAAATCTTCCTAAGTTTTTTTTTATACTAGCCTGCACTCTGCAGCATAGCTAAAAAATATGCTGTGTAATTAGAGTATTTAGATCAATGAGACAAAACTTACAAAGCTTTTCTCAAACCAACTTTGTTTGACTCTGTAAACAGGATTACAGCGTTTCTGAAAAGAAAATTATTGCATTCATGCTAGAAATACTGCTGTTGTCACCTCAGGAAACTGTTTCTAGAAGCCAAAAATCCATCAGAAATACTTCTAGCTTTCAGCTAAGCTTTGTCGTAAACCTCTGATTATCAGATTTATCACAGTATGCCAAGTTTGTGTTAATATATTAATTGTAATATCCATCTTATCTATTGATTTAATGGACTTTGTATACTCTTAGGAATCATACCAAAAATAACTTTTTTCTTTAATAGTATTGCCTTTTATAGGTGAATATACATGATGCTTATATAGTTTAAACTGAAATACATGAGATGTCAACACCGATATTATAAATATTTGTAATGAAAGTCACATCCTGCTAGGACATTTAAGACGTTTTCGGCTTAGAAGGCCCATGTGGCTGTCATGTAGTTTGATGTAGTTTACAAGAGTATCAGCACCCTGTGCAACTGCTATGTGCTTTACATCCTCCACTTTTAGAGATGCTGTTTGATTACACATCCATCCTGGTCTAACAAGTTAAAGTGTCTCAAGAAAAGATTAAAGCTTTGCTACACAGTTTGTACATGCAGACATACAGGCACACATGTATAAGATAAATTTACAGCCAAAAAATTTCTATGTTGACATTTATCACAGACTCTAAATTACAAAATCATCACGCCCAAGATGGAAAGATGCACTTAAATGCTACTTATCAAAAGATCAAGATGTTAATACTCACCCATAAAAGGATAAGCTACACGTTGGATAAAAGGATAAGTACATGTTGCAGAAGGTTTCCTCCACAGAAGCCCTGTTGTTTTTCTTCTCTCATTTTCAATGTGACATCTCAGGGCAAAGTAGAAACATAGCCTTCCCCTACAACACTTGCAGAGAAATAGAGGCTTTCCCCTGACTATTTCTCTTTAGTTTACAGGGTGCAAGCAGGCCAACAAAAACAAGGCTTCTTTCCTACAGAGATTAAAGAACAGTGCTAACTGGCAGCAAGGAATGAGGAACTCCTAGGTTTGCCAATAGAGATGTGTAACAACAAGTAAACACCTTCTCCTTGTCTCAAAAGGACATGCACACTTCAATGATGAAAATTTTATGCTGTGGACACCTGTACTAACCAGAGAAATTGTTAATCATTATTTTAATACCACCGCAGCTAGAAACCATAGTCATTGCATTGAACTGTGATGATAGATGTTGTACAGACACAGGAAGAGAAAGGAGAAAAGAAAATTCCAAACCAACCTGTAAGTATATCCATACAAAAGCTACATGTACACAGGTAGTCAAGTACGAGGAAGACACTGAAACTCCACTGATCAATACGCTTGACTGTCTTAAACCAGAAATACAATCCTCACCAATTCACTGAAAAATGTTTTGAAAAGGCTTTAGGCATGAGGGAAGCAGAGCAATATGCAATTGTTTGAAAGCATAACTGGGTGATGCACTGTCCTGCTTTGAAGTCATGTATTTATCTCAACCATGAACTAAAGATGACAGGTTGAAAGAAAGGGGAGTGAAAGGAGTGAAAAAGGGCCTTGCAAGTGGATACACACAACCTGGTTTAGACATGATGGTGGGAGAGGTCAGAGGTAGATAGATGGATGGCATAGTAAAAAAAAGTACTAAGCAAATACAAGAACACTGTTATATCATATTTGCTGAGGTCAGAGAAGACAGAGGGTATGACAAAGGACATACTGAAAGAATAATGTAAGAGCATAGAAGCAAAGCAGTTTTCATTAATTCTATCATCATCTAAGACAAAACATACTTCCAATATGAATCTGATGGTGTCAAATGCCATTTAAAAAGTAGTGCAGTTACAGTTAAATTTAAATCGTGTTAGAGACACAAAACTGAAAGAGATCAAACAATGACTATAAACAGCACTACAAGAATTCAGAGATGGGTGGGTAGTCAAAGATGGTTTGTTTGTTATTTTAAGATGGCAAACACCGTAATACATAGGAGAAAAAAGATGAGAAATCTCAACTCTACAGAAGATGATGAGATCATACACAAAACATTGGGAAAGAGAATGGAAACAAATATAGTGGTTAGAGGGGGAAAAAAAAAAAAAAGAGACAAAAGGCTTCCTTTGTTCAAAATTAGCTGAGAGAAGTACAAGAAGGGAGATGCTTCTCAGTTTTCTCCTACACATTCTGGGGCAAACAATTAGCAGAGTTGTTGTCTTAACTGGAAATTCTACATTTTGGGAGAAGGAGGATCAGTACATTGAATTGACAGAGAATTTGATCATTCTTATCTAGAAACCCATTATGTTTAAAACAGGTCTCACTGCAGGTATCAAACTCCAGCAGCTGGCAATGTTACTTAGCATCATATGTATGTAGTTCAATTTAACTGGCTCCAGCATCTACATAAAAATTATCTTAACAATTTTCCATATAATCTAGAAGCATCATTACAATTTTAACTGATTAATATTTTAATATAGTTTAGTATTTAAAAAATAACATTTATTAAAAATATTTAATTATATTAAGTCTTAATGCAATTTATAGTTTTCAAATTATTTATTATAAATACTTTTAGCAGCTGCTTCATTCTTGTCCACAGTACTGTGAAAAACAATCAATAAATAGGAAATTTATTTTAATCATATGGGTGAGATTATTTAAATTTTATCAGTCCTGCTATTAATCTTACTGCTTTCTTCATGTGTGTAGTAGCTGTTAAATGAAGAATATAAGGTTTTCACAGTAATATCTTTTCCCAGGTGGAAATGCTACCACATTTCATTCTGAAATAATTTTGTACAATCACATAATGGGAACAAATTCTTGTAAAATTTGAATAAACAAGATCTGTTTGAAGCTTGGCAACAACCTGGCAAGCAACTTTAGGACCTGGTAGATACTTCCTGAAGGAATAATGTAGGAAGTGGTACATCTCAGCCTTATTTAGGTAAGTTGTCCTTTTTCCCTGTATTTGGTACAACGAAATATGTGTTATGAAAATGTTTTATTAAACGAGTTCTACTTTTATGGATAAACATATGCTTATTCAGAAACCAGCCACTATATTATATTATGTGAATTGAAATAAAGATGTTTGCTATTTGTATGTTACTGCATAGGTATAGGAAGAACCTAGAAGGACCACCAATGCACAAAGTAGTCAAAAAATATAGCTATATTCCTGTGGTCAAAAGTATTAGCGATTAATTTCTGCAGACACTGTGATTGAAAAACATATTACAGGACTGTCTAGTTGACAAATTACTCTCCAAATATATGGTAGTACTTCATCTTCCCCTCTTCTTCCCTTTAAAGTGGAAGAAAGGAATTACAGTAAATGTCAGGAAAAAATTATTCTCCTTTTCTGGAAGGTGCCTTATACAGACTCAGGATCAGGTACATCGAACTCAATCAGTTTCAGGGAAAAAGCTACAATAAAATTATGTATAACAACAAACTCCCTCATCATCCTGATGCAGGGTAAACCATGAAATGGTTTGTGAGACTTTCTGCAGCACTAAACAATAACTAATTTTATCCTGAGGTTTCCTTCCCCATAGATATACATTATTCTACATCAAGAAGATAAGAATCATACTTTTTGGAGAAAGGTCCTGCAGGTAACCAAAGCTCTTGACAGCATTTATATATTTACTATTTTTGTATCTTTGTTCTGCACCATCCACACCAATTGCTCACCTTCCTGCAAAGTTCACCTATTCAGATAACAGAATATGTGTATTTTCATATTACATGATATAAAAAAGATCTCAATAATTAACAAACACATATTGCATTTGGGCACCAAATTGCATACTTGGGAAAAAATAATTCCTAGAGATGTACAGGCATCTCATGACAAATTTAAGTTTAAGACTAGGCAAACTAGATTCAGCTTGTGGTTTATAAGTACTTACTGCAAATAAACAGACTTGGTTTTTTTCAAGTAGGTATCAGTATCTCAGTCATGTTAAGGAATAACACTATACATGTGTGTGTATACACACAATTATATGCATATATATTCAATATGCATTTGAAATATTTTTGAATTCATATATTTAACCAAAACCCCAAAACAGGCATCTGTAGCTAGATTTCAGGAGGAAAGAATCAGCCTTCAGTGTGAGACATTTGAAATAAACACGCATAAGGCCAGCAAAGGTGAAACTATCTTACTTAACAGCTTGCTTGGATGTGCATTTAAACCCACTGCTATGAAGAAATTCTACACATCAAACATGCTACTGAATTATTGCAAATGGCCAACTAGTAGAAGCCACAACTGAAAAATAACTACATTTATTATTCTTTCTATATAAAATTCTTTTCATTAATGCTCAGCAACACGCATTTGGCAGCTGAACATTTTTTTTTGAAGCAGCAGTTAACAATGCAATTCACAAAACAAAGATAAGCTCAATGGTTTCCAGGAAACTGAAAGATGAAAGAATGTGGAGAGAGTCAGCCATGGTTTCAAATGAAGAACAAGTGAACTAAGGTCAAACTAAAACCTAAAAGAAATTCAGCAAGGGCCCAGAAACCAGGGTACAGATACATTTCAGTTGGATTGAAATTTCACAATGCATTTCAACAATGCATACAATACATTCTTTGGTATATTAATTCACTGGGGACAATTTTTTCAAAATAAAGGAGGAACTCAGATTCCAAAGCCCTTAGTTTCATTACTTCTAGCATAATACTTAGCAGATTTTCTGGTTTTTATATCAATTGTAAACTACACTAAAGTCATATCTTCCAGCCTGGTTTTGTGTGCTCAGTTCCAGACTTGGCTGAAACCATGAAGTCTCACAGCACACATGAGCTACAGTGTAGTGGAGGAATCCATAAATGTTAAAATTTCAGAAGACAGCACATACTAAATAGACTGCTCCAGAAACATGATGAATGTACTCCTCCCCCTTGAAGAGAAGGTCAGAGTAAAGCTACCATTATACAAATCAAATTTGAATAATTAATTTTGCAGTAGTGGAAGAACTACAGCATTCTACCACACAGGAAAAAAATAATATTAATAAGTTACCTTTACACCTACTGTAAGTTACTCCCTAACACACAGAGATAAATTCTGCTTAGTTAAACTATGTGTAACTTCCACTTCGGAAACAAAAACAAACAAAAGAAACAACAATAACAATAAGAAAAGATTTTATCTGAGGGATCTTTTTGAAATACATTTTAGAAAGACATCTCAGACACTAAGTTTGTAAAATACTATATTTTAAAATTATAAAGCCCAGTATAACCACACATTCAGAAATAACATTCCTAACTGCTGACAAATCACCTCCTCTACTCAGAGCACTGAATTTATTTTCAATTTTACGCAGTGAATTACAGTGGTTTAGGAAAGAGTAAAGAAGAAATTTAAATGCAATGTGAATTTTAAATAGACAATTTAATTAGCTAAGCTAGAAAAATAACTGAACCTTAAAAGCTGCACACCTGGAATCTTGCCAAAAGTGAGAGGCAATCTCTCACAACCTGTATTTTATACCACAGAAATGATGTTTTCACCAGTAATAATATCCCCTAGAACCATGCCTAGGCATTCTTCCTCTAACATATAGTGAAGAGTGCCACCTATTGAATAACAAACAGTATTTCCCGAAATAATTAAATTATTCTGGAAACATGCCATCCACATACTCCCTCCCCTCAGCCCAAGCATTCAGTTTAGGTTTTCATCACACAGTTTCCTGGCAGAGAGCAGTTTTGTTGCTAACATTGTTACAGAATTGATGGCCAAAATACTATACTTGTTTCATATAGAAACAAGGCACCCAATCCACACTGCATAAGAGTTATCTGATTTTTAGACATTCCCACACCAATAAGAAAAATTTTATTGAATTATCTATGTTGCATCAGAAGGTGATACCATGCTGTTTTGTCCAATCTTCTCTAGTAATAACCATATTTTCCGGAAATAAGAATAGAAGTTATCAAGGACACAAAACTAAAAAACCCCAGTACTTTCTGAAAACTGTTCTTTGTTCACACAAAAAAGTGTGCATTTTCTATATATTTTACTTGACTGTTAGAAGGAAAAACCTCCTTTCATTCAGACCTGAATACTTCTTTATTTACACTGGCAACCAAAGTATCTCGCATAAGACCTAACACACAAATATTTCATATCCATGTGCCGTCATCTCAGAGTTGTGCCACAGAGCAGCAATGGATAAGACAACACAGTATGTCCCCCTGAAGAAGCCTTACCAGGTGCTGCATAGCACACGGCAACACTAGTCTGGCCATGAGTTACACACTGGTACAGACGACATATTCTTTGTTTATAAACACTGTAAATTAACGTTACAGTCTATCGATTTAGAGTTCTAAATACACACAATCTAGCCAAGGAAAAATGTGTGGTATGTTGCAAGAGTCTGCATGTAACGTGATACCAGACAATACTGCTATAACCCAACCAAGACTTGGAACTGACCCATTTGTACACAAAACATCGGAATGAGTCAGCAGCCCCCTGCATTTCCCAGGCCTGCTGCAGACTATCACACAGTTCCCAGACGCACTTCCTCATATTGTGGGTGCCTCATGAACAAGGTCAGTAGTGACAAAAAGTGATATAAAGGTCAATGACTAGGAAAAGATGACAATGCACATACTTACTTTATCTGTTTACCCATTACCCTATTCAATATACTGAAGTTCCACAGAATTCCTCCAGTTATTTGCCTCCCATCTTTTAATTGTCTAACATAATAGAGCAGTGTATTAAAATGAAGGTCTACTATTGTTTTGGTACTGTGAACAGATAAGAGCTAAATATGCTGCCTTACTGTAGTGACACAAACACACAAAAGTGAACAGCCTCTAAAGCAATCACTGTCTCCTTGTCTGAAGTCTTTGTTCCCATATTCCGTCAGTATGTAAAATTAACTGACATCAGGAAGAACGTGTCAATTAGCCTCTTTTTTTCTTCCCCCAAACCAAAGACTTGGATACAACTACATGCAGTCCAATTAGCTTTAAACCTGCTAGAAGTCTAATCATATTGGCTGTGCAGTTCCAGCACTGCCAGCATAAACCCTGCATATGTGGATAGTGGCTGAAGTTCTTGCAACTGTAGTGACAGTGCTATCAGTAATTGAGATTATACCACTGAGGTTATGCTGCTACCTGAATCACAAAGCTTTTGATCTGCATTGGAGATCCCTTTTTGAGGGTGATAAAAGATAACTGGAACAGTATTTGTCCTAACTCTGATTATTGCAGAAGATAAGCCTACTGCTGACTTGAAGACTTCCGCAAGCCAAACGTAGACTACATGGATTTTTGGTCTGACGCAACAAATGTATATATTAATGTTTTTATGACTACATGAAAAACACTAAAATCAGCTACACACAAGAAAAAAATCTACAACGTACAGCCATGAAAAACTACTATTTTTCCTTTAATGTAGCAATAATAAAGAAGATTACTACCTGAGAAATGTATAAAAATTCTTGATCCTTTTCCTTGTACAACCAAAAAATCATCAGACTGGGGAGGGGATGTGAGGAGATCTCTAGTCCAACCTGTTCAAAGCAGCATCAGCTACGAGATCAGATCAAATGCCTTATGGATTTGTCCAGCCAGGTCTGCAAAATTTTCAAGGGCAGAGATTTCACAGTCTCTCCGTGCAACCTGCTTCCCATTCTTAATTACCCTTGGAAGTTTTGGGGGTTTTTTCCCGGGTGCAACACTCTAGACACAATCTAATGAGTACCAGGTAAAGGGGAGTAATTACTTCCCTTAATCTATTGGCTATGCTCATGTTGATACAGCCAAGTATGCTGTTAACCTTCATCACTGCAGGGCACACTGCTGGCTCATGTGTAGTCTATTGTCCACAATGATGCCAGGCCCTTTTCAGCAGTGCTGCTCCCTGGCCAGCCAGGCTCCACCTTGCACCATTAGAGTTACTCCTCTCTAATGCAGAGCTCCGCGTTTGTCCTTCACAAATTTCATACAGTTCCTGTCAGCCCACTCCTCCAGCCTAACTCCCAGTGAGTGGCAGCCTTGCTCTCCAGCTTACAGAGCACACCTAGTCATTTCATCAAAGGTGGCTGTCAGGTTGGTTAAGCATGACTTACCCTCTGTAAATCCATGCTCAATATTCCCAGTCACCACATTCTTCATTTGCACACCTCTTATGTCAATTATCTATACTGATGCCTCTTGCTAATGTACCAAAATACTTGGGGTTTCCTAGAAAAATCCAGCTTCACCAGGTTACCCATACCAGCTGTCACCTCACCTCAGTCTCTCGTACACTACCATACTAATTTATCTTCTCCACATAGCACATTCTACGGAGAAACAAAAGTTTTCTCATCTCAAATCAGAAAAATAACACTAAACAAAGATGTTAAAATCTTAAAAATATGCATATATATCCAGGTTTTAGCCGCTACTGCCAGCTCAGTAATGCAGTAATGCTTTTTTGAGTCTTCAGCAGTGTCATTCTTGACTTCACCTGGGCAAGGCAAACCTTCAGAGTTTTATACGAAGGTATTAAAAAAAAAAAAAAAGGAAAGGTATTTTATTCCTGTGCTCTTAAGATCTGTGAGAGATCCAATACAAAACAAATACCAACATTGGCTTTCGGGCCAAACAAATGACAACTGTATCATCTTAGGACTCTCCCTTTGTATTCATCTGTTTTTTAATGTTTTATGTATATTCTTCCTAATTCTCTTCTGTATGGGCTGCTTTGTAGCTCTTTCAGCACAGATCAAACAGCACATTTACAATGTATATTTAAAAATGAACAAAAAAATTCCTAAGTCCTTGAGGTTCCCCGTCTCTAGTTTTTGTTAAATATCCTTATTATAACTTGAGAGTAATGTAATAAATTATACTCACTGAAAGAGAAAAGAATAGCAATATATTACTTGAGAGAGGCACATAAGTTCTGGTTTGCACTCCTGGCTCTATAGCTTAGAAATAAATGTAATTTCTGCCTACTAGGTTAACAATAGGATCCTCTTGGATTTCAGATTGCCTTTTCCCTACCTGCTTTTACTCAAAGTAGTAATAATGATGAGATGTGATGTGCTTATGCTAAAACAGTAATGATTTTTTTACTACCATTTTACTTACATGCTCCTATTTTAAAGGCCCTTGCACCTACGAAATTCACGTATTAATTGAAAATTAAGTTACAAAAATACACTAAATGAATTCAGCAAAACTAAATCACACAATAACTTGGTGTATACGACATTCCCACCAGACTTGGTCCTTCAAAGAACACTGAATTACATGAGCCACAAAAAAATCCTTTTAGGATATATTTATATGTGATTGTTTATGCTATCCCCCTCTGGGAAGATAGGAGAGGAGAAGAGGAGAGGAGAATAATTTCTTTCACTTTGAAAGACACTATGTTAATGGGAAACATGCATTACAACTGAAAAACATGTTTCCGAGATTAAGAAAAATTATTTGAGATTTTTGCTTGTATATTTCTTTGGTGATTCCTTCAGGAATTTGCACAAAGTTGCAGAATTTTATTTTACTTTAAGACACAGGGGATGATAAATTCCAAAGTTTTCAATCTGAGGGAAAAAAAATAGGACAAAAATGGAAGACTTACAAGGTTTCTCTCAAAGGATTTCAGCTGATGATCTATTTCTTTGAGACGACTTTGTTGATCACGTTGTTCCTTGTTGTCTCGCAGAACCTTTTCACCTGGAACTGCTTCTAGGCTTCTGTTTGCATAAACCAGAGACTCCTGGCAAAAGGAAGAATAGGCAGAAATTAAACACATGATTTTATATTGCTTCAAAGCCAGACAAGGGTTCTCTGGATTTCTATCAGGAAAGCATTGAAATGTTTATAATAATGTGTCAATTTCAAATTTGGCAAATGCATAATTTTTGTTATGCACATTTTCAAATATAATAGCTAAACATCAGGCTGGACTTATTTCAATAAAAGAATTCTTCCCCTTCATATATTAATAGGAATTTCTTAGTCTGCAGAGCTAACACTTTGATGTTTAAATTCTAGTACAACAATAAAAATGCACTGAGAATTGGGGAGACTGAATGAGGGGTTCAAAGCTTGCTCCTATTAACCATACTGGGATTAGAATTAGGCCAGAAGGTAAAGGAAGAACTGAACTGAAATGACTGTAGGTTTTTGTTTACTTGATATCATGGTAAATGAGAAATAACCCTCTTTCTGTAAGTTGGAGTTAGATGCACTACCATTATTGAAGAGTTGGGTTACACACTCTCACATCCTTGACTAGCTTTGGATCAGATTCTTAAGTTTGTATCAGTCCTAAATACATTTGAGGTTCAATATTGCATGTAATTGAGATCATTAAGAATGACAAGTATTGGCAAAACAGCAAAGTTATGTTGTAACTGGGAAGAAAACAGGGCTTTCTCTTGCAAGCCAAAGATCCTACAGAACAACCCAAGGAATTCATATAATGGTAGAGGGGAAAAAACCCCTGTTAGTCAATTCAACCCAAAGGGACATGAGCAACCATTTAATAAAAACATATTCTATTCATTCTTATGTTCAGAAGTAGCTCAAGCAATCTTAATAAACACACACAAGGAAAAGAATTTCAAGTAGTGTGTCTAATTAGAAGAAAAACAACCTTTGCAATTTAACATTCAACGAAAAATTTCTCAACTATAACATATAAAAAAAATTGTGAGCATCTGTAAACAACTTTTTCTGAACTTCAGACAAATCTATGAGTTCTGACATTTAAACCAAACTATTAGTTGCCTGAAAATAAACTCATTTTAACACAGTACAAATCTTTGGACATATATTTACAATCAGCAATAGTTGGCAGTACCACATGCTAGTAATTTTTCCTATAACAGAGATATAAACCATACCATCTGTTAATGACTACAATCTCTCCAAACTGGATTGAAGTTTAATGTGGGCCACTTAAAGCCAAATTCTTAATACTGAGTGTCTAAATCTAGGCCTCTAAATACTGAGAGAGTTTTTTTAATTAAATATGATCCCCAGTGGCAAGAAATCTGCATGACTGACATCTATACAGAACATAAAAACCCAAAGGACTTATTTAAACTTGTGTTTATTAATACATGAAACAAGGATATGACCTTTATACCTGCAGTATAAATACAGAGCTGGCAAAGCAGCTCAAAGTATAACAACTCATGCTCCCTCTAGTAAGAGGAATTACTTTTACATGGCTTTGTTCTTCCACTGATTTTAATACAAGTGAAATTGTTCATGGAAGGGCAGAGAGGAAGATGATGGCATCATATTTTTTTTTCTTAAAAAAAAAAAAGTTACAGCTATTTCTGCAATCACATTTCTAAACCCAGTCTTTTGATCTGTGCATATATAGAGACATTGTCATGTGAGCAGTTAGTGCTCAGCATGGATCAAAGCTGCAGTTATGATTTGTTTTAAAAAGCAATGTTATGAAGATACCCATAAGAACATGCAACGAGTGGTACTGAGAAGTCACTAAATACTATATTATACTTCCCAGTATTTTATTTGGGGGGTTATATGCATGGACTACTGGTTGATATTTTTATATGAACTCAGCCTTCAATGAAGAATAGAACTCAAACTGCCAACAGCATCTCTGAATATTGTTGCTGCAATACCAGCTAGATTTAAAAAGGTGACAGTAAGAGGAGTCATAAGATCAAAAAAGTTACTACTTTCAAATTTTTTACTGTCTTTTCCACATACACTTCTGAAGCAAAGCTTTATGCACATCTCTGTCCTAGTCTTTCAAAGTTTCATGCATAAATGTTTCATTTTACAGACAGCTCAGCTGCTGCAAGCACTTACGAGCAACCCCTTCAAACTTTAGAAAAAACCTATGTATCATAAGTTATTTTTCCTTTTATCACACTCAGTATGATTTTAAGCCTGGTTGCTTCTCTAGTAATGCAATATCGTTCTATCAAAAGAAATGCTTAACTAGGATAAACATGACAACTTTATTCTCCATAAACTTTTCTTGAATACTGATCTCTGCCATGATACCTAATCAATTTTTATCAGAGAGTGCTGGATAAAACTTGAACTATGAACATTTACCAGAAAACAGAATTAAAAAGTACTTGTTTCAACATGTCTCCAACATCAACAGCCACAACTGATATAATTCTATTTAGAAGAGATGGTGAAAAAAAAAAATTGTTACTATTTACTCTCTCTCTCATCAGCATAGTTTTGCACACTTCAATCACATTCCCTCTTACTCCTTTTTTCCAAACTGAAGAATGTCTCTGTTTAAGTCACTCCTTGCATAAAAGCCATTCTATACTTCTGAGCATTCTGGTAACCAGTTTTCCATTTTTTCCTGTACTGGTTATGAGATCCAGGGACCACAACTGCACAATAGTCAAGCTATATGGTGCACTACAGATGTGTACAGCAGCACAGTGATATATTCTGTTTCATTCTGTATTCCTTTCACATTGTTCCTAATAATCTATTTGATATCTGACCACTATGGAACATTAAGCTGCTGCTTTCACTGAAGTGGTTCTTATAGTCTCGTTTCTTTCATCCCTGAATAGTAACTCATCAGAACCATATGAGTAAAGTTAAGACTTTTCCCCACTTACTGATTTTTTTAATATTTTTCTCAAGATATCGTGAAATAAGGGTAGGAAGTATTACACCACGGAAAACATTTTATTCTCAATCTTTCAAGTGCTTCAAAACTTTTTATGTTTCAATTATATAGCATGTGTAGGTCGTGGAAGTCCACTTGAGATTAATAAAGATCTAAAAATCTTAAAGATAAGGTAGAAAATAAAACTGTTAAATATGTTACACAAGGGAAAATATAAGTACTTTGCAATAGCCACAGCTGTAACAATCATAATGCAAAACAGAAATATCCAGTATTTGAAATGGTGAAAATGACTTGTTGCACTCCTTTTTCTCCAAAATTTTATAAATAAATAAAAACAAAATCCCACCTAATGAAAGATATTAGTGTCATACAATCTTGTTGAGCCACAAAACTGGCTGATCAGCTTATTAGCCTGCTTCTAACCATGCCCTGAAATAGAGATAACAGAGATACCTGTCAAAATCATCTGTTTTGGTGAAGTGCAGCCATAGAGTATAGGCTATCAGAGTTCATTAATTGAAAGATTAGTGTATATGTTCAGAATTTTTTGTCATTGAGTATTTATTTAGTTTTAAACTGTTAACCATAGTCTACTGCTATAATTGAAAAATGGAATATTTTTCTGATAAAAGAAATCAAATCAGGTATGAAAAAACTCATCAAGGTAATACACAACATTAAAGTAATTATAAGACAATCAAGCAGACAGATACTATTGTTTCTTTAAACACTGTCTCCATTTCCTTTTATTTTCAGGTAGTTTTCCAGTTTTTCAAGCTGGTAACTGTACTCATCACACACAGTCTTACACTTCATATTCTTCATTCTACTATTTTTCTGTCTCTTCCAGGATTACCTTCAACTTAATTTGTTCTTCCCCCAAACTATGAAGTAAGACAGACGCATTTTTAAATATTTAATGATGTTGGCACCAGAACAAAGACATGTTTTGGGGAGAAATACAGTTTTGATGAGAGCAGCTCAGCTATGGTACTGTAGGATAATTAAAGCCAGTTGTTACAGATTTCAGAGTCAGAGCATTGATCCTATATCGTGCCAAAGTATCTACCAGTGGCAGAAAGCAGCTCTCCCATTGAGCCAGCGGTGATCAAGTGTTTGCATTTTGAAAGTTATATTTAATGCAATTCTTGGAAGAAAACAATGTGCAGCTTTATGATATGCAATTCTAAGCTAATTTTGGTTTAATTACTTCTAAAATTCTAAATGAAAATCCAAGCACTACACGAACAATTTTTTTGCAATGTTCCCCATCACTACTGCATTATATCCTACTCAACCACAACAGATGAAATCCACATCTCATGGAAATCAGAAAGAATTTCAGCACTGATTTTTAGAAGAATGATTAATGTCACTGAAATCAGCCTCTTCTCCAAAGGAAAGGACATCCATGTTCCAAAACAGACTTGTGCCCCATAACAACTAGCCTCATTCAAAATAAATTCTGTACATTCAGGATTTTTTTTAGCCCTCTCTTGGTACCTTAATTAAAAAAAACCCCAAACTTTAAAAAAAACAAACTCCTAAGAAATAAATATTGCAATGCATTCAAATTTGCATTCCATAGCATCTGTGCAAACATCTTTATCTAGCAATTAAGTTTGCAGAATTTACCTCAGTTATAGGAGAAGTAGTGATACAACCTAAACTGAAACTGAATAAAAGAGATCAATAGAAACTTACCTGAGACTTCAACAATACCAGATTATCACTATCAGTTTTGAATACTACAGACCCCCAGTCTCACCAACAAATATTTTCTCCCACAATGTTTAGAGAATATGTGTGAGGGTGAATAAATAAGGTAATTCCTGCATATTTAATTCACCCTATTAGTAAATTAAATGTGTTCCACTTCTAACTGGTTTTACAGAAGACAGCAGCCTTCCAGTGCTGATAGCTAGTTTACTTCCTCATTTAGTTGCTGTGGTCAACTGAAGAAGCAATTGAAAATCTTGTCATTAAACACTTGACATTAAACCCAACAAGGGGCAGACAACCAGAACTCTTACTGCCTTTGTCTTGCATGTGTCTTTCATGCTAACATATCACAAAGCAAGATCTTCTTTTAGCAAAAGCACCATTCAATTAATTTCTCAGACCCTTTCTCGGTAGGTATCAGTTGCCTTTGATCAGGTTCCAAAAGACATTCAGTACAAAGAATTCTGATATTTTTCTGTGACTGACCTATTTTTCTGATATCAGAACTAATGCTTCAAGAATAATAACAAGTTTTTTGAAAAAGCAAATTCATTAAAACTTCCAGTTTATGACAATATTAGGGGATATTGATTGTGATAAACAAGGCTGTTTTAAAAAGACCATGAGCAGCAATGAACTACTTGTAAAAAAAAAAACAAAAACAAAAAACACCAAACAAACAACAAAAAAAACCACCACCAAAAAACCCCCCAAAAAACAATCTTTCTTTTGCCTTTTGACAGGAAGGTCTCTAAACTCAAAATAGTCATTAATTTCTCAGCTACTGCTGCATGTTACTTCCTGTTTTTTTGAAAAAGCAACTGTTAAAGGAATTTGAGAACAAAAGGTGTTGAGAATGAACTCACAGCTTAACCAAATTCAGAACTTGACCTGTTGTTATTGCTATGTATGAATTGAAGAGTGATTTTTTTTTACCTACTAAAACAAAAATAACCATAACACAGAACACAGGACTAAAGGCTAAACGTGGTACGAGGCTTCCACAGTAAGCAGTCAGGTTCCTGAAGTCATTTTCTCCTTCACTTACCATAAAAAAAAAAAAAAAAAAAAAGGGCAGCTGAAATTCTATGTAAACAAGCCCAGTCCTGTCACAGTGCCAGGTACAATCAGACTGCACCTATGAAATCAGGCTCCATGAAGAACTTAACACTGGCTTGCCTAAAGTCTGGATCACTATGAAACCAAGGCAACCATTAGACACCCTGTCCTCTGCTGAGAGAAGCAGCTCTGGACATGCAAAGAAGCAGGAATGAAGGCACCTACAGGAATTTGGAGTTAACAGGGAACAGACCTGAAAATCAAGACACTTCTGTAATTAGATAGCTGCAGAGTGAGAGGGTTTACTTTTATTGTTTGTTCTGTTGGGTTTTTTTTAAATTAGTTTTGCACTTATACATAATTACTGTCCTTCTAAATCCAGTTTTAAATAACTAAAGTCTCCTACTCACTTCAACTTATATGTATTCTGTTTAGCTCTTTCTCTAAATTTATAAAACCAACTTTTAATAGTCCTATTCTTTGGTATCTTTCCTTAAAATGACTCATATGTTTAAGTTTATCTGAACAACAAAAACAACAAGGACAAATGGAATCCTGTGTTTCCCAGAACTACAATGTTTAAAAGCCTTTTATATGTTGCAAAATAAAGTTGAAGGGCAACTGCTTTTCACTAATGAAAGGTAATTTATGAAATTAGCTATCTCTTTTGGGTTGTTAAGTTTAATATTATTCAAATAGATAATGCATTACTCTTTAATAAGCATACACATAAATTCAAGTTTCTATTCAAATAATTCTGAGCTTTTACGTGAAAAGGAAGCAACAACAACCACTAGGACAAAAGTTCCCAAACAGAGTGTTCATTATCACAGGCAGTCGCACTAACTTCAAGCTGATGTCTCATAACAGTGAACACAAGATCCAGCAATCATCGGCAAGCTCAGGTCCATGAACCTGAAGTTACTGGGCAACAACTGCATTTGAGTAAGGGATTACCCACTAGAGGGAGTTGCTGTTTCACACATTAAATCCCAGTTGGTAAATAATCAACCTCAAAATGTGACTCTTCTGGAACTGCCAGAGCAACAGAAAAGACTACTATAGGTAAAACAAAACCTGAAGTTCAGGAACAAGTCAATACAAAATAGGACATTAAAGTGCCTTTAGAAAAATAAAAAAAAAAAAAAAAAAACCACCACCCCACAGGTATTTTAACTGTTCAAAGAGATGCTTCTCATACACTGGTAACTGAAAACAGTTTTGCCAACATACACTCTTACAGAGCCTCTGATACACCTGTTCTGGCTATAAACTGCAAATTTTACAAAAGTAAACAAGTTTTGTGCAAATCAGTGCAAAATAGGAATTATGGCATTTTTATCTTGTATTTCCCCCATTATATCAGGGGCAACATTACTGGGGCATGGGATAAATTGGAGTCTTCTATGCACAAAAGTCAAACATTTCTCAAGGCTGAGACCCCAAACATTCTGAATACTGCTAAAAATGGAAAAAGACAAAGGCCATTAAAAACAAGGGACATACAATTTCAATCCGTTTTCTACAGTCATTAACATTGCTTATCAGTAATTGCTTTATCTTTCCAATCATAAGCAAAGAGGCACTTCTGGAATCCTGAGATAAGAAGAAACCTAATTCTAATTCCCAAAGATGAATTACCATGGGTAATGTGTTACTGTTCTGACAAAACCACTGAGGCCCTCACGCAGTTAAAAACATCTGAGTTACCAATTCCTGCATACTAAATTTCTTGTTGAAATTGTGGAATCAAAAAGCGTTAAAAACAAGACAGTCCTTGAATTATATACCACTCAAAATAGCAACATATTATTTTTCTATATAATTTCTGTAGCCAAAGATTTCACTTCATTCTTTAACACATATACTTCAAGAACAAATAGAAGATACTAAAGAAAAATTTAAAAAACCCCAAGTACAGACACATGCTGTATTTTCATTTATATCGGATCTCAACACACACTTCAAACAAGAAATCTGCAACATAAGCTCTGTTGTGTAATATACCTGATAAATCTGGCTTGGAAGTTTTGAGCAAGAGCTGGAAATCGCAGAAAAATCCCCATCAGATAGTAGTACTTGAAGCTTAATGTCTATCTCATTTAGGTGATGAAATTCCATCGGTTCAGGTGTGTACCCTTCTCCTGGTGCCAGCCAGCCAGATACATCCTCCTATTGAAAGATAAAGAAAATATTTAATCCTCATTCTCAAAGGAAACAGACATTAAAGGCAGTTACACATCAAGTGTATTTATTTTTCAAATAAACCATACTTAAGAATAAAATGTAAGTTTTCATCCACCTCAGTATATAGCTGAAATCTGCCAATATTCATGTATGTAGCACACTCAAAAGCAGATATGGACAGAACAATTAGAGGCATACATTTTTCATTTTGAAATATAACCAAGCAGCAACTTAAATGGACTTCAAAAATACATATATTTAATTTTATTTTTAGAAAGCATGTAGAATGCATCTACATGCATTGTTAAAGTGTAATAGCAAAAGAGATGTTGTGTTAACCTGAATAGACTTCTGCTATTATTTTACTTATTTCTATAAAAGTCCAAAGCCTGTGTCCTCACTGACTAGCCACTCAGAAGCCCTGAAATAAAACTGCTTAAAGCCAGATGTTTTGCCTCCATGCCAGCTGGCCAAAGAGCAATCATACAGCTCCCAATCCAAGTTCCCCATCCATTCTTCTGAAGGTTATACAACTTCCTTGATCAAGTTTTCTTATGCCCAAGAGAAGCACTTTGAGTAGCTAGCCCCTTTTTCTTAATGACGCATCTCACTTTACAGCCTCTTAGCCGAGTTAGTCAAACCTTCAAAACAGTCTCATGCCGTGCCTATGGCTGCTCCCTTTCATGGATGCAAGCTGTTCCCTTGTTGCAGTTTCTGTATTTGTTCAACAAGGCAGTCCCAGCTCCCTTTTGAAGGAATAATGCTTGTTGTGGTCTAACTTGCATATAGATCTTGCTGCCCCGCACTGCACAGTAAGCATCACTTTCTCATACCACTGACATGAAAATCAATTTAGGACTGTTTTGCTCCTTTGCAAGACAGTGCAGAGGATAGAAATGAAGAGGAAAGCGTCTGGCAGACATATATCCACCAGTCCTAAGACACAAAACACAAAAAACATGCTGTAAGCTCCCATTTTCAATGCTAATATTGAGGTGGAAAAGTACAGCCCTCAGAAACTGCACTAGAACTGTCCTTAACATCACCCTAAATCACTTCTGTTACACCTTGCATCTCAGTACTCCTTGTTTGCACACTTACTCTGAAGACACCATATTACAGCTTAAGTCCAAGGAACTGTATGGAGAGTTGATCATATAGTAAACTTGAGACAGCAAGATATTTTTTGCTTTTAGAAAAGACAAATGCAAGTCAACAGGCATAAAAATGAGATGTTCTCAACTACACTGAACATGTCTTGTCAAACTCCCCCAGTTAACTTGCATCTCAGTCCAGCATCAAATGCAAAGACACATCTATTCTAGGACCCACCCAATCACACCTGCACAGCAGCACATTAGAAGTCCAAATGAAGTGGAACATAATACACTACTGTCTATTGTCCTCTGAAGGAAGTAGAAGCAATGGAGTCCTGTGCAAGTCAAAGAAGGAAATACAAACAGCAGCTCTATCTGTAGGACAACAAATTTCCATCTGATAAGGAGTCAATAAGAGAGAAAGCCTGACCAAAACCATGCTTGGAATGAAACTGCAGAGGTTGATGCTACAGCAGAAACCACCTGGAGCCAAATATCAAAATGTGGGTATGAGACATAATGTGATACTTTTTTTCTTCTTTGGTGATACATTGCAAGGCATCCATAGGAAAGCAAAGGAACTGCTCTGAGGTGAGTAGCTGCTACCCTTCTAGAGCCCCAGTACGTTATCATAGAAACACTAAGAGAGACAGAAAGCACAGAGCTCTTTTCCTAATGGTGATTTACATGACTTTTTTCTCTTGATAGCAGTAACACCTGACTAGCCAACATGAATATGTGCTCCTAGTACAGACAGTTGCATATTATGAGTGAGCTTGTGTCCTGGTTTCAGCTGGGATAGTTAACTGTCTTCCTAGTAGCTGGTACAGTGCTGTTTTGAGTTCAGTATGTGAAGAATGTTGATAACGCTGATGTTTTCAGTTGTTGCTCAGTAGTGTTTAGACTACAGTCAAGGATTTTTCAGCTTCTCATGCCCAGCCAGTGAGAAAGCTGGAGGGGCACAAGAAGTTGGCACAGGACACAGCCAGGGCACCTGACCCAAACTGGCCAACAGTGTATTCCATACCATGGGACGTCACATCTAGTACAGGAACTGGGAAGTGGGGGTGGGGAATCGCTGCTCAGGGACTAGCTGGGTGTCGGTCGGCGGGTGGTGAGCAATTGCCCTGCGCATCATTTGTACATTCCAATCCTTTATTACTACTGTTGTCATTTTATTAGTGTTATCATTATCATAATTAGTTTCTTCTTTTCTGTTCTATTAAACCATTCTTAACTCAACCCACGAGTTTTACTTCTTTTCCCGATTTTCTCCCCCATCCCACGGGGTGGGGGGGGGAGTGAGTGAGCGGCTGCGTGGTGCTTAGTTGCTGGCTGGGATTAAGCCACAACAGCTTGGCCTACTTAACCGAAACAAATGAGCTCATATTCACAAACAGATGCAGGTTCTTCACAGCAACCTGGCACTCCTGTCTCACACTCAGGGAAGCAAGTCTGCACAACTACCGTTCACTGGGAATGACAGCCACAGATTACATCTCTGTCCTGACTGCAAAGAAACACCAGGAAGGACCTTAGAAGGGCAGAAGAGGGATGTGGGGGAGGACATGAGTGTATTCCTGGTTTCCCTTCTTTTTCCTAATAGCATCTTGCCCTAAGACTTCAACATCTGTCTTGCAAGGGATTCATGTCCACCACTCCTTTACAGCCTCCAGATTAGTCCTCTGGCTATTCAAGCAGCCACATCCACACAAGAGGAAGAAATATCAGCTTCCAATTACAATACCACTGCTATGAGGTCATCCTTGGTTCATCCCCATTACCCTAAAGCACACTGGTTGCAAAAAGAAAAAAGCATACCCCAAACACCTGTCATAAATTACCGCCATACTAAATTAAAATAAAAAAAAAAAAAAAAGTGTCATCTCTTTTGTGAAACAAAAATCAGTTCTTCTAATGCTTTCTCATACAAGTATGATGACACAACCAGTAAGCCTGACTGGACATGACTTGACTCCAGAAAAGCCACTCAGAAATGTCTCTAGAAGCTTGCCAGCTTTGTGGAAGCATCTGTTCAGGTGAGAGAGTGACCATCATAACATAAGTATCTAATGTGGTACTACAGTTGTGCCATGTTAGCCACCCCCTAATCAGACACTGAAGAGCACAGTGCAAGCACACAGAAATGACTCTACAAAAGTCAGTTAAGCTGCAACTGAGCTTATTAGCTACAGCTCAGTGTCTGTATCCCATGCTCTCATATCCCATGATCCAAGTCTCCAAATTACCCCAGTAGTCACTTTACTCCAGGGTTAAATGGACTCACACATTCTCTTTTATATTCTCAAGATGGCTTTGCTTGGAAAATAAGCTTCTGTCCTGTCAATGTTTCCTGTGTGTTAACTCAGAACAATACTTTTATAACAGCACAGTCAGTGCTTATTACTGTGGAGCATCTGAAACTAATTATACCCCTGCAGCTTTGACAATTAGATTAGCATGACTATGTACTTCTAAAATATTTTAAATACTCATAAAACATTTTTTTAAAAAAGTGAGAAGTGCTGTTTGGATATTTGACATATTTAGTAGTAGGAGTCAAATGAAGTTATCTAATCCACATTACACTATACAGAGGAATTCATACAGCATAGCCAGCTCTGCCTTGATTGATAACTCCAAAACATTACTTTAGCCAATGTGGTTGCACCAGCTTTTTAAAAGTCAGTATGAAATAAGAGGACAGTGGCCATCAGCTGGACAGTTACTTAGGCCCGCTCAAAGAAATCTAGATTACTCATTAGCTGATAATTTCCTCATGATCTATGTTACAAAGCAGCCACAGGAAATGCCTCACCCATAATAAAATTCAAATGTGGGAAAGGAAGAATCCATCTCCAGACTAGACAGGTTTAAGGAACTAAGTATTATCCTTTGTTTTATTCTACTTTGGCAGTAGATTTAGGAGCCATTTTCTTTAAAGAAATTATCTAGTACAGACTAGACTAACCCACTAATTACAATTCCCATTCTTGTCCATTGTATCAAGAACATACAGTAACACACGTCCTGCGTAGTGATCTATTTAATATCTGATATAAATAGTAAAGTCTCTATAGATACCTGCCCACGATAGTGATATGTGCCAGATACAAAATTTGGATAAATGTATACTTTTCCATTGCCTTGATGCTTTGAGAACTGGTGCAAAAAAAGTACACATTGCTAGACAGAATTTGGATTAGCTATTCTGCATAAATGTCTCTAAATATTGTGAAGGACTCTAGCTTAAAGAAGAAGAAAACCCAATAACTACATATTGTGAGAGAAGACTTTTGCAATCAGTAAAATAATAAATTATAAAAAAGCAACTATTCTCTAGGTCAGAACGCTGTGATGTTTACTAACAGAAGGCTGTTTAAAACATCTTCAGATCTTTAAATGCTAACATTTATCAAATGAAGGACCATCTCCTCAAATTGAAACATGTCCTTAATCAGGAAAGAAGAACAGAAGAGATCGTATTGTTAATCAAACACCAACCTTTCCAACAAAAGAAGAAAAAAAACCAACAAACAAAAACCCCACAACCCTCTCCCTACAGTTTCTTCCTATTCAGAGGCTGGGTGAAGTACTGTTTCAGCTGAACATTTTGTCACCCTTAAGTGGGATTATAATGTCAAACCTGTTGCAAGCAGATCTAATAGAACAGCTTGAATCTTTTCCTAAATGCACAGAAAAAAGATTAGTTAAATAATGATCCAGTGAGCTTTAACTTTGTTGTTCTAATACGCAACAAATTAAAAGTACAATAAAAATCAACTCTCCTAACCAGTGGATCAACATTAGACCAAAGAGCCTTCCACTGCATTTTTTTAATGCTCAACTGTGTCAGCTAAGTCAAACATCTCTGTGCAACGTCATTAACTGATGAGTACTTTACACAGATAAATAAGTCAACCTGCAAGCTTTATGTTCATGCCCAAAAAAATTAAATAAGTTTTCCATGTAAAGTGAAGGAACAAATGTCAGGTCAACAGGAAGACTGGTGCAATTTCACAGCAGTCAAAGTTTTTTATCTCGTGAACACAAGCACCGAGTATGGCTGATAGTTTTAAACCTTTGCATACCAATGACCAAGCAAAGGTTATGTTTTCTGTGCTTCTACTTTAGCTTACTAACTCCGAAAAAATAGTTACTGTTAAAATACTGCACATTTATATGATCTTAATCATTTGTCCATCAGGTTTCCTGACTGATATGGACTCCTTTACTTGTATTTGCCCCACAAAGCTCTGCAAATGCCAAAACATAGTGTATATTTACTAGTTCCCCTAGAGTAAAGAGAAAATTTTTCAACCACAGACCAAATGAGTTTCAACCTGGAAATCACACTAAAGTTGGGTAAATTACAGATTTGTTTAATGTCAAAAATCATGGGTAGGTTAGTTCTCTGGCTTCATAACCAGTTTGGATTTGGATGAAGGAAATCCTGACCTCATGTCCTTACCCCATATCCTGAAACAATCATTTATAAAGACAAATTTTAGACACATTTTAGAAAAGAGTAATGAAGAGCATCACCTCTTGGATGTCTTCGCCATCTTATTAGAAAATAACTCAGAATAAAATATGGGAAGAGACAAAAAAAACGAACCAAACAACATTGCATTTGCTTTTGTTTCTTTCTCCCGCATCTAAGTTATTATTTAACCTACTGAAAAATAATTTACTCCAGATCATTTTTAGCAGTATAAATTAAACAGAAACTGGACCTTGGATATATTTTGTTCATTCTACACAGAGTTCACATCTTTCTTCTTAGGTACTGTGATTCAGTGTATACTTAGAAATGTTGTGAAAAAGTTTATAACGTTACTATAGACTTAACATAGTGTACATTTTAATGCAAAACAAATTAGAAAGGTCACGTAATTTCTTTACACAAAGCAAGCATTTTCCTAATATTTCTTCTTATTTATTAAAATACAGGTTACTTGAAGCATTATATCAAGTTTACATAGTTTGAGGATGTTCATTCATATGAAAACACGTATCTTTAGCATGTCTAATACCATATATAGTTAAGTACTCTAAGTTCCTAATATGATTCATTTTTCAAACCAAATTTTATCTTCCCATCCCAGCAGCCTTATGATTACTTCTGTAAAACAACAGAGCGCCCAAGAACTCCTTCACTGTGACATTTCCCTCAAAGCAGTAAGAAATAAAGGCCATATCCTAGTAATAGGGAGATCAAAAGACTATTTGATGTCTTCATGTTACTGGGAATCATTTTGTGGCACAGACTCTCCTAGAGCAGCGATTGGTGGGACAATCAAACACTTTTCTACTCTCCATGAGGAAAGGTATTTCTATCTACTTCAGCTCTTGCTATTCACCACAGTATGCGGACTGTACGCTCTTTAACACTATCACGTTAAAGCATAATGTCTAATATTTAAGCAGACTTTAGCTCCTCTGTATACTTCTAAGACAGAGTGAGTTAGAAGCCACACAAAGATGACATGTTATCTTTCTAAATGGACACATAAGCTTCATCAATGTATATTTCCCCAACTGCTGCATTCTGAAGTTGATGTCCTCAGAAAAGTCTTGGAGGTTTTTTTTGAAGTAGTTGCTGGCCCTTCTACCTGAGATTACAGCACTAGCCACTCAGACTGATAGGCTGCAACTTCACATTTTACACAGAGAAAATAGGCCATCTTCTCTGAGCGTGCTTCTAAGGCTCCTTCCACCCATGTCTAACTTTCTTTTAAGTCCTGCTGTTTTTCTGAGGCCAGGCATGTCCAAGTGTTAGTAAAACAAAGAATCCAATGAAAATTCATTCTTGGAGACAAAGCCCATTGGATTTGTTCAGCTTTTCTCTCATATCTCAGTAGGTTCCTTCATGGTAGGACTAAAACCAAATCAAATTTAGATTTTCCATAAAAATAAGCCAAATACAACAGGACAGTACAAATTAAAGTTGCCATACCTCAAGACCTTGTAATTCAATTCCATCTTCTGTATCTTTCAATAGTTCAATTAGCCTTTTCCTTTCTCCCTCAAGCATAACAATCTGGTTTCCTGAATCCTTTGCTAGCTGAAATAGTTACAAAAAGAAAAAAAAACAAAACAACAAAACCAACCAAACTTTAGAACTCCATTAGCTCAAACAGCACTAAAACACAGGTTTCAAACTCTGTGAAATTAACATCCAAATCTTGCTTATTGCCATAATACAAATTATCACTCTGACAGAAAAAAGTAGCAGCCTTCATATAATAAATTGATAATCTTATAAAAGTCTTTGACACAGCTGTGCAGGGTGGGGGGTGGACACAGATATTTTAATTGGATGAAAAATCATTATAGCTACTAGGTCTTCACAGAAAAAAAAAAAAAGCAAGAAAATCAAGGCATCTGTTTTCCAACAGAAAGAAGTCTTCTGTAAATAACGGTCCCAGGCAGGCTATACATGAAAAACCTGCCTACCTATTCCTTATCTATGCATAAGAACATCTTCCTTTAACTTAACAGTAAATACATTTAAAGAAAGTCTTAGGAAATATTTGCCCTCAAAACAAGCTATATCCAGGCACAAACAGAACAATTCAGTTTCCAATAGTCTTTAGCAAAGACATAGAAGCAGTATTATCCCCACCAATATCAGCATGCAAGATGAGAACTATCTTATACAGTACTATGCCATAAACAACACTTTTTAACAGCAAGCTTTTTTTCATTTATGCCTAATTAGCTTTTAATGTTACTGATAAAATCCCCAACTGTCTCCAGAAGTACTTATATACTATTTTTAGTCAGCATTTAACAAATTAATAATTTTATGCTTTAATGCTTACCTCAATGTTCTTTTTAATGAAATCCTGATTGTTTTTACTTTTGCTATGTGTTTTTTCTGCTTGATTAAGAAATTCATTTGTTTCTAATTCACTTGGATAATCTGAAGTTTGAGGAAGAAAAGTTGCTAAGTCATAATCATTGCTTTTGTGATTCAACGAGAGCTGTAATAACAGCAATCCCATTTAAATCTTTAACATACATATAAAGTGGACAGACAAACTTTTTATATGCTGTTTTCATTATTTATATAAACTACATTGCTATATTTAAAATATAACTATATAAAAATCTAATCTCCTTTGTAAGCTTTTATTATATAAGCTCATTCAATGTTGCGAAGGCTAAAATACTTTTGGATTTCTGACCTCAAAAATGTTAAACATGGCGGCTTTAAAAGCCATGGCATTCCTTCGAAGCCTATCATTGTTTCAGTTTTATCATCAGTACAAAACCAGACAATAATTTTTTTTAAAACCACAAAACTATTTGGAGACATATCAAGTACATTTTTAAAAATAAAACAGCTGAAGAACAGATGATATAGTTGATACTATTATAACACAGCTTATAAAACAAGTTTTGTTTAAAAATAAAACTCATCATTGAGCTGTAAAGCTATTAAACAGCCACATGATATTCTTACAACATCACACATGTTTTTTTCAGCAATGGGTTTCTATCCATCATACAAAAACGGGCACGTACTCTGTTTTTGAGAGACTTTTACCAGTTCTTAAACAGCAATTCCTTTATGAACAGCAAATCTTTGTCACGTTAAATAACAAGTCTAAGCAAATACAACCAACTTCTGAGTCTCAAAAACGACTTCAAAAGTAGGCATGGTAGTTTTTACTTTTCTGGAAAGTAGAGATTTGAAAAATGGGCGGGCTATTTGCCTACAAAAAAAACCAATTTAACATGTTAGATAATAGAAGATAGGCTATGGTAGTTTACATCAAAGTAACTCTTTTTCAGAGGGAGTAGATTGAAAGCAAACTCCCAAAGATATGAAATAAATTCCATGCATCCTTTTACACACCATAGCCAAAAAACACCCTGTGTAACAATTCTCACCAATCAGGCTTACTTTAAAATTGCAAGCAAACCTTAAAGGACTGAGGTGTTGAATCTGACCATGAAAACCCTATCATAGTTCAAATGCACAACTGTTTACTAAAAGCATCCCAATCTTTAACATTACCAGGTAACATCTTGAATATGTTGAGGAACTGGATCATATAAGAATTTACCAATCAATATAAACATAAGAAGTTGTATCCTGAAATGAACAAAACACACCAAACACCAACATAACATGCAACATATATGAAACGTTACTTTTAAGCTACATCTTTCTCTAACTGTAGAATAAGCGTTTTTGAGAGGGAACTATCATACAGAACTTCTCAGAACATTCAAGTAAAGAAGGGACAGACATGGATCACTGGGACAAAGAATACACTGAAGATTGCCATGGGTGAGTAAAAGAGAGACTGCAGCTCAACAAATTTTGCATACACGTTTTGGAAGATTGGTACAAATTTCAAAGATTTGGTACAAATCTTGATGAGACTGCTAAACTAGCATTATAAAACTAATACATACATTCTTCTTCACAAGTTAGGCTCCTCTCATTCAGTGTCTGCCTTTATGACAAATGTTACACAGAAATCCAAAAGCAACCAAAACAGTAAGTCTTAGCTATTCAGAAACCATAAAGGCCTCCAGCAGAAATAGTAAAAGTCATTTAAGTAATTTATTGCTCATGAGTTGTAAGTGATCTCTACTCCATGCATTCCAAAACTAGGAGAATGCAGAACATCTCAAAATAGTACAAGCAATAGCAACTCCCAACCATGCTTGTACTGGGAACTTCAGAAGTCACTGCTGTCCTGAATACTGTTAATGAAACCTGCCGTTGCTATTCAGGGACACTCCAGCACAACTCAGAAATTTTGTGAAGGTGAAAGCTGAGGGTCAAGCTTCATTTTAAGGGAGGAATGAAGATACATGTTAGGAAGACAGAGAAATCAAAAGCGCAGCACTGCTCGAACCCAGTCTGAAGAAACATTTAATAACACAAAGTTAAGGTCACATACTGGCAGACTAAGACAAGTGATAAAATGGTAAGGGAGCTAAGGTCCAGGTTTAAAAATTAAAACATACAGTCAAATTCTAAAAAGTACAGAGGTTCTGCTGCCATCAATGGCTCAGCCTTGAGGAACACCTGTTTATTATGTCTTTGTCATCTTAGCCAGTCACCAGGAAGATAGATTCCTTCTGCTTACATAGAATGGTAGATGACAAAGAAATAAACAATTGCAGCTGATAGCAATGGCAGCTGAAGCTATTCTTCTTATGCCACAACACATGTGAGAAGTTACTCAACCATACAAATTTGAATTTCAAATAGGGAAAGAACAGAGGCACAAAAGCACAATTCCATTTATTTTGAAGTGTTGGACACACTACACTACTAGCTGCATTTGAAACCTCTATACAGTGCACATAAACAATTGATGTCTAAAAGAATCAGCACAGATGTTTGATTTTTGCCAAGCAGTACTTAATCCATAAAGCAATGCAGCCTTTACAATAATCAGCATAACAAAATGTAAAATGAGTTGTCTGAAGACTTAGGTTTGTCACAACATCCATACAATTTCTCCTGAAAAGAAAAAAATTACAAAACAGTTGAAACTGTATACAGCACCACTCTTCATTTTTAGATGGTTTCTTGAATATAAACCGATTAAAGTTACAGTACTTTAGAATAACAGCTAAGACAAGGTTTTAAAAAATTCCCATGAAGAACCCATGATACATTTTACAATGAATCAGTTACAAGCCTCATCATTTTGCAATGAAAGAAAAAAAGTTTTATAAACCCAAAGGTAAAAAATTTCTTAACATGTTGAGTAAAATGTTTTAGATAAGTCAAACAAAATTATTCTCTTCTATAATTTGTAAAAAAAATAAGAACTGTCGCTATTGTACTAAGCAACCTTGCTTTTTCTGATTTTATCGGCCTAGCCACAAAGGCCAACTCTTCATTATCCACCCATTGTACATGTTGGTTTGCTATATCTAGAAATATAAACAATACAATTAATAAAGCTTACCCTGATTATGTTGGGGTTTATGGCAATCATAATCTTCTGGATTAATTTGTGTGTGAAATACTGAAGAACATATTTCATCTTCTTTAGCATGGGAGGGATCTGCAAGGAATTTTTTCAGTAAAATTTAATTGAAATTTACTTAAAGAAGATTAGGTTTCATGTGTATCATACTGTAAGATCTCACACATGAAAAGTTAAAGAAATTTACTTGGATAAATTACATAACCACCATATTTCTCCAGAAATAAAGAAGGGGAAAAAGTGTAAGGTGTGTCTCATGAATAATTATGCTGTTTCATATGGCTGTGTTTTTGTTTTTAACAACTACCACCCATACAAGACAAATAATTAATTCTAGAAGATACAGCCCAAGGCCCTAAAGTTCAAAAGGCTCTGCAGACACCATGTGGCAAGCCATCTAGAACTCCGAATGAGAATAAAGTATCCAGGTTTTCACAGCTGGTGTCTGCCTGTGCATGCATTATTAGACTTCCAGGTGGCTTAGGTCAAGGGTATAGTCTAGGAAAAAAATGTGTTCCAACATCCTAGCATGCAAGAGTCGTTTCAGCTACTCAAAGAAAAAAAATTCAGTCATGGTATTGACATATTATCAAATGGAAGTATAAATTAGAGCATTAACTTGCAGTCTATACACTTAGCACTTACAGAAAAGGACTCGTATTGCAAAGAACTGTATATATCACTTGTGAAAAATGTATTTTTCACAACAAAAAAAACAACCAACATCCTGTAATAATGAAGTTTAATGAACTCAACTGAAAGTATGATTTTGTTAGACAGAGCACAGGGGAATGAATTTAAGGCTGTTTAATTAACTCCCGATTTACATCTCTGCCATGAGTGTGTCAGAGGGTTTTTTTGTGCCTGAGAGGCTGGGACACATAAGTTATTAATGATTTTGTACCCAGAACTTGTGTTTGATTTCACAGCCATATTAAAAGCTATAATTAAATAGCTCCCTATATAATTTAATTAAGAAAGCTCTTTACCAAAGTCGAGCTCTGAAAAACAAAATATATGAATTGCATTCCATTTCAGTATCAACCGGGGCAGCTATCAGGGCACTCATTTAAATAAATAAATAAAGACCTGAAAAGTAAGGCACTAGCATGTGACAGAAAATTCAAGATAAAGATCAAGCTGGAGGAAAAATATAAATCTAAACTATGCAGAGTTTTGCCACTATGGTACACCAGAACCCATATGATGCACATGATCTCTACAGCAAGGAGTTACCTTTGAAATAAAAGAGGAATGGAAGCATGGAGTTCATTAACAACCATAGAGTCTTGCTTGCCTACTGTTTTTTTACTATATCCTGACATCTACTGGAGATTTTTTAAATATCACCCGTATCAAATTCTGTGTTCTTCCCTTAACCCAAACTTGAGCACAGAAATAAAAGCAGGTTACCTTATAATAATAAGTTTTGTTGAAATGTTTTAACCACACATTGCTACCATTATTATGCAGGTGCTTCCAACATTCAAGATGAGATTTTTGCTCAGCAATAACCATTCAGCCCTCAAATCCTTGTTCTCTCCCCAACAAGAAAAAAGACAGGATGCACCACAACTCTGTTTCCTTTCAACCAAAGGTATAGAGATGAAGGACAGGATGCGAAATATGCATATGATTGACACATCTCTGAAAACTCCAGCACTGAGACAGAGTACTCAAACAGCAAATTTTTTAAAACCACTCTTGAGCAGTTTTGACATGGTATATTCTTGACAAATTCAGTCTGGTTTTGTTCCCCCTGCCCCTCCCAATAAAGACATTGTGAGCAGAATGCCTACAGTTTATTCCAGTGTCTCCCCCAGTAAGAGTCTAGCCACAGAAAGAAAAATTACATTTTAAAATACCCAATATTTTCTTTTTTCAGGTCCCTGTGAACATGCACATGCTCTGTGCATTCTTGAAGAAAACTACCAATACTTCAGAACGCGCTTCAGCCACTTGCTTTAGAACTCTAACAGAATTGCGTCCTTCTGACTCAGTAGAGAAAACATTTCTAAATAGTTCTTTAACTTTTCTTTCCCTAGTCTATCTATAGTTTTATATTGTTGGTATTCACTGTAATTTTGATCATGGTTAGTCTTTTTTTGTTACGTATCACATTCCACATTTCTCTGTATCGTTAACTATTTGTTTACCTTTCCTGTTAAAGAGCTCAATCCTTCATTAGTCATTTGTCTACTTTTAATGCAGCTGTAGAATTTGGTGTTTTAAATGCTACTGAAGATGGAAGTGATTTTTACTAAAAGACTAAAATGCAAGTGTTTATTCTTATCCGTGTGTTCATTTCCACTTTGAATATGTTTGTCTTCATTATCATATCATGATGAAACTCAGAAATTATCAGACTTCCTGGTCTTTTCTTCCTGAGAATAGTCTGCTAGCATATCTTTAACATAGTTTCACTTTTAAAAACTGCCATCTATCCTAAATTTTCTTCCCTAGAATTCTCAGGAAAAAAACTGATTAAAAAACCCCCTAAGTCCATGTTTCATATTCATGCCTTTTCTTTAGAATCACACTCTACATTATTTGATGATCCCTTTTACTCAAATTCTCTCGCGTTTGGAATTTTAAATTCTTTTAGAAATGAATTAAATGTAACATAATCAGTAACAAATTTAATGTAAATGACCCCTACTCCCTTTTGGACCATGTTCCAAGACCTGGGCTGTGCATGCATGTTCCTGTATTGTTTTCCAACATGTAACTCAGTATCATAATTTGGTCCCATTCTTTTGGTTCTTCTGTTAACAATTCCTAAAAAGGCTCAGGATTTCCCTCCCTCTGGACCTGTCATATTATGGCATTGCCATTGCTTCCCAGTCCCACATGAAAATTTTCTCCAAGATAGATGTGTGGCAGGGCCCACATCCCTAAAGCTTCTAAGTAACATTTATAGGCCTAATATTTTTTTAACTGCCTGCCCTTCTTACACCAAGTACTCCAGTATGGCAAACACTCTAAGACCACCAATAACAACACATCAGTAACTTCATCATTTTGTTTGTTTACCAAAGCAATTTTTAATTCCTTGCTTATTGCCCAGGTGTTCCAAAACGGTAAAGACACCCAAGTTTTTCAGATTTCCACACTTTGTTTTCCCTATGCCTACTACTATTACTTTAATTTAGCAGTGTCATCAGTCATGCATCCTTTCTGAAATCATGTGTGTTTGCCATCAACTTGATAAATGCAAGCTTTACTTATCCTGGATTTCTGTCCTTTTAGAGTAGCCATTTCTTTGAAAAAATGCAGTACCTATAAACAAAATTAAAGTACAACTTCTACATTTGTGATAATGCAAAAATTATTTCCATTAATTTTTCAAATATTCCCTTGATGTACTTTTATATGCAAATATTATTTTATTGTAAAGGTTTGATAGCTTTATTTTTATAGCATCCAACAAAAATATGACTATTAATCAAAATACAGGATAACTATATCAGAGTATTTACTTCTCTTTCTTACTTACCAGCTTTATCCTGCCATGATGAGATCAAAGCTAAAAAAAGTTTTGTGTTTTCTATCTCCTCATGGCTTCCAGTGATTCTGATAGACTACTGAAAAGAAATAAATCATAAATATACTGATACATGCATGTATTTACTTTAAAGTAAATACTTTAAAGCAAAATATGTTGTCTGCTTATCAGGTCTAATGAACTTCAGACCCTATTAAAAATTCCTTGTTCAGTGGCAACATTTACTTACCGCTTTGTTTCCTTCTTGAGGCTATCCGAACATCTTCTAAAAGTTATGATAAAGGATGGTAGAACTTTAAAGCCTGTTATACATTGTCTTTTACATGGAGACACATTTCACAAGACAAGTTCTGTAATATATATATATGGCTTTGAATCCAAATCCATTGAAATTATAAGATGCAGTCAAACCAACTGCAATCATGTCTTTTTAGCAACTGACATTTGTATTCATGTAAATTATACAATACTTACCTCAGAGGAAATACTAACTCTCATGTTTCAATGCTTAATATGACAATTAACTGCTAGAGACCCAGATAGGAATAACGTGAAGGAATTTGTGCTGTGGCATTCTTATGCCTTCTTCAGGGGGCATCTCTAATTTCTTCAATAATAGACAGTACTGAAATAGATGGGCCTACGAATGGTCACACTAGAGCAGAATAAACGCTTCTAGGTCTGGGTGCACACACATTACCTCTTGTCATGCCTTATCATACCTTATGCTCAAGCATAAGACTATGCTAGTAGACCACCCCCAGACAGCTGTATATTTGGCTATTGGTCAGATCAATTTTTAAGGACCACAGCCTTCTTTCAAAGCCTGCCTACCCAATATATATTAAAATGTATTCAAAGTTACTGTTTAAGATCCATTTCTTCACTTTAATCAGCCAACTGTGAGTTATTTAATAAAAAAATACATCTGTGAAATATGATAATTCTGTAGGACAGTACTCTCAGATATATTATTCACAAAACAAGCAGAACACTTCTAACCTGAAGTTCTTTCCAGAGCTTTGCCCTCATTTCTTTGCCTTGTTTTTTAATTGCTCTCTCCTTAAGATGTTTTTTTGCCAGTATTGTGTCAAGTTTATTCATTTTCTTTATAGCTGCCTGAATCTGAGGATCTACACCTGTTTCTTCAGAATATTCCAAGTTGGAAGAGTTTGCTGTAGAATATATTTAAAATCAATGTTAGCTTGAAGCATTTCAACTTAAAAAAAAATAAAATAATAATTTTATGACAAGAGTACAATTACAATTATTCTCAAGCATTTCTAAACCTGTTTGTAGTAGGGTAAAATAGAAAAGTCTCTGTAACAGAACTCTGAACCAAACTCTGAACTGTAGCAGTTGGATATGAGGGCATGGGGGATGAAGAGCCCCCCCCATTTTGGGCAAGTAACTCAATTCAAATTTATAGTGGAAAAGTGTCAACATCTCCACAGTATCAGCAAAAATCACAGAAAAAATAAGCTTAAAAAAAAATTTATTCAGCCTGACTAGTAGAATACATGTTGAAATGTCATTCATTAAAATGAATAATTCTGGGATTAAGAGAGACTGCAATATCTCTACTTTTAAATGTTATAGAAGTTTCAGTCTTGCCTTATATCTCAGCAAAACCAGATTCTGATACTGGTTCTAGAAAAACACTGTTTTGAAAAATAGGAACAGTGACACATTATGGACACTATCATTATTTAATTAAAATAGATTTCCATACTGTCTTTTTTCTCTCTAAACATGCAGATTACAATTTCTGATCACTTTCAGCTTTTCCCTTTCCTATAGAATCCTCATGCTCTGCCCTCTTCTCTGGTCAAACTTAGCTTCCATAACAAGGGTAGAGGAAACACTTGTACCGCTGTCCCTATCCCACACACTTCCAAGTTTTAGAGTCGTGCAATATTTTTTCATTCTCTCATCTTTTGAGGTCAAATGCTTTACACACCCTTCGATCCCAAGCATTCACTGTGATGCATCAGTCTGCTTTATGCCATAAAAAGAAATGAGTGATACAACAAGGGGAGAGCTATAAATAATAATAATAAAAAAAAAAAATCTAACTGAGCTCCAGGGAAGACCCAAGGACAGAAGATAAAAAAAAGAGCACTTATTTCAACTGGCCTCAACCCAGCAGATGGATCTGAACCTAAAACTACTGAGTGAAGCTTTGAAGTTGAGTTCTATCTAATTTCTGTTCTGAAGAAATGGATATTATGTTAGATGACCAGCACTACTGGACTAGATAGAATCACCACTGGATTGTGCCTTATCAGATTGACTGAATCAATGTAAAACTCAAATACTATCATATCATTAAAGACAGTGAATATCCTTTAATAAAATGATCTTTAAATAAAGAATTCATCCAACACCTCTTGAATATCACAATGCACAGACATTTTCAATTTGTAATATTTCTTTATAACTAAATAATATAGACACAAATACAGTATGGTCCCAAACTCTCCTAGAAGCATTAAAAGAAAAGGAGAAAAAAAAAAGTTTTATTGCACTGTTTACTTTATACACCTGAAAGGTAATACCTGCTTTTGCATTACTTGGTTTTCCTTGTGAAGGTTCACAGAATTTCAAAGTCTCTGTTTCAGTACTGTCATCTCCAGAATCTGAATTATAGATACATCCTGAAAAACAAAGGAAAAAGCCTTTCACAAATAGATGTGAAATAATCTTTTAAAGATACTGTGTGAAATGTTAACAATTAAAAGACCAAAATAACATTTTTGTCAGTTAGGGATCACCACAGAGCCTCTACAGTGGATTACTGTTTAAAAAATGATACACACTAGTACACCAGGACTCATGTTAAACACAGGAGCAAGAAATCAAGGAATTTCTTTTGACCCCAATTCTGCCATGGAATCTTATTTAAACTTGAAGGTATCCAAACTTTCGGCTTCACATACTGGCCTTTGCTTCTCTATTTTTAAATAGTCAGAAGCTCTAGAAAGTTTATTTATTAACATTTATAGAATGCCATCTGAAGCACTTCTACAACCGCTTTCATTAAAATGAGATATTGCATATTTATATTTAAAGTATGTTATTAGTATTAGCATTGTTCAGTTGTTAAATACTATAACGTACAACCATAATTTTCAAATTTTTGTACTGGTGGACCATTATTAGGATACAAAGTTTCTAACAAATGATCATGATCACCTCTGTGAGAAGTTTGATAAAAACACCTTACTGAAAACACTTTCTAACATGGTTTCATGGGACACATGCAGATGGTTTCTCGTGATTTTTTAGGCCATCACCAAGGTGCAGGTCATAGCCTAGATGCCATAAGACATATGCTGTAGTGGTAATGGCAGTAATAACACATTTCTTTCAAAGATGGATTCAAAATAGGAAAGAGAAGTGAAGGCATGAATTTTCACACCTCCTTCTCTTCTAGAATTTTACCCAATTGCATCCTCTTTTCCCTCCACCATTAGAATTTTACCCAAACTATACAAACATGATATTTGGTCTAGCCATAACGCATGAAAATGTCAGTCATTCCCATACCTGACAACTCATTGGGATTCAGCATATGCTCCTCCTGAAGAAAGGTCGTACTCGCCACTGTGGTTTGCTGATCTGTTCTTACTTCCTTGACATCAGATTTCTCTCTGTCATCACCTTTGTTTTCTTCCAGACAGCAGTCTTCTAGACTACCTCTTTGATGACTACCAGCCAAACTGACAGGTGAATCAACCTATAAAGTGCAAATTAATTACTACCATAAAAATAGAAATCTTTGGGGGGAAGAAAAAGATTATCACAATTATCACATACTATCACAAAGGCTAACAATGATTCTATACAAGACTGCAGAGTACTTCTTAAATGAAAGAACCATTTTCAGATCTGATACAGAGTTCTGTTTCTTAGATATCACATTGATTCTCAAGCTTGTCATTCCACAGACTGCCAGATTTGGGATTGCCACGCCAGGGAATGATTCCAAAGCTTTATGCCACTTCTGCTGCAGCAGAGGGTACAAGCAACCAGTTAAGAGTCTGTGTGTACAACTGCCTCATCCATTTCCTGACACTGTGGGTGCTCTGCACCAGATAGCATCCAACCTCTTGCTCATACTATAGAGTTTTTTTTGTAGACTTTGAAGGGCTGAAAACTTACGCTTAACTCATCAGTCTCAAGAGACTGCAATTTTCATGCAATAGCCTATGATGTCTAGGTCAGAACTTGGATTCAGTTATCTGACATTAACCTTAATACCCAACTGTGAACCTATAAAAAAAAATAAAAATTAATACTTCTGTGAAGCATCCAGCTATGATCCCATTCTTCAGACAGGTAATCAGAGGTACAACACAATTGGACTAATCTAAGTAAATCAATCTAAATCTCCAATTCCCAAGTCCCAGTTCCCACATCCCAACAAACATAAAACATATCCTGTTCCCAAAATTAAGTTAATCCCCAATATTAATTTTCTTAGAGGATGGATGAACACCTACTTCCAACAGACTTTGCTGAATCCCTAGAGCTGAAGTATTTCTTGGAATACTATGATTTATTGTTTTTTAAACTTGATTCAAACATATGCTGAGAGAGCCTTGTAGTCAAAAATTCAACTTGTGAGGATTGCTCAAATGCTTTTTTCTAATAAGCAAAATAATTTTTATTCCAACTTGAATTTAAAAGCACAAATGGGATGGAAATGAAACTATGCACATACTGGCTCATGCATCAACAGCCTATAGCTGCATATCTACACATTATTGCCAGAATTTCAAATGTTTTTCTTTAAAATAGGATTTATTTAATAATCTGATTAAATATAAAGAGGAAGACAACCAAGTTTTCCAGGTTGTAGTGCTGAATAGCCCTTCTTGTGGCAAATATAAAAGTAACACATATTCAGAAAAATGAAATTAAACGTCATTCCATTTATGCATAGGGAGCAACTCACATTCATGAACTTTCACATAACCCCTTAGCATGCCTGCAGAGCCCAGAACTCCATATGAAGCAAAAAAAGCAGAATCTTATTTCCTACTAAGAAGACTTAGGCATAGAGTTTCTACCTCGCTGAAGGTGAAAAGAATTACCTTTGGCAAATGTGGCTCTGGTGTTAATAACTCCATAGATGTATTTAAAGATCTACAATTAGGATAAGCTCTTGAGCTAGATGCAGGCCTTGAAATTTTATCCAAGCTCCCCCTTGTAATATCCATTCTGACCTAAAATTGGAAAAAAAACCAAAAACAACCTTCCAAACTATCAGTGTCATAATAAAGCAACACAAACCCAGCAATATTTCAGATGTACATTGAACAAGTTTCAAATCCTTTCTAGCAATTCAGTGTTGAGAGGTCTTTTGAGTATAGACTAGCTTGCCACTCAACTACACTTTTTAATATACGAACAAATATATATTTATATCATCAAGCTAACCAAAGTATTCAAATGTGCCTGCTGTCAAAGAAGCTTCAAAAGGCTTAAATCTTAAAAGTAATCTCACAACAAATGAAATGTCATGGCTCTTTTTTTTTTTTTTTTTTTTTTTTTGAAAACATGGGACTGGCAAAGCTAGCACCAACAGAAGAATGAGGGTATTTTATAGACATCTTGAACACATCAAATGAAGCAGCCAAAAGCTTTTAATAATTCAGTAGTTCTAAGTGTGGGGTGTCCGCATATCCAAATGATCACATTCCCAGTCCCGGCCCATTTGAGTTTAAACAACAGGAATGCGCGGTTCTCTGCAAAAACCGCGTGAATTCACAGGAATTGGGTCTCCGAGTACGTGACGCGCACTGGTCACTTTCAGAAGGCCCAAGCGAATACAACTTTTTATTTCAGCACAAGCAGCAGGGCAAACTGAGTCACGTAGACAGGTCCGTAACACGACGCCGCACAAAGAAGCGGGCCGAGACGAAGAGCAGCAGCCCCCGCCCGCTCCTCCACTCCACCTCCCGAACCTCGGGCTCACTCGCTGAGGCGGCCCCTTCGCCCCTCGCCGCCCGGGCCCAGGGAGTCACCGCTGCGGGAGCCGCTCGGGACGCCGCCGGAGGACGCTCCCACACGGGCTGGGGACCGCCGCCGCCCCGCGCCCGCTGGCGGAACCGCCCGCAGCGGCCGGCCCGCAAACCCACCGGGCCTGCCGCGAGTGCGGGCCACCTCCGGGCCTCTGCCGGCCGCGGCTGTTCCACAGCCTCGGGGACGTTTTCTAAGAGCTTCTTGCGCCTTCCCGGGGCGGGTGGGAAGGCAAGCGCAAAAGACCCCGAACCCCATAAACGAGGAAGACAAAGATAAGCAACAGCCGAGACCCAAAGGATGCCGGAACAAAAAACCCCAAACATACAAACAAACAAAAAACAACCTCACAAGAAGTTTCAACACACCGACAGACAGGCAGGAAGCCCCGAGGAGCCCCGAGGCGCTGCCCTGACGGGACTGCTGCCCGGCAGAGCTGCAGCTCCGGCAGCCCCGACTGAGGGCGGGCGGGCGGGCGGACGGACGGACGGAACGAGCCCCCCCCCACCCGGCAGCCGCCCTGTCCTTACCGCCGGAGGCGGCAGCGCGGGCAGCACAACCGCCGTCGTTGCCATGACGACCAGCTCGCCGAACTCTCGCGAGAGTTGCGGGATTCCGCCTTAAATTGGGGCGGTACCACCGTCGGGGAGGGGGGGGGGGGGGTTTAGCCCGTTCGTAGGGATGCAACTATAAGCGAGCTCTCACCTGCTCACGAAGTCTGAACCACCACATAACCCCAGTGAGGCCTGTCTTCTCCGTCCTGACACAGGGAGTTGCCGTGTGCAGAGCGACCTTCTCCTCCCTCTCCCCGCCTCCCCCCCCCATCCCCGCAGATAGTTGGGCTGTGCCGGGCCCGGTGCCGAGGAGCGGGATGCCGGGCTGTGGCAAGGGGGCAGCCGGTCTCCGAGCGCGGCTGAGACTGTCACCAGGAGCCCGGGCGGCGGCGGCGGCGGCGGCGTCCTCCTCCTCCTCCTCCTCCTCCTCCTCCTCCTCCTCCTCCTCCTCCTCCCGGCGGCTTTCGGTGTGCTGGGGAGGCTCGTCCTTCCCTGGCGCCGAGGCCCTCAGCTGCCGGGGCCCTGGGGCGCGAGTAACGGGAGCGGCCTCTTAAAAGATGGGTCGCTTTTAGTAAGTGCGTGCTGTCAGCGGAGTCAGTGGCGTGCAGGTACTGAGCTTAAAACTTGGATTTTTCCGAAACGTCGGTGAGAAACGGTGGGTGCCGGTGTGCCCGGCAGGTGGTGCAGCCGCCGGCCCCGAGCGGCCGTGCGGGGATCGGGGGTGGGGGGGAGTGTCCTTCAGAGTCAGCCTTAAAAGCTGTGAGCTGGGTGAGCCAGGGTGCTGTGAGCTGCAACTTATCGTCATGGTAGCCTCTGTCTGGTCTCCTGCATATATTGTGCCATGTTTACTTGTAAGTAAGGGTAGTTGAATGACTTTTAAATAAACGTGCTAAGACTTAAAACTAATACTGTGGTCACCATGTTTTACCTGAATTCTCACTGTTAATAAGGAATTTCATTCATAAGGGGAGTGTCATTAGCTTCCTAATCCCATCCCTTTTTATTTCTTTTCTATCTTTAAATAGGATGTGAGGATTAATTCCTGCATTCTGATTCACTTGTAGAGACAGTTACTGGCCCCTACACCTTCCTTCGATACCCATATGTTAAAATCAGATTTTCACTGGCAGCAAAAATTTACAAGAAACAGTCTGAAGAAACAAACTGCATTTTGTTCAAAGTAAGGTTCTGATTGACAAATTTTTCTGCCAAAATAAATCTTACTTTGTTGGGGGTATGTATTTGCTGTCTGCAGTAGAGTTTTTATTGATGCTTATATTGCGTGGCATTTTACTGTGACGTTCCTCCAAGTGCTAGTAAAAGAAGAACGATTTTTCCTGGTATTTCATGTAGTAATGATGCAGTGTGGCTTACAGTTAAGAGCTGAAGACAAATACAGAAAATATGCTAGTGAACCACTTGTTTAGGAAGGAGGCTAAAAAATACATGCTGAGCTCCAGGTATGTTAAAATTCTAACATAAATCCTGCAATTGCTAATGGAATACCATAGGGGTGTTTGGAATGTGTGGTGCTTTCCAGATGGTGCAGACCACAATTTGAAGCAAAAATAGAAGAATGAATGTTTGCATCCACAAGTTGTCTATTTAAGGCCAGTAATGACAATGAGAAAGCAGTAGAATGGACCATATAGTTCAGAACTAGCTAAACTAAAATCAGGCTTTTGCTGCATTAGGAATTATATTAGCTATGAATAATGAGGTATGGAAAGCAGTGAGGTATAACTACCCCAATATTTATTTCTTCCTGCATTAGACTGTATATGCTTAACAGCTGACAGAGTTTGACTTGCTGTCAGCTTCCTGTGTTACAGATTGCCTGCAACCTCAGAAGAGCCCATGAAAGGAGAGTGTCCAGCTCTGCATTCGGTAACAAACGGACATAAAACTCCTTTGAAAGTGGTGCGGGAACAGGCTCCTTACTGCTGCTTGTCCACATAGAATCAGTGAAGGTTTTCAATGAGGCTGTCACACCCAAGAATTAATAATAATGGCTTAGCAGGGATATCTCAAACCACAGTTGATCTTATGATCTGTGACTGTTACGTGTCCTACAAGACCCAGAGAGGAAGAGAAGGGGTTCATGGAGTTCATCTCAAATCCTGCAAGTTGGGCCATAAGAGTCTTCATCTCCATTAAAAGGTTTGAACTTTGTAAACATGAAATATTACGTAATCTCAAATATTGTTGCAGGTGGATTTATAATAAAGTTTGCACTAGAAAAGCAGAACAAAGGGTGTGCTTTCTTTTTCGCCTTTCTGGGAATGGGTCAGTTTTGTTTCATGATAAACTAGATAATTCTCTGAAGTATGATGACTGAAAAAAAGAAAAAGTGTTGAATTGGAGAAAACTCTTGGGTCTAGGAAGGGCACAGCAAGAAAAGCACCCCAAGAGGTGCTTTTCATCCTAAAAGATATGTTACAACATGATGAAGACACATTTAGACAAGCTGTCTTGATACTCGAACAGTCACTATAGTAACAATTCACTTATCCTTTTCTCCCTAACCCAATCACGAAGAAACACAAATGAGGGGGGAAAATATAGGGAACTTGTTTCCATTACTACTACTTATCTTCATACTCCTGCTGAACAGCATTTTGATACACAAATAGGTAGCCAGAACACTTTCATTGTCTCTTACAGGTTGGAGGGCAAATTATCAAGACTTTGTTTAATGCTTATTAATTATTTCTCTTTGATATTTTTAATATTCTTTTGTGTATTGATCTGAAGTAGTTTTTCTTTACCATAGGCAATATTTTTAAGGTAGACTGTTAACAGTTCTACTACTTGGATCAGGATAAGCACAGCTAAATTTCACTACATTAATTCCCCTAAATGTTAGGGGAATAAACAGACCCTTTTCTTGCAAAGGACAAAATACAAATTATGTATTAATATCTTTTGATTGGCATGTGCCAGGTCAAGGACAAAAAGCCTGGAATTTTGGGCGATATTCCAACTTTTCCAGAAACCCTCAGTGAGGATGAGCAGAGTTCTGCAGTGTGCTCCATCAGCAATAGTGATACAGCATAGTAGCCTGTCAGCTGAGGAGCAAAGGCTGAACTAATATGTTAACTCCTAAGTAAGTCAATGGTAAAACTTACACCATGTTTAATAAAGCCAGGCTTTCATTCTTTGATTTGCATTGAGAAGGGTCCTGCCCTGACGAGACTGTCTTCCACGCTGCCACACCTTCTTCTGCTGGCAAACAGCAGAGTTTAGGAAGCAGGAGCTGAAAACGGATTCTGTTGTGCTGAAATGTCTCAGTGCCATGGGGTGCAGTGTGTTGGAGTTTGCTACCGGACAGGTGCAAGGGGATCAGAAGAATGAGATCCTACAAGTGTCTAAGGACCTTCTTCTGCAGCTTAGGATATGATCCAGGCAAAAAGTAGAGGGTTTAGTTTTACAGAAAATGGAGGCAAAGACAACACAATACTGCTTAGGTAAGTACTGTGCACAAAGGAGTTTTCTGGAGTAAATCACCATCTCGGTGCATTATGTTTAGCTATAGGGAACCTCAGGATGCAAAATAACAGCTGTGTAGAAAAACCCTGGTTTGCATTACCAAAGGCGTATTCAAGGTTTGGATCTGATTTGGTGTGTCCTGTGCTTTCTTTAAAAAATAGTCCACTTTCTCCTCACGGAAGAGAAGCAAGAGAACTCCTCCTATGCACGTGCAGAGGGGCTTTCACTGAGATGAAGAATGCTTCTGCATCCCACTTTTGTATTGTTATCCCTGAAGAAAGCCTCTGCACACTCTTCACCACCTCTGGCTGGTTTAGCAGCTTAAAAGCAGGCATGGAACAAAGATTGCTTTGGGCTGGTTCCTGCTGTTCCCCCCCAGTGTCCTCCAGGGGAGGGGAGGAATCGACTTCCTCCTGAGTGAAAGCATCTGCATCTGGAGTTCTGCAATTTTCTACAAGATGTGTTTCATTTTGTTGTGTTGTGTTTTCCTAAACTGTCCTTGAATTACAAATTACTGAAGATTGCAGTGACTAACCTTGTGGTCCCAATTTGATAGTTAAAGACATCATCATAACTCATTTAGAAATGCTGCTAATACCCCTACTTTGCACAGAGAAAGTCACTTCAACTAAAATAAGCAGTCTTCTGAAGAGGTAAGAATGTTTTAAGTTTGAAAGCAATAATTTCAACTGTATCTTTTGGGAGGGCTGTGAGTCCTTCATGGCCAAAAAAAAGCAAAAAAACCTCAACCCATTGATTATCTCATACTGACTCCTATGTAGGTTAAAGCATAATTACACAGTAACTTACATCAAATAAGATAAGAAGGCAGGGATTTTGCTTTTTTTATGTTTACATTCTTTATCAAATTATGCTGTGCAAGGTCAGGTGACATGAATGAGAGGAACCACCTGAGTTCCGTGGGACATGTCATCACCTCCAGAGCTGGTTACCTTCACAGTAGCTTATGGGACAGCTCCTGTTTAGCCGGAACCAGCTGCTGAGTCCCAGTCCTACTGATCTGGAGCTACAGCCTCACTTTCCTCACCGTTCTTCAAGATACAGCCCACTGATACAGGAATATTTTTCCAGGAAACAGGGAGCAGAGTAGAAGAAAACTCACTACAGAAATCCAGCCAGCCTTTTCAGCAAAACATTATCTATAGGTGTCTTTTTAAAACCAGAACAAATGCATTCACTCAATTACTGCAGCTTAGTAACAATTGGATCTGTTATAGAGTAGAATACTTGGTGAATTTCTAGAAAACACCTGCTTTTCTCTGGAAGTTTATCCCATTGTGCAAAATACATTGTTGCCAAGTAGCCAACCAATATAGCATTATTTAGTGCTGATGGACTGTGTAGGTTTTTTCTTTTTTTTTAAATTTTTACATGATGTTTCAATTTAACAGTATTTCTTGAGGATATCTAGGAACAGTAAATTGACATTGTCCCCACAGTCTCTTCATCCTTTTTAAAGGATTTCTTCCTTTTTTAATATGAGCTCCATTTTCTGTTTTTCTCCCTTAAGTGCTAGAATAATGGGTTTTAACTTTCCTTCCTCCAAGTTTATTCTCCAGTAGTAAGATCTAGCCTTTAAATCTATTTGCACAGGCGAAATTGCTCCAGGCTTTCACTTCTTCAGTTCCCACAGCTTTGCATTGTACTTCAATTTCTTTCATCAATAATCTGGAGAGAAAAATTTATCTTAACCAACACCAGTGGTGGTTAAAAACAACCATCATAACAACAAAACAACCCCACTTTTGCTTATCTTTAATGTGATGCTAAATAATAAAACAAGTCTTGATTTATTTTTTTTCATATTGGATGCTGGAGAACATTTTGCCCAGTAGAAATCATCGAGCCAACAGCCAGCAGTATTGACTTAAAAGTTACCCCTGTCTTAGATGAAGTTAAGAATCAAACTCTCTAAGTCAAATATTCCATCTTGCATAGAGTCTCCTGAATTAGTTTTCTGATGACAATTCTAGCACAGAGGCTGTATTGTATTACGAATTTTACACAGATTATTTGTCCTATGCAAAGATGTGCTTTTGTGTATTTTTTCCACTTCCCTTAAACATTCACGTGGATAAACTGTTGAAAGAGGGACTAAAATAAAATATTTCCAAGTAATTCTTCAGGTATGGAAAACCACCTTCATTAATTTCTTGGTGAAAGGTTTCAATGCCTTCAGACACAAGCTGCTAAAAAAAAAAATACAAGCAAGTTTTTACATGTGGCCTCTTTGAAAGAAAAGGATGTTTTTGTCTCAACGGTCAAAAACCACCACAAACCCTTTGCTTTCCAGATATGATAAAACTAAATTCTATGCAATTTGGCTCTTTGAATTTATCACTGGCATTTCATTCAACATGAGAGTTGAAAAGGATAAAACTGTTAGCTTTCCTTAGAGGAGTTCAGATCTCAGTAACCATTTATCCACATTCATTAAACACAGACTTTGACCAGTATCTATATATAAAGTGGGCCATAAATATTAAATTTAACCAAAATTCATAAGGAAACAATAACTCCTATTTTGTTTTTGAGGTTTTCAGGATTTTTTGAATGGCATCTGTTCTTTCACTAACTTTGGAAAAACAAACACTCCATTAAATTACTTATGAACAGTTAAAAAAAAAGTCTGCTATGGTACATCTCTGCCACAGAAGAAACACTTTTTCCTGGAATATTTCTTCTGTCCGATTTCAGGCAAGCTATGTCTGCCCTCTCATCTCTGCATCTAAGAAGCAGGGCAGCTGGAGTTTCCACCACCCATCTGGACCCATTGAAGACTGCTCCTCACTCCCAAGCTGAGAAGTTCCTGAACTAGCAAGAAGTGAAGTGCACCGAAACCAAAGAGGCAATGGAGAAAAACATGACTTACACAGTAATTTACAAACTTTTTTTCTTAATACATTTTTATTAAAACACTTGCTTTTAATGCCTTGTAGAAATCCACCACCTTGGAGCCATCGGAAGCTGCTGACTTTCTTCAAACATGTCAAAGGAAGAACAAGTACATCTCCAAATTCTGCTTCAGCAGAATTTTTTCTCACTTTTAACATTAACCGGTTGGATTTAGTAAGTTGCTGTGAACTTGGCAAGATTCTTCACCTTGTCCTTTTAAAAGTATGCTTTAAAGAAAACTACTTTCATAAACAGGCAGTAACTACAGATAAAGGTTCAGCATGCACCGAAGGGCTAAAGTACAGGAGAACCACAAGGAGTACACAGATGTTACTACATTGTGCTTTTAAGAAACTACCCACGGAGACAACAGTGAATGCAGATAACGAAGAAGGAAAGACTACTTGCAACTGGGCAAGGATTAAAATGCCAGGGTTACAATAGTTTCAGGTCATCTAACAGACTGATATAGTTTAAAATTCACGCTCAGTATGAACAAGACAATATGCCTGTGATGATGCAGGGGGGCAAGCTGCAGTAGAATGCCTGAACTCTCATAGAATGGCTGGTGTGCTGATACCAGAGATGGCAGGACTCTGACTCACTCAGTAATTAGGCACCAGATTTGAAAGTCTCATGTGGTCTACTCTGTGACACAAGTGGAGTAGGATGGTTGTATCTGTATCTGTGAAGGTAGAAGGAAAACCTCCCTACCTCTGACAACAGTGAGCAACAGCATTAATAAACCTTGCCTTTTGGGGTCTGTTATCAGCTTCCTCACTCAGCAGTTCAGTACAAGGCTACTAGCATTTCTGACCCATTTCATTTGCTAGCTTTCCTATAAGAAAACAGCAAAATGCACCAGCAGATGAGTCTATTTTAAGGTTGACCCCTTGGTTACTTACACAATACGCACGTTACACTGTTGGGACATTTGTATATGCCCTTTATCACAGGATCAAAGTGTTTTATTTATGCCCTTGGCACATACACACTTGTTTACTGGAGTCAGGATTTGTCCTGCGTGGTCTCCAATCCAGTTTTTACTTAAAAGTACAGGAATGTATGTTTTTTTAAAAAAAGGTCTTTCTCAGGTTTGACACACGTGACGATTTGGATATCCTTGGCTTCGCTGAAGTTTTAAGCCAAAAAATAGTGGTTTAGGTTTCAAAAAAGTTTAGGTGTTTGGCAGATACTTGGTAACTAACCTGTGCAAGAAGTCCAGCAAGTTTTATTTTTAACACTGATTTAAGAAATGGGCTTAACAGAAAATAGATGTACTTAACAGTCCATCTTACTTCATTAATGAAATGTGCAGAACCTTGCTGTGTCTATTTACTGTAGGCTAGGACTTCCTATTTTGCATCTGTCTTCTGCTCCCTACAGCCTTTCCTATTAAGTTACTTTGATACCCAGTCCATTTTAATACAACATGAGGTTTCCCAGCAAACTGACTGCCATATTTCCATACTTCAGCCACACAAAGTGTTCTCAAAGCCATATGTACTCTTGAAAGTTAATCAGGCAGGTATCATTGTAGGCATTTCACAGATAAAGCTAAGAATCACCATCTTTTGATACATTATTTCCATGAAAGCATATTAATAAGGAACATTGTATATATGTTTCCCTTTTGTTTGTTTGTTTAAATTGTATTTGGCACAAAAAAAATCAGCCTGTAACAAATTTCAGCATAACAAAGATCCATGGGATCACACATATAATAGAAGGCGACCTTCCTCTGCCACTTAAAGCTCATGCTCTTACTAAGAATCCACCTTGGGAAAGATACTGACTTTATTGTTTCTGCTGATTTTTCTTTCTGCTTTACACTTAGGTTGTTTTGTCTGGATTAGCTCTTCAGGGGTATTCCCCAAAGGAGGCAGGAGTCGCTTCTTACTGTTTCGGTTTTCTGAGAGCCACTGTGGAGGCAGCTCAAAGGGTCCAAAACCAAACTGCATGGAATACTTGTCATTTACCATATCAGCTTCTGTGGGCACAGCTGGTGCCACCTGAGCTGCAGAGTCTGCAATCGTCTGTGGTATAAATTTGTGAACCAAAGTCTCTCCTACCTCTAAACTGGTGGTAGGAATTTCTTTCTGTTGAAAGTCACCAGAGCCAATGGATTTGGTCTCATTCTCCTCATCTTCCGTTGGCTTGAAGATTTGTTGTTGCCCAATATGAAACATCTCCAGAAGCTGGCTCCCTGAACGGGCACTGGGCTCCAGATTAGCATCTGCAACACCACCTGAGCTGACAATGTTTCTCCTGCTATACCTTCGGTGCAGCTGTACTATTGTCCCCACTAAGCACTTCCGTACTGATTTGTTAACAGTTAAAAATAACAAAGGATTGGCCAGCAAAGAGACCTTGGGCAACCAAATGGCAGTGAGGAGCAAGAAGACTGAAATATCTGAAATATTGAGTATGGTGCGGTAAATCACCAAAGTCACATAGGGGACGCTGCAGAAAATAAATATCATAACCATGGAAAGCAGCATGGCATGAAGCTCAGCTTCTCGCTGGGAGGCATAAGGGATAGAAATGGTGTTCTGAGGGGTCCTTAAGGCAGCTATGATGACTTTTTTCTTCTGGCTGGCACTCAGTGCCCTGCGAATAAGAATCATAAAGAGAAATACCACAGCCACTGGTACAATCACAGTGGTGATGTTATAGATGATGACGTATATCAGGTGGCCAAGGGAATAACTCCAAGATTCAGAACAGGTGGACATGGCATAAATATCAGACACATTGGTCACAGCAAATACTGGAATGCTGGCCACTATTGCATGGGCCCAGATATAGATAACCAGGTCTCGGGATTTTGCATCAGATATTTTTCTTTCCAGAGGGTATAAAACAGAGTAGTACCTGTCAAAAAAAAAAAAAAAAATTACAACTGAGACAATGCAAAGGGTGAAGTCTATAGTAAGCATAATGCTTATGACAAGCCTCTCAGCCGCTGTCTGAGCGTAATGCCCCAAATCCCTAACCATGCTGCCAACTGACTACCTGCTCTCTACCTGAGAGAAAAAAAAATAAAAACAAAACCAAAAAACTCCACAAAAACCAAGGGTCTGCCTTTGCAAGTCTGTCTGTAGCAAAAAACTGAATATTCAAACTTCAGGATCACATTATTGGTGGTGAACAATTCTTTCAATAATTGGGACTATATCACTTTGGCTGATGCGTATGAACATTATTTTGAAGATTTCATCATTTACCTACTTGCAAACAGGACAGTATACTGCACGCAGCACAAAATTTCAGAAAATATGATGGAGGCATAGATAGGTCACATTGAAAGGCCAGATTCATAGTTAATTTGAAAAGCTGCTTTATGATAGATCTTTTCTCTGCATATTTGGAAAAAGCTGTTGGTCACAAATTACATGTACCCATCTACTGGAAGTACAATGGGGTTTTGTTTTGCACAAGCTCTGGTTTGGCAAGGCCCTGAGCAAAAAAGTAGTCAAACACTGAACATTCTGTGTGCATTAAAAAAAAAAGTTGCATCTCTGACATGCACTTCACATTTCAGGCACCGATTCATAGTTTGCTTACTACTGTGGACTTTTAAGCTCACAGAATTTTCATGAGAGACCTATCCTTTTACACTTACCATTACAAGCGGTAATGGTAAGTTTCTGCTTTTTGTGAGGAAGATCACAAGTTTTACTGGTGAAGGGGAAATGATATGCTGTTCCAGTGGCAACACTGGTGTGCATTACAGATAGTGATACTGCATTTATAAAGACATTAACATTAAAGTAAGACACATATCACTTTATTAGGTATACAGTTTGGTTTTGCAGAGCTAATGTATTCTGTGGCGAGACATGATAACAGACGAACAATTTTATCTAACATGTATAATTCTGCTGTTTTAGTAATGTCAACTGTATTAAACCAGTATCTACCCTTCCTTAAAAATATCTAACTTACAGTCACTGTCAAGATGATAGAGCTGTGCATTTAGGTGGGATCAGTGACTGCTCATAATAATAATAATAAGCAAAATGAATGGAATCCAAAAACTTAGACAGTCCAAAGGGCCACTTTTGTTTTAGACTGATCTTCTACATACAAAACCTCTCTGAATTAATTTTGGTTGTATTAATATTGTTTGGGTTTTTTTAAAACAAATCTACATTTGAAATTTGAAATTGATGGACATCTACCTCAGGCATTGGTAAATTCTTCTAACAGTCAATGGCTTTCAACTTCCACAGTTAAAAATGTGCACCTTGTCTATGGTCTGAAGTTGTCTGCTTTCAAGTTCCGTTACTGAACAAGAATTATTAACAGGAAGAAAGAAAGGACAAAAACTTCTCTGAAGACAAATCTATAGACTCAAAGTCCTTTATAAATGTCCAGAGATATCAGAGTAAACTGAAAAATAAAGGTTTTCAATGTTACAGAGAAGAATATTTATCCCAATACGTTCTAGAAAGAAGCTGTACACTGTGAGCATAGCACTGGAACAAGAGCAAGACCAGTATGAAAGGGAGAAAAGGGTTTCAAAGGGAGAAAAGAAGAAAGAAATATCAAGGATCCTGGCAAATTTGCTCTCTTACCTGTCAAGAGCAATGGCTGGAAAACTAAGGATAGTCACTGAGCAGAAGACTTTGTGCAGAAACTTGGCAATTCTGCAGAAGAGCATCGTATAGATCCACCAGCAGCAGTGTGGACTGGCACTAAGAGCAATGTCAAAAGGCACACAGACTAGGCTGGCGCAGATCCCCGAGCAGGCCAAATTCTTAATGAATCGGTTTGTTACAGATTTAAGTACTGATGTTCTACAAGTTGACCACAGCACCATGATGTTACCTGTGAGTAGAGACAGGAAGGATAAACAAAGCAAAGCAAACAAACAAACACCCCCAAAACCCAACAACAATGATTTTAACAGATTCGAATGTTCCCTAGTACTGCAAATAAAAATACTTTTTTGGAGTTTGCCAGGAGTCACTGATTTGAACCATCACACTTCTCAAGCAAAAAAGTCTGTAATGGCTAATGGCTTTATAAATCAGATGACTGAAAACAATTACTCCCCAGCTATCTCCTCCCAGCTTCTAGAAATGAATTAATTAGGGAATTTCAGAGGCAAAGCAGGATATCCAAACCATGGTTTTAGATGCTTATGTTGACTCCTGCATTAAACAAGCCATCCTGAGTATTCAAATATAAAAATTTGCTAAAGTGCTCATATTTTAATAACTAGTGCATAATTCTTCTTTAAAAATAAAAATACACTGTAAGTAAATATAAATAATATATGGTTTTAATCTGTCTCTGTGTGTAAGCGGATCACAGCAGCTTGCTTTTCTTTCCACTGGCCACTTCAATGGCACAGACAGGCCTGTGTGAAGCCACATCCAGAAGAAATCTGTCCTTTTTTTTTTTTTTTCCCAAGAGATTCTATATAACATGTAATTAAACTAATGGAACAGGCAAAAGAAAAAAAAAAACCTGATGCACATAACTTCACAAAAGTACACACAGAATGCAACCCACTGTTTTGGATATTCAAGGCCTACACATTTATTTCAAATTGGGTGAATGGATGGCAGTGAAGCAGAAGTATAGAGAGAAACCAGCATTAGCTAAGACAGTATTTTTCCCGTATCACTGTATCTTATTCTATCCAGATCTCAGAAAGAAATATTATATCATAGAAACAAATTTTACATCAAAAATTTCCCTATGATTCTAACTCACACAGCAACAGCACAAGAGTAAATGAAGCAATCTGTTCTTACTGCAGGCAGCTCTGGGCCCCTTCTAACGCATACCAAGATGCCGGAAAACTCACACTCAGAATATAGGATTTTATCTCTCCTTTAAAAACCTGTCTTTAGCAAGATGTTTGCTTTCTTTTTTATTTGGAAAAAAAAAAAAAAAAAAAGAGTGCTACCAGGAAAAAAAAGGCTTAATAGAACTGTGCAAAAATGAATTTAATATTAAAGTCTTATCTTGAATGCCATAAAACACCGTTCAAAGCTTTTGCCACTTCTAATTAATACAAGTTAAAGACAATACTATAGGTGATGGAAATGCAGACACCCACCGTATGACCACAGAAATGCTTACTTGCCCAAAGTGCATTTTATGCACACAGAAGGACTCCCAAAGACAGGTCAGCCCACGATGGCTGGCAGTGAAAATCACACATCTGTACTTAACCACTTGCTGCAAACTGCCTGGAGTGCACTCAGCTCCACAGACCCAACATACATGGAACTTACACTGCATGTTGTCTCAGCAATAGCTCTTTCTTGTTCTGCCTTGGTCTGCTCAGACGGAGCAGTCCCTTTCCCCTGTGTCTATATGGGCAGAGGGGAGTGATCTGAAGGAGGGAGAGGGCACTGAGAAGCGGACAGCCCGTTCAGGCTTCCCTGCTCCCTGTCCTCTTGGCCCTGGCTTTACCCTCCCAGGGCAAGTGACACACAAGAGGCAGCAAACTCTTACGGTGATCAAACGCTGTGGCAGACACGTTTTGTGGTACCCAAGCAGATGGAGATGTACTAGTGCAGAGCTAAGGAGGCAGGAGGATCTCTGCTAGCACAGCTCAGTGGAGCACACGCATTCTACATCTGGTAACCTGGTCCTGGCTTTCCACCCATGCCTCCACAGATACCGTTTTGCCTCAGGCTCCAGCACCTAACACTGGAACATTTTAGTGCCCTCTTCAGACAGAGCTTTTGAAGACTCACTGACGGCAATAGGAAATACAAACTTTCAAAGTGTGCTAAAACTGGAAGGCAGCAGATGAATGTGCAAGGCGACCAGAGCAAGTTAGTAAGCATGCATTTGTAAAGATACATGCAGATCACATATTTCCAAGCAAGTTGTCCAACTGAAACTGAAAGGTGCCTAATGTTTCAGCTAAATGTTTGTCACATAAACATCATGAAAACAGCACAAAAACATGCAAAGTTTTCTCAGGGGTTTCACAAGCATTTTTTGTAAACTTAAAAGTCATCAGAGTTATTTTCAGAAAGCACTCACCCTTCTATGAAATGATCTGGCAAAGAAATGAAAGCAATCATACTTCATACAACTCTCCCTAGTCATTCTTCACAGTGGTTTTAATGGAGAAAAATCTCTAGTGGAGTACATACCTGTTGATGATACTATCCCCTAGCTACTCAATTCTTATATGGTTTACTAAATACCTCTCTTTCTCTAAGACACTAAGCAATAGTCAGTCATTAAATCATCTTACCAGACAGCAAATCCAAGACAAACCCAAAATCTAACAGCTCAGTGCATGAGATTGATTAAACTATGCACAAATTTTCATACTGAAGAAATACTGCAATCATTCTTTGTTATCCAGTTCACCGTGCACCAGGCAAAAATTGTCCTGAATGACAGGTATAGTGAGCTAGTAAAATTCTCAGCATTGGCCAAATTATGCAGCTATGCTCAGTGCATAGCTTGTGTGTGAGCTAGTTGCATTGCTAGTTTGCACTAGCAGTAACTACATGGTAAAGGCTAGTGTCATCTTAATAAAATGTGATTCTCCTTTACTTTATTTCTCCTGGAGACATACTGTGCAGTACCACCAGATCAACCAAAGCATACCTACTAGCATAAAAATACTGCCTGACAAGACAACTCCATTTACTCTGCTGCAGCTGGACAGCATGCAAACTAGAGTTTAGCTTCCTACCTCCAAGAAAAGTCAAGTTGTTCTTACTGCAGACTTATCAGCAACTGCATATTGTTGATACTATATACTGTTGACACTTACCAGAAGCTCTTTTGAGTTGAAGTGTAATTGATTTATGAGGCAGTCAGATCTGTTAGTTTTGTAGGGTACCTACTAATATACACAATGAGATAAAACAGCATCTTAAGCTGCTGATTGAGATATGAAAAGCAGCTGCAGTCCCCCATGCTTCTCTCTGCTGACACTACCATTCTTTGGCTTGATTTTTCCTCCAACCAATAAAAAAACCCCAAGCTTTTATTTGTCAAGTAGAGTTTTCCTATGGTTGCCCACATAAAATGCCAGCAAGAATATCTTCTTGTTCACATGGCCAATGTGCATGCCAAGTGGCAAGTACCAAGAAATACCAGAAAGTCAAGTTTAGCTTCTTGATAAAACAGTGCACCATTTCAATAGAAGCATGCAGTATTAACTTTAAAATCTACCTCACAGACATACTGTTTAGGTCTGCAGTACTTGAATGCCATTTGGAATTCAGTTTTCTATATATCGTGTCACGTGTCTTACACAAATTCCTTTTTGGTAGCTGACAAAATATTGAGTTACGTATTTACTATCTGATGTGTTTCAAAGAATGGAATCATCATCTGGTTTTGGCAGGTGCTTTGGCTTGACAATATATTCCACAGGCAGTACTCAATCAGTTGTGTTTAAAGCTTCCTAAGTTGCTAGGAGATACTCAGTCAATCAAACCACTTGCTTTCAAAAGTATCTCTAACTCTCCAGTTATTAAAGAAGTACTTCTCACACAGTAATAATATATTATTACAATGCCCTGGAGTAGGGGAGAAGCTGGTTTTTGCTGTTGTTGTTGGTTTTTAATTTAAATCTTTCATCTAGTTTGAATTGCATTGATTTTATAACCTTATTCCAAAGCAAGTTTCACCTCCATTAGAATGAATACAAATGAAGAATGGAAAAATAAAATAAATCAGAGGCGGTTTCATTAATACTTCAGAAGCTGCTAGAGAACTTCTGAGCTATTCTTCAGGGTCCTACAGAGGAGCTTCATTCAAGACTCCAGATTCTCAACTGTTGAATTACTTCTACAAATTATGTCATATTGCCATTTATACATCAGAAAGTCACAAGGAAATGAAATTAGCTCTGGTGCTGACTGATCCTAAATGGAAGTGGAAAGAATAAAGCATTAAAAAAAATATTGGTTCTAAGATGAGGAAGAACTCCTTAAACAGATAAAATAAAGTCAGAGCCTGAAGGGGGGAAAAAAAGATAAACAGACAGAATTGTCCACTTGGCACAATGGGAAATCTGTGAGTGAATATCCCTCAGGGAAACATTCTTTTTCTACTTGCAACTGAGTAACCTGTATATTAATAAGCTGCTCTGATGAACCAGATCAGCTTCAGCATAGACTGGTAAAGCTTTCTGGTGATGCCTTGAAATCAAGTACTCCCCTTCACACATCTCAAAGCCACCATCTCAAAGCTCAGAGAAAAAATTACACCAGAAACTTTGCACAGCATTAAATATTAGGAAGCTTCAGAACAAAACTGCTTGCATTTCCCATTTCATTGCTCCTCACCTTTCCCCAGCATCTCCATTCCATGGAAGAGGATAACAACATTCCAGGCAACAGGGTAATTCAACAAGCATTACAGCAATTGCGCTCTGAATCTTTTCACGATGTCTAGAGGCACTTTTCTGTTCTGTATTAGTCATTCACTGTTGAACCCATGAAAGACACTAGTCTAACACCAATATTCTCCTTGGCTTACAACTGTACTAGGCTGTTGCACTTCCTTGCAGTGGGCAAAGCTCTCGTTTTCTGCCATGGGTTGGTTTTTGAGGTGTTTCTGCTGGATAACTGGTCTAGGGCTACATAACCTTGGATTCAAACTTCATAATGGGATTGTTCTGATTAGCTGGGAGGCATCCAGGGCAAGTTGGAGTGAACAAGCAGCTGGAAAACACAGCATCTTGCTGTTTCCTGTGAGTCAATACTGCCTGGGACATGAGTGTCATTTATAAACAATCACATGTGACAAAGCATATCCCATACTGCTTGCACACAATTCCACCACTAAAAGAAAAAGATGAAGTGTTTTTCATTTAAAAAGGAAAAGCATATCTTTGGTCTTCTCAGAGAATGAGCTATGTCTACATAAAACCCTTGCTACACCTGATGTTAGTTCACGACCTTGTCAGTACACAGACTGAATGAGCAAGAGGTAAGTTTCCAGCTTGTCTGTGCCTTCGAAAATTTCTCCAAGTAAAAAAGAGGAATAGGAAATATTAAAGGTAACCACTGCATGAGGAGCAGCTCTTTCCACAGTAGAAACAAACACATGTTTAAAGCCTGCCAAACAAGGTCAGAGTTCATTTTATCCTCTTGTATTATCATAACTATCAACATGCAATAAAATCTCCATGTCATCTATACCAATTCCACTGTATTCAGATTGAAAGGATGGTTTTTTCCAGTCATCCCCTACTTTTTTTTTAATTGAGAAATATCACAGATAAGCAGCCACACAGTATATGAAGTTGCACAGAAGCACCCTGTGCAAATATAATGGTCCAACACAGCATGTGCCCGGATGTCCTTCCAGCCTTTATAGTGTTTAAGTTCACTGTATCTGCAAGGAGTAACATTCTCTGAGCGTGAAATGTTATCAGAGTGCATTAGTCTGATTCAAAGCAGCAAAAAATATTTTTGCTCCTCTTCCAAGCTGTACCCTCCTCGGACTTCACTGCCAGACACAAAGTGTTGATGCAGGCATCAACAGCTGAGATAGTTTTGAAATACTACCTCTTAGCAATAATTCAAATAATGTGAAAGATTCTTAATAATACCTTTAACAAGCAGAAGGACAATCCCCATGGAAACCAGAGACTGTTATCTAAAACAAATGCATTTGCCATGCAGTCATCCAAAAAAAAAGAAGAAATATTGCTCTTTGTCAATTAACTCTTGGAACCCAATCCATTAGCTGGGTATGACATTCATCTTACATTTTTGTTAACATTAATCAGTGCGTAATTGAATCAAAACAAAGTCCACGCTCTAGCAAAATCCTCCTCCTCCTCACAGCTTGCCTTCCTGTATTTGCTGGTTTCCCCCACATCCAGAGTGGGGTTCTTGGGATCCAGCCATCCCTCCAAGCAGAGCCTCTGTGTACCCCACCCCATGCTCTGTGCAGTGTTACAGGGAAGAAGCTGGCAGCCCTCTTTATAAAAAAACAGAGCAGGAAGCAATGAAAAAGGTTAGAAACTGGGCTTTAGACATTAAAACCTTCCATTAAAAACAATTAACTGAAAAAGTCACAGGTTCTGTCAACCTGATGAACAGGAAAAGCTTCTGTTGTTGAAACACCAGGATGATTACATTCCCAACCCTCCAACCCTATTATTTTCTGAGGTATTTTGAGGAAGGTGTTTTCCACAGAACTTACTCTGTTAAAAGACAAGCCTCACTCAAAAAGCAGTTCAATGGATACTTTTTTGGCAACCCATGATAGGTAGCTATCAAATACCCTTTTTACGTTAAAATGTATGTTGTTTACCTGTTCATCTCTAGAGGGAACAGGGATGTATCAGGATACATGTTGGCTTACATAGCTTGAAGAAATGCATAACTTTATCACCGAATCACAGAATGTCTGAGGCTGGAAGGGACCTCTGAAGATCACCTGGACACCTCACCCCCTGCTCAAGCAAGGCCAAATTCTTGTAATTGTTTATAATACTTGTATATTTTGGTTTAAAAAAGTATAGTCATCAGACTGACAGAATTGCCTTCATACATGAAAAAAACCCATAAAACAGAAACAAAAAGTAAGATTTCTCAAACCAAATCCAACCATTTTTAACATTCTAGCTACCAACTTCAAAATTCAGTGATAAAATAACAATTGCACTCCAGTTTAGAAGAGTGGACAATAACTAAATTTGTTGGTTTAACATATTTCTTTCATTTTCAGTTTGTGAACATGTGCAACCAAACGTTTTATATCCAAGATTAAGCATCTGCTGCAAGAGAACTACCTTGGAACAAGGTTTGCTGTATACCAAACCTTTTTTTTCCTTCATAAAACAGGTGATCTCCTTAATTTTAGGATAATGTTTCTCACTCCTATTCTTAGAATTCTCAGTCACGTGTTCCTACTTACATCATAGGCACTGATTTAGAAGTATAATTATGTAAGAGATTTATCAGTGTGGAGCTCTGGTCACCAAACTCAGCTCAACTGAACTACAAGCACAAATTTGCCCAGTACAGAGTAGTTACCTGCAGATGGTTTCAGCATAGATGTAAATTATATTGGAAGTCCTTTCATTTAGAGGGCGTGTGGTGGGTTGACCCTGGTTGGATGCCAGGTGCCCACCAAAGCCGCTCTATCACTCCCCCTCCTCAGCTGGATGGGGGGGAGAAAATATAACAAAAGGCTCGTGGGTCAAGATAAGGACAGTTTAATAAAGTGATAGCAAAGGTTGCGCGCGCGAAAGCAAAGAAAAAAAACAAATGATGTTATTCTCTACTTCCCATCAGCAGGCGATGTCTAGCCACTTCTCGGGAAGCAGGGCTTCAGTACGCGTAGTGGTTGCTCCGGAAGACAAAATGCCCCCCCACTTCCGTCTCCCTTTACTTAGCTTTTATATCTGAGCTGACGTCATATGGTATGGAATATCTGTTTGGTTAGTTTAGGTCAGCTGTCCTGGTTATGTCCCCTCCCAAGATCTTGCCCTGCCCCAGCCTGCCATTGAGGGGGGGGCAAAAATGTTGGAGAGACAGCCTTGATGCTGTGCCAGCATTGCTCAGCTGTAGCCAAAACACTGGTGTGCTATCAACACCTTTCTAGCTACTGATGCAGAGCACAGTGCTATGAGGGCTGCCATGGGGAGTATTAACTCCATCTCAGCCAGACCCAATACAATCTCCACCCCTTATTCCATACCATTTGCGTCCTGCTCAGGTTCCACATAACTTAATACAGATATCTTCTAACCATACTATTGTATTTAATTCTCATTACTGAAACCCTTTCTCACCAACACTTACAACTGAGACTACATACTTAAACCACTTTTATACCCAACGTACGGATTTATACATTCTTATTAATTACTATCCCCTGTCCTTTAAGAGATAGATATTCCATGGGCTTCTTCCACTCTTCCTGATGTTCACATACAGGTTATGACTTGAGCCCCATCCATCAAGATGAGTGGTCAGGACAGGAGAAGCAGTATGTTCGATCGTTGGGCCCCAACACCAGCTTGGTTTGGGTCACCGATGCACTTGTCTGGTTCCTTGCGAAGTTCACTCTTCTGCAGTTCAGGTCATTCCTGCTACATTACTTCCTACAACATACAACTCACATCACAGATTATTTTTCCCCCAAGGTTAAATGTCCTTGAGGCACACACTGGGTCTCCCCATCCTTCCGCATTACCCACCAAGTACACCCAGGTCCCTGAGCAAAGACAATCCCACGAATGGGTTTGCCTTTTCCCATGGGAGGTGCAATCCACACTGCCTTCCCCAGCCACTTCCCCATGTGCACTACGGGGACCTTATCTCCTCCCACAGTATGTAGGGGTTTTGTTTGGGCAGGACCAGGACGGTTAGCAGATCCTCTGGTGTTAACTAGCCAAGTGGCTTCTGCTAAATTTGTATCCCAATGCTTCCATGTCCCATTGCCTAGCGCTCTCAGCATAGTCTTCAACAGTCCATTATATCTCTCAATTTTCCCAGATGCTTGCGGGTGATAGGGTATGTGGTACACCCACTCAATGCCATGTTTCTTTGCCCAGGAGCTTATGAGGTTATTTCGGAAATGAGTCCCATTGTCTGATTCAATTCTTTCTGGGGTACCGTGTCGCCATAAAATTTGCCTTTCAAGGCCTAAGATGGTGTTTCGGGCAGTGGCATGGTTTACAGGATATGTTTCTAGCCAACCAGTAGTTGCTTCCACCATGGTGAGTATGTAGCGCTTGCCTTGGCGTGTTCGCGGCAGTGGTCCAATGTAGTCAATTTGCCAGGCCTCGCCATATCGAAAACCCAGCCACCGCCCTCTGTTCCAGGGAGACTTTACTCTGGTAGCTCGTTTGATTGCAGCACATGTTTCACATTCATGAGTGACCTGCGTAATGGCCTCCATGGTCAGGTCCACCCCTCGATCACGAGCCCACCTATATGTTGCATCTCTCCCTAGATGTCCCGATGTCTCATGGGCCCATCGAGCTACAAATAGCTCACCTTTACGCTCCCAGTCCAGGTCCACCTGAGCTATTTCTATTTTGGCAGCCTTGTCTACCTGTTCATTATTTCGATGTTCTTCAGTGGCACGGCTTTTGGGCACGTGAGCATCTACATGACGTACCCTTAGAGTTATGTGTTCTACACGGGCAGCAATGTCCTGCCACAATGCTGCTGCCCAGATGGGTTTACCCCTGCGTTGCCAATTGGTCTTCTTCCACTGCTGTAGCCACCCCCATAGGGCATTAGCCACCATCCAGGAGTCAGTATAGAGGTAGAGTACCGGCCATTTTTCTCGTTCAGCAATGTTTAGGGCTAGTTGGATGGCTTTCACTTCTGCAAACTGACTTGACTCGCCTTCTCCTTCAGTGGCCTCAACGACTTGGCGTGTGGGACTCCACACAGCAGCTTTCCACTTCCGATGGTTCCCTACCACACGACAGGATCCATCAGTAAACAAAGCATAACACCTTTCGTCTTCTGGTAACTCATTATATGGTGGTGCCTCTTGGGCACGAGCCACCTCCTCAGGTGATGCTCCAAAATCTCTGCCTTCTGGCCAGTCCATGATCTCTTCCAGAATTCCTGGGCGGTTAGATTTCCCCAGTCGAGCCCGTTGCGTGATCAATGCTATCCACTTACTCCATGTAGCGCTGGTTGCATGATGTGTAGAGGGGATGTTTCCTTTGAACATCCAGTGTAGCACGGGCAATCGTGGTGCCAAGAGGAGATATGCTTCTGTACCAACAACTTCTGAAGCGGCTCGAACCCCCTCATATGCTGCTAGTATCTCTTTTTCAGTCGGGGTGTAGTGGGCTTCTGATCCTCGGTACCCCCGGCTCCAAAACCCTAATGGTCGACCTCGGGTTTCTCCTGGTGTTTTCTGCCACAGGCTCCAGGTGAGACCATGATCCCCAGCTGCAGTGTAGAGTATATTTTGCACATCTGGTCCTGTCCGGACAGGCCCAAGAGCTACTGCACGAGCTATTTCTTGTCTGATATGCTCAAAGGCTTGTTGTTGTTCAGGGCCCCATTCAAAATAGTTCTTTTTCCGCGTTACTCGATAGAGAGGGCTCACAAGCTGACTGTAACCTGGAATATGCATTCTCCAGAACCCCACAAGGCCTAGGAAAGCTTGTGTTTCTTTCTTGTTAGCTGGTGGAGACATAGATGCTATCTTGTTAACCACCTCCATAGGGACATGACGGCGTCCATCCTGCCATTTTATTCCCAAGAACTGAATCTCCTGTGCAGGTCCCTTGACCTTGCTTTTCTTTATGGCGAAACCAGCTTTCAGAAGAATCTGAATTATTCTTTTCCCCTTCTCAAACACTTCTTCTGCCTCATTGCCCCACACGATGATGTCATCTATGTATTGTAAATGTTCAGGGGCTTCGCCTTGTTCCAGTGCTGTTTGGATTAATCCGTGACAAATGGTAGGACTGTGCTTCCACCCCTGGGGCAGTCGATTCCAGGTGTATTGGACGCCTCTCCATGTGAAAGCAAACTGTGGCCTGCACTCTGCTGCCAAAGGAATGGAGAAAAATGCATTGGCAATATCAATTGTAGCATACCACGTGGCTGCCTTTGATGCCAGTTCATATTGGAGCTCTAACATGTCTGGTACAGCAGCACTCAGTGGCGGTGTCACTTCATTCAGGCCGCGATAATCTACTGTTAACCTCCACCCTCCATCAGACTTTTGCACTGGCCATATAGGACTATTAAAAGGTGAATGAGTCTTGCTGATGACTCCTTGGCTCTCTAGGTGATGAATCAGCTCATGGATGGGAGCCAGGGAGTCTCGGTTTGTCCGATATTGCCGACGGTGCACCGTCCTGGTAGCGATTGGCACCTGTTGTTCTTCAACTTGCAACAATCCCACAATGAAGGGATCTTCCGAGAGGCCAGGCAGAGTAGATAGCTGTTTGATCTTCTCTGCATTTACAGTGGCTACACCAAAAGCCCATCGGTACCCCTTTGGGTCCTTGAAGTACCCTCTCTTGAGGTAGTCAATGCCAAGGATACAAGGGGCCTCTGGGCCGGTCACAATGGGGTGCTTTTCCCACTTGTCCCCTGTCAAGCTCACTTCAGCCTCCAGTATAGTCAATTCTTGGCATCCCCCTGTCACTCCAGAGATCCAGATGGGTTCCGTGCCCCTGTATCCTGATGGCATCAGTGTACACTGTGCACCAGTGTCTACCAAAGCCTTATACTTCTGTGGGTCTGATGTGCCAGGCCATCGAATCCACACAGTCCAGTATATCCGGTCATCCCTTTCCTCCTCCTGGCCGAAGGCAGGGACCCTCTATTGCTGTTCCTCATCAGAATATTCACTGTCCGATCCTTGCGGTACCAGACCAGAAGTCCCCTCACCAGAATCAAGGGAGGTAGTTTCAGTTCTTCTATGCCTGGAGGATCGCTGAGTGCTTTCTTGGGCCTCTACAGCAACTACGCTGACAGCCTTCTTCTTGGGTGACCCCTTCTTAACAGCTGTCTTCCCTCTCAGTTCACGCACACGGGCTTCCAGCTTAAAGGTGGGTTCACCATCCCACTTCCTCATGTCCTCCCCTTGGTCACGCAGGAAGAACCAGAGTGTACCACGTGGCATACGCCTTAGGCTCCCTTTCCCTCTGACTGGGGCAGGAGAGGACTGATTTCTTGGAGCATCCCTAACAGCCAAGGCACTGTCCTGTAGGGATGAGGAAACACAGAGATTTTCCTCAAAGTTTTGGAGCCAAGACGACACTTTCTCCACAGTTGGTGTTTCCATATCTGGACAATACATTGCTGCCAAGCTGTTAGAATACGATGGTGGGGCACCTTGAATCACCTTTCGCCACATGGCCCGTGTGCACAGGACATCCTCTGGATCTTTGGAGACTTCCTCATCATCTAGATCACTGTAGATGACTTCCACCACTGCTAACTCTCTCAGGTACTGGATGCCTTCATCTGCGGTAGTCCACTTTTCTGAGGAATTCACAAGATCTTCCTTGAATGGATATCTTGCCCTCACACTTGAGAGAAGCCGGCTCCAGAGACTGCAAACTGCTGCCTCTTTTCCAATTCCTCTTTCAATTCCCCGGTTTCTAGCGAGGGATCCCAGCTGTTGGGCTTCCTTGCCTTCCAGTTGCTGACTATCAGCCCCATTATCCCAGCATCGGAGCAGCCAGGCAGCAATCCGCTCACCTGGCTGGCGGCTGTAATCTTTCCGCAAGTCCCGAAGTTCTGAGGACGTCAGGGACCGGGTAGTTTCCGCTTCCTGTTTAAGTTCCCTCACTCCTTCCTCCAATTTCCTTACCGAAGGACCAGCTTCTAGATCAAGCCTTTCCTCTTCTTCTTCTTCTTCTCTCACTAATCGATGGTATGGACCCATTGATCTCCTTGTCCACTGCTTCCTTTTCACTATTGGGGCAATTACTGTAGTTGTTGTTGTTTGGGTCCCTATCTCGAGCATGGTGTCCTCAGATGCAGTCTGGGTCCCTGCCTCAACCATGGTCCTCTGACAGTGTTGAACTATGGCTCGGTAGGCATAGGCCAGGCCCCAGTACAGTGCGAGAAGCTGCTGGTTTTCATTGGGATAGGCAAGGCACCCTTCTATCAGGTGGCGCGTCAGTTTGCCAGGGTTACTTGCCTGTTCAGATGTAAAATCCCAGATTATGGGAGGTGATAACCGTCCTAGGAATCTGCCCAAATCCTTCCATATACCCTGCCACCCAGGCACTGGTCGCTTGAGGGCACATTTAAGTATTGCCTCACCTAAAACTTGCCTTCTCTTATACCAGGACGAGACCAGATTCCACAATACCCATAATATGCCACCAGTATTAATTATTAGTATTAAACAGCTTACATAAGGGTGAACAAGGACCTCGGGAGCCTGCATAATAAAACCATTCACATCAATGCCTGGTAGGGAGAGGGAGATGTGTTCCCTCATCTCCTCCACAAGATAGCTCCCACAACACAGGAAAGCCATCAGTGCCAGGACAAAGCACATAGACATTATTTGTATTAGCACGTTCCCGCGTTCCTTCATTCTCCCCACAAGATAGCTACCACAGCAAAACAAAGCCATCAGTGCCAGGACAAAGCACGCAGCCATTATTTGCATTAACATGTTCCCAAACTCAGCAAGCTAGAGATAAGCAAGCAGCTAACAAGCTCCGTGACCTGCACAGGAGCTTGCCACTTAATAGCTAGCTATAGAACACTTAATGCAAAACTGCCGTTGTCTTGCCCCACGTTGGGCGCCAAAAAAGGACTGTGGTGGGTTGACCCTGGTTGGATGCCAGGTGCCCACCAAAGCCGCTCTATCACTCCCCCTCCTCAGCTGGATGGGGGGGAGAAAATATAACAAAAGGCTCGTGGGTCAAGATAAGGACAGTTTAATAAAGTGATAGCAAAGGTTGCGCGCGCGAAAGCAAAGAAAAAAAACAAATGATGTTATTCTCTACTTCCCATCAGCAGGCGATGTCTAGCCACTTCTCGGGAAGCAGGGCTTCAGTACGCGTAGTGGTTGCTCCGGAAGACAAAATGCCCCCCCACTTCCGTCTCCCTTTACTTAGCTTTTATATCTGAGCTGACGTCATATGGTATGGAATATCTGTTTGGTTAGTTTAGGTCAGCTGTCCTGGTTATGTCCCCTCCCAAGATCTTGCCCTGCCCCAGCCTGCCATTGAGGGGGGGGCAAAAATGTTGGAGAGACAGCCTTGATGCTGTGCCAGCATTGCTCAGCTGTAGCCAAAACACTGGTGTGCTATCAACACCTTTCTAGCTACTGATGCAGAGCACAGTGCTATGAGGGCTGCCATGGGGAGTATTAACTCCATCTCAGGGCGATACTTATCTAACATGGTCTCTGTTCCCAAGAAAGTGTACAGTTACAAGATGGAAAAGATTTTAGGGAAGGAGCTAGTTTATAGCAGATTAGTCCCAGAAAGTGAACATAAGGTTTCATTGCAGGAACAGCTAAGTCATTGATTTTTGTCGAGGTTTTGCCTGGGACTAGTCCAAGGCCAACACATGCCTATACAACCCACTGGCAGCAGCTACTGTAACTTGTTGTGAAGATGGAGCAAAGTTAGAAAACTTATACAAAGACATTTAAAATTGTTCTTACAGCAAGCATAGCTTGTGTAATATGATGGTATTTGTAACGTCAAAATCACTATGGGAAATGACCATTAATGTAATTTCATTTGTGATTTTTTTTACTGTTGTCCTTAGTACTTTATACATTTATTGTCTGTAGGCAGATTCTGAAGTAACTGCATCATGCTAAAGTTATTGGATACCCACTTGTATTTCTTTCAGATATACCTATCTGAAGGGAGATAAGAAAGTGCTGCACTGATAATTCTCCAGTTCTTCATACCCACTGCCACTTTTTCCCACCTCACTTTTTGTACTTACTGTCCCATTAAAATGGACAGAATTTCTGGGCAGGAACAATCATTTTCTCCCTTTCGATAAACTACAGTCCTTCAACAGCTGCCACGATCATTTCAGCCAATCAAGGAAATAACCAAACCTGCTTATTTTGCTGAAGTACACTTGACTTGTCTGAATTCCTTGCCTCTATTTTAAAACCAATGTCCTAAAAGAACCTGAAACTCCTCAAGCTCCTTGGAAGGAAAAAAGTTTAAAGAATATTGTGTCTGCAACTTCAGGATCTTGGATTGTTCTCACATCAGGAAAATATGACAAATCTATAGCATTACCTTTGAAACCTAAGCTAGAAAATTAAAAACCTGAAAAAAGAATGTCCAGATTTACAGCTCTAACAATAACAGGAATATAAATCTTTTCAAAGTTATTAACTTTTTGAATCACAGTGCCTAAGGGACCAGCTTGTTTTACTTGTTGCAAAAATAAAACCAAAACTTTTTAAACCCAAGGACTTTACATGACGCCCATGACAGACCCCCACGACACGGGGACCAATGTTTTTACCTCTTCTATAAAAGAAATAGATATAGAAGAGGTAAAAATACTGGATGTCCACATCATCAACGTACATTAAATCGTTAGCAGAAGTACTGGATCCTACATCTCCTTTGCCAACCAAGTATCACATCTAGTGAACCATCTGGCCTTACTTACATCAGGCTTTGTGCCAGTTGTCCTCAGAGAGCAAATTCGATGCTGTTACGGAAACACTGCAAGGCCTGGGATGCAAGTGAAGCAGGGCATTTTTCTGAACAGTCAATCTGTTCTTCATCATCCTTGGCACAAGAGGAATAGCTTTTGTCCCTTTGTTTTATAAAGAACTCAGAAAGGGGCCATTTTGAACCTGTATGTCATGAAACGACTGAGGGGATACAATAGCATTTCTTACGCAAGGTGATGTCAAGCAACACAGTGATTTACTTGACCTCCCCGACTGCTCTGCTGAGTCTAATTGTAAATAGCAGTCTTAGCACAGGGAGCAAGTACGTTTAAGATTTGTTTTTACGTAACAATGCTATCTGCCAGTACCTCTGTGTTTGTAGAGAGCCCATAGCTGCTTCTGTTGGTAGCCTCACTATGCATGGCCAGACACATCTCTTCAGATGCTCCTTTTTCGTCTGACTTCACTCACATGCACCTGCAACTCGTATGCAGGCATGTTGGCGCTGTTAAGGAGATGTGGTTACTAAGATGCAACTTTTCACACCACAGATGCTGCTCAGCTTTGCTTCATTTACAGGGCCAGCCCCAGTCTCTACTAGATTCTTCCAGGAGAAACTTGCAGGACTCCTACCCTCTCTGCGTGACACGCCAAGGTCAGATCCAGGAGGAGACTGACAGTTTTGCACTTGTGAGACTGTGGAAAAACTTAGATCTTTTAGAGCACCTCCAGCATTTGGCCTGGGCTGTAAGCTGCTCCAGCATCCACAGCAGGCAGGAACAACTTTCCACCTTCCACTCTGGACCTGATGACCTCCTGCACTGCTCAGAGTCTTACTCCCTCTTGCCTTCACCCTCATATCCATACAAAATGCTATCAGACCAGAAAGCAACATGGACATGGTCCAACAACATCATGCTTATGCAAAATTATTTTTTCTGTATCTAATGCTTTTCCAGTTGTTCACACAAGATATTAAGACAAAACTTACAAAAGAAATTAGTTGCTGTGCCATATTGTAGTATAGTGAGTATGTGAGATCTATACTGCCTAATAGTATACAACCAACTGAACAATTTGACTAAATTACTGGTTTAGCTGATTTTCCCTGGCTTATTTATTGAAGAAAAAAACAGAAATACACACAATTTAAAATGAATGATACTTAACAGAGGAGCACAATTTAAAAAGCCTGTGGTAATTACTAGTAGTTGGAAGACAGACTTTATATTTTCCCTGGTAATTGAGGCTATCTTGCACTCTTGATTAGAAGAAATAATTCCTACCCATTAGCATCAATTTTCATCCTCCGTTGCAGCTGAAATTATAGCGTTTGTAGCTGAAAGACACCATAGTAACAGCTATTTCATAGACCAGAAATTATTTTCTGGCCTACCCCACAGCCTTGTGACTCTTTTTTTTTTGCTTTATACACTAAGAAAGATCTGATGTCATTTCTGCATCAGTTTGACTGTGCTTCCCTTTCCCCAAAGTGCCATGTTATCAGAAACAAAATTTTATACTTTATATAGTTTTGCCATGCAGCCATTCACCATGTCACCAGCCGGGCCTATTGGCTCTTGATTCTTTATACACAGATGTCTTCAGACAGAAATTACATATGCTTAATATGTCCTGCACAGTGGGATTAATTTACGTTATATTTAGAAACAAGCTTCTTTTCCTCCCTCCACCACTGACTCTGTAATGAATGGTTCTCTCTGCTCTTCCCAGCCCTGTGAATTGACTCAAACAGTATTCACTAGGAAGAAGAAAGCAGAGCTGGGAACTCTGACACACGTCTGAAACACCATGAGTTACAAACTAGAAAAATAAGTATGACCCTAAATAAAACACTATCAAAAAAAACCCCAATCACATGGAAAAATACTCTGTCTAGTTACCAGAGTGAGGCATTTCACTGAAGAAATACGAATTTACAGAGCCAAATCAGATTTACTCCAACTTGCCAAGGGGAAGAGATGTGTTTCCATGGGATACCTTGGGGAAGGCAAGGTGCTCCACTGTCAAGATCACAGTGACATTTCTGGCCTGACTGAATGCAAGAGGTGGGGTTTGTTTTGTTTTGTTTTTTTCTTAAAACATATAGAGCCCTGAAGTAAAATTTGAGATTTTGTTGGTCAAGCATTTCACTCACAAAAACTGTTCTTGATTGAGACTTTCCCCAAATTTACTCTCTCTCATTTTTCTACAGTCCCCCATTTATAACAGAACTCCACAATGGGATTTATGTAGTGTCCACTCTCCAGCCTGCTTTCTTTTACTATTTTAATAACTGAGTTCCCTTTTCTTTGCTCAAAATCTTCCCAGCAAGAGATACTGCTGTTCCCAGGTCCATTCTCTGCAGGACAGCACTTGTTAAACCCAGAATAGCATTGGGCTTAGTGAAATGGGCCACAATCATTCATCCTTCAAATGCCTTCATAGAAAACGCTACGAAAAATTAGTATTATTACTTAATACTTCCCTTTTATTAAAAAAGGCAAGAAATTCAGCTTGATCCGCATTTTGTACCTCCTCAGCAAGGCCAATGGGTAGTAGATCATCTAATCAGGATTGATGACTCAAAATCCAGAGACACATGGTAGTGCCCAGGATTGACTGAAGTAAAGGGAAGCAGATTCAGTTACACAAACTGAAGAAATACTAAAATTTTTCTTGACCTTAAGAATAAAAAAGTTTTTAAAATTCTAGGTCTGGACACCCTCTAGCAACGAATAGTTCTGAGGGTAAGACAAGCTGTAAAACTGCGTAACATTCACCCCAAACACACCACTGATGTGTGGAAAGAACTTTTAAGTTTTCTTTTAACCTTCCAAGAATCCAGATGACTGCCCTACTGGAAAAGGAAGATAATGTGGATGTTTTTACTGTAAGTCTCCTTTTCTTCACTTCTGTTAAGAAACACAATTAGCCATCCATATTTGGACTTCATAAACTACTGGGCACAGAAGAAGGTACTCTACACTGAAATCTGCCATAACACTGCCAAAACTTTGCTGTATGTTTCCTTGCACTAGCATGGGCTTATAACCTAGCATGGGCTGATGACACAAACTCCCTCATCAATCATCCATATGCAATATAAAATTTTAAACTTGTGTTTTGCTCATTGATGTAGCTGAAGAGAATATTTTTGCTGACATATGGGATTTTTACGTCTATCAGCGTATTAAAATCAAACTGATTTCAATATGATTTTTCAATCTGAAAAAAATTGATTCAAAGCTGGAACAATATAAACTAAAATTAGTTTCTAGTTTTATTTTCTGAAACTAAAAAATTATTTCATTTTCTTGCTACATATATATAACCTGATAAGGTCTACCATGTATTAGCCATATGTATGTAAAAATTAAATGAACGTAAGACACATGTAGCATACAACTAACCCAATAAACTCTATAATAGACAGCAGCTGCCATCAGAAGTGAGAGAGGAGAACCATATATGCCTACCCTACCTCTTCCACCAAAGAGGACTTGCACACAGGCAGTGACTTGTCTGGTTGGGGTGAATCAGCAAGTTGGTGTATCAAATCACTTACAGCTTGCTGTGTTTTCCTATACACATATACAAATACATGCTCATTAGCAAAGCTTTCCAGGGAACCTGCATCTGTTTTCTGCAGTCATCTGTAAAACAACATTTCTTGTTGTGACGCAGGCAGTAAATTCACAAATAACCAAGATGTTAGCTGCTGCATCGTTGACCTCTGCTTATTAAATGTCCAATCCACCTATCGCTACAAACGAAGGCATGTATTATTTATATTTCAGCAGTTGTCTTTCGTATTTCTACATTTCTCACTCACTTCTTCCCTTTTGCTTTCCTACAAAAATTACCATGTCACAATGGTTGGGAATGCTTGCATGATACATTTGTGTAATTGCTCCTCTCTTGTACTGTATCATCCACTGTCAGCAGGTGAAAATGTTTCAGATCTCTCTACACCATACGGAAACAAACAGAAAATAAAAACAATCCAGCAATTTCTCTTGGCTTCCACAGATGAAGTACCAGTAAAAATGTATGCCAAAAATCTAGAGCGATTTCAGCTCTTCCATGAAGGAACTAAAAAGTGTCCATTTACAGATTAAACCCCTTCAGCTTTGTAACTCCATTGCCTGGCTGCAAAATTTTAAATTTTACAACAGCTATATAATTAGTTTTGTTACCTTAAAAAGAAACCTAGACACACTTTGCACTCTTCAGAGAGAATATGAAGAGCAAGATTAAGTTTGCATATTTTACTAGTACCTGGAAAATTGCTATTGCAAATCCAAAAGGTCTTCCAAAATAGCAGAGCCAAAGAAAAAGCTCTTGTTAATTTATCTACAGGTGTTTGGCATACTTCAACTAGTGACCTAAATACATGAAAAATGTGTGGATCCTTTCCTGAAGCATTTAGAGATTTGCCTGTAGAGATTTGCAACAGAAATGCTAAGATCAGCATGAAGGAAACATGAATGGAATCGAATGTGTGTGAAAGCATCAGAAGAAACAATAAAGCAAGGGTTAAAAGAATGTAACGTATTGATAAAACAAATACACCACTGACAGCAATAAAACTGGGAAACAGGGTGGAACGTGCTGTTTGCATCAAGACCAGGAAGCCTGTGCTCTGTACTGGCCACAGCAGAGATGACTTGTCAGCAGAGGACTCATGCTGTAATTAATACAGGAGGATGGCAAGGAGGTTGTAGTACAGCAGTACAGTCACTGCTCTCCTCCTGCCTGTTCCAGCAGGAAGACAGACTGCAACTATGATACCCAAAACGATGGAACAAAGACAAGGGGCAGCAACCTCGCCAAGGAATTACAGAGCGTAATTAAGAATCACAGCAAGCAGGATTCTGAGGCAGAAGATCCTCCTGTAGTTAACTGTCGACTCCTAAATTTAAAAGACCTGTTCAACAACCATTTCATTGTCATCCTCCCCCTTCTACACAAGTAATCCAGACCGCTTGAAGACACACATGTTGGTGCTTGTGAGCATGTGCAAGAGCATAAGGGCTGAAATCAGTCTTGTTTTAGAAATAAAATCATATTTCCCTTTCAGAAGGTTTCACATGGATTTTTGTTACACTAAATTCTTGTAGAATTTAAGATACCAGTTTAAATTTAGTTTTGCTTTTTTATTTTGTTAAACAGGAACCTCCTTCTAAGTAATACTGGTATTATCCAACACCAATCCCAAAACATGTCAATGCCTTGCAATCTGGACATAATTCCCACTGATGGAGTTTGAATGAAGAAAAGAGGCTTAAATGATATTGAACTTCTACTCACAAGGTCTCAGTTACATAGTCTCAGCAACTGTTCATAGCTACACATGCCCAGAGCCCAGCGCCACCAGCAGGGATTAACCAGGGAGCAGAATTCAGGCTACAATTAAAGCATCCTAAAAGAAAAACTGGTCTTTGCTCCAAAGGCACCACACTATTATGTTACTACAGTTTTTCAGTTTCACAATAGCCAATTTTACAGTTCTTTTGTCTGCTTCCCACCTCATGTAGCTGCTCTTTTCTAGCTACATCACTCAGTAGGATAAAATATATTAGTTCTCCTCGGAAACCTTACCTTGCTTACATCCTTAGACCACAGTAATAACACTGCATCAGATAGAGGCAGTCCAAACCAATTCTGCATCTTTTCCTGGTCTTAGTCAATTTGAGCTTTTGCACATGAAAAACTAAATTCTTCCTTACTGAAGTGTTTTTGCAAACTTTCAGGAGAAACCTTTAAGAAGCTATCAGAAGATTTAGCTTTTTTTAACAACACATTATTATTTTTGCTAGGGACAAAATTTTAACTGCTTCAAAACATATATTTTTTATTCATTTATGAGGAAGATTATTTCAATTTTTAGATAGCTTTTATTTCACTGATTATACTTCTATCAGCAATGACCGCAAAAACAACTTAGTAAATACATTCACAAATACAAACACAAAATCATTCCACAACTAAAAAACTGACAGTCATATTGTTTGGATTTGAAACATATTATTAAAATAAGTAACTAGACATAAAACTAGTGTTGCAAATAAGCAAATCCCATCAAAAAGATATGATAAATGAATTGCGGGAAAAAAAAAACAGGATTGCTTAAAAAAAAAAAAAGTGTTGTACATGGTGCATGTCATGTAACAGAAAAACTACTCACAAGTACATTACCAAACTGTCATTAAAGTTCCAAAAGCAGACCATCAGTGTGCTTACACTAAGAATAAACTATAAAAGAATCTCAAATACAAACTAAGAATATGTATATGAGTTTTCTTCTGTCAATTAAATCTGGGTAGGGCACTTTATTAAAAAACAAGAAAAAGGCGTTACAGAAATTCTGTTTTCCTAAGAGACATTTTAATAAGCTGTTCAGGTGTTAAAGTGCCAATGCAAGCATAAGTAATGCTTAATGAGGAGGCACTCAAATAACAGCACAATCTACTGTCAGAGGTTACCTCAACTGTTTCCAATTTTCCAGTGGGAGACAACTCATCGGCAGTAACCATCTTAAACAGTTTGCTACCAGGTGTGTGCTGAGGAAACCCACAATAGAATCACTCTGTAAGCTTTAAAGACAAGTTCAATATAAGTAAACAGAGCGCTTCACAGTGATGGTCATTTTAGATTGCCTAATTGTAATAACTTCTCTTTCATATTTTGAAAATGATATAAATATAGCAGGAAAAACAGCCACCTGCATTCCAAAATGTCTTCATTAAGATGTCTTCATTTTAGCAAACTAGCATATGGACTTCTTTCAGATTCTGTCGAGGCTCCCTGACAGACTCCAGCACTCCAGTGCTCTCGTAGCACAGGGAGCTCTGCCCTGTCCTACCAACCCACTCCTATGTACAGAGAAACCTGTGGATGCTCCACACTGTAGGAGTGCCACAAATTACGATGCCACTTTAAAAGCTTTAATTTATGAGAAATGCTTTCAGAAGAAGTCTCCTTTCTAAAAGCATAGTAGAGGAAGACTTCATCAGTAAAGTAACAAACTTGGAATTAAAACAGTAGATGTTCTCGATTGACAGTAAAGAAAGAAAAAACAAAAACTCCACAACATTTGACTGAGAGTCTACAATCACCTCTGGAGCCTACTCAATAAAAATTTAACTTCAAAAATTAGCTCTATAATGATGAAAAAAAAATATCATTACATAGGAACTCAAAGACATGTTGTTAAACCCTGAGTCATTCTACCATCACTTGTGTGAGTAGCTCAACAGACCATAGCAGAACCTGCACACTAGGAGAGCAAGGGTGTCCCACCTGCATACTAAAGCAGAATTTACATGACATAGCACTTCCCCAATTCCTGTAAAATTATTTTTAGTGGAGATTATTCATTTTTTGTTCATGCCTTGGTGTTCCAACAGCAAATAAATAAAAAACTCCTGGTATTTCAGGGATGGAAAAGTTAATTTACCACTTCAAGCTTTATTGGTAAAATATGCTAATAGAGAGATGTAACTGACAACTATGACAGTTAGATAAATATTTCATAAAGCATCTAGTGTACACATAAATGCAAAAAAAAATTAATGCAATATTAATGTTTGAGCTGTATATACATTATTAATTAGTTATTGAACTGCTGTTTAATAGCCTACTTAATCTGGCAGTACAGAGCAGCAAATATTGCCAGTATGTCAATACCTTTTCTGAGTTTAAATGGTTAAACTAAACAATGCATTAATTATTTTTTATCTAATTTGCAACATGTCTGGGTTTGGTTTTTTAAAAAAGAAAAGCAACTCTCTTCCAGGCCAAATACTTGGCCAGTGATTTCTGCCACATGGCTCATTGCAAATATTAATGGCAGTCCTGTAGGTTTATCTTCTGCAATGTTTTGAAACCACATACCACAGATGTGCTTGCTAGCGTACAGAGAACTCCCTTACAAACATCAGTGGAAGGCACTACTGTCTCAAGGCTGTATGTTTTTAATGTGACCTGATAATGATACTCTGCAAAGAAAATGGAGATTAAAAATAAATTTTATAATGCCATGCAGTAAGAGAATTGTGGAATGACCCAAAGGACTATTTCCATTCCTTGGAAATGAGCAGACTTAATTGGGAAGCATTTTTATGTATCCTTTTTTTTGTCATTCCACTGATCCCAGGCTGCCTGATTTATGGACCAGTTGTAAAATATTTCATAACTAGCTGTCCTTTGCTGAGATGATAGAGTCTCTGTAGGACACACAAGGAGACTTGCATTATAAATAAACCTACTTAGAAAAGCTAAAATCAAAACAAAATGCAAAACTGAGATCTGAAGCCACCTTTCATCCTTCAAGCAAGCTACTGTCAATGAATTTGGCTATCCCAATACTTATTTAGATGAACAGGATCATAAAGCTACCTTACTGCCTTCTCAACCCTGCTAAGATTGTGACACAAGCAGTGACGGGAAACCAGGACTTGCAGGTCACCTCTAATTCTCCCTGCTATGGACAACTGAATGAAGAGGAGAAGAAGATGGACAGTTTTCCTCTACTTTTTCAACCCTTTCATCAGGTTAATAAGGAAGACTAATGCCACACATAAAAGAGGGAGGCAGGTTTTTTTCTCTGAAATACAAAGGGGATAAAAAAGGGAGAGAGGAAGAGACTACCCCCTGTATGCATATCACACATGCCAAGTTCAAATTCTACCGGGAGTATAAAAGTATAGCTTTAGCCTCCCAGAGGCACAAACTCAAGAGACTGATCTGTATTGAGCTGATCACCATTTTCAATTCTCTCTGCAACAAAGGACCTAGCCCAAGCTGCCAGCAGACCGTTCTTGTGTCAACAGTTCATTCATCACCTAACGTCACCTCGGTGTGATCAGCGTTAACATACCCCAGTGTTCCTCTCCGCAGCCTACCAGAGGAACCAGAAGGCATTATCTGGTTAAATTCCTATTTCCTTCAAGCATCACATTTAGATGAACATTGATAATACAATTACTGGATTCACACTGCTCTGAAAATACATAAAAACTGTAATTCAACGCAACTGGCACTAAAATTATTCCCTTTCCTCTATTCTAACTTTTGTTTTGTTAACTTATTGTTTTACCAATTTCATGTTGCTGGGAAACAGAACAAATGATGAAGAAATGCATGCCTCCTCCTCTTTGTCCACATATATACTCTTAGTGCAATTTTTTGTTTCTAAGTATTCTTTATCACACTTAAAAACATAAGGATTTACAAAGACTGTTTTCACGCTGTGTTTGTTGGTTACAATAGATACTAGTGGGTAATTTTTTTTCTCTGAATGTATCCTCTTTCTGCCAAGCATTATATTTGTGAACATTATTAATTCAATTTACTTATTAATTTTCCATTTTTACCCCATTTGAATTGTTCATCGTTGTTTGGGGTTTTTTACACACATTTTCAATACCTATTACTAAAGCTATATTGGAGCAGTCATGTATATTTCATGGAATTGCTCTACAAGTGAGGTCTTTGTGTCTTTTCAGAGGATGAAGCAGAAAAAAATCTAATCTCAAGCTACCATTTCAGTACAACAAACACCCACAAGAACCACAGCTCTGCAAAGTAATGAGAAGCAAAGATGGTATGGGAGGCAATATCTTTTATTAAACCAACTGCAAAAGTTGGGAGGGAAGAGAAAGAGCAGCTTTCAGACTGAAGACAGACCTCTCTTGGACATGAGAGTTGTTCAGTACTCTTTGATCTGTATTATTATTTACAAGAGCTCTTTTTCATCTGGTTTAGCACAAACCGGGTAGGGTATTTCTTAAATTTACTGAAATGCAAGTAAACAAAATGCAAAATAAAGCAGACAAATGTGCATACTAAATCATCTTCAAAGCTGAGTTTTGTGACTCTAATAATGCTGTTAACACTGTATTGTATACACAGCTCACCTGTTCATTTGGATGGCATAATAGTACTTAGCTATTTTCATAGGCACTTGCCAGCATATTTACCTAAAAACCTTTACTTATGTGGCTTTAAACTTAATTTTATCTATTTGGTTTGTCATTGCACTCAATACAATATCACACAGCCTACAGTCAGAGCAGGTAGAGGTAAAACTCCAGCATAGCTGCCTTTTTTTTTTTTTTTTGTTTCATACCAGTGGCAGCATCATCTGGAGTCCTCGATTTTGCTTTTTGTGGACCAAACTGATTTACATTTTTGTTATCGTTAGCAAAAAATTTAAAAAACACAGGGGAACATATAACAATCAAATATATTAGGGATAGCTCTCATATTCTTCACTCTGCACCTTTCAAAATAAAATCTTGCCATATTTACTGGGCCAAGACAGGCTTAGTTCTAATCATGCTAACTCAACTGAATTAAGGGTGAGACACTGAAAATAAACTAACTTGATTAAAGACAACCTCTTTTTTTACCCTGAGGAAGTTGAAAATTTACAAATTTACAGCTTTAACAATGTTTTCTAAAGAACAAAACTTCCTTTATCACGAAAAACCTTTATAAATGTAGAAAAAAATGTTTTAACAACACTAGAAAGGCAGGCCAACATTTCTTTTTATGGAAGCTTTAGGCCACCCCAAACTTCATTAATCTGCTGGAACAGAAGAACCTTACAAAATGAGCCCTCTCAGTACCGCAACATGCCACAGAAGTTTTGTTCAACAAGAAACAGCTATGAGGAGTCTGAATGCTTAAGTACATGACTTCATACCTTTGGATGCAAAGGATGATAAACACTTCAGCATATTTCCACTCTACCTTGAGTCCACACAGATGGGACAAAGCAGTCCCATTGCTCCAGGCGTGACACTGAATTTCCTGACACCTACTCATTTGTGCAAGGAAAACCAAAGCAAACTCCCATGCTTTGTTTGTTACAGTTCTAAGGTCCAAGTTGGACTCACAAAGAAAAACTCAGATCTGCCAACAGTCCCTGAACTCAGGTATTACAAAAAAATATAGGCTGCTGTCCTTGTTAGCAGCAGTAAGCAAGTAAAAGCTTAGCCAGTTATAAGTCACATTTGTAACTTCTGAACACCCTTTCTCTTCTATTTTGAAAACATTTTGCTCTGGTGACTGACTTTCCTATAAATCTTCCTTACGAAAACCTTCATGAAAAGTAACCAAGGCCTTTAGCATGAACTAGATCAACACATGCAAAAGCGTATGACCTGGTATAACATCCCATAAAATAGGGAGGCCAGAAGCTTTATTTACCTAAGTCAGTGATTCATGGCAACAGCTGATAGTAAATCAGCAAAATGTTTCTTTTCCAGACAGAATAAAATACAGGAATCTCCCTCTTTCCTGCTGAAACATTACAAACACATCAAGGCTCTAAGTACCAACCCCATCTGCTTTTCTCCTACACACACTTCTACGCAGAAGGAGCCTCTTCCACTCCAAGACCCTTTCTCTCTGCACCTCACTGTAACACTGCTCTCTCTGTGACACTTGTTATCTGATGTAAGACTTTGCTTCTTAGGTGACAGAGCACAGAAACCTCTCTCAGCCCTCACCGTGATACACAGGGGTAAAGCAAGCCAAACGGATTCAGCGCCCACACCACCTCTGGAGCCGTGCTGGCCCAGAGTTCGGTGGTGAAGCTTGCGCTAACAGCCGCACCGAGACTTCAGCTGCTTTCTCTTACCAGCTATACCAGAGGGTGCAAGATGCTGCAGAGAGCAGAGTATGCTTTTTTCCCTTACTGTGCCTGAGTGACCAGAGGAGGGAGAGGGAAGCATATTACAGATCTGGTTGCACTGCCTGACAGGTTTTCAGCAAGCTACCGCACCTATCTTAGCTTTTTGAGTGGGGATGTAGATTGGGCAAGATTGGGCAAGAAAGGCAGAAAGCAGCCCATCCTGTATCTGCCAGAAAGGTGTCCAGAGAAGCTCTGGCAGTGTCACTGCCACTAACACTCAAAGTAGGGTTACAGACATACCTTCACACAAACACAAGGTCACGTATTAACTAATCTTGCACGCGTGCTTTTTACAATTATGTGCAAAAGCAAATTTCACACAGGCTGACTATGAGGGCCTTAGTGGCCCAGCTGGCCTCACCTGGGACCCCCCAGCCCCTGTGTGTGGCTCCGGCAGCTGAGTTCAAGCTCTGACCTGGGCACACAGTCCCGGCATCAGCTATGCTGCAGGTGTGCCTGTCTCCTGTCTCTTGGGTGGATCTCAGACCTATGTCACTTTATTTTCCAGTTAAAGAGATTAAACCTTGTGTGCTGCCACTTTCCTCCTCTTTAAGAGACAGAACATTAAGAAGATGGCAAATATCTCACACAGGATCTACTCTTAATCCGTAGGTAGCTTCTTTTTTTATTTTGACCGGAGAAGCTCCCTCTATTCCAGCTGGGGTAGCTATCTCTATGGCTGGTTTCCTAACATGAAAGAAAGTTAAATACAACAAATGAAAAGCTCTCGATTATACTTAAGATCAAACCAAGGTTCCCCACTGCTTCACTGAAATATATGGCACTTTCTAGCATGTTTCTTGGGTAAGTATTGCTGCAGTACAGGTCTATAATTTAATACTCCCTGCTGACTACTAACACACTACTAGTATCTGTGACTGCTGTTACATGCTGCTGTTGCAGTAGTTACCATGCCAAAAAGACAATTCTCAAAAAAATCTCTGATTGCACTCAGGAGGTTTAGCAACAAAACAGACTCAGAAGGTTACAGGAAAAAGCAGATGGGAGGAAACTCTTCAGTGTGACTGCTGTCTTCTCCATAGACCCAAGTAATCTTCCATAAATCACCTCTATATCTACAATCAGATTTCAGTCTTTATTCCAGTTCTTTACAGGCTTTGCAACTGTCAGAGTTAAAAAAGCACAGAATGATTTTTTTTATTGCGTGTTCCTGCGATGGTCTCAGTTTATAATCAATCTTTTGGGAACCCCTGAGCAGCAGCAAATAGTTCAAAAGACTCCCCAAGTCGTGGCAGAATTATTCCACACAGTGGTAGTATCCGATTAATCAGAATAACTTAAAGCACTCAACAGCCAGCAGGGATTTTCTAATTAAGACTCTTCCAATGTAATGAATCATTTTGCAAATCAAAATTTATTTTAAAAATAACTTAGCTGAAGAAAAATAGAAGTAGGGGGTTTTGTGTGTGTGGTTTGGTTTTCTTAAATCAAAAGTATATGAAAATTTGATTTCTAGAGCTTCCAAAGGTACAGCCTGGCCATTGTCTAGAATGAGAGACCAGAAATAGGAGTATTGAGATAAGATCACAGGGTTCCCTAAGTAGCCACATTACCTTTGGAAGTCATTTATGGCCAAATTTTGCAAGAGCAGATAATGGTTCTGCTGGGTGACACCCTAAGCCTGATATTCAGGAGATGGTGAACATCCATCTGTATGGCTTCTCAGGACAGACAGCCAAAACTCATAATTTCTTACACTTTCAGCTGTATGGACATATATGCACATCACAACCATTGCTCCTTCTGCTGTTACCTTCATGTACTCTAGCTTTTATTGTTTCCTTTGCTCTTTGGACTTTAGAAATCTAAATTGTAAGCTCTTCAGACAATTTCAGGCAAAATGAAGAGTGACTTTTACAGACATGTTGAAGGCTTCCAAATGCTGGGGAAGCACAATTCCAAATATTGATCCATAATGCACATCTTGAGTTTAAAACAACTAAAAAGTCAGGGAAGAAGAAAAGACCAGTAAATTAGTTCAAGATATGGCTATGGAAAGCACTCTAGAAATTAGAAACATTCTAGGCATGAAGTAAATTGTTATGGCAAAAAGCGAAGTTACATAGTCTTGACTACTCTAAGCCTGGCCACCGTCTAGAATGACAGACCAGAAATAGGTTCAGAAACTTTGTGGCATCTGAGCACTTTTCATTCATTGCCCAAAGGATGTTGACGCTGGCTTAAATGCACAAAAATCTATTCATGAGGTCCATAGCTGATGGCATACATGGACTTCAAGTTACTTTAGAGATTAAAAAAAACAAAGGAGAGAAAGCAAGAGACAAGGGAAATAGGAAAAACTCTGCCCCATGGAGACAGGGAGGGGAAGCAATGGGGTCACAAGACAAATGTCTTCTGCTTGGTGTCCTTGCCAGTGCAACAGGTGGTGATCGTGAAAATGGTGAGGCTGATGATGACCTTCATGATGCTTTTCCCTAGTAAGAATAGTACTTTTCATCAGGACCCACTCAAATGCCCTGTTTCCCCACACATACTTATGACACTCAGCACTGCCTGAGGCACACCTGATCAGGTGTAAGAGCTGCACATCGCTTGTTGCTAAGCTTTGTGTACATGTATGATTGGGAGATGTTTATCAGATATTTAAATAGCTATTATCTACTTTGATACTCACTAAGTCTTGTTCTTCCCCCAGTGTTAAACTAAAGGTTACAAAACAAGAGGTTAAAGAAGACAGGGGAAAGAAGGGGAGATTTTTTTTCCATTGGTGGCAATCACTTCTGTGTGTAAAATGAAAGATGTTAAACAAGTTTAATGATAAAGTATCAAAGCTCAAGAGAAATGATTGTGCTATCAGATTAAACTAAGTGGTTAAAGCACCTGTCACTTAATAAGGCCAGGTACCAAAAAACCTCAGCACTCTATGCCAATATGCTTGTCCCCAAGGTGTGGTAGTTCAAGTGTCACCCTGGCACAGGATGGCTCCTACTCCATTACGAGGTGCAAAAGACCATTTGAATGTTAATTTCATTTTAATCTGAATAGAGGTGCTGACACTGAATAAGAGTGATAATTTAAAACTGGTTTATGTAAACAAATGCAAGTTTGTGTGTAAACATGGCTTACAAATGATTATGTATAAATTAGCTAGTATATTGCCTGAATCCTGAATAAGGAGAGATGTCAGACAAAACTTTGCTCTTAGATATGAGAGATAATCTATTAGGTAAATAATCTCAATTATTACTTAGCAAAGCAAAAATGTGTACAAAGATGGATACTGCCTTTTTTTTTTTTTTTTTTTTAAACAGGAAGGCTGGCCTTTTGGGATCATTTTCTATCTCTCCCAGAAAGGCCATCTTTAAAAGATGGCTAAATAAATGGATTTCATTTGTTGCACAGCAAAAGTAGGTTCTTCTTTAGAGTGCTTGGGTAAGTCAGTGGTAAAGCCAAACACATCAAGTCCACATCTAAAATAAAGATATTTGAAAAATTCTATTCCTTAAAAGCAAACAATTAAACCAAAAATACTTTATTTCAAGAGCTCCTGCTACCTTATATTGATCATGCTGTACTTTATGCTAGCAACTGAGAATAGATGGAAATGCAATAGTGTTTTTGCCACCTGAGGCTCGAACTCAGACTACATAGAGCCATTTACTTGCAGTATGATATGCGTAGAATCAGTTCACTTTCAGGCTATTCTTCTTGCTTGGGTCTACACATTCTTTCTACCCTGCAGCAACATAAGACAGCCATCTCACCCCAAGCTGCCATGCCAGTTTCAGAGAGTATCTACTTTTGCTCTAGAGCTGGATATACAGCACAGAAAGCTTATAGAGTCAGTTTTCAACAATTTTAAAAAGGAGTGGTCTCATTCTTCCAGACTAGTATTACTGGATAGATATGACCATACAATAGATGAAGATGGCCTTGACTGAAGACTGAAGCAGACTCAAAGCCTGCCTGTCTCCCAGTTCACAGGGAAGCCTTGCAGACAGCTTGCAGGCAGCCCAACTCACACTAATTCACCTAAGGACAGACCTGAACCAGGTCTTCCTCCAAACAAAAATCAAAGAAATTCTCTTTCAGGTAATAGATTCTTAGGACTGCAAAGTTACCCGCTCTCTGAAAATAGTAGAATGTATGGACAGAGACTGGTAACAACACTTCATCAGTGATTCTAAGATACATATATTTGTAAAATTATTAACAGACTACTATGCAAATAGCTACCATCTTTGTTAGCTCTCTACATATCAAACGAAGAAAAGACCACTCACTAGCAGCCTATACAGATATACTCTAGGGCTCTACTTGCCCTTCCTAGACATTTCCACATAAAATTTCTTTGTTTTAGACCCTATCACATAGAAATGTCTTCGACCATATAACCTGCATTTTCAGTTGCAAAGCAATCACCTCTGACCACTGGATACAAGGTCAGCCCCAGCAAATACAAGGTATTCTGAGACAGCTGCTTATCCAGGTCTGCCCACATTACGCTCTAAGGAATTACTGGAGAAAGAGAATCCAAAGAGTACTCCAGTGTTTTTCAGCTCCTTTGGAACCTGAAGTACAATTTTACTTTCTTAAATGCTTAAAATATTCAAAATAAGTCTCTAGAGGCTGGTACCACATCATGCAGTGTCAGCCTTTGCCAACTGCATGGGTGTTTTAGTATCTCCTTTAACCAGATTCTTTTCTTCTGCTGACTGTGTTTTTAAAACTGAATAAAACAAAAGGATGTCTTTGCTGTCCTATTACAGAGGCTTGTTATAGTCAGAAATATTTTAGTGTGGTGGCAATTTATTTCTTTTTTCAAATTAAATTGCAGACATAGAATACTGAACTTAGCCAAATCTAGCATGAAGACTAGAGAACTGTACCGAATGAAAATAAGGATAATAGATAAAAAATTTTATAAGTGAAGTAAAAGAACATTCTGTAATACACTATTGAGTTCTGCAGCTTTTTCTGTAAGTATTATAGTAATTCTGCTGACCTGTACATGATGTTCCTTGCAATGTTCCCTTTTTCTATTAACATATCAATGTTTGGGTGAAGTGGGCAAAATAAGAACTGTATCTTTTAAAACGTTCTCAAAAAAAATATGGACATGTTTAAAAGCAGTATATGTGGCAACATCACACTATCATTTCCTGACGATTAGTAGTCATGTACACAGTGTTACTGTACACATACGTGTAATTTCCCAGACTTAACCTATACAAGATGGAGACGTGACGGATCTGCAAAACAGATGGATGCTACATCCAGCCACCACAGGGTATTTGTGCCCTCCAAACAAAATAGGATGAATGCTTATCCCTCTGTGGTGGGAGTACCTGTAGCAAACAAAGGGCAACCAAACAAGGCAGGTGGCACAGCTGTTTTGCCCAGGAAAGACAAGGACAGTGGGAAGGCAAGCAAGAGTGGTGAGTCTGGGCCTGGCCTGCTTCCTTTGCTGGCCACATGCTTTGGGTAAGTGGGAGTTTGCTGAGGCTCCTCTGAGTGTTTGCCAGGTGACTGCTGTTGAGAATGTGAGAGGGTGGGATACGAAGAGGTCTGCAAGGTGGTCACTTGATCCTGGCAAGGGGGCTGAGCATACCCAGGGCAGAGGTGACAACAGGACAAAAGGCAGGAGCTAAATAACCAGAGGAGCATATTGAACAGGGGCAGCCAAGATGGAAGAGTGCACTGGGAGACTGCAATGGCAAAGGTGCAGATGAGCTTCCTTGTCCACACACGCTCCCTCACACGTGCACGCACTCACTCCTCGGTTTATCTCATACAGGCTACATCTTACTTCACTGCTAAGCATCGGAAAAAGGGTACAGTAGGAGAGCAGCAATCTTAATCGCTGAAGCAAAAGACAAGATAAACTAATGAAACTTAAAATAACTAACATGTTAAGCTCAACATGCCAGTTGAAGTCCAGGAACAGATAGTGCTACTGGCTGCTACTGAAGTGCAGCACGCGTGATTACCTATTCAGGGGCGGGTCTTGTGTGTGTGTGTGCGTGTGTCTACAGTACAAGGAGTTCCTGGCCCTCACCCTTTTCAGGTGGGAATGGCTAAACTGGAACAGGTAAGAGAAATAAAAAGGTCCCAGATCAGGCCTACAGGAACACTGCTGCATAGTCTCACCTCCACTGCAGCAGCTCTTGTGCTGGGGACGCGAGTCTCAGGGCAGGACAGTATCCATCTGGGCAAGAGCGTCCTCCTGCATACTGGATGCGCCGGCAGCAGAAAGGACTCCAAGGACAGGAAGCAGCAGTGGCAGGATGTCGCTTCACTAGGCACAGAGCTAGCTGGCTGTGAGACATCCCAGAGGAAGGCCTGCACCGTAACTTGCCTGTCAGGTGCAAAGGCAGCACACCTCCTGGGATCTCCCAGTAGCCCACAAGGAAGAACAGGGTCAATGGTCAGCCTGTATCGGTACCGGTGACCCAGGGAAGTGCCGGAGGGATGTTCTGGAGGCTCAGTTCGGGTGATCAACCAGGATACTGAAGCCCAGGACCTTCACAACCACTGTCATTAAGAAGCTTATTAAGAGCTCTATATGCTAAGGGCAGGCAGAGATCTGGTGTCTCAATGCGTGAAGGAGATGGTGATGCCAAGAAGGGGGTTTTAGATATGTTAAGAGATGGAGTATCTTTTGGGACAAGACAGACCTGTAAAAGAAGGACAGGCTGGTTGTATACTAACCAAACCGGAGTCAGGCTGAAAATGACAGGCTGGTTGTATACTAACCAAACTGGAGTCAGGCTGAAAATTGCAGGAAAATATTTAAACTAAAAGCTCAGGAAAGCCAAAAGGCACAAAGGAGCACCCGATTCAGATTGACACAGTCCCAAAGGGGTTCTTAGTGCTCCTCTGAAGAGGCTAAGGGAAATAAACAGCCTAATACAACAGTTAGGAAAGGTGAAACAGACTACCCTCTCTGTTCTAGATACTCCTTAAAACTACAGATATTAAATCGAACCAACAGAAAACACCCCACCTCAATATTTTCCACTTTTTCTAATTAATTCAGGCAATAGCAGTAGAAAATGTATTTTAGCCCCTTGTATGACTGACTTTATTGTTTGTTCTACAGTATCAGAGAAATTATCCAGTTATGCCATAAGAAACACAGATACACAACAAAAGTAAGGCCTGCTGGAGTCTGAACACAAGACAAGTGACACAAGGTATGTGAAGAAAGATACAAGAGGTTACACAAGCAGCAAATCACTTCATATTTTATCAGGCTTCTAGAAGAAATTGTTGAGTTCTTGCATGGAATTGCTTTGACAGACAAGAGAGTAACTCAAAGGTGGCGGAAAAAAGCAGACTAAAACCAGTCTCTGTCCCCCCAAAAATTACAGGCTATTTTTTCCCCCAAGAGAACTGCCAGAACAGAAGGAAGGACCACACTTGTCAGGAAGTAAGCCAGACTATTCATGATGGAGAAGAATGTAAATTACAGCGTTGAGTATCATAGCTAATAAAGCATTTAAAAAGGCAGCAGTCCACAGCAATCTCCCAGCAATCCCTGACAGCAAAAGACCATGAGCAGGGAATAAGACAATTAGAGCTCTCCCTGCCATCACCATTTCAGCTTCAGTACTGCTTTTGTTACTACCATAATTGCCATTTGCATTGTCTGGCTGATCTAATATGTTACATGAGAGATGATGTGATTTCTTACCCAGCCAGCCTTCCAATCCAGGATATTTTCTTCATTGCAATGTTTCTATGGAAGCTGGCTGACTACAAGGCACCAGTTCTTGTCCCTGCTTCCAGCTGCTAAATCTAATTTAAAGATGCTAAAAATAAAAAAAGCTTACATGTAACAGTACTGTTCGGAAAGCAAGAGGCTGTACTTCCTACAGGGACAGCATTTAATCAGCAGTGACATTGCAAAGAGGTAAAATACAGTAATTGTTTCACTGGTATTTCTTCCACTTGAAAACTTTTTAGCAGTACCTAGCCCACTCTCAGAACGTTTTGAGAACTCCCACCTCGTTAGATATTGAGACAGCAAGTATAGCAAACATAACACAGAGAAGTCCCAAGTCTTTGAACTTCCAGTTCAGCTGTTGCCCCAGCGACCACTTATACCGGACACCCAAGAATGCAGAGTCACTTACAAATTCTGTGATGGGCTGGGGGGTGCAGGGCAGGGACCAAAAGAAGTACAGCAGGAAAACAAAACATTACCTTGATAATTTGGGAATTTTTCCTTATATACAGGATGTATATTAAATCCATTTTTGTTTTTCTCTGCAAAACACTTCACATTGATATTCCCACTAGTACAATCTACTGTATGTTCTCAGAGCCTCATTATACCCGAATTATCAGAAAGTGCAGTCTGTAGCTTATATTAGGAAATGTGATGATAGGCTCGCCTCCATGAAGACGAAGGAGCAGAGAGGCACAGCAGCAGGCAGGGGAACCCCAATAACCTACTCAGAGAAAGGAGCCCCAGCCCCAAACCCTCCCCAGGCTGTCGTAGGGGAGTCTCTGCCCCATGGGCCAGGGGTGACTGCCATCCATGAGCCTGTGGGAGAGGCTCTCCAGGTCTCCTTTCAGTCTGAGGAGGTTTAGCCCTTGTTAGTCACTGTGGGATGCAGGGAATGAGCATTCTGGGATTGTATAAAACTTATTATGGTATGTTTATGGTAGGGGGAAAAAGGTGGGTAAAGAGAGAGTTCAGGGTGGTTTGGGGAGGAAGACATGTGGGAGACTAGAGGGAAAAGGGGATAAAAGCCACCTATAACCTGGCATTTGGTCAATACACTTGTCTGGCCATGCACAGTCTATCCCATCTTCTCATTAAACTCTATTTCCAACTCTTCTCATGGGTGAGGGGCTTTCTACTCCATGGATTTGTGTATATATGGAGGTCCAAGTGCAGTAACTGGAGTCAGACCATGGGGCATCAGGGCCCCACACATGAGGGGTGGCAATGACTGGAGAGACCAGAGAGTGTGTATTTGTGTGGGAGTGCATGATGGTGTGTAATCACTACTGAACATCAAGCCAGACTAGCCGGCAAGTAGGATAAGATGCTTAGGAGGAGAGTACTGGTGTGGCTGTTAAGTCTGGGCCAGATAACAGAGGAACAAGATGGGTCTGAAAGTTAGCTAGTGGAGGACCAGAAGGTCTAAGCCAGCTACTGGAGAGACCCTGGGATCTGGAGCTACTGGTAAGGTCATAGTTCCAGGCCAGCAACTGGAGAGACCCATTTACATCTGTGTGTCTGTGTGTGAGGCAACTGGGAGACCAGAGGATCCTGAGACAGCTACTGGGTAGACTGGGTGTCTAAGACCAGCTACTACAGAGAGATCCATACGGATGTGTGTATATGTATAAGCTTATATATTTTATAGTAGCGGGCTTTTATCCTGAGCAGCCAGAGAGGGGAAGAGGACGAGGCCATTGGTGCTTTTCTTGTTTGCATGAGTGTTGCATTTTCTTCCTCTGTCAGTCTGTGTGGCTGCTCGTGCATATATGTGCATATGTATTGTGTGCATGTGTGCCTCTCAGGAATGTGTGCTCAGCCCTGCTATGGCTGGACCTGAGGACACAGAGCTGCAACAGGCTCACCTCTACCAGCCTACAGGATTCAGCAGCACCTAAACACTTACCAGCATCTTTTCTGGAGATGAGTGGGAGAAAAGCACACAATTTCCTACATCTTGAAAAATGTTCCAAATAAGTGGCAAACTTACTTTTTCCAACACCACACAAATAAGAAATTAATTACTAAAGATGAACAGAAAAGAATAAAAACCTCATTGAAGTGCTCATGGCACCTGCTCGATAGCAAGCCAAAAAATGAGATCTGTAACAGAACTAACATCGTTTAAAATTCTTCCTAAGTGCTTGGGTTCATTTATGCCTGAAAAACTAACTTACGCCCTATAATATCCAATACAAAATCTTGATGCATCTAAACTTTCACTGAAGTTCAAAACAGTTAGTGATATATACACCAGCTGGCATTTGAGTAAATGTAACTCACAATGAAAAGCAAAACATAACATCCAGTGACTTAGCTAAACAGCTCTGGTTCATAGCTGTCATTAAAGTATTCACACGGGGACTACAGACAGTAAAATGACTGGTATCAATCAGTGTCACCCTAAATAGGGATCAGTTTAACATCCTTGACACACACGGTGTTTAAAGACATCAGCTAAACCCCCAGCACGTGTCTGAAGAACACTCCAGCATACCATACCCCCAGAGTACCAGGCACTTGCATTTCGGGTAAAAATGACTGCACGTCACGCATTTCCAGGCTGGGTAAATCATTATTTTCCCAATGCCTCTCTTAAAGCACAGTCTTGCTAGATCTGAGTAGCCCCTCAGCTGAAGCCAGACAAGGCGCCTCTGCTGAAGCACGGGAAGAAGAGAGGTCTCCATAGCAACGGGGACCGCAGCGACTCTCACAACCCCTCTTCTTCACCCACTCCCCAAACTCAATTTTTCTTCCGAAGAGAATTGCTTAGCAGTTCACCTGAAAAGACATAAGAAGTAAAAGCATAATAGCTATTCCAGACAGACTTTATCAAGGGTGCAACCTGAACTGGGCTTACTGCTGCAGGGTCCATTATTCCTGAGGCTTGGAATCACCCATACAAAAATGCAGGGGAAAATTATTACCATAATGTTATGTTACTGTAATATGTTATTACTATGCAATTATTATTACATGCAAATATTACCACTCATATCATTACATTCACCTGGTGCTTCTTACTAGACTTGATTTTCAGTCACTTTTTGCTTTGCCAAACTTTAACTATTCCAGCTAATCAGCAACAAAGTTAATCTATGCAAAGTGCCTGGTTTAGAAGATTTCATCTAAAACAATTCCAATTTTTCTAAGAGTGACATCATTAGAAACAAAACACCATGCTTCCCATCCCAGACCTTTTTTTTTTTCCCCTCAGATGGTCCTACCCTTTTCGAGGGCAGGGCTACAATTTTTGCTGGAGCTATTGCAGACATGCCCCTCGTTCTTTAAAAATTCTCTCAGTCTAGCTTTTAATCATGTACCTGCAGTATTTTTTACTGCAAGATTCTCTGCTTCATTCTTAATAGAAGATGCCTGTGGCAAACTTCACTGGTAGCTATTCCAAGATACAAATATTTATTCCTTATGCTAGTATACATTTGTCTTTACAAACACATTACCTAGACTGTCAGTTACTTTAGGATTGTATCCCAGAAGGGATCTATCCCTTTATAAATCAGGTGCTGTAACAATCCATGTTACATCTCTCTGCACAGATGTCAAGACAGGGAGACGAAAATCAGTTTCAAGGGCAGGGAGAGGCTGGAGCCAAACGGCTCATGGGAAATCCTCAGGAAAAAGGGTGAGCCTGAAGCCTTGCCTCTTCTTGTCCTGCAGGACCCTGGGAAGGCAGCAGGGGTTCACTTTTCGCTTGGAAATCTGGTATCTGTTTCAAAGCTCACGGTTTTCTTTCAAAGGACACCTCCCTTGGATATCATCAAGTGTGGTTAGAAACCAGGAGGTAACCAATCTAACCCACAGCTTCCAAAAAAGTGTTATAACCACTAGATTAGAGTGCAAACTGTACCAGAGCATCCTCAACCTTTCCAGTGAAATTTCCTTCTGTACAAGACAGATTTGGGAAGATGAAAGAGCAAGTAACAAAGAGCCTCATTCCCCAAACCCTTATGAAGGCACTGATTTACAAGGTTCGGGAAAGCTTCCTGGATTTGGGATTAATTTGGATACTTTATGTGCTTTTTTAACTAACTGTAAGATGCATATTCAGTCTGAGGAGTAGACACTGTCACTGAGGACATCTCTTTCTCATTATAATTTTCATCAATTATCTAGTGGGGCGGGGTCCCTAAATGTCTGAAAAGAATGATTTTTTTTTTTTAAGAAGAAAATTACTGCAGTTTTATCTACATGGCTAACATGAAAATTGTGAACAGACTTAAATAACCTCAGGAGCACAGGCAGACTCTCAAACCTGGGAAATATAAAAAGAATAGAAACTACAAACCACGATAATGAGATATAATCTCACCTAAGCCTAACATGACACAAATATTCAGATACACCCATGCTACAATCAGTAAAAGCACAATGCATATAAGGTCCCCCATTTAACTGCAGTTATAATAGTATGTAAATTTGTATGTAAACAAGTGAACTGGGGAAAAAATCTATGTTAAGAGTGACAGAGCCCACATCCAGATTTCCCCCAAAACCGTTATTCCTGGTCTTCCTTTCCCTTCTCCTGAGATTAACAGAAGGTGCTTTTGTCTATTGCATTTCATCCATCAATTTTATTTTCCTTTCAAGCTAAGCTCAACTGTGCATGCCAGCTACAAGTGCTTCTTGGAGATCCTTCTCTTCATTTCTAGGATCCCCTCCCACTGCCTGCACTCAAGTGAAAGCAGCTGCATCCACATCCAGTGACCTCTCCCTCCCAAAGCTCAGAAGTAATACTCTCTCTTTCTTCTGTCAAAGGTTTGGTTGCTGTGCTAAAATAATAATTAGTCTCTGCAGATTGATTACCTCTAATGGCAAGAGAAAAATATCCTTTGTAGAGCAATATTGCTCTATCCCTATATTCCCTGCAAATCTGATCTCAAGAATCTTCTTTGATGAAAAGGAAGCTATTTACTCACTTTTAAAAGGAGCCCTATGTCATCCCAAGCCTTAAAAAAAAAAGCATCTTTGATTTGCCATTCATCAGTTAAGTTGTCACCTATTTAAAAGTCATTGTCCACATGTAACCTTTTTCAAACCAGTGACAGCCACAAGAGTAAAAGCAGTAACTCCACATTCTTCTGAATCAAATAGCTAATATTTTTTCACAGTTACCATGTTCAAATACTCTATTTTCATAAACTGTTAATTCATTTTTTAATAGCAGCCAGGAACATACTACAGCTTTTTGCCGTTTTCTTTTCATGCTGGAGGAGGGGGTGGAGGGAAGAAATTATCTGAATTAAAAAAATACTATAAATTTCAGGTTACAAATTTAAATTCTTAAATCCAATGAAAAACAACCTATAACCTTTGCTCTACTCCTCTGATCTCAGACTGAAAGATCCAAAGCCTCTATTTCTTCTGACTCTGAGCGTGTGATGAGTAACACCAACAGCACTGGTGATCCCCTTTGCAGCCTGGCTGCTCTGCTGTGCATTACTGAAACATATTGTAGTGCTAGTTGCAGTCCTGCCATGCTGTAGTTGATCCTCACAGCATGCTCTGTACATTAGAAGCCCAAACAGCCTGAGATATGCCCCCCAAAATAGAAGAGTGAGATCACTGCATGAGCTCCATCTCACTATGGTCTTCACAATGACAGAACAAGAGAAAATCTAGAATGCACCCAGTTTACACAGGTCTCAGAAGGGGGAGAATGGGAAACAAAAAACAAGAAACACTTTCCTAGGGCAGTGTAACAGAACTGCTGTGCAGCGTGCTTCTCAAATGACAGAAATTTCTTTACCTTAGGGTCCTCTTATATGTAAAGCCAACACAGATACATCTACACAGCCAGATGTAGCTCCCAGTCTGTTAGTGACTATGGCAGAAGCCAGCAGTCTGACTTTCCTGGCCCATTGATCTCAGTCAGTCAAATCATAAACTTCTCTTCGCCACAGTAGCAGGCAACAAAAACTGGTGTCCCCTTGAAGGGCTCCTGAACTTCCCGGTTCCTCAACTCGCCCTGTGAGAACAAGCCCTATCCATACATGGCAAAGGTACAGACAAGCTAGCACAATGGGGGAGTCGTGGGCACAACCAGCAGTGCCCTGGATTGCCCTGGGACATGCTGACCATTAGGATGACGACAAATGATACAAAAGCTGAAGCCTAACCATTCTCCAGCAAGAGGAACCAACTTCCCATGGACATGGGAACACTACAGATTTTCCTTCTCTACCATGCAAATGGTACTTGCCAGTCCTCTTCTAAAGAAATCCCTACACAATCAGCAAAACTCATAAAATCTCTTTTTTTTATTTAAAGAAGAAAAAAAAATCCCAAGCAGAACTTTACTCATGCTCAAAGAGGAGCAACTTTAGAAACTGCATGAAAAACTGTGCTTTTGTTACAAATTTGTATCACTGATGGTGCTCTGCTAGCTACTATGGCAATAGGTGACAGAACAACATTGTGAAGTGGACAGACTCAGAAGAAAGATTCTGCAGCAAGAACCCTGAGACAGACAAACAGGGTAACACGCCAAAAAAAGTCATGAGGATGGAGAATATGGTTTTAATCTTCAAAACTTTAGTAATTTGACAAAGCAGTAGTTCTAAACCTAAATTTTATTTTATCCTTCCTTTTATCAACTTCACATGAACAACACCATCCCTTCGATAGTAGTCATTTGAATTTGCCAGCTAAGGACCCTAGCCAGTATTACCGTGACTGCAAATCATCATTCACTTATGCAAGCAATCCTGACTTAATCATTTTAGCCACATCCATTTGGTGGCAGGTGGAGGGAACTGGCCTGAAACACAGGTTAGACAAAATGAAACAGTTCCTACAGTTCTTACAAGGAAGTAAAAAATTATCTAACCTGAGTCAGGCAGAATACACAGGGGACTGCAGAGCAGATAGATCTGTGCAGGATTAGTGGAAGTGAAGCAATCAATCTCAAAGCAAATCTCTACCATTTTTGTTCTTCCAATGACGACTTCTACATCCTTTCAAAACAAGTTAGGACATGCAAAGCTCAAATCTCTTGACACCTTTTACCAGATAGAATTAAGTCAACTGAAGGGAATCAGTACTGACAGCTTGTGTTGCTTCTCATGTCACACTCACTGCTCCTGTCTGCATCATTCTAGCGGCCAGTAAAATCAGCTAGTTCTCCCCATTGGTGCCTTTCACTTTTCCTCATATTTAAGGTAGTGAAAGTTGCTGCATTACACACAGAAATTCAGCACATTAGCTTTCCTTTTGCTAAGCCAATTAGGGGCAATTGAGGGGTCCAAAAAACACTCATTCATATAAGAGAGTTGACCCAAGCAGCATAATTATTTTGGCTTCTATTCTCCTAGAGTAACTTTTCATAGAAGCAACAGATTTAATCATACTGTACCTGCACAGCTATGGCCTAAGCAGACTACTGAGTGCAAGTCACCTTGACCCCACACCAGAAACACATCTCTACACATGCACTTGTCATTCCAGAGTTCCTGACGCAGCCACTCTCTTGATTTCTGTCCTGGTTTCAGGGAGCACCAAGTACACATGTGGATCAGAAAAGAGAGGCATAGGTCTTTTCCTAGTTCTTCTGCTGATGCTCAGCACGCTTGTATTTTTTTCTGTAACATGTTCCACATTCCCTGATCTTAGCACAGTTCAAACAGTGGAACGAGAAACACCGGTGGCAAGAGTTTTCACTGTTTTGTTCTAGCCCTGCCCTAAGTTGATAGCTTACAGGCTAGGAAATACCATTACTGTGAGAACTGCCATTACCAGCCATGGAGCTGCACAGGAAGACAACATTAACAAGACCTTCTAGTCTCACTTGGTACCTCACCTTGTGCATTTGATAAATAAGTTCATCAACATGTGCAAAACATTTAAAGCTCCCCAGATGAATTCCCCAGTTCATGCACTCAGCTAAGCATCACAGACAGAAATGGCTTGCAAGTCTTGAATATACTGCAAATCTTTCCTTCATAGAAGCAAACTGACCTGCTGATCGGGGTAATTAAATTGACCAAATTCCTCCCTCCAATGCCTCCTGTCTTGTGCGGAAACCTTGTGGTAGGCTACAGCCAAAGGAGTGCATAACAGGTAGTACCAGCTGGGTTCAAAGTATAGAGATGCAGATTTACCCCATCCTATTCCTCAGTCCTTGAATATTAAAATCATAGGTAGTCTGCTAAGTGAGAACTTCCACACAAGCAGTGGAAGAGCAACAGTAGGAAGTTTGTGCAGACTCAAAGTCACATGAACAGCTATTTAAAACTGTAGCATTTAAGCACATTATAGCTTCATTAACTCAGTAACTCATGACCAAGTTATCTGAAGTACTCTCATCTCTAACTGCCCCAAATTATAAGTGATTTTTAGACTAATAATTATGGTTTTGTCCATTCCAAACTTGGAATAATCTGATTCTTTACAAAATCAGAAATTTTTAACAATGAAAACTTGCTACAAATGAGGACAAAAAACGATAGGAAAAAAATCTGCCAGTTAGCAAGCCTCTTCTTGATACTTCTGGTTGATTCTACCAGTTAGATCCTCTGATGTACATGTTAAGGTCACATCCAAGTTCAAGCTTTGGCAAGCTTGTGACAACTACATAATCCCTTCTAAAGACAAAAATTCTAGAATCTAGTATCATTGTTATTGCTACCTAAAATAAATAAATAAATTGAGGATGCGCTTTCAATGTATTCTAAAGTAACCATAAAGAACAGTTTGACTTCCTTGCCCTTGGCAGGTATCATGAAACACCATAGCACCATCCTTTCACAACACAGCAAAAACTAACACAAGAATTCCTCCTACTGTTACAAGTTTCCCCACAGGTCTCAAATAAGGGTCTTAAACAGGAGAAAAAAACATAGTATACATCTCTCTCACAACTGACTATCACATCACATTCTTCTGCACAGAAGGAACCCAAATTAAATTCACAACCCTGATTGTGATTCTTGCCTCTTGTAGGACCTGGACCTCTCTATGCTGTAGACTGCTGCTTATGTCAGACCCCAGTATTCATTATCAAGACTGAGGCATATATGTTTGTTTCTTTTCAAGCTGGAAGTAGAAATCATTTCTTCCTTTCAAATGGGTAGTGCTATTTTATCCAATAGCAAAGTGGCTTGAGCACGCACTGACATTGTGGGATGTACAAGTTGCACATCCACCCAAACCTGAAAGGATTCAAACCCACACATCCTACCTCTGAGGAGAGTGCCCCCCATCTCATGCTTTAGGGGGAAGGATAGTTCTAATTCCCCTTGAAGGGTTTCCCCTCTGCAAAGAGGAACCTAAGACTCACTGGACCAAAGAACTGCTATTCTGCAGCTCAACTGAGGGCCTCACCTGATGGAGAAAAGAGCTGGATGCCGCCCACGCTCTAAGGACCATGGCAGAGAACAAATGAAGAGGAAAACTTAATTAACGGCATTTGTGCAAGCCTAAGTGTGAGGTAAATATCAAGCTGTTCTCCCCTGCTGAAGCAGAGACAGTGTGCAGCACATGCATAAGCAAAACATCTGGCACGTATGAGGGCTGAGCATGCAGGCACCGAAGCCCTAAGACCTTCTGGGGATCGAGGCTTCAGCTTCTTTGTGGCTTTGTTTCCATTCAGTAAAGAGCAATACATTCATCTCGTTATTTTTAGGACACTATTTGCTGGCTAGCATTTTGTGCCAGGCACTATCCAACATATGGAAAAAGAGAGTCCCTTCCCCACACTACCTATGCACTAAATACAAAAAAAGCAAGAACCATGAAGATTACCCCCCCTGCACAGAGGAATAATTGAGGCCAAAAGACTCAGTGATGTACAGTAATATAAGTGTATCACTGACTGAGCCCAGAGCTCAATGCTGTTCCAAGACCATGCTTACCATCTTCTTAGAAATTAAGTGATATTAAATATTACCAAGAAAAAAATCAATATTAGAATTAATTACCATGACCACAGAAATGGATTTTAGCATTACTCAAGATCAGGAAAAACAAAAACAAATCCTTGATAATAAGAGCCAATGACCATCAGCAAAGTCCTGCTGAACTCTCCTAAGACAGCTGGAGACTTTCTCAGTCAAGCCTTGTGTCAAAAGCCTCATCATTTCCAGTAACCAGCTTTGAATGATTTAGATAGTAGTGACATTTTACTGAAATCTAGCTTACTGATCTCCCAAACAGCGCCAACTTGACTCACCATAAGGCTTATTTTGCTTTTTTTTTTTAAAAACAATGCCCATGTATTCCTAACAAAACAACATACTATAAGCACCTAGAAAGCATATGTACACACGTCTGTAAAGTTCTATGGCAATATATTACTAGTTTACTACCACATATCTAAAGTCTATGATTCCTACCTGAAGGATAACAAGTACGGAGGATTGCACATGGTTATACATATTACAGCATAAAGTGTAAAGCATAAAGTACTTCCAAAGGATTAATTTAAAAGCTGCAGGACACAAATACAGAATTACTGCAGTGTGAAACAGAAATTCAGTAAAACTTGTTTAAAATACTCCACACCCTTTTTGTACGGTAAAGAGAACATATCCCATTACAGTTGAAAATAAGGGTGTAATCAACCCATTTAATTTTTGCCCATTTAAATTCTGATGGAAAAGTTTACCAAGCAATACAAATGTATAATGTACCAGTTCTCATCTGTGATGAATGGCATTTTATAGTAACAGCTTTTACACATCAAAAACCCACAAGGAACTTGAAATCATACACCTGAGGACCTAAAACGCGAAAAGAAGAGTCACTAAGCAGCAAACGATGTTAGTTACCATTTGGTCTGCAGTCCCTGACCATAAGGATAAACAAACCACATCAACAAAAAACTCCAGCAACACTCACTTACCCAGCAAAGAGCCCACAAAAATGACAATTTGCACCGTGGTAGTGAAATGCCTGTAGGTCTGCTCTTCGCCATGCTCCTCGCTCTCCGCGGCACCAGCCTCACTGCCGTTCCCACCCTGCCACACCATCTGCCCAGCCGAGGAGTTCCTCATCTCCAGAGCTCTGGTGACAGCCTGGTACGGGGCATGCTCGCTCTCGTTCCTCGAGATCCAGCCTTTGTCGTACCCCATGGCGAAGTTCCTGCCTTCCTTGCTGCCACCTAATCACCACAGGTTATTGAGCCCTTGCCTTTAACGACTGAATGGAGCCCACAGGCAAAAAGCTGCTTCTGAGGATAAAGCCCCATTTCTGACACTCCGAGGCATCTTCACCACATTTCTGTGTCCCGGAAAGCAGGGTTGGCTTTTCACGTTTCTACCTTGTAAATCATGATAGCCAGTAAAGACAAGCAGAAAATTAAGCAGGCTCCTCCTTGCGATCAGCTGTCCCATATTTCTTGCTTCACAGTACCACAGCGTTTCCTCAGCATGTTTTACTGCAATAAACGTGAGCGAGGAAATTACAGTCCACACCGTGGCTCACCTCCCTAACCCCGCCAGAAGGTCACCTCGCGCCCGCCGCGTACACGCTCACACCGGTCTGGAAAACCGGTCTGGAAAAGTTGATGGACCACAAGCTCTGTCCCCCCACTCCACTCTCAGCCTTGGCGTTAGCTTTTCTCACAACCCTGAGAGAGGAAAGACATCTCTTTCCCCGTGGCACCTCTCCTAGCGCTCTCTTCTCTCCTTCTGCCCACTCCTCCTGTGGTGAGACGTGGCTCCGTCCCGCGTCCCTCCTTGCTTTGCGCGACGCTGGGCGCCAAGAAGACCCCTACACAGCCTCCGGAGAAGCAAACGACTGCTCAATGGCTTCCACTGCACTCCAGCTATTTCTCGGGGAAAATTAATTTGGTTTTGAATCCCAAGGCGGGAGGCACTCGAGCCTCCAACGAAGCAAAAAGCCTCCGTACGATCCTGCGCGACCCGCTCTGAGCGCGACCCGCTCTGAGCGCGCCCCGCACCAAGCGCGGCTGGCGGTGACGCTCCTGCTCGTACACGCGCCAACATCCCGGCCCGGGCACCGAGCTGCGCCGCCGCTGCCGCCGCTGCCCGCGGCTCCGCCACTCCACGCTGCGGACGGCCGCCAAGCCCCGCCGCCCGCGGGAGGCGGTGGCCCGGCGGGGCGGGACGCCGAGCTCCCGCCTCCGCCGCCCTCCCGAGGGGCGGGGGGGTGCCGCCATCACGTGGCCGCGGCACTCGGCGGGGGGCGTAGGGCCGCCATTTTGCTGGGGGGCGGCGGGGCGGGCGTTGCCGAGGAAGGCGGGAAGCTCCTGTCGCGGCAGGCGGGTAGGCACAGCCGGCCAGGGCCGCCCTGCGACCGCGGCTCGTCGTCGGTGGGCAAGCGCCGTCTGGGAGGCAGAATTTCATTTCTAAACCGGTATTTTAAAACAGGTCCGTAATTCTGAGGACAGAATTTCAGAAGACTGCCCTAACTTCTAGATATAGGTTGTATTTGTTAAAATGGATTTTTTTTTTAAATACCTAATTGGCCGGGAAAGCTCCTCCGTAGGCGTAAGAGGTATGGGGTTTAATTGTGCAGAAAGTGTGGACCCATATAGAGGGTGCACGTTTGCTTTTTAATTTGAAGATTGTTGGGAGGATGGCTAGTTAAAAATCCAGCCAAAAAAGGTTCTTCAGCCATTGCCCAGTGAGTCTGGAAGTGCCCCCTGGAAGAACAGCAACCCATGAGTATAACCCCGGCACAGCAAGACTTTTTCAGGGACCCCAAACCGACAAAATGCATCCCTGTGATCTGCATCCTGTCTCCTCTGAGCTCAGATGGTACAGGAGAGAGCTGAGGGCTCTGCCATGGGTTCAAAGATGTTTGCTGACCACAGGGAAACAGGGACTGCCACCACTCCATCCCACCACAGGCCCTGGAGGCTGTTGGCCAAATCTCCGTCACACCTCCATGTGTTTGGGCCCTGCCCTCCACAGCCTCCTCTTGCTCCCCTGGGAGTGTGAGTCTTTCAGCTCATTGCCCCAGGCTCTTTTCTAGTAATTCATGTCTCTTTCCTACTGCCAGCCTGGCCCCAGGCTCACACCTTCCTACCCTTTCCTCTCACCCCTACTCCCAACCCATTCACCTTGTCCAGCCAGTCCCAGTTTTTTCCCACCTTCCCCAGGCAATTGTCAGCAACTTCCACTGTGCCTTCCCCTCGTCTTTGTTTCCTGGGACTCCCGAACTGGCTTCTCCTTTTGGTCCCTCAACATTCCTGTGGCCATTTTGGCCAATCTCTGTGACCGGACTCTGACCCCCTCCCCTCCCTTTAACCTCCCAGCTGCCTGCAAGGCACTTTCCTTCACACAGCAGCCCCTTTCTTCTGCTCCCCACTCTGGGACCCTTCCCCTCTCTCCTGCACTTCACCTAGGGACACTCACCTCCCCTTACCATACACGTGGGGAAGTGAAACCACACTCTCACAACTCACATAATTAAATTTTAATGGCTAGAATTAAATTTCAGTGTTGTGGGATATGAGAGTTTTTAATTCTGTCTTAAATTTTCACAGGGAAGCTTCTGTCCAGATGCAGTGTGGCACATGTTGCAGGCCCGTGGACTCTTCAGTGATGTTCATTGTACTCCAGTAAATCTGTGTGGAGCATGTGAATACTTTTTTTTTTTTTTCCCTTCAAGTAGTATAATTTGGTTTACTTTATGCAGGTTTTCACAAGGCTAGCTAGCAAAGCCACAGCACTGAAAAATGTCATCTCTGCCCCCTCACGCATCAAATTTTCACACTTCTGCTGGGGTACATGAGACTTTTTAAAAGAAATTTTCAGAATGTTTTTATTATGATGTTCTTTTTCACTGGCTTTCTTCTTGGAAACAATGAATCACTGTAGAAGAAATTAAGAGAAAAAAATAAAATAGCCTGAGGTAGACATCTGGTCTAGAACATTTAATCCCAACTGGCTAAAATTTTGCCAAGTCACAAAGAACGGGAACAGTCAGGCAGCTTTAACAATGCATAACGTTACCTGACCCACCCCTTGTTATGCAGTGTAACACAGGAGACATTTCCACATGCTGTTTCCACAAAGTGCTTGGGAAATGTAAACCCATAATTTCTGTTAGAGAAAATTTTACTGAAGTTTCTTGATTACTTCCTGCATCATATCTTCAAGCTGGCAATTCTTGCTGTGCCTTTGTGTGGGAGAGAAGATGAATCTGTGGCCTAGAAACTTTTATTTCTAGTCTTTAATACAGAGAGACTATTTATACAAATTGATAGATGAGCAAACCCAATGGCACCAGTGGGTCAAATACAGCAGTTACTTCTAAGAAGGCATAAGAAACTCTAGTGTTACAGTGCCCCAGGTTGCATTTGGCTGTGCAAAAGGAGATCTCTGTTGTTGCTAGATAAACTACACAGCTTTTAGTCTTGCATTTCCTACCCAAAAAAAAAAAAAAAAAGGACAGAAAAACGCTACCACTAAAGGCACATTCCAGGCATTCCCAGACATGGTAAGGAACAGAGAACAGGATCAGAACAGTGATACAGTTAAGATTTGGGTTTGGTTAGATAGTAATGACATTATGAAACTACCAGTTATTAAGTAAGTTATAATCCCAGCTGGGACCATACATATTTAGTTTAAGTGAAACAGAAAAATAAACAAAGTATGCATGTAACAAGCTTTCCATTTCAGAAGGACAAATTGAGGGCTATAGAAACTATTCATTAGAGTAAGTCCCTCCTTAAGTGGTCTGTTTATAACAAAAAGTCTGTACTCAGAGAGTAAAGTGAAGATCACCAAAACTCCATTGATAGAAACCTTGTAAGTAAAATAAAGAGAAGCATCAGAAGATGTTTCATGCAATTACAAAAGTAAAGAAAAATTGAGTCCATTATACCGCAACAGTAGAGATTTAATGCAAGTGTGGCCCTGAAACTTACTTTGTTTTCAATTAAGATGATGGAATTTGATCTTTAGGGGAAAGATATTATAAGTAATGGGGATCCTGGTATGAACATGACTAGGTTTAAGGCAGAAGGAAAACAAGATCCAGTTCATTCAGTTTCAGTGGACCACACTTGTTTCCTACATTTCTTAACAGATGAAATCACCTAAGTATAGTATATGGGTACATGGTAGCAAGCTACAGACTGCTGTAGCATTCTTTGCCTGGGGATTACACACCTAATGGATAAGCTTGTATGTATGAATTTACTTGGGGGTTTTTCATTAAGATGCCAAAACTTGAAAGGCTACAACATCTTGCACTGATCCTCCTGTTCAGTAGTTACCACATGAAGCGCCTGAAGAACAAGAAATTTTCTTCTCCGCTTACCACTGCTCCCCTGACAACGCCCAGTGCCTCTCTCTGGGAAGTCCCACCAAGGAGACCCATGGGCTGAGGGGGCGCTCACAGGGTCTGGCCTCACTTCGTGTTTGCGGTTCAACCAGCCAAAGACTAACGCTGCTTGTGCTCCACCTCCTCATAGTCGTCAAAGCAATCATCGGGGGAAATGTTTTTTCGTTTCCACGTGAACTTAGATCCTGCCCCAGCTCCACATGAAATCCATTCTGAATTTTGTGACTCTTTCTCCCCTTTGCAAATCTTTCGCAAGGTCTAAAAAAAAAAAAAAAAAAAAATCTGCACAGTAACTAGTCATATTTGGTGCATATCTCTGTATCTGCAGATACACCTGGAGGCGTACCTTGGGGAAGTTCAGACTGGACATCAGAAAAGGTTCTGCACCGAGAGGGTGGTTGGTCGCTGCAACAGGCTCCCCAGGGGAAGGGGTCACGGCACCACGCCTGTCAGAGTTCAAGGAGCGTCTGGACGACGCTCTTAGGCACGTGGTTGAGTTTTAGGTAGTCCTGCGGGCAGCAGGGAGTTGGACTCGATGATCCTTATGGGACCCTTCCAACTCGAGACAGTCTGTGAGGCACAGCTACTCTGGGCCCGCACAGCTGTGAGGCAGGGGCCTCTGGGAGGAGGCAGGCGGGACCACGAGTGGCCGCAGGGCTCGAGCAGGGCACGGCGGCAGCGGCGGGCAACGTGTCGCGGCCCCTCACGGGGTGGCAGAGCCCCCGAAAGGCCGCCCAGCGCCGTCGGGTCCGCGTCCCCGCCCGGCCCGGGGCTAACGCGGCGCCGAGGTCCGCCGCCAGCCCGCCGCGCCCGGGCACGCAGCTCCTGCGAGGGCTGCGGGACCGGCGCCGGCCTTTCCCGCAGCAGCCGCTACCGGACGTACGGCCGCGGCCCGGCGGCTGCTCCTCCTCCCGCCGCCGCGGGGCGGTGCCGGGGCGCGGCGGAGCGCTGCCGCGGCTGGGCCGCTGCCACTTCTGCCGCGGGGCCGCCCGCCATGGCTGCCGCCCGCCCCCGCCCGGGGAGCTGACATGGCCCGGGCGCGCGGCGCGCAGAAGCTGCCGGCGGAGGTGGCCGCGGAGCCGCCGGAGAGCTACCAGCTGCGGCAGGAGAACGAGCTCCAGGCGCTGGAGTCCATTTACGGGCAGGACTTCCAGGATCTGCGGCAGAGCCAGGCCTGGAAGGTAGCGAGCGGCGCTCCCGCGGCCGGCCCGCCGCCTGCGCCGGGCCCGGGGGCCGGGGCTGGGGCGCCCTGCCCCGGCCGCGCTGTCCGCAGGCGCGGGGCTGCCCCTCGCCTGGCCCCTCCGAGCGCGGCGGCCGCGTCGCTGCTCTCTCTTCCCGCTCCCGGCGCCCGTGAACGGCTAGAGAGGCAGCGCCGCTCCTTCTCCCTCCTCCCGGGCGAAGGGGACGCAGCGGGCGGCAGAGCGGGCCCTTCCGTTACCGGCGGGGCTGGGGGGCCGGTGGCGCCCGCCGCGGCGGCGGGAGCCGTGTTAGCGCTGCCTCGCTGGCGGCGCGTCCGCGGGTTTCTTGCCTGGCGCACCTCGCCTCTTGCCGTGTGCCCGTTGTCCTCCCGCCGGCGGTAGGCAGCCGTGTAGCTGACTGCCTGTGCAGTTCATCCTCTAGATCGGTCCGTTCGCGCTGTAATTAATGCTGTGCGTGTAACTCGCCTTTTAATTAGTTGTCAGGTCTTTTCAAAATTGCCTCTTAGTTCGTCCCTTAACCGGCTAGTTACATACCTGCTTAATTGATTCATCTCATCGGTATACATGTTGCCGATCTTTGCATATTTATTGTATGCTGTGGTTCTTTCCATGATAACTTAAAACTTTAATTTTTATAGTTGTTTGGGTTTTGTTTGGTTTGGTTTTTTTTTAATTACAACTAACTAACGCTCAGGTCTAGTACTCACTACTTTTTTTCATTTCTCTTTCGGGTCCACAATGTCGAATTGATAAATTTTTTCCAGCTGCATCTGTGGCACTGTTTTCCTGTACCTGGAGGTACTGATCGCTCTTTTCAGTTCCCCAAGTTCACTGCTATTGTTTCTTTTTACATTCTTTTTTCTTTAGTTTCTACAAAATGGATCATTGCCCCTGCTACAAACCTGAACTTAATTTTTTTTTTTTTCTTCATGGCGTTTGATGCAAACGCTGTTAGTTATTTGCTGGGTTTCAGAAGTGTTGCAGACCTCAGTCCCTATTATACCTGACATCCTCTCGACTTAACCTGTTCTTTTCCCTACTGGAAATGCAAAGGGAAAGTAGAGGGGATAGTGACCATCTTTTAACCTGTTTCCATATTTGTTAGTTTGCGTGGTCTTATTTCCCTCCCTGTTTGTCATGTTACTAAGGTCTGGGTTGTTTTATTTAAAAAAAAAATATATTTGCTAATTGAAAAGGAAAAGTTTAGAATGTTTACATGGGCATGTTTTACTTTATTCTGATTTTGAGTAGGCAGTTTGAACAGGATGGGGAGGGAAGGGCAATACTTGTTAAAATTCTACTTTATGCCAAAACCAGAAATATAAAAAAAAAAAATCCGTTATTTGTTTGGCCAGACAAGGTGTATGTAGATGTGATGTTATAGTCTGTTGCCATGTCAGAAAATAACATATATATTGACTGGTGTTTGTTAGTGACCTAAAAACAAGTACAAAAGAAACAGTATTGTAATGAATGCCTTAATTTGTGATACTCCATAAATAATCTGTTACATTTATTTAACATTTTCCTACTACTAGTCTACAGTAAGCAGAATGCAAGAGTTTTATTATAAATCCTCCTTTTTGCTCTGTCTGAATTCTTCTTCAGATAAATGTAGTTACAGTTATTAGAAAAAGTCATAAAAATATATGGGATAAACTGTAATAATCAGTGAACCAGTTCACTCATTGAGCAATGTCAATAGGTTAATATATTTTTTTCATGGTTTGGATGGTCTAACCTGAATTCTGCCATTATATAGGTTGTGAGAGTTGTGTGCTTTCATTAAAACAAAACCAAAAAACCCTTTTAAATAAAAAGTTTTGTTTTCCATTTTAGGTACGACAGCCACCTGAAATTAATTTAGTCCTGCGTCCTCAGGGATTGACTGGTGATAATGAAGTATATGCCAAAGTTGATCTGTGGGTCAAGTGTCCACATACCTACCCTGACACGTGAGTGAACGTTAAAATATAACCATTTTTTCTCTGTTTTCCATAGTAAAGTGTAAGCTGAAAAAACATGTAGTTCTATTTATTACTCTTATTTTTGTTTTCTACATGTCAGTATTTGTTAAGCCTGTGGTATTTTATAATAGGCAACTATGAAATTTGGCACCTGAATTAGATGTGGTCTTTTGTGCAATGGGGAATAATAGGGATGCATTTGTCAGTGCAAGACTGCAGCCGCGATTTGTAGCTTGGAGAGATTTAAACATGGGTGTATCTGCTAGCATCTTAGTGCCCTTTTTAAACTTTTTCAGCTCATGACCTGCTGAGGTAGGGACTGAATCTTCATTTTTAAAGCAATCTGCTGTCTTAGTTGTATCTGCTGTTTCTGTTTTCTGGTAGATTAGCCTTTTGGAAGAGTGCTCCATAGAAAATGTAAAAAGAATTGCAGGTGATCAGTCCCCCAGCATTTTGGGTTGGCAAGTAATTTCTGGGTTAAGTGTTGCTCTGTGCCCCATTTTGTTCAGTCCTTATGCCACTGGTTGTGTCCAAAGCGTAACTCCCTTTAGCCTGTCCATTTGTGCTTTGGCATGAGTGGTGTACAAGGGAAGTGTTATTCCTTACCAAGTGATAGCTCAGTTACACCCTGTAGCACACGACATAACAGCTACTCTAATTTTTTTTTTTTTTTTTATTTAAGATAGCATAACTACAGACATTTTACTTGTTTACTTGATTTTAAATATGCCTTAAATTTAGCTGTTACTTATTTATTGCATATATTTCTTTAGATTTGTGTAACCTGCGTAGTGGTGATAAATAATTTTAAACACCTAAATGTTATGCTAGTAATATTTTTCAAGAACTGTTACGTAAATTACTGGTTGAGAGCTGAGTTACAAGAGTCTGCAGGGTTTCTTTGGTAGTTCTCCTGTTAAGTATAACTGACAGGTAATCTGCAGCCAGAAAATTTGGTAGGGAATATAAATCAGTATTTCTGGCTTTATTCTATACTGTATATGTAATATTTATGTACTGCTAATTTGAGCATTGACTAATTGCCAATTGACTATGAATTCCGTTCCTTTTCCCTCACCCACCATTCTTATCAACCTTCTGTTGCTTTTTACACTCAGTTTTTCTGATGAGGACTTTTTTATGTTTTGTTGCTGTCCCTCAGTGTCCCTGAAATACAACTAAAAAATTCAAAAGGCTTGTCAAAGGAGAAAATAAATGAATTAAAATCCAGACTAGGTCAACTGGCAAAACAACGCTGCGGAGAGGTAAGAGCTTTTCACTTCCTTGAGAAATATACACTGGACCTAAATAGTTCTAAAAACGTGTGGTATAATATAATGGAATACATCCACATTGGAAGTATAAGTTGCATTGCTCCTAAAGAAGGAGAGACTTACTGTCTTTCTTAAGAATGTTTCTAATTAATGAAAGTTTGGACTATGCACGCTCTTAAAATACAGGGCATGTGTAAATAGTGCAAGCTTTATCCCTGCTTAAAGGCAGATATAAAGGTTCATGTTATTCTCAGAGTTATTTCACAGTATGAAAAGCAATACTGACTCTAAAAATAAGAGCTTTCTGCAGTCTTCAGATTAATTTGAATACTGTAAGTGGCTATACCTGTCAAAGCAAACAGCAATTACATGGGAAGTGTTTCAGTGTGATCTCATTCATCTAATGCTGAACTGAAGGGCAAGAGACCTTAGTTATAATGCCAGCTCAGCAGTTGACTTCTGTGGCTGTAGCACAGTCACTCCATGCCGTTGTGCATTTTTTCCTACTGTATGTAGGAATAGTGATACTTGAATTCCTCCTGAATAGGGAAAAAAGAGAAAGATGGAAAAACATATGAAGCTTAGAACTTGTATCTATTTTAAGGGATTTTATAAGTCCCCAGGTATGTTTGTTATTAACAATAGCTTTCAATTGTTGCTGAGGACTGAAATGATTCAAATAATTACTAGCAAACATTGAATTCTTGGTGAAAGCAGAATTTATAGTATGTTTCTTCACTATTTGGCAATGTTACAGGTGAACACATTTAATTTGCTCATTTTGTCTTTTTAAAAGTGAGAAGTACACAGCTGTGGAAATTACATGCTGAAATGGGATAATATTCTGCTTTCAGTTTCCTAAGCCTGTCAACTTTACAGGTTTGACAGGGGTTGCTTGTCGTTCAGTCTTGCTGCATCAAGCCTTTTTTCCATTTACATACTATGCTTCTATTTTGATTGCCAATTTTTCTGCAGATACTTTCAAAAGAACTGTTTTAGCCAGATATTTTGTTCATTCTGTTCAATAACCAAGAATTTCCTCAAATTTTTCAGTATTTTTTGAAATTACCAGTTTAACAGTGTGTTCTGGAGGTTTTTTTCTTTTTTGTAATGACTGTGGTGTGGACAATTGATAGGAAATCCAAGGTTCAAATTCTCTAAGTAACCACTAAATCATGTGATATATACTCAGTCTGCTCACAACTGACCCCAGGATAGCTATTGGCCTGTAGGGCTTTAAATCCCAGTTTGATTTCTGATCTCATTGAAAGGAGCTACAAATGTGTCATAGGTTTTCCTGATGTTAATTTTCCAAAGCAAGAATCATGCTTGCTCCAGCAATGTGTAGATACAGTTGTGAGTTACATGTACGATACATGGTTTTGATGAATGACATACACAGTACAGTCCTGAATTTCTTTCTCTGCAGAGAAAGGGAGGTAACTGTTCTCTCTGCCTTGACAGGTATTCTTTGATAAAGTGTATTCTGCAATGTGGAAAATTAGAGAATACCTCAGTTACCTGTCAAACTGAACAGCAGATTATTTGTGGTTTTTTAATTATTGAGATTCCTCCTTTTTTTTATATGTGCATGATCACCTTGCCTTCTGAATAGTAACCTGGGAAAGGTATTTTACTTTGCATATGTCAGATATATGCATATTGTGCTATTCTTTCTATTCTGAATTGCCTCCTGGCTTCGGTCTTACTTTCAAGCAGGGGATTCAGTGTTTAAGAATCTTCTAAATGTCAGCCTGTTACAGCCAGGTGGTACAATTTAGTTTGGCTGTTCTCCCACCTATACATGCAGATCCTGCTCAGTGCTGCTGACTGCTGGGATGCATGTTTCTGATGTACTGTTCTTTAATTTTGGAGATGCGATGGTCTATTAGCACTATGGATTTCTTGAATTAATAAAGGGATGCTACTAAACTGATGAAAGCTTAAGTCCTGACAGGTCAATAGATCATCAGTACATACCCAGTTCAAGTAAACAGTAACTGAAAATTGATTCCAACCTTGCAAACCATGTAGCAGAATTCAGCTGAGTTTTCAGTGCAGTTCTTATTTTAGTAGTTGTGGTTATATGAATGTGGAATGCCTTAAGTGGCTTTACAGTTCTAACTGGGGGGGGTTGTTTGCAGAGGAAGGATTGGATTTCGTTTTAGCAGTGAAATAAGTAACTATTTCATAGCAGTAGATGCAGTAATAGACAATTGCAAAGGATTTATTCTGTTGTAGCTCATGTCATAAACTTATCTTTGTGAATAGAAAAATGTGGCTAAAAGCAGATGGGTAAAGGAATTTTTTTAATTTTTATTTTAGAAAAAGATGTTTGAAGTTGGCTGTCTTTCAGTAATTTTTGCCATCTTTGCTACTGTGGTCAGGGATTTTTCATGTTGCAGTTTATTAATAAGTAGTTCTGACAAAAAATATTGAAATATGGTAAATTCTCCCTGATAAGTAACAAAATCAGCAGTCATGCTGCTGCTGTATTGCTTTTTTGAGTTGGGTATCATTTTACTATGTGATCTACTTGTTCTTTGAACTCTGCATGTCATTCATATTTATTTTCTTTCAGGTGATGATATTTGAACTTGCCAACCATGTGCAGTCATTTCTCAGTGAGTATAATAAACCACCTTCCAAGTCATTTCATGAAGAAATGCTAAAAAATCATCAAAAAGAACAAGAAAGACTGGCTCAGGAGGAATTGCGTAGGGCACAAGAAGTGAAGAGAAGAGAAGAGCAGGAGGTAAGAGAAATTGAAGTGTGAATAACTCTGTATTCTTAAAGTAACGTAAACAATCATTTTTTAAATCATCCTGCATAGCAGTGGGGTTTAGTGTATTATTAACTTGTCACACCTGTCCATATGAGTTGATCAATATGTACTATGAACTGTCTGCTGCTGCAGTTGTAATATTTTAATGATGTGTTTTTAACCCTGAGAAATATTTATGCCTGAAACAAATCTGAATGTTGATTCCTGATCCTATGAAAATCACTTACAAAGAGGACCTTATACAAAAGTGTAAGCAGATGTATGTATTAAGTGCATTCCATCTTAAACTAGGAAGTATTAGTGAGACATATAGGTAATCATACTTTCCTTCACCCATATGGTGACTGGAATGTTCAGTATGACAGACTTCTCTGCAATAAATTTAATCTAAAGAGACCTTGGACCCGCATACATTCTTCACTACAAACAAGGGGATTCATCAAAGTCTCACAGAGACTACTAGTGTGGAGTCTCCACACTGTGGGAATATGCATAGAATAGCTCTTTTTTTAAAAGAATGTTTTAGCTTATTCCTCTATCTTTCCTATGTGTGAAAATGTACTGTCGGGTCTGTCAGTAGAAGTAATTTTCTTTTGTCTACAACTCCATTCTCCTATATCATACAATTGGTGGTGTTAACTTCCTCAGCAGAGCTAATTTGACTTCTATTTTTTTATTCTTTTGAGATCCACAAGTGCTCTATAACACTCTTGAAAAATCAGCATCATAGCTTTTTTTTTTAGAGTAAGATTAGCAGTTGATTGCATGTACTGTTGCATCAATTAACAGCACCAAAATTCATTTCAGCAACGTGAAATCCTGAACGAGATTCAGAGAAGGGAGGAAGAGAAAAGAGAAGAAAGAAAAAAGAAAGAGATTGCCAAACAGGTATTCTTTCTAAGCAGGCGTGCAAAAAACATTGCAATAACTTCTTCCCAGTACTGTAGCATATGCTTATAAAAATTTGAGAGGTTTACATGACTGAATTGTCCTGGAGATCTTTTCTCATCCTGTGCTTCCAATAGATCTAGACTAAAATAGGTTCTTAATTATATGGGTTTATTTCTGGAATAAAAAATCAACTGTAAGGGAACATAGTTTAGTATATTAGTATCTTAAGTGTACTGATATTTTCAATCAGACATAGAAAAAAGCTAGTATGTTAATGTTTCTGTTTTCACTGTAAAGAATCTTTGCATTCTTGCCTGTGGACAGTGCTGGAATGTACTTTCTGAATCTTAGCACTTCTTCGTCAGCCTCATATGTGCATTTCTCATGAAAACCTATTTCTTTTGTGATCTTGGTGACTTTATAGAATAATAGCCAATTACTCACATATTTTGAGGATAGGAGCAGTTTCTGTATTTACTCGGTGTTTTTCCTGATTTATAGGAACGTTTGGAAATAGCTGCTCTGACAAGTCAAGAAAATTCTCACAGGAGAGATACTGCAGGATATAGAGTTACTTCCAGTTTAAATGGGAGCTGTTGGGAACATGGAGTGAATAATAAACACCGACCAAATTCAGCTGGACGTTCAAAGTAAGTATGTCAGTTTGCATGTGGAATTTTTTGTTTTCCCCAGAACATTAGATTTCAAAGTGAAATTTGAAGGCAAGAGAGCAATGTGCTGTGTTGCTCAGCTGTTCATTTTGATCTGTCTCTCCCCCCCCCACCTATTCCCCCTCTTCATTTGGCATGGTTTAACTAATTCATGTGCTATGGATAACTTGGGAACTTTCCAATTAAGAGAGTCAGTTTGGCCCTTAGTTTAACTTGGAAGGGTATTTGGCAATCATTGGAAGATATATTCAGGGCTTACTTAGTTTCTTTGAAGTACGCAGTATGTTGACAATTGCAGAAAAAAATTATTTTAAATCAGTTAATGAAGGCTTTGGATTAGTACAATAAATTAAAGCTTATATTCATCTCAAAACATTTGCTGTAAAGATACACCAGTGTAAAGTTGCCTGTTGGAGAATCAGATAATGCTGATTGCATTTGCAGAGTAACTTATTGGATGGAAGATTAGAGTTATTGGAGGGTTCTTATGCTGGTATGAAATTCATCTGGGTTAGGATTGGTGATGATATAGCTACGTTGGGGTTTTTGGTTTTCTTTTTTTTATTTTCTTTTTTTCCCCACCCTTTCCTGTGCCCATAGCTGATGTAACTGTCAAGGACAGTGGAGATACCCTGGTATTAATTTTCCTAGTTTTGATTCAGATTGTGCCAATGACTTGTTATTTGGACTGTTGTTTTAATGGAAATCGTGTATTCCTAGCTTTCTCTTGTCTGTAGGCTTCAAGATTGTTTTAATGTTATTTATCAGCAACCCTGATAGATACCTGATGCAGAATTTCTTTGATCTATACTACTTTGACTCTTGCTGCTATCTCTTCCCTTTGCCTATCCCAAGTCACATTTGGCAGTTGCTTATGTATAGTGTTTGATAGTCCATAAATCTATCTTCCTATCTTCTTGCTAATCTTAGTATAAAAAAATGAGACATTATCTGTGCTTGTGGAACAAGAAAATTGTCTCAAAAGTTTGTTACTGTGCTTTAATCCAGAACACATACAATGGACTTACATTAACTTTCCACACAAATTCTTACACTTTATGTTCTTATATGGGGAGGGAGTGTGTGGAAACACCAAAAAGGCAGAGTTGCTTATTTTAACAATGGTGAAAATAATCAAAAAGGATTTTGAAATATTGAAACTTCTCATGATGCCATGTTTGTAGAGTTAAGCAAAAGCTAGACGTGTTTAGTTTTCCGAGTCTCTTTTCACAAGAAGAGTGGTGCTGTATTTTTATCTGTTTATGAGGCCTGAAATTTTGGCTATTGGGACACAAACTTTTGGATGATTATTAAAATGTAAAATAATTTCATTTATTAAATGTATTTGAATTCAGAAAGCCAGATGCTTCCTTTGTATATCTTTCTTTATACAGCACTTGTAAGAAGTTCCGTGTGCCATCTCCTTTCTATGTAGCGCTTTTTACCTTTTTATTTTTTTAATAAATTAAATATTTTGAAAGAGCTTCTGCATTACCCTTCATACACTCCTGTGATCTCTATACATGATTGCATTGATGTGGAGGATAGTCTTGCAGTGGTGGTATTTCTATTAATTTTGAAAAAGATTATACAAGAAGTAATGGAGGTTGGTTTGGGTTAGCGGTCTTGAGTTCTTTCTGATCTCACATGGAGCTCTGTACATGCATGTGAGAACAAACACCCTAATCATACTTGCTTTTAAAGTTTTTGCAAAATTTTCCTTTTCTTGAAGGAGGAGTTTAGAGTAGTAAAGGAGGCAAGTGGAAAACCCATTTTAAGTCAGGAAAAATAATTAAGCTAAAGCTGGAATGAAGTTCCAGAATTGCATATATTTGCTTTCTGTAATGTTTTGAAATAGAATGCAAATCAAGTCAAACTTAGATTTTTTTTCAGAGCCTCTACCATGTTTACTTCCCCCCCCCATCCAGCCCCAACTGGGAGTGTCATCCTAAGATGCAGAAGTTTTCAGGTTTGGATTCAATTCCTGGCTTTGAATATAGAGACCCAGTGCAGCATGATGTTGCTGCTAAAATGTTGGATTTCTAATCAGAGATGTATCTTTGCACTAACTCAGTATCTTTGAAATTAATGGATATTATTATTGGATACAAAAGTCTCTGAAAGCTAATCCTCTTGCAGAATTGATGTATTTAGGGACTGCAACAATACTATCTTTGAGGTGGAGAAAAACATTCTGTTCACGTTGCAGACGAGAACGCCAGCTTTCTGTTAGTAATAATGAAGAGTCCCCTGGAAATTACGAAGTTTTGAACTTCAGCACAAGTGGTGCCGGACAACTTATTGTCCATAAAGGAAAATGTCTAGGTAAGCAAAATTACAATTGCAGCCTGAAATACTGGGTTTTGGGCTGGGGGGGTTGGTTTTTTTTAGGGAGAACATAAACAATGTTAAGAGGTACAAGCAGCAAGGGTGGAGAGAATATTGTTGTGGATCGTGAAATTTCACAGTCAAAAGAGTGGGAGAGAGTAATAGGAAAAGTTAGTCTGTGGTAAATATTTTATATTTTCTTGGGACTATTTTAAGTAAAAGTTTGCTTCTTCAGATACAATTACATAACTGAATAGCCATACCATAAAAAAAAACCACTTTCTCAACACTTTATATTCTCTACATAACTAAAATAATACTGAAAACTATTTGCTTTTAAACTTAAATAGCTAACTTGTCAGATACACATGGCAACCAAGCAAGAAGTCATTTAGCTCTCAGTAACATCTGAAACCAGTGATAAGCACAGGGTTAGAAATGCATAGTTACTCTCCTTCCATTGCTGCATAAAATCAGTGGGTTTAGTGAAAACATAAATACAGGCAACGATAGGAGACTTTCAGAGCCAAAAGGCCTCCATGAAGTACCCATATGAATGCACCATCAAATGTTTTCATTGTTCATTTTCAACATAGCACTTCCTTGGTGGTAGGATGAACAGCCTGAAAGTCTCTGGAGCAAAGAAAACTTTATTATTTTGCAGGTTGAGGATGAACAATTAATGTTACTGTGTGTCGAGCTCAGCATTTAATCCGCAGGAAGAGTGTGCATTTATTAAAACCTGAAATTCTTTAAAACGTGCAGTAATTTTTTGCCAATGTGTTATTGCTTGCATTTGACTACTGCTACATAGCATTCAGTCTTATCACACCTGATATTTTCCATATCTACCATGTAGGTATGGATCTTGTTTACTTGTAAGTAGCTTTGTATTTCTGAAATTGTAGAAAGCAGGCTTACTAGTGTTCATTTAGCATTTGCAGAAGCTCTTGTCAAGTCCTTAGAAACAGAAGCAGCCCTGTTCCTCTTCTCTCTCTTTATGTACAGGCAAGGATGAACAGCTTGGTAAATCACTCTACAATGCCTTGGAAATTCGCAGTGGAGACTTTGTTTTAATATATGAGTGGGTTCTGCACTGGCAAAAAAAGATGGGAAGGTTTCTTACAACGCATGAAATGGAAAAGATTGAGAAGTGTAAGAAACAGGTAATGCCCATATTTTGCATTTGGCTTAATAAAGGTTAGGTGGGGTTCAATGCTTTTCTTGAGGCTGCTAGTTTATATTAAACTTCAGAGGGTGGTGATGAGCTTGAAAATGCTAGCATTTAGAGTATCTGCACCACAGAAGAAGATGGGTGTATTGGGGTATTCAGGATTTCATTTAAAATAATATAGATGCAAGACAGTGTATTTGCAAGTATGCGTAAATAAAATAATATTCCGAAGAAACAGGGAAATCAGGCTTACCTGGCAGAAACCAAAGTTGTTCTTGCGCCTTGTGTGCAATACTTCCTTTCCAGAAAAGGGTGAGAATGTCACATATTTTATATGTGTTTTACATATGTTATGTATATTAGTAGTGGTGTGTTTGTGAGATATGACACAATGCATGTTATGTTGTCTTTCTCTAACAGCTTCAGGGTGCAGAAACAGAATTCAGCTCACTGACGAAGCTAAGTCACCCAAACATAGTACATTATAAATGTATGAACCTTAAAGAACGGGATGATTCAATTGTGGTGGACATTTTAGTGGAGCACATAAGTGGTTGCAGCCTTTCTACATACTTGCAGAAAGAGACTCCAGTTCCAGTTGAGCAGTTGCGCCATTATGTGACCCAGATCTTGTCAGCTCTTGACTACTTGCACAATAATTCAGTAGTGCACAAAGTTCTCTGTGCTTCCAGTATCCTGGTAGATGCCGAAGGAAACATCAAGGTGACGGACTACAGCATTTCCAAGCGCTTAGCTGATATCTGCAAAGCAGACGTTTTTGAGCAAACCAAAGTTCGTTTTAGTGAGGATGGTCTTCCCAGCAAACCTGGAAAAAAAGGAGATGTATGGAGTCTGGGCTTGCTTCTGCTTTCACTCAGCCAGGGCCAAGTAACCAAGGAATATCCAGTTGCTGTTCCTACCAATTTACCTGCTGACTTCAAAGACTTTCTGGAGAAGTATGTTTGCGTTCCTGTATCTTTTTGTCTTTGATTTTTTTTTTTTTAAAGTCTTGAACAGTTTTTTGAAAGAACAGCTAAATCCCCTTCTGTCGCTAGTTAACGGGTTTTAGAGAAGAGGTGATTGTTCCCTCATGGCTCAGGTTGCTAATCTGGGATTCAGGAGAACAGGTGTGGTGCTCTCGTCTTCTCTGCCCTGCTACCAACTTTGTGTGTCACTGTGGATAAGTCATTTAGTCTGTTTTTTGCTTCTGATTCCCATCTGAATGATGAAAGTGATAACTTAAATATAAGGAGACCTCTTTGAACATTTAGGCCTGATATAGAATGGGTCTTTGAACAGTTCTCTCCTTGGTTTGCTAACAGATGTGTTTGCTTGGAAGATAAGGAAAGATGGACTCCTCAGCAGTTGTTACAACATAGTTTTATAAACATTCCACGAATGAAAATACCTGTAGCTGAAGAAAATCTAGATGGTAAGAAACTTGGTTCTTTCCATGTTCTGCTAAATAAGCAGACTACATGCCTGCAGTAACAGAAAAATTGAGCTGTGCTAGAGCTTCACAAGGCTGCACAAGTGTTTTACATTAACTAATTTAAAGGCTAGTATGGTCTTAGCTTCTATATCGATGACTAGCTGGGGTGGACTGATTGCTGTTGTCTCATCAGCTGAAGAAGCTGATGCTTTAATTAAACCTTTAAATTCGTCCACCTTATGCATGGTGTACATGTCACACTTAACTTTGTCCTTGGCAGATGCTGTTGCAATGAGACTTCTTCCCTCATTATGTTCTTGTTAAAATCACTTCCTTTGTCCAGTATAATTAATGTTAGTAATTAAAAACTGTATTAAGGTTTGTGCTTGTACCAGAGCTTACACAACAGGGCACTTCTGTATTTCAGGTTTTAGTTGCAGTTGAAGTTATTTAGGTTTTGTCTTCTTCCTGATGCTTATTTGACAGTCCCTTGTGCCTTATCCCCATACCATCCACGGTGGTTAACTTTGATATTCTCGTTACAGATTCAGCAGGTATAGATTGCATTGAGACAGTTGTACCCAGCAGTCAGATATCCAGCGCTTCATTCTTCACAGAAACACAGAGACAATTTTCACGCTACTACAATGAGTTCGAAGAGCTAAAATTACTTGGCAAAGGAGCTTTTGGAGCAGTTGTCAAGGTATGGTATAAAAATTATTTCCCTCTATGGAATCCTTTTGGGGGATGTGTTTGTTTTCTCTGAAGCAAAACAATATACTCAATGTTTGCATGGTTTTATTTATTATCTTCTAGTATGCTGTGCCTGTGTTGTGTGTTTTTTCTGGAATTGATAAGTTTTACAAGAGGTTACTGTGAGTCTGGAGAGAAGCCTGTCAGTATGGGGAAGCTTGCATTTGAATTCTAGTCATTTTTCAGGTGGAAGGAAAACTTCCTCTTCCATGAAATTATTCTACTTCTGGCTCTACTTGGTAAGGCATTTGTAAGCATTTGACTTTAGATTTATTTGAACTTTGCAGGTGAGAAATAAGCTTGATGGTTGCTATTATGCTGTGAAACGTATCCGCATAAACCCTGCCAGCAAGCAGTTTCGGAGGATTAAGGGGGAAGTAACATTACTTTCCCGCTTGAACCATGAGAATATTGTGAGGTATTACAATGCTTGGATAGAAAAACATGAAAGTCCTGTTCCCACTGCATCATCATCTGAAACAACTGAAGAGAAAAGAATGCCCACCACATCTGGTCTCTTCATCCTTACCACTGAGGAGACAAATGATGTGGAAGCTAATGCTCCTCCTCCAGTTTTGACAAGTTCAGTTGAGTGGAGTACTTCATGTGAAAGATCCTCTAGCAACAAATTCAGTGGAGCTGATCAGGAGTCCAGCGATGATGATGATGATGGTGATGGGGTGTTCTCGCATTCATTTTTGTAAGTAGGCTTCAGTATTGGCACTATAAGGAACATGAGCAGATTTGGTTTTTCCAAGTTTGTGTCTTTTATCATTCTCACTTCTGTTATCTGAGGTAGTTCACTGCATTTTTGTTCTGTCCTCTGGTTCAAAAAGAGTGTATTTGCCAGCAGTCAGATAGCCAGGGAGATGAAATTTGTAGCTAAAAGCTGTGAGTGTATGAGGAAAATTTTGGTTTAGGCTTCTCGAAGTTTTGTATTGTTTGTGTCAGAATGCATGACTGTTTACTTTACATTGGACTGTATTCTCCAACCTCGAGAGTAAAGTTTTTAATAACAGAGAAGTATTACAAATCCTGAAAAATACCTTACTTGTTCTTTGTTTTTGTTTTGATTTTTATTAACATATTCCATACCTGCCTCTGTGTGTGGAGTGGTTCTTTCACTTATGGTGGTTTTTTGTTTAAGCAAGCAAGTAAACTTATCTCAGTTTTGCTTATTGAATATAGAAATTGAATTTTACTCATACAAATCTATACCTTCCCTTTAAGTGACTGGGCTGTCAAAGGAAGTGTTGCTTTGCAAGCAAGATACTTTTGGGGATTTTGGGTTGTTTTGCTTTTTTGTTTAAGGCATACAGAAGGTCTTCAACAGAAGCTTAGATTTTCTCTTTTCTGCAAAGTTTCCAGATTTCTTAGTAAATATTTCTTGGTACCCAAAACTTTTGGGTTTTTTTTTCTTTCTCTTTTTTAAACAGGCCAACCACAGATTCTGAAAGTGACATCATTTTTGATAACGAGGATGAAAACAGTAATCCTCCAGTAAGTATAAAGATAAAGCTAGTGAAAATAAAAGATCATAAAATAGTCTTTGACAAGGAAACAGGTCAGTTCAGAAGTTTTGTTTCACTTCTGGTGTAAGTACAGAACCATGTAAGGTGATGTTCCATCAGAGTAAATGTTGTGCCATCATGAGCTGCATTCCATAGAAATCAGTCTGATGCAGCTAATCTGGATTCTGTTTCCCATAGTGTTCATTGAGCTAAATGCTAGTTGCACTTTAAAGTCATGAGCGTGGTTATTGCAAGTTTAACATTTCCTTTTGTACTTGATTTATCAGTTAACCATATGGATTGCCTTACATCATCTGAAAGCTGAAATTCTTTTTTGTTTTTAGATGATATAAACCAATATATTTGCTCATACTAGCTGCTTTTTTAAAGTGGTGACAATACATATTGCTAGCAGTCAAAAAGAGATGGGAAGTCAGAATATTATGTAAGGTTTTAGTTGATTTTAAGTTTTTTGTCAGAAAGCTAATGCAGTTTCATACAGCATTTAGAATCTGTCATTGCCAATCCTGATCTGTAAAATGCTTCATCTCCTTCCTCTTTCTGTTTTAATGTACGTTAGCATGAAAAAGCTTTCCATGTATGATTTAATAATATGGCAGTGCATTTGTTGCTCACTGTATCTATATATAAACTATACACCCAAATTGTTGGTTGGGGCAAGGGTTGCATTATTAACTCTATTATAAAGTAAGCTTTGTAGATTTTAGTTTCCAATTTATTTTTTTTTTTAAATGTGACACACTTTGAGATTTAGGTTTCATCCAGATCTTCTGGAATATTTTTCCTCCACTGTTTAACAATGGCAGAATCTTACTTGTTCTCACTTTGAAAATGAGAGTTGGGTCACACCTGTTTTTCTAGTTTATTTAGAAGCAGTGGTACTTTAAAAATGTCAATGTATTGTTTTGCTGTTACTCAGACCTAGCTGTAGAAGTTGAGTTCTCATCAATGTGTTCCAGCCATTAAAAAACAGTAGGATGCACAAAAAAAGCCTCTGGATGGCTTCCTGTAGCTAACTGTTCTGTTACTTTTATTGTGATAAAGGATGAAGAAGGCAATGAAAAGAATGGCCATGGAGAAGAAGACAGTACACCAGTCATTCAGACAGTGCATTACCTGTACATTCAGGTACAAACAAGCTTGCATTTTCAGATAAAAGTATACAGTTTATTCTGAAGTGCAGAAATTACTTTCTGATTTTCTTGAGAAAAGTAGTGACCTTTAAAAAATGCAAATGAGACTAAGTTCCGTGTTGTTTTTGCAATAGATTGGTTTTCTGAAAGGCTTGGCTGGCAGAAGGCACTGTGCAGCGCACACAGCTTGTTATGCCTTCCAAGGCACAACATAACATGCCTGGAGAGAGCCAAGTTTTGTAGTGCCATAGTGTGTGATGGGATCACTCTTGTTGCTGGTGTACAAGTAAAAGTTGGCAGCTCCTGACCTAACCTTAGAACAACCCAACCAAGCAGCCTTTTTGAGTCCGTGGCTTCCAAAGCATTGTTTTGCCTTATGCTTGTTATTTGTTTAGAATATCCATTCCAATCCCCTAACACTGTAGCTGATGTCTTGAGTTTGGTTGTGGTATTAATTCCCAATGTGGAGTTGAAGTGTACTGTGTTAACTTCCAGGGGGGAAGCTGTATTTCACAGATGTGAGAACTTCCTCATTCTCTTCAAAGGCACTATATTGTGTATGCACTTTCTTTTAACAGAAAACAGTAATCTGCAAAGCAATTGTATGGCCTAACAGTAGGCACAGAATAAAATTCCTGTAGGTTTGCAACTTCAAGCTCTTTTGTGTTAGGAGTTAGACTATTTCTGGGAGAAGTCGACTATCATAGGTAACTGTTCTGTGGTGATGTGCTATTTTTTTATAATGCATTTAATGCTAGAGCTTGTCTGGAAGGAAGGTACAATTAGATGGAATTAGATTTTAATAAGCTTGTTTGCATGTGTTATGTATAATCATAATATAAGCAGTTAAGAAACCAAGTAAAATGAAGCCAGAGATTCTTTAAAGTTTGGCTTAAACATACATTATGGCTTGGCTGGTTTCACCTTGGTTTTGACATGAACGTTGGAGAATATACTGCTCTACAAGCTCATACTATTGTCCCAGAAAATGGGCTAGGACCCATAAATGCATGTTTTCTAGCTAAAAGACAGCTCTCGGGAAAATTCCAAACAGCTGAATGTTTTGATGATACTGTTTGCTCCTGAAGTGTGTGTTACAGGACCACGCATTAATATGCACACAGATACAAGTTTCTGATGGTCTCTTCTTGACAACACTACTCTTTCTTCTCTCTGTCCCCTACATATGCACAACTGAAGATGGAGTATTGTGAAAAGAGCACATTAAGGGATACTATTGACCAAGGATTATACGAAGACACCAGTCGGCTTTGGAGGCTTTTCCGAGAAATTTTAGATGGGTTAGCTTACATCCATGAAAAGGTTAGTAAATATGACAGTTATAACCTGTCCATAATATCTACATTATGCCTCTTTCTGTATGGGTTTCTTCATATTATTCATTTTGGGGTGTTTATTAGCAAGGTTCGTTCCTTGCCCTTTCCATTATTAATTGGTTCTAGGGGGTTAGAATATTTTATCATAAGCTTGAATTTTATAATGAACTACTTCAGATTTTTCCCTTTGTCACAAAAATTGATCACCTTTAAAACCATTTTGTTAGGTTTCTGGTAGCACTGAAAATTGCTTCTAGCTTCTGGGCTGCAGACTATAGTCTTACTTCTGAATTAATCATCAGTGACTTAATGCTGTAGATTTCCCACTGTAATAAAAGTATGTAATACAAATTTCCAGTCTATTATAAAGAGAGTTTTATTTTGAATTGTGTTTATTTTTTAATATTCTGTGGGTCTTTTTTTTTATTGTCCTGCTGTAACAGGGAATGATCCACAGAGACTTGAAACCTGTGAACATTTTTTTAGATTCAGATGATCACGTCAAAATTGGTGATTTTGGTTTAGCTACAGATCATCCAGCAAATGCAGTAAGTACAGCTGAAAGTGAATGAAAAAAACCTTGAATTTGGTGTTGTAATAACACGAAAGATGAAAATAAAACAGAAAAACATAGTGCTCATTGGACTTTATATTGTGAATGCCATAAACTTTTTTATTTCTAAGGTTCTAGAATTAAACCATGTACTGCCAACCAAAGTGGCAAGAAAAGCCAACGGAAGCATTTCAAGTGCCATTTACAGCATGTCTGTTTTCCTGATTTCAGGTGGCCTCTAAACAAGAAGAAAATCACTCAGATAGTTCTGCTATGTCTGACCCATCAGGTTAGTTTACATAGTCACTTGTTCTAAATGATTTTAAGCAAACACTTAATATTCTGCAGTCTTGTATACTCTGTTAGAACTTCCGTTTGTTCTTTGAAAATAAAACCTTTTTTATTGGGGGGAAAAAAACAACCACCAACGTTTGTGTAGATATGTTACATGTAATCTGGCAGTTTTGACTGTTATCTAAAAATGATTTGCTTCTACTGCTAGCCTTCTGCCATAGATCAGTGCTTTCTCATGGTGAGGTATATAGAGATCTGTATTTCTGTTCCATCCGCACTTCTCTTGCCTGTACAGGACAATTTCAAGACTTAAGGGATTTTTGTTTGGTTGGGTTTTTTTTGACACCTTCCATAACAGGCTGAATTTTGTGTTTTGAGAAAACTTTCGTACATTCTGTGTCTTAAGATGACTGTAATGGAAGAGAAATTTAGTTGTATTATTCCTGTGCTGACCTACCACAATTCTGTAAAGCAATAGGTAGGTTTAGCTACTATAGATTGACACAGATACTTGCCATGTGAAGGTTAAGAACTGTCTGTTTTGCGAACTGCTCTCAACTGGGTCTCTCTCAATAAGGACTGCATTCCAACCTAGAAGAAATGAGGACAGAAGATGAGTGAGTTTTTTCTTGACTTTGATGCTGTGTTTCTCTCCCACTTTCTTGAAATTAGTACTCTCATCTTTTGCCACATAGGTAATTTGACAGGGATGGTTGGCACTGCGCTGTATGTCAGCCCAGAGGTCCAAGGAAGCACTAAGTCTACATACAATCAGGTATGATTAGAGTAGACTTAATAAAAAGGTAGCATGGAATCTAAGGTACCAGGTACAATTTAGGTCATTCCTGCTCAACAAAGGTGAATTCAAGGTGGAACAGGGTGTGGTGGGACTGCTGTGATAAGCAAGGCAATCTCCTCCTTTGAGAGGAGACCAAGGGTAGGAGGATGTGGGCAAGTCAGTTTTTCTGCTTGTGCTGTGACCATGACTAGGTGCAAGCGACTTCAAGTTGAAAGCAGGTAATCATGGAGGACCTTTATAAATTAATAGATTAAAGGTAAAATGTCATCATCAGAAGTATATATTGCTTTCCTGGATTCCTAGGCTGTGATTTTGGGGAGGTGAGGGTGTATTTTTTCATCAAAGAGGATCCTGTTTATATGCAGAGACGAGCTGAATTTCAAAGCAAGAATGTTTTCAGAGTGGGAGTCCTTCATGTCATGGCAGTGCTGTGATGATAGAAGGCATTTAAATCTACCAAATCTTAATGGATTGTGTCATTTAACAGCCCCCACTTCTCCCCCCCCCCCCCCCCCCCCAAAAAAAACCAATCCCCAGAAAACCAAACAAACCAACCCAACCAAGTCAAAACCACAAAAAAATCTACCCTTCTCTCTGGCTGTAATATACTGTGAAATTTAAACAAAATATTATTATTTCCTATGTTATCATCTTCTCAAAGAATTCACGGGTATTATATTTAATTTTCTGGGTTTTTCTTCCTTAGAAAGTGGACCTGTTCAGTCTGGGTATAATATTCTTTGAAATGTCTTACCATCCCATGAGTACTGCATCAGAAAGGATCTTTGTTCTTGGTCAGCTAAGACTGGTAAGTACACGGATATAAAAGATAATAATTCTGTGCATCAAATAGTTTGTTAAGAGAAGTAAAAGGATGCAAAACATAGCAAAAATGTTTCCACATGGAGTGCTTTTAAAAAAAAAAAAAGTTTATAAAATATATAATGAAAAGTGAAGAATAAAATTGGAGCTGGTATTGACATTCTGTTAATGCATTGTGGATTCCTTAATGGTATTAACAGTTAGTGTTCTACCTGTGAAATTAATTTTTATAGTGCAAAACATTAGAGATGTAAAGGTCAGATAAAGACATCATGGCTTTAGTACACTTAGGTTTAGACCCGGTGGGTGTCTCCCAGGAACCAGTTGGTATTTGTAGTTGGTAAATGCTTGTGGTATGGGTTTTATCTTCATTTTTAGCTTTTTCCTTTTAGCTCTTCAAACTAAATCGGCCATGGGTTTTTTTCTGTTGGTTTGGTTTTTTTTTTCCCCCATGGGCAATAAAAATGCTTAGTTTCTGTGTTTAAATACATAGAACTTAAAAATAAGACTAGCCTGAGCAAGCTGGACTGCCTGTTATAATTCAAATGTGGTTTTTGTTTTTTTGGTGTTGTATTTTGTTTGTTTTTGTTTTTTTTTATAGCCCACTATTGTATTTCCTAAAGATTTTGATGAAGTCAAGCATGCAAAGCAGGTAATTTTGAAGCCATTTTAACTATTACGTATTCCCTGTCAAGAAATGTTAATTATAATTTTTCCCACATAACTTTAAATTAGAAATCTCTGCCAAGTTCTTATTACATGACATTAGAACAAAGTAAGGAAAAAAATAATCTCAATATACTAAGTTGACATAGAAATATACTTTACCCACAAAGTTCCCTGAGCACAATCATAAAGAAATGCAGAATTCACTGGCATACCTTTTAAGCTCTGAGGGACAGTTTCAACTTTTTTAGGCTCAGACAAATGGCAGCTATATTGTTGAACTCTAAACTTAAACTTTTGAAAAAAATCTGTGTCACAGAACAGAAAGAGGTGTGCAAGCTAATTTGACTGCTCTGAGTTTGGAAAGAGCTGCCAAGAGCTGTTCTGGATGCCTCCATGGCAAAGAAATGAAGTCATAAGGAGCAGTGTAATTCTGTCTAGACCATCTACATAACTTTTTCCTTGTGCTAGTAGACTCTTTTCTTGAACATTAGCATTAGCTTTTTGTCTGTTATGCCTATGAAATGGCAATCTGCCTGTTACTAGTACCATAAAAATGTTTCCATCTTGTACAGTTTACTGTAATGTGCCAGGAAGATTCCCCCTTCTTTAATATCTGTAACTGTCAAATCTTTGTTCTTACGCATATGATTCTGCTTTGTCTTAACTTTGTTTATAAAGAGATGCCAGTGCTAGCATAAAACAGAACAACAAAGGATACTACATATTTTGTCATCCCAGGAGGCACATTTCTAATAATTTTTGTGTTAGTAAATTTTATTCAGATAACACAGTAAAAGATAATTAGAATTTAATAAGCAAAGAATATCCACCCCAAAGATTCAGGTCCTACTTTTTTTGTCCCTTGTAGAGTCTCATAGTTTTTTCATTAATATGATGTGACTAAGAAGTTTGTTGTAAATACTGCTAGTATATAAAATTCTTCTAAACTGGAAAATTTTGATGTAATTTGTAGAGATTGGTTATCACATGGCTCCTGAACCATGATCCTGCAGCACGACCAACAGCTGTGGAGCTGTTAAAAAGTGAACATCTTCCACCACCACAAATGGAAGAGTCTGAACTCCATGAAGTACTCCACCATACCTTAGCAAACGTGGATGGAAAGGCCTACCGGACTATGATGAGTCATATATTTTCACAGCGTATATCTCCAGCTATAGACTATACCTATGACAGTGATATGCTGAAGGTTTGTAGGTGTTACAGGGATGTGTGGGGTTTTTATTCCTGTGTTGGATTTTTTAAAAAAATGTTTATACAGGTGAACTCTAACATGTTTGAGAGAATTATGTTATCTCTTAAGATTAACTGTCACATTAGTTCCCATTTAAAGCTACAGACTATACTATGTGCGCTTGAATAACCACTTGCCATTTGAACCTTAGGTTCATTCTTCAATGAAGAAACGAGCAGTATTTGATTGTAGCAGCTAAAACTTTTAAGCTTATGTCCAGATGATTACCTCCTTTATTCTGAACTTCTGTCAAACTAATGGTACTTGCATCTGATTGCCAACAGAATGTGTTGCCTCTGAATGTTTTCCTCTCTTTCTAAGCATGGCAATCAAAGTAATCCTCAGTTTCTCAACTCTAAAATCTTCCTAAATCTAAAGAAATACAAGCTAACACAGTACAGTAATGCTTTGTGTAGCTGTAGTTATTTTTTATTATGTAAGCAATTACAGTTTTTTATAGTGGGACGAGATAGCAGAATGCTTATTGCCTATATTACATGGAGTGTTCATGGCATATGAATTATATATGTACTTTTTATTTGTGATGGTTTCAGGGTAGTTTTTCTATTTGGGCAGCCAAGATACAGCAGCATGTATGTGAGATTGTCAGCCGGATATTTAAAAGACACGGTGGGTGTGTTGACAAAAGTCATTCATTTCCTTTTTCGTGATTGAATGGATTTAAGAGAATGGAATAGTTTTACTGCTATCACATGAGTCAGAAAGTACGTTCAGTAGTTGCATATCATTTGAAGCTTTACATTATTTTTGGCTGTTATTTCGGCATCCAGTAATAGCTGTTAACTTCAAATCTGAACTATTTTTATTTTCTACAGAAAGAAAAGTGAAAATCTTAATTATATCTTCAAACATATTTGGTTGTTCTGATAAGTCTATATGAGCTTTTAGAGATAGGGAGTGTTACATAAAATCTAGATCTGAATATAGGGATAGCTCTACAGTGAAAGACCAAGCATCCATGTAGCACAGTAACCTCTCTTTGAACATAGCCAGAATGGGAATGGCCTAAGAAAGAGCATGGAAGCAGAGCAAGTGCATAGTGGTACTTTCAGTGATACTGCTCTTAGCAATGATTTGCTGTTCAGGAGCTTCCTGAGCCACAGCTGGTGTCATGGTGTTTAACAGTCTTTGATGTTTTTTCTTTCCAGGACTCTATCCAGTCATTAGCAGTAGTATTTGCTTAAAATTAGTTTTTAAGAGAGGAAGAAAATTTATGCACACACTGTCACATTTGAAATGTTACACATTGTATTGTTTTAGAGGCATTCATGATACTATTTTATATAAAAATAGAGAATTTTAAAATAGAAACAGGGAGATTTCCTAATACATCATAATCTGACTAAGCATGATCAGCATTTGGCAATACAAAAGAATGAGAAAATGAGAAACATGAAGTCAAGTAAGGAGAAGTTACTTCCTCACACACACACACCATTTAAAGCTTGACAGACTTTGGAAAGTGTTTGTCAGCATTTTAGAGATTGAAATTTTTTCATTCTTTTGGAAAAAAACTGTCAGGGGTTGGATATATATTTTTTCCATTAGCTTGTATCTCCCATCTGTAATGGTTAAAAGCATTTCCTTGGTTTTGAGGCTTTTTTTTTTTCTCCTGATTTAAATGTTTATGTTGAAATCTAATTGAAGACATGAGTCTATAATAGAAGAGCTGTGTGAGAATCAGTAGAGAATTTAAAACAGGAAAGTATTTTTCAGTGATTAGTGATACTGTTTTTAATAGTAAGGTTTCAATGAAGATTGAATTCGTACGATAGATGGTTGCAAAATATAGCCAGAAAAAGAAGGTTTTTATGAGGTTTTAAAGTGAACCATAAACACTTCCTGTACATTTTTGAGACACGGGATGCAACATGTCTGAACAATACTTGTTTTCTTTGGAAGTGCCTCTAGACCAAAACAGTACTACTGGTATCTGTAGAGTTTCTCCTCTGTTTTGTGTGCATGCTTTTGTGAAAGGTGGTGTTTAAAGAGGGAGGACAAGGTGAGGATTCTGCTGGAGCTGTGGAATTCGCAGTTTGTTTCTCTGTGGGCTGCCTGCTGAGCCCAAGAAGCATGCAAGATAGAACATCAAAGTTTGTTCGATGGCTTGCTTTGAACAGTGGAAGAGGAAGGTCTATCAAGGATGCTTAAAATAATGTAATTTTTAAAAGGTGTTAGTTGAGATTATCATGCCCTGCAAGGTTGTTCGTGAGCTTGTAAAAAGCAGATGTTACTTCTGAAATGGGAGATAATAGTATTTTACTGGTTTTGTGCAGGAGCCATCAAGCTGCATACTCCATTGCTAATGCCCAGAAATAAAAAACTATACGAACATAATGAAGCTTCATATTTCATGGATCAGAGTGGGATGCTGGTAATGCTTCCTTATGACCTCAGAGTAAGTAGTATCATCTCTGTAGGCAAAGCTGGGTTTGAAGAGTGCTGGTAGTGTCTGTAGATACCTTTGATTGACTAGTGATAAATTTGGTTTAGGCTTATACTACTTCTGACTGTTGAAGTAGCGTATCTTTCAGTGTCTGTTCCTGTATTCCTTAGTGCTGTACTCCTGGTCTTGACAGCTGGAGTCCTGACCACATAGGGAAGAAAAAGACTTTTCCTTTTTATTTCTTTTTTTCTTTCTTTCTTTTTTTAACATAGGTGAAAATAATGCCATATTATAAATGTGATAGATGTCACTGCTGGTTTGAGGTTTTTTGTGGGTTTTTTTTTCTTGCACATATAAGAGACAAGACTTTTCCAGTGACCAGTGAAAATTCTAATATTCTCATCTCTTTCTTATATTTATATGTCTTCATAGAGAATGTGGGTAACAGTCTGTCCAGTTTTATGTTCCTCAAACAGATGTTGTCACAAGGTCATTCTACTCTTGAGAGGAATTGCTGTTTGCACAGTTCAGATTTTACTGTTTGGATTCCTCAGTAATACCCAATTATATGCAATGTTGGCCTAATTACCTTGCACTTAATTTAACACATAAATGCTTAAGTGTTATCTTTTGTTTATTATTGACAGTTAAAGAACCTGACTTTTTATATTCCATTTCATTAACTTAAGGTCAGTTTGACTCACCCTTCCTTTGCATTTATAACATCAAGCTATATAATATGATTCACAGTTAAGGATTTGTGCAGGATCTACGAAATAGATCTTTCCGTTGGAATTGCTTGTTTTGGAAAATGTGTTGACCAAAGATTTATTAAAAAATACTCCTTTATTTCTTTATGTAAACAGTAAAATACCTGCTTGTATGTTTTAATATGCTCATAGTCGATTTATGATGCATTTTGCATGCATTAGGGTAACTTAAGAAATGTCCTTGTGTCCCCCTCCAAGCTCTTCTAGAAACTTGGCAGGGGGAGATGTTTTTATTTAAAACTTGCAGCAAGGATGATTAGATTAATACTACTTGGCTATGGCAAATACTTAAGGCATTATAACATGTGAGAGTACAAGTGTTACTGCACAGTAGTAATTCATCTCCAGTTTCAGAGCCTAGTCAGACTGAATCTTTTGTTTCAACAGTGTTCATGTATTTTGTTTTGCAGATTTCTTTTGCAAGATTTGTAGCTAGAAATAACATATCAAACTTGAAAAGGTAAGGGACATAGAGATGATGTTTTGCACAGATGCCACGCTTTATGACAGTAACCACTGAAGATGCTGATTTGTTCTTCAATGTTTCCTTTAGATACTGTATAGAGCGAGTTTTCAGACCTCGAAAGTTAGACCGCTGTCATCCCAAAGAACTCCTAGAATGTGCATTTGACATCATTACATCTACTGGAAATAGCTTTTTGCCTATAGCAGAAACAATTTATGCCATTTCAGAAATCATTCAAGAGTTTTCAGTGCTACAGGTAGATTCTCTAATCATCCCCTTTGCTCTCTTTTCCATCCTAAAATTTGAATCTAAGTAAATCTTTAGTCTAATGTATTTAAAAAGGATAGTTCCTTTAACCTTAACAAGTACAGAACTGTTTTCACGTTTTATCTATAGTCAGTTACAGAACACTGTCATTTAAATCAAAAATATGTTTCGTAGGTAAACTTAAAATGAAGCATAGGTTTGTGTGCAAAGGAAGTATTAATTGAATCCTTACAGTGCCATTAAAGTAACATCTTCCTTCTGTCAGGCAGTCATTATTGTAGAATGGGACAAGCCTTGCCATTCTTTAGTTATAGAGGGAAGGTAAGGTGGTGGAAGGAGAGGTCTGAAGTTATTTTTGAGCTGTTAGGAAGTCTTTTTTTTTTTTTTTTTTTTTTTTAAGCAAAATGGAATGCAAGTAAAACCTTTTTTTTTTTTTTTTTTCTTTCTTTTTCTTTACCCTTCATTAGGAAAGAAAGTACAGTATTTACTTGAACCACACTGCCTTACTGAAAGCTATACTTTTGCACTGTGGGATACCAGAGGATAAACTTAATCAAGTTTATATCATTCTGTATGATGCTGTGGTAAGATACTAGTTATTAATCTAATCTCTGTCATCATCACTGTAGAGTATCTTATTTTTAGAGAAAGCTCCACAAAATGAGTAACAGCCCATTGCCAGCATAACAAGGAATATTCTGTCGATATATAAAAAGGCTGACTATCTTTGGGCTGTAAACTCAGTTAAATTACTTTTCTGTTACTACTGGATTGGGATGTTTTAAGATGATTTTTAAATGTGTATTTATGAGACAATTATTCACCTGTATAATTAAGAACTGGTAGGGTACTCAATAAAAACTTTACAATGTATCTTGATACCATGTTGGTCTTTTCTACCTCATCAGCAGAGAAAATAGATTAAATTCATTTGAATAATTAAGGTAGTGTTTAAATCCCAACAAAATGCCTTTTTTATTTCCTTTATTCTTTTTTTGTTGTTTATTAATTTACTTAAGCATTTCAATATCTATGCAGAAGTGCTTTTCAGCAAAGTTGTTATTGCTATACTTTTTGTTGCTGCTTGAAACCAAGCCAAATGTGGCCTCACTACAAGATTGGTGGAAAATGTGTTATTATTTTTGTTCTATTATTGCAGTTTGTAAATGCAACCTTTAATTAAAGGTATTGGGAAGTTGTGTTTTAATTCTTAGCAATAGTAATATTTTTTAGTAACTCGGTTGTTGAATATGTTTGAATCTGTTTCTCTTGTAGACTGAAAAGCTAACTAAAAGAGAAGTAGAAGCCAAATTCTGTAATCTTTCTCTCACATCAAATAGTGTAAGTAATTTTAATTCAATGTTAATTGCTGTGTAACTTGCCATAAGTCAGTAACATTTAATTACTTTGCAATTTAATCAGCCAAAGTAAGAAAAATAATCTGTTACGTCTGCTGTTCAGAATAGATCAGTCTCTTTGAAAGTGGTCTGATTTTGTTCTCTGTTCTCTCTGGAAGTCCGTATTGCAACTGTCCAAGTTTCTTTTTACTTCTAAACATATTTTTCAGACTGTGGAAACAATAAAAGGGTAAATGGAATACTGTACAGTGGTATTTAGTAACACAAACTGAGAGAAACTTAAAAAAAAAAAAAGTCTGCAAATAACGATGAATGTGCATAAAGAGTTGAGGTTAACTTCTGGACACCCT